>NC_066581.1:407789381-408441048 GCF_024323335.1 Lathyrus oleraceus
TTCGATGTAAATCTAGGATATCTGTCCGAAACAATACTCGACGGAATACCATGCAAACTTACAATCTTCTCAATATACAACTCGGCTAATCTCTCTAACGGATAATCCATTCTGATCGGAATGAAATGAGCCGATTTCGTCAATCTATCTACAATCACCCAAATGGCTTCAAAATTCTTACTTGTCCTCGGTAAACCAGAAACAAAATCCATACTGATACTATCCCACTTCCACTCTGGAATAGCCAACGGTTGCATTAGCCCAGACGGCTTCTGATGCTCAATCTTTGACTTCTGACAAGTCAAACAAGAATAAACAAAACTCGCAATTTCTCTCTTCATTCCCGGCCACCAAAATAACTTTTTCAAATCATGATACATCTTCGTAGCCCCAGGATGAATACTCAGGCCACTACGATGTCCTTCCTCAAGAATACTCTTCTTAAGTTCGGTAACGTCCGGAATACACACCCGATTACCAAATTTCAAAACACCATTCTCATCAACTTTGAATTCACCACCTTGACCTTGATTCACTAGAGTCAACTTATCAACCAAAAGCACATCGGATTTCTGACCCTCTCTAATCTCATCCAGAATACTACTCGTTAACTTCAACATTCCCAATTTAACACTATTGTGAGTACTCTCACACACCAAACTCAAGTCTCTAAACTGCTCAATTAAATCCAATTCCTTAACCATTAACATAGACATATGCAATGATTTCCGACTCAATGCATCAGCCACTACGTTTGCTTTACCCGGATGGTAATTCAAACCAAAGTCATAATCCTTCAGAAACTCTAACCATCTCCTTTGTCTCATATTCAGCTCTTTCTGATCAAACAAATACTTTAAACTTTTATGGTCACTGAAAACCTCAAATCTTGACCCGTACAAGTAATGCCTCCATAACTTCAGAACAAATACCACGGCTGCCAACTCTAAATCGTGTGTCGGATAGTTCCTCTCATGAACCCTCAGTTGTCTCGAAGCATAAGCTATAACCTGCTTATTCTGCATCAACACACCACCCAAACCCAACAATGAAGCATCACAGTAAACCTCAAACGATTCCGACGAACTCGGTAATATCAGAATAGGAGTCGTAGTCAACCTTCTCTTTAACTCTTGGAAACCTTCTTCACATTTTGAGTCCCAAACAAACGCTTGCCCCTTTCTAGTCAACATCGTCAACGGTAACGCCAACTTAGAAAATCCCTCGATGAACTTCCTATAATAACCAGCCAAACCAAGAAAACTCCTTATCTCAGAAACTGACTTCGGAGCTTCCCACTTAGATACCGCTTCTATCTTAGAAGGATCAACAGCAACACCATCTCTTGAAATCACGTGACCAAGAAAACTAACCTCTTCTAACCAAAATTCACACTTTGACAGTTTAGCAAAAAACTTCTTTTCTCGTAGAACTCCTAAAACCACTCTCAAATGCTCAGCATGCTCTTCTTCAGATTTCGAATACACCAAAATATCGTCAATAAACACCACAACAAACTGATCTAGGTACGGATGGAAAATCCTATTCATATACTCCATAAAT
Organism: Lathyrus oleraceus; assembly: GCF_024323335.1. Classification (NCBI taxonomy): domain Eukaryota; kingdom Viridiplantae; phylum Streptophyta; class Magnoliopsida; order Fabales; family Fabaceae; genus Lathyrus; species Lathyrus oleraceus. The sequence goes on from NC_066581.1 coordinate 407,790,945, forward strand.
ACTCCAGGCGCATTAGTCACACCAAAAGGCATTACAGAATACTCATAATGTCCATACCTTGTTCTGAAAGCAGTCTTCTGAATATCCTCAGTTTTCACATGTATCTGATGATACCCCGATCTCAAATCTATTTTGCTGAACACACTCGCACCAACCAACTGATCCATCAAATCATCAATCCTCGGCAAAGGATACCGATTCTTGATCGTCACTTTATTCAGTTGTCTATAGTCCACACACAACCTCATAGTACCTTCTTTCTTCTTAACCAATAACACTGGTGCACCCCACGGTGACACACTCGGACGAATAAATTTCTTATCCAACAGATCTTCCAACTGACTTTTCAATTAAGTTAACTCAACAGCAGACATACGGTACGGAGCCATCGACACCGGCCTAGTACCAGGTACCAAATCAATCGAGAACTCAACTTCACGCTCTGGCGGTAATTCATTCACTTCTTCCGGAAACACATCAGGAAAATCACACACCACAGCTAGATCGCAAATCACCAGTTTATCTTTAGCCTCCAAAGTCGCTAACAGCATAAACAACTCTGCCCCATCTGCTACTGCCTCATTCACCTGCCTTGCTGATAGAAACAAACTCTTTCCTTCCTCAATCTCAGGAAAGATCACAGTCTTATCAAAACAGTTGATATAAACTCGGTTAAACACCAACCAGTTCATACCCAAAATAACATCAATCTGCACTAGTGGAAGACACACTAGGTCCATCCCAAAGTCTCTACCAAAAATACTCAAAGGACAATTTAAACAAACTGAAGTAGTAGTCACTTAACCCTTCGCAGGAGTATCAATCACCATACTTCCATGCATCTCAGATATCTCTAACTTAAGTTTCACAGCACAATCCAAAGATATAAAGGAATGAGTCGCACATGTGTCAATAATAGCTACAAGAGGAAAGCCATTAATATAACACGTACCTCGGATCAAACGATCATCTGCAAAAGTCTCAGAACCCGATAAAGCAAAGACCTTGCCTCCCGACTGGTTCTCTTTCTTCGGCTTAGGACACTGTGGGCTAATATGACCCACCTCTCCACAGTTGAAACAAGTCATAGTCTTCAACCGGCACTCTGCAGCCAAGTGACCACCTTTGCCACACTTGAAACACTTCTTCTCAGCACTGGTACACTCATGGAAACGATGTCCAGCCTGACCACATCTGTAACACTTAGCAGGGGCACTGGAGTCTCCCCCACTAGGCCTCTTCATCCCACTCTGTCTCTGGAAACCTTTGCCAGCTGCATACGGTTTCCCACGATCATTCTGATTCTTGCCTTTCCTATCAACCCTCTACTGATAGTTCTCCGCTCTGGCTTTGGTATCCTGTTCAAAAATCCTGCAACAGTCAACCAAATCAGAAAACACTCTAATCCGCTGATATCCAATAGCCTGCTTGATCTCGGGACGCAACCCGTTCTCAAACTTCACACATTTTGAAAATTCCCCAGTAGCCTCATCATAGGGAGTGTAATACTTCGACAGCTCTGTGAACTTAGCAGCATACTCAGTAACAGACCGGTTTCTCTGCTTCAATTCTAAGAACTCTATCTCTTTCTTTCCTCTAACATCCTCTGGAAAATACTTCCTCAGGAATCTCTCTCTGAACACGGCCCAAGTGATCTCAGCATTCCCAGCAGATTCCAACTCAGTGTGGGTAGCAACCCACCAATCATCTGCTTCTTCTGACAGCATATGCGTACCGAACCTGACCTTCTGGTTATCGGCACACTCAGTCACTCGGAAGATCCTCTCGATCTCCTTCAACCACTTCTGAGCATCATCTGGATCGTATGCTCCCTTTAACATTGGAGGATTGTTCTTCTGGAACTCACTCAGTTGACGAGCAGCTCCCATTCCCGCAACATTCGGATTCCCTCCAAGTACTCCAGCTAGCATACCCAGAGCCTCAGCAATCGCAGCATCGTCTCTTCCTCTTCCAGCCATCTCTATTCTGAGTTAATCCAACAAGATAAAACAATAAGTACTGATAGGGTTACACAACACCTATCCCGTACAGGGAAAACAGAATAATTACGACTCGACTCGACCGACTATGCTCTGATACCACTAATGTAACACCCTTCTAAAATACCCCAAATATTTAATTAAAACAACAAATATATATATCAGAGTAATTATGCACACATTATTCAAATATTAATTTTTCACTTTTCCAACAGTGTTAACCGGTTAACGCCCTGGGTTAACCGGTTAACGCAACACAGAACACGCTTTCTGGCAAAACTCAACAGTGTTAACCGGTTAACGCCCTGGGTTAACCGGTTAACGCAGACAGAACAGCAATATTTTCACAACTCACAACAGTGTTAACCGGTTAACGCCCTGGGTTAACCGGTTAACGCAAGCAAAACAGCAATACCTCCCAATTCCTAACAGTGTTAACCGGTTAACACCCTGGGTTAACCGGTTAACGCAAGACAGAAAGCTGTTCCTGCGCTAACACGAAGCAGAATGCAGAATTCTCCGCATTTTCCGCCGTTGGAGGACTTCCGGACCTCCGATTCTAATTCCGTAAAAAGCTACGTTTTCGGAAAATCACCACCCATCCAATTACAGATTCCATTTCAGTTTTAACACAACTTATCCCTCACAATTTTTCAGCATTCAACAACCCAATTAGGGTCAATTCAACGGTTTATCACTACCCATTACATGTTAACCCATAATACCCATTAAACGACGATAAACCCCCCTTACCTGAGTTAATCCGGCAATCCTTTAGCCTCAAGCTCTTCTCTTCTCCAACCTTCTTCCTCTTGCTCTGCCTCTTTGCCCTTTTCCTCTTTTTGAGCCGCTTCTCTGTTTTCACGTGAAAACTCTTTTTACCAAAAAAATGGAACTCTTTTCTTATTTCCAACTTATATATTTTCCAATAATTATTATTCCAATAATAATAATAATAATAATAATAATCCAAAAATTCCAATTATTTAATTAAATTAATAAATATAATATTAACTTAATTAAATAATTATCTTATTTTTATCGGGGTGTTACACAGGGCATCGACCTTACGATCCCTATCTTCAACTCTGACAACATCCTCATCTTCACTCAGCAATGTGAACATGTCTTCTTGTCGGACGACAATAGGAGCTGGATGACGAACCGGAGCCCGGGTGGCCCTAACATTGACAGTCTCTGCAGCAAGAGGCTGTCCATTGATCCTTATACCCCTGAGTTCATCTCCCACAGCATAGTCATGAACGGGAGCAACAGCAACATTGACGTTCTCATGTACGGGGATACCAGCAGGTGAACCTCGGTTAGACGCCTGAATAACCGTCTCTTGTCTCTGAACCAAAGCTCGGAGCTCCTCCTGACCCTGAGCAACCCCTTGCATCATCGTCATGAACTGGGCCATGTTCGCCCTCATCTCAGCCAACTCGTTCTGAACCTGATCCATACTTCGCTGTTGATTGAGTCTGGTAGAATATCGGTGCGGTCTTCGATCAGCTATCCTGCCTGACACAGGAACCGGAGTGAGAAGTCGGGAACGAGGGCACCTGTTATGCAAGATGATATATGTATGATGTGCGTGATGTGTATGCAGGTTAACTTTTTTCATGCATTATTATACATATTTTTTTTGAAAATAAACATGCTATGATGCAAATGAAGGAGCCAAGACTGGTCAGCTGAGTATCACGCGGCACAGGATCGAAACTTCGGCTTGAACTCTGGCGTCACAACTTCATCTGAAACCCCAAAGTCATCTGAACCCAAGTCAACTGAACCATATCCACATCTGAGCATCCTCAAATTCAGCCCAGGGATCCGAAATAAACGGAACCCTCCGATCAATACCAGGATCAAACCTCCGGCGTCCAAAAATAGATCCATAAATCCGACTCATAAATAGGACTCTGATCAACCAATAGTCACCAACAAAGTCACCATCAGAACATGCATCTGTAAGAATCAACCCTCCCCTCACAAGTAAATTCTAATCAGGTCATCCTAAGGCGGACAATGATCTCGACAATCGGGCAAAGATACTCAACGGGTTTGCCCTTTCGGGTGTGCCGTTGTAGCTCTCTTAAGATCGTCTCAATCAAAGATCCGGGAAAGAACGGTCACCAGAGTCAATAGTTCAGATGAAGTGACACAACCAAAGTGGATACTCCACAAAGGAAGGGCACTATCAAATGAACCTCGTCCGGCTTGTGGTATGTCACGTTGCAACAATATGCTGATAAAGCAAATGAGGAACGTGAGACCACACTAATCCTAGGTGTATACTCGGGCCTGGGTTTTAGCCCCACTCAGAACACCCACCCCAAACAGAGGAACCACCTGCACAGAAGACAGCTCAATGATAGTATGATGCATGCAAACAGATATGCACATATATACAACATAATAATCAGGAATGAAATAAATAACAGCCAATAGCAACCAAAACCCTAACCTAGAGAGCGCTAGGAGAGACTCGCTTAGCGAAGATGGACCAGCAAGAGGTCAACTTCTGAGATTCCCCAGCAGAGTCGCCAGCTGTCGCATTACGCGAAAAACCGGCGGGAAACAAGAACAACAGAGCCGCCACCATGCGTTATTTATCCCAAAAGAGGGAAAGGAAACGCTCGAAGTAAACCTGGAAAAAGCATGGTCTCGCGACCAAAGAGAATGGGATCGGGAGTCGGTTATGCGAAGGGAAAGTATTAGCACCCCTACGCATCCGTCGTACTCGACGGGATCCACGCACAATAGGAAGGAAAATGGTTGCTAAAACACTGCTCATACACACATCAAACACTGGCTGAAAGAGACACAAGAAAACAAACAAGACTGACTCGGCAGGACATCACGTCCTGGGCCTACCTAGTCTATCAAGCATAGACATCAGAGTCAAAGTAGTTCGAACGGGGGAAAACACATGCTCGCTAGGATGTCGCATCCTATGCATACGTATCTTCTCGGACTAAGAAGAATCAGAGCATCCGTAGCTCGGCTAACACACACACCAAACAAAACCACACCGGCAAACGCGGAACCCGAATGCCAATCGCTGGACTTACATCGGCTTCCGAACCAAACACACCCACACTGGAAACCAGAGGCTACTTGATGGACTTATACCGGACTCCAAGCACACAACAAGAAGAAGGGTCTCGATTGCAACTAGGGCAAGAGAAAGGGAAGGTCTCAATCGCAACGAGGGCGAGAGAAAAGAATTAGTGTTAGTTGTTAGTCAAACTCGACAAGACATCGCATCTCGTGCCTACGTATCTCATCTGGACATGAGAATCAGAGTTGCCGTAGTTCGGCTAAACTATTCCTGTTGGTTTGTGTTTTAGGAAAGCTCACGCAAGAAAGGAAGTCCTATACAAAGGAACCGTGCTACCTTAATTGACATGCAAACGAGACTACGCGGAGTCTAGCAAACCTAGGGTATACAATCACACCACACAAACACATATAGCATGAAGTAAACACACCAACAAGGGGCTCAAACATCAAGGCTAGGCTTTAGTCGAGGGGTCATGTCAACCTCGACAAACAAGCCTCTGTATCAAGGTGAGGTTAGCTCTTAACCTTGACATTGAGAGTCAAGGTGAAGCTGATGAAAGGTGAGTGAAGATGAGACTTCACAGCTCTTATCCCTGGCCTGGGAGAGCTTCAGACAATGAAGTGTGGGTCCAGAAAGTGGGAACCCTTCTACACTTATGACACTGACTCAACTGATCTTGGGTTTTTACTCACTATGCATCAACACATGTGGTGTGAGCAAGGTGAGTGACTCACAGAATAGTATGAGATAGGCTACATATCTCTTTTGTCTACCAATTGCCTCATATGAGGTCTTTTCCTGCTTGGGGACAAAGTAAACAATCACAAACATTGCCTCTTAAGGAGGACTTCAGACAGTTGCCTGGCCAGGTAACAAGCCAGGTCTTCCAGACTACATGGAGACAAGAGATTCTACCTCAATGCTTAAGCAAAGCAAAACAATAGCAAGTTCTCAAAGGAACTAAAGCAACTATGGTACCTGAAATTAATCAAATATAATCAGTATTCAAGTCACAAAGTCAAAACAAACAGCATAAGAACCAACAGACACACAATCAATCACATGCGCAAAGCACAAGCTCAATGCAAGTGAGCTAAGCATCCTACAAAATAGAACAAGTTAGTTCATAACAATCAACCAAACTCAATCAACTTGCATTAATCTCCTTAAAGCATTTGCTTCCTAACCTGAAAAGCAAACACAAACATGAGAAACAAGACCACTAGGACAAGCCTAGGGTCAAAAGGAGGTGAAAAATTCAAAAATAAGCAAGTGAAAATTGATCAAAACCAAGATTTATCAAACAAGAATAGAATCCAATTGGTCTCACATCAAAACTATGCACCAAATCCATTTCATACACAAAACATGTCAAACTATGCATCTTAGAATCACATTGGAGCAAACAGAATGATCACAATCAAACCAATACCAAAATAGCTCAAACAATTCCCAGAAAATTCAAGCTTAAACAGAACACATTCAATGAGCAACATACCAAATTTCATGCTATTTGGACCAGAGGAAGTATAGAAATTAAAATCATGAAGTCATGGTATAAAAAAACAAACCCAACCAAGGCCACAGATCATGTATCAACTTTAGACAAGTGTAAAACAGAAATGGCATAAGATAAATGAACCACACCAAAGCCAAAATGAAGTTAAACATGTTAAGAACCAATCCACAAAATTTCAGCTTCATATGATAAGGCATGAGAATTTCACAAGTCATGTAAGTTGAACACTCCATAAAAGTTCAAAAAAAGACTAAACAGCAAAGAAAATCCCAATCAAATAGGAAATGAATTTAAAATATCTACAAAAAATCATGCTCAAACTAGACATGCAGAAGTAATCACCTGCAAAAATTCAGAGCAATTGGCATAGCATAAGCATGGAAACAAAATTCAAGAAGTTGGACAAAACCTAGTGTGACATACATTGTCACACTCATGAAGATCACATCATATCTCTCAATCCAGAAACTCAAAATTAGCAAAACATATACCAAAATCACCAGGAATGAGTCTAGATCATGCATATAAAATTTCAAGCATTTTGGAGCAAGAATCATGATTTCATGAATGAAATGGCAAAACATATGCAAGAAACATACATGCACAAAGATATTAGACCAAAATAAAAACCATCCGTGCACAACTTGTGTTATCATGCTCATAAAAAACTAGATGGAAAATGGAGATGGATTCAAAAATCCCCACACAATTTGGATCATCCAAGAATTATTTATGGATTTTTGAAGTTTATGATGAAAATGAAATAAACATTTAAACATAAAAATGAAAAAATAAATGCTGCAGTGGCAATTTTGTAATTATACCGCGCCACAATGAAACGCGGCGTTTCATTAAAACGCCATGGCGCAATCTGATTGGTCCAAGGGCGCGGGAAACAGAAATTTCAGACGCAGGCCAGGCAAAATGGATCAAAGACATCTCTGGAGAAGAAATTTGAACACCTTCATCGTGTTCTTCATGTTCTTCATAAACACGAACAAATTTTCATAAAAATCAACATGCCATATATGGATCGAATCCTCATTCAACCTAGATCATGGATCTAACAATGATTTGACCTAAATCTAATCATGTTCAACGAATCGAGCAAAAACAAATTCGATCCTCAATCTTCAAATCAACCTAACTTCATCAATACTGCATGGTTTTAAGAGATCTAAGTTGCATGATACTCTACGTTTCAAGATCTACAAAAGCCATATCACAATTTCAAGAATCGTGTCAATTGAGTTCTGACCTTATGAATAATGCAGTTCGTGATTTGGCGTTTTCGAGGCTCCAATGGCAGAAACAGATACTCTATGATGATGTAGAAGGTGTGTGAAGGTGAGAATTCAGCTCAACAATGCTCCAGCTTCGCGAAATTGCCAACTGCTATCAACACGAGCTTGCACCAACAGTCCAAATTCAACATGAGTTTTCCACGATCTTGCTTCAACAGGTCTTCATCATGCTTGCAAATGTTGATTAACACAAGGATCGAGCAAAAGGAATGGTGAATTCTTGATGAACAAGTGAAAAAAGTGTGAAGAGAATTTGAGAGAATTTGGTGATTTCTGAGTTTGGATCTGAAAAAGTGATTGTGATTATCTGTTTCTGTTATGCTTAAGGCTTTATATGATGTACTAATCCAATTTGTTAAACAAGATTAAGCAAATTCAAGTGGATTAGCAAAATGCACATGTTAAGTAAAGTGGCCAAAATGCCCTTTTTCACCAATGACCAATGGAACAGTGCAAATGCAATTGAGGCAAGTCCAATTTGCTGTTTATGATGTGTTGGAAATGGTTTTGAGTGAAAATGACATGTATTTTTCAAATTGACTATTTTTCCCACCAAAATGCAAAATGAACACTTGAAAAATGGACTTTTGCTATGATGATTTTTGATGAACTGTGATGATGCATCATGAAAGTACATGTCAAATGTGATTTGCTCAAAAAAGAATCACCCAATTTGGCCATTCCCTTCAAAAGTTATGCCACTTTGAATTTCAACATTTTCTGAAAATGATTTGATCATAACTTGCCAACCACACATGAGAAATGAGTGTTCTTGGACTTTTTGGAAAGGTGAGAGCAAGATCTTCAACTTTCATGTTGGACAAAATTCCATTTGAAACTTGTATGATGATGTAAATTTGAGGAGAAGAACTTTCCATTTTTGGCAGTTTCCAATTACAGGTCACCTGCTATTTTAGGAAACTTTTCATCTGACTTCAAATTCTTCAATCTTGATCTTTGAAATGTCAAATGAGACTTGCATGGACATGAATGAAGCCTTTCAAACCATCTCCCACCTTCAAATCCATAAAATCAGGCACAGTTGACCATAGTTGACCTTCTAGGGTTTCAGATGAAATTCAGCTTGACTGCTGACTTCTGAACATCCAATCCTTGGTCAAACCACTTCAAAATGATCCCATAATCATATGAACTTGATGAACCAACCATAGGGCTTTGTTTCAATAGGAATTGCACATGTTTGCTTGCTTGACTGATCTCCTGATCATCTTGACCTAATTTTGTCTGATGGCTTGCACTTGGGCAGAGGTCAATGCAATGTTATGCAATGGGCTTTGTAATGTTAATGACCTAATATGAAAATGAATGTACAAAATGGGAGGTGAAAATTTGAGGTGCTACAACAGCAAACAAAGAAGAGCTTACATTGCATGGGAAAGTGATAGTGATTCATCAAGCACAGAAAGTTCAAGTGATAGTGATGAAACCGCAAATTTGTGCCTTATGGCTCACACCAAAAATCTGTCCTACCACAAGAAGAAAATCAATGATAAAAAGGTAAAACGAGCCTATTATAATAATTTCTCTTCTATGTCTTTTTCTGAACTGAAAATAGCTTTTGAAAAACTGCATAACAAAGTTGTAGATGCTTTTAAAAGATTATCTTCCGATAAACAAATTTTTTCATTTCTGGAAGGTAAAGTATACAAAGCTGAAAAAGATTTAGAATGGTTAAAAGATAGTATTGCAGAAAATTCAAAAAATATTGACATTGATGGATGTAGTAAAGTTGGGTATTGTGAAGCTTGTCATATTTGGCAACAAGAGGTAAACACTCTCAAGGTCAAATTGGAAAAAGCTTTACAACCTAAGGTTACTTATGTCGTCGACTCTAGGTTGTTTAAAAAATCATTAAATCCACCATATGCAAAATACTCTTTTATTCCAAAGGATTTAATGAACAAGAATAAACAAACACATCATCATGGTTTATGTCATTATTGTTGTCGTGCTGGCCATACCATTGAGAAATGCAAGTTTAGGAGATTTCTTGTTCCTAAAGGTATTTATAAATGGAAGCCAAAAGGCAACCATGTTAGCACTTACCCACTTGGACCCAATGAAAATTGGGTACCAACTTCTCTCTTTTGATATTGTAGGATGAGTGCCTTGCTTCCGTAGATAGGAGATGGTTTTTTGACAGCGGTTGCTCAAGGCACATGACCGGTGACATATCGCTTTTTATAGACTTCAAAGCAAAGAAGAAGGGATATGTTACTTCTGGAGACAATAACAAAGGAGCTATACTTGGCAAAGGTAGTGTAGGTAATCCTTCTACTACTACTATTTCTGATGTCCATTTAGTAGAGGGGCTTAAACACAATTTGTTAAGCATAAGTCAATTGTGTGACAAGGGTTATAAAGTTTCTTTCACAAAAACTTGCTGCATAATTGAACATGCTAAACAGAACGTTGTGTTTAAGGGTGTAAGAGTAAACAATATCTATATGCTTGACCTTTTTGATGTATCTTTAACAAGTACTAAATGTCTAGTTACCTTGAATGATGATTCTTGGCTTTGGCATAGACGTTTAGCGCATGTTAATTTCGATTTGCTTAATAAGGTTGTATCTAAGGATCTAGTAGTCGGTCTTCCAAAAATAAAATTTTCAAAAGACCACCTATGTGACGCGTGCCAAATGGGAAAACAAACGAGGGTCTCTTTTAAATCTAAAAATGTAATTTCAACTTCACGACCCCTTGAGCTTCTCCATATGGATCTCTTTGGACCTTCTAGGACAAAGAGCTTAGGTGGAAATTATTATGGTTTTATAATCGTTGATGACTATTCTAGATTTACTTGGACTATATTCCTTCATAGCAAAGATGAAACTTTTTCTATTTTTAAGAATTTTGCAAATCTGTCTCAAAACAAAATGAATTCCAAAATAGTTACAATTCGTAGTGATCATGGTGGTGAATTTCAAAACTATCACTTTGATAAGTACTGTGACAAGTATGGTATTGAGCATAACTTTTCAGCTCCTCGAACTCCACAACAAAATGGCGTTGTGGAGCGTAAAAATCGTGTTTTAGAGGAGTTGGCAAGAACAATGCTAAATGAGGGTGGATTACCAAAATATTTTTGGGCTGATGTAGTTAGCACAGCTTGTTATGTTTTAAACAGGATCTTAATTCGTCCTATTTTAAATAAAACTCCTTATGAGCTTTTAAAAGGAAGAAAGCCAAACTTGTCACATCTTCACGTATTCGGTTGTAAGTGTTTTGTTTTGAATAATGGTAAGGAAAATATTGGGAAGTTTGATACAAAAGCGGATGAAGGTATCTTTCTTGGATACTCACAATCAAGTAAAGCATATAGAGTATATAATAAGCGTTTACTTATTGTTGAAGAATCTGTCCATGTTTCTTTTGATGAGTCTTATCCGAAAAGTGTCGGAAAAGGTATTTCTTTTGATGACGCATGTGTATCTACAAAAGACATACTCAAGGAAGCTGTTACGGAAACTGATCAGTCCAGAACAGTTGCCCATGAGAAGGAGGAAGATACTAGTCATGAAGAAGATGAGGAAGAAAGGACAGATGAAGTGAATGACCTTCCACCAGCTTGGAAATCTTCAAAAGACCATCCTATTGACAACATCTTGGGAGATATTTCAAAGGGAGTAATGACTCGTTCTAAGATAGGTAATTTTTGTTCTCACTTCGCTTTTGTTTCACAAGTAGAACCTAAAAATGCCAAAGAGGCCTTGATTGATGAATGTTGGCTAATGGCCATGCAAGAAGAGCTTAATCAATTTAAAAGAAATGACGTCTGGGAACTTGTCCCTCGTCCGCGAGATCATCATATCATAGGTACTAAATGGGTTTTTAGAAATAAGCTTGATGAAAACGGAGTGATAACTAGGAACAAGGCACGTTTAGTAGCACAAGGGTATAACCAAGAGGAGGGCATAGACTATGAGGAAACTTATGCTCCAGTTGCTCGCCTTGAAGCTATATGTCTCTTGCTTGCCTATGCGTGTTCTAATAATTTTAAGCTTTACCAAATGGACGTAAAGAGTGCGTTTCTAAATGGTGTCATAAATGAAGAGGTATATGTCTCACAACCTCCTGGTTTTGAGAATGCTGAAAATCCAGATTATGTTTACAAATTAAAACGAGCTTTGTATGGTCTTAAACAAGCCCCTCGGGTTTGGTATGAAAGGCTTAGCAAATTTCTAATTGATCATGGATATTCAAGAGGTAAAGTGGATAATACTCTCTTTATTAAACACAAGGGAAAGCACATTCTTTTAGTTTAAGTTTATGTAGACGATATAATTTTTGGTTCAACTAACACACACTTGGTCGAAGAATTTTCTAAGGTTATGCAGGGTGAATTTGAGATGAGTCTTATGGGGGAGCTGAATTACTTCCTAGGTCTTCAGATAAAGCAACTTGATGAGGGTACATCAGTATGTCAAACAAAGTACTGCAGAGAACTACTCAAGCGCTTTGAAATGAACGACTCAAAATCAATTGACACCCTTATGCCTACCAACGGAAATCTAGATAAAGATGAGCATGGTAAGAGTGTAGATGTCAAAACGTTTAGAGGTATGATTGGGTCTCTTCTGTATCTTTCTGCTTCTAGACCTGACATCATGTTTAGTGTTTGTATGTGTGCACGATATCAATCAAATCCTAAGGAATCACACCTGAAAGCTGTTAAGCGTATATTTAGATATCTTCATGGAACATCTAAATATGGGCTTTGGTATTCCAAAGGAAGTGATTGTAGCTTAGTAGGTTACTCCGATTCTGATTTTGCTGGCTGCAAATCAGATAGGAAAAGCACGAGTGGTACATGTCACTTGTTTTCAAACTCCTTGGTAAGTTGGCATAGCAAAAAGCAGGTATTTGTGGCTTTGTCAACTGCAGAGGCTGAGTACGTTGCAGCCGGTAGTTGTTGCGCTCAGATTTTGTGGCTAAAGCAACAACTACAAGACTTTAACATTCAACTCAAACGTATTCCAATAAAATGTGACAACACTAGTGCCATAAACCTTACTAAAAATCATGTTTTACACTCACGCACTAAACACATAGAGATTAGACATCACTTTCTTCGCGATCATGTTGAAAAAGAAGACGTTGTATTTGAGCATGTTGATACTAAAAACCAGTTTGCTGACATTTTCACTAAACCTTTGGCAACAGAATCGTTCTTCAACATTCGTCGTGAATTAGGGATCTTAGATCTCTCTCCATTGTTGTCTTAAGCATGTTTGTTCTTATTTATATTATGCCTCACCTTGGTTGATGAGATTTTTTTTAGATTTCATTTATACCTCAAAAGGTTACATCAACAGAGGTAATATCACTCCTTTCTATATCTCTTTTAGAACTATGTGATTGTGTATGTTAGAACAAAATTCCTTATTTTCGTTTATGTGAATTTCTTTGCATATATTATTTGAACATTAATATCTGATTTGTGAATTATACTTGGGCATCATTATCATGACATACTTCATAATGCATAACCATACTGCATAAAAATTAATTAAAATTTGGTTTGGCATCAGTTTGTATCGATTTAAAGATGTATGTATCGATTCATGTCTTCTTCATTTCACATCTATCAAAATTGGTTCAATATGTATCGATTCATTCGTCATTTGTATCGATACATAGACCCTTTAAAAACAAAAATGCGTGACATGGATTGATCCATTCCCATATGCATCGACACATACTTATTGTTATTTGGATTAAATGCATTTTATTTCACTCATGGATCGACACATCAACAATTCTTATCACATCTTTTCACAAACTTGGTATCAGCAGTTCCCCTACCTCTCAAAACCTGCGGCTAACCCTAATCTCCTTCATCATCATTCTCTCCAAAACCCTAAATTCATCTCACTTTTCTTCAATTTTTCATCACCATGCCTCCAAGAATCATTCCGGCTAGAGCAGGGGGGAAAGGAAAAGGAAAGGAACCGGTTGGCACTTCTCAGCAGTTACCAGAAATTCCTCCTAATGCCTTAGATTTGCTTCATCCTGCAATTGCTACTGAGTTTGAGGATTCTTTCAAGACAAGGTTAGTTATGAAACCCCATGTCTTCGATAAACATGATGCTATTCATCTGCATCTCAATGATGTGGTTGAACTCCTTAATGCACAAAAACTTGGTTCATTTTTTACTACAAAGGATGATTACCATGAGGATTTTATCCGTGCATTTTATGCTGGCTTACAATCTGGTAAAGGATATATGTTTAAGTGTTCTATTGGTGTCAGAACCTATACTTTTGAGGCTGCTGATTGGGAAACAGTGTTTCAAATTCCGCTTCCGTCGCATAATTTCAAGACTTGGCATGACTTGAAGTTTGATACTGACTTTAACCTGAAGGAGTTTACTCTATCTATCTTGAAATTGGACAGACCGCTGGGTGAGGATGAACAGGTTACGTCTGGTATGATTAAGAAAATTCCTCGTATACTTTAGTTGATTATCTCGCACATTCTGCGTCCAGCAAACAGTGGACATTCTAGGTTAGACAGGGCAGGCATTCATCTCTTGTATACTCTTCAAAATAAGGTTCCGTTGAATTGGGCAAATTACTTTGTGAAGCGTCTCTTTTTCGTGCGTAACAGTGCCAAGAATGTTGCTCTTGGTTATGCATCTCAAACCATGAAAATTCTTACGTTCTGGAATGTTGCAATCCCTTTAGTTCCTCTCATATCACCATCTGCTGCTCAAGAGTTTGACTCTTCCACTTTATCTCATATGGGATATCGGTGGGACAAGGAACGTCAATGTTTCTATTTCTTTGAAAGGAAATCCAAAACAAGGATCTATAGTTTTGATGTGCCTTCTGAACGAATTCATGTAGTTGAAGACCAACCTGATGAAGAAATGCATGATGTGAACGAAGCAGATGTGCCTGCAGCTGATGACAATGCTGGTTGGGGTGATTGGGTGCCACAAAGGTGGTCTCCAACCAACTATGTACCTGAACCAACGGTTCCTCCGTTCTCCGGCGGTGCTTCATCTTCAACACCTACTGCGCACCTAACTCAAATGCTTCAACAAATGGAGCTTGCCAACCAAGAACGTCATGAAGAGGCACGGTCTTGGCATGTACAACAAAGTGAGTGGCATAAGGAGCATCGTGAGTGGCATGACGATCATACACGGATGTACCATAACCAACACTCTTGGCACACGAACTTGGTTAAGTGGCACCAAGTCTTCTACAATGAAATGTCTGGTTTTATGGACGACTGCCGTGCCAATCCTGGTATTATGGACAGATTCAGAAGTGTTGAAGTTCAGGACCGGTTCAGACACTACACATTCATGGGCCACAATCCAGATGCAATGCCTCCTCCTCCGCCTCCGCCAAGCTTCAGAGATCCTGATAGAGATGACGAGGAGTCCTGTGGTGGCTATAACCCATATTAAACCATCATCATTTCATTTCACTGCATTTCATTGCATGTTGCTTGAGTTTTTTTTCTTTTCAGATTAGTTGCACCTTATATGTCTTGGCTTATGTAATTTTTAAATACTTTCTACTAGTTAAATGTTTATTTCCTTCTGCTTACTTCTGGTGTTATTGTCCTTATTTGTCATTCTTTGTGAGTGATTCTTTACTTTTTAAGCTTCCTTCTTTGTGATTGTTAGCTTCTTTATCATTTTTGCTGTGTCCTGCTACAACATGTTGCCTTGATAAAACTGTTTTTTTCTTCTTTTTGATGTTGACAAAGGGGGAGAAATGCAGATGTTGACAGATATGCACAAACTCAGGGGGAGTATCACACATCTTACTAAAAATTTGCCATCACCAAAAAGGGGGAGTTTGTGAGCAAATTCTTTACTTTGAATAAGTTTTGAATGATAACGAATTGTGTGATCATTGTCTAATTGTTGGTTGTGCATTATTTTACATGTTTCATTTGTGTTTTTAGCCTATACTATTGTTTCGTGTCTATACATAAAGATCCACATTGATACATTTCTTAAAAGAACTCATAAAAACTGTTTTGTGTCAGTATGTATCGATACATGTTCATCTGCATCGATACATAAATTTGTTTTAAATCACAAAACGTTTTTGCTTCAGTATGTATCGATACATACGAGCTTTGTATCGATACATGCTTAGTTAAAATGTTTTATGTATCGATACATACGAGCTTTGTATCGATACATGCTTGTATTAATTCTCTAAAATTAATCAAAGCTACAGTATGTATCGATGCATAATCTTTTGTATCAATACATAATTCTGTTTTGTCTACTAACAGCTTCTGTCTTTCACATATAAGAATTATTTTGACAGCTCAGTTAAAAAGGACGAATTCAGAAGTGAATTCTGTTTTGTCTACGCACGCACGCACGCACACACACACACACACACACACACGCACACACACGCACACACGCACACACACGCACACACACACACACACGCACACACGCACACGCACGCACACACACACACACGCACACACGCACACACGCACGCACACGCACACACGCGCGCACACACGCACACACACACACACACACAAACACACACACAAACACACACACACACACACACATACACACAGACACACACACACACACACACACACACGCACGCACGCACGCACGCACGCACGCACACACACAAACACACACACGCACACACATTTTTATCAAAATTATAAGTGTATAAATAGAAGAATAAGAGATAAGCTTGTAAAAAAAGCTACACACAAAAAGCTAAATTATTTTTACCAAAAAAAGATTTTTTTTTATTAATTTTAGCTTAAAATCTAAAAGCAAAAAGTGAAAAGCTCTTGTTTAGGTCTTATTAAATAGACTTATAGTTGATAACTGATAAATTAATTTAAATGTTTGATAAATAAACAATTACACTCGTTGATAAATATAAAATAACATAAATGGATATTCTTAATTAACAAAGTAATTGTCTCATTATTTTATACTCAGGGGATGTCTCTAATGTTTAGCGTCTCAAAAATAATTAATCTTTGCTTGCATTAAATGAAATCAAGTGTGTCCATCTGAGTGATTGATGTTTGACATTCTCAACTAACAACTTAACTATTCGGCAAACATATGGCATGGAGGTGAGGACTCGTACCCATCCAAGGAGATTGCCTCCCATTAAAGAGGGACTCGTTTTTCATTAAAAATGACATTTTTAACTAAGGGATTTGTCCATTTGATTGAGAGACTCGTTTCTCGTTAAAGAGGTCACCTTCATTTGAGGGACTCGTCTCTTTGACTAAGGGACTCGTCTTCCATTAATGAAGACGCTTTCAGCTAAAAGACTCACTCCATTGATTTAGGGACTCTCCTCTCATTAAAGATGACGTCTTCGGCCGAGGAACTCACCCATTGGTTTGAGAAGTCAAAAATCCATACCATAATTTAAACATCATAATTTATTATATTACACTCTTCACTTCATTTTTGATACTATCATATGTTGTTTCTCTAGAATCCATACCATAGTTAGTTCGGTATAATAAAAATCTTTTGGCTTCGTTTTCCTGTTGCATGACTAAGATTGTGGTATTTATATTCTTACGATATTTTCCTACTGTAATTACTATCCATTTTGGATTAGTTTCTAAAAATTTAAGAAGATTTAAGTTTATGATATTTATATTCTTATGATATTTTCCTTTTCATGATTACTTTCCATTTTGTAACGATGAAAATATTATAAAGACATCCGAAAAAATTAAGAATTTAGATTTGCTCAATCATTTTGCTCTTTTGTATGTTTAAGAAAAATTATAACTTACAATTCAAGACTTTCTTTGAAAATAAAGTATATGATAGTCTTTAGAAAAAAAAATCGGATATATATTTATTGTATGAGATTTGAAGTAACGCTATGTCAAATTAATAGATTTATGAGATTAATATCCTTTTTTTTAAATAAATAAAAGAATAAAAAATATAAGAAGAAATTATAATATTTAAAAAAAGAATTTAAAACTTGATGAATTGATGGTAGAAAATAATTTATTAACAAATGGACAAGTCTAGGAAGGATGAGAATACATTTTTAGTGCAAATGCAGAATTAGACATATATATTATTTTTTATGCATGTAATGTTAATGAATTTTTACATAGTATAAATCATATTTAAAAAATTAAAAAAAATAAATATTATTTTAAGGAGAAGGTTAACGAATGCCTGAGACATTTTTTAAGAACCTTAAATAATAAGTTTTTATAAAAATTTGTGCAATTAATGTATTGAAACTATTTAACTTTTCTAAAGAATAAATTTTTAATATAAAATAGAGTGCCTCAAGGATACTCGTTAATTTGTATTTTTTTCTTCCAGTAATCATACCTAAAAAAAATTCATATTAGTTAATACTTTAAAAAATATATTTTTTCCAATAAGTATATATTTGGTTTCATATTTGAAAAACTAATAGTTAATTTTAAATGTGCAGATCGATTTTAATATGTTATTTACTTTAGAGTAGAGTTAATTCGGTTTTTCAAAATTGATTTTATTTAAAGCAAAAACTTGTAATTTTAAAGATCAAACGTAACTATTATAGAAAATATTTTTGTTAAAATTTGTAAGATTTTTTGTATTTTTAGTGAAATTAGTCTATCTGTTTTTTTATTACAAATCATTTTGAAGAAAACATTTATATTGAATTATAAATCATTTTACATTAATTATTTATTTTTTATTATACGTTATTTATTATTCTATTTTTTTTGTCAATTCTTTAAATTTATTTCTCATATAATTAATAAAAAATAACTTTATAAAATCATTCAAAAAAATTCGTTTCTAATTATATTTATTAATATATATAAAATTTTCAAAAAGAACTATTTATATTAAAAAATCATTTATAACCTTGTTACTAGAAGAGCGAAGCAAGTTCAAATTAATAGCTCTACTTATATTAAAAAATCATTTATAATCTTGTTACTAGAAGAATGAAACAAGTTCAAATTAATAATTCTATTTATATTAAAAATTTCTAATTTTTGAGATAAAACATGATTTTTATATAAAATATCTGTTAAAATTATTTTTATAAAAATTTATTCAAATATAAATTATTTTATCTTCTACTTACTTTTATATATAATTAATTTTATAAAATTAGTTAAATCAAAATTAATTTTTCTCACCTCAAAATCAAACACACACTATAAAAAATGAGAATAATTTTTGTTGAATTTCCAATCATTATTAATTATTGAGAGAAAAAAAACATTAAATTCATGTCCTTTGGACACCCCCTTCTACTAGATGGATCAAATGTAATAGTGATGGAACTTTTGCTTATGAATCTAATACCGGTGTGGGTGGCCTCTTCACAAATCACTTTGGAAACTTCGTTCTTGCCTTTGCCTAGCAGCTCTCCTGTGAATCTCCTATTCATGTTGAATTTAGAGTAGCTATCAAACCTATGGAAATCACTATCACTAGGGGGTGGACTAAGCTTTGGTTTAAGACCGGTTCTTGTTTGATGGCTAAAACTTTCTCAGACCAAAAATTGGTTCTTTGGAAGTTTTGAAGTTGTTGGGAATTTTTTGTTTACTTTCTAGTAATTTTTTAAGTTAGTCATAATTCACATCTATAGAAAAGGTAATACTTATGCCGAATTTTTGACGAACTTTGCACTCGGTACCAATACGCTCTTTTTTTATTCCATGTTGCAGTATAATTCTTTATGTCGAAACAGGTTGTTCGATAGAAGTAAGGAAGTGTCGAATCACATAGGTGTCAAATATCGAAGAGTATCTCGACGGTGATGTTAGACTTAACTTTATTTGTTTGTTTAGCTGAGTTATTTAGGTTAGTTTGGGGTTTGCTTGAGAAACAAGCAAACCCAAAATCTATAAATAGAGAGTAACCCCTATTATTGTAAAACACCTGAATTTTGCAGTTGCAAAAGGAATAAAGCATCACAATTTGTGAGCAGAGAGAAACTCTGCAGAATCAATTCATCTTCTTCCCTCTCTCGATAAACGTTAACTATTTTCTTTCCCCAATTCAACTTTTTTTCTTGTTTTCATCATCTTTGTGCAGCAATACAATCTTGCAATCAAGGTTGGTTGATTCACTCGACTGAAGAGTGAAGAACAAGAGAAAATCCGATCAGTGCGATTGAATCTTGTTCATCAAGATTGACTCGGAATTACTCAAAGTTTTGGGTTTAATTTTAACATATGGTATCTAGAGCACTAGCTCAGCGATTCTTGGAAGCATAACATGATGAATCATCTGAACGAGCATTTTTCGGCGAGTCTCCCAATTCTGAAGAATCAGAATTGTGAAGATTGATGCAAGCAGATAAAGATTGTCTTTTGCTATCAAGATCTTTGGGATCTTGTGAAGGATGGAGTGACACCGTTTGCAGCAAACGCGACAGATGAAGAAAAGGTTGCACACAAAGAGTTGAAGAAGACAAATTATAAAGCTCTCTTTATAATTCATCAATGTGTCGATTCTGACAATTTCGAAAATGTTAGTAATGTTGAATCAGCGAAAGAAGCATGGGAAATTCTAGAAAAATCATTTGGAGGCAGACAAAAGGTAAAAGAGGTGAAGTTACAAACTCACAGAAGAACGTATAAATTGCTTCAGATGGAAGACAATGAAAGCATGACTAATTTTTTCACTAGGGTTACAAAATTGGTGAATCAAATCAAGGTATGGGGAGAAGTGTTGACATCAAGATCAGTTGTTTCAAAGATCTTGAGGTCATTGGCTCCAACTTTCGACCACGTGGTAGTAGTCATAGAAGAGTCAAAAGATTTGTCAACATTGACAAAGGAAGAGCTTCAATGGACACTTGAATCTCATGAATAAAGAATGACTGAAAGAGTTGCAGGCAAGTTGAAGAGTAATGTGGCTTTGCAGGCACAATCAACAAGAGAAAAGAAAGGTAAAAGGAAGTGATTCTTGGAAGCATAACATGATGAGTCATCTGAACGGGCATTTTTCGGCGAGTCTCCCAATTCTGAAGAATCAGAATTGTGAAGATTGATGCAAGCAGATAAAGATTGTCTTTTGCTATCAAGATCTTTGGGATCTTGTGAAGGATGGAGTGACACCGTTTGCAGCAAACGCGACATATGAAGAAAAGGTTGCACACAAAGAATTGAAGAAGACAAATTATAAAGCTCTCTTTATAATTCATCAATGTGTCGATTCTGACAATTTCGAAAATGTTAGTGATGTTGAATCAGCGAAAGAAGCATGGGAAATTCTAGAAAAATCATTTGGAGGCGGACAAAAGGTGAAAGAGGTGAAGTTACAAACTCACAGAAGAACATATAAATTGCTTCAGATGGAAGACAATGAAAGCATGACTGATTTTTTCACTAGGGTTACAAAATTGGTGAATCAAATCAAGGTATGGGGAGAAGTGTTGACATCAAGATCAGTTGTTTCAAAGATCTTGAGGTCATTGGCTCCAACTTTCGACCACGTGGTAGTAGTCATAGAAGAGTCGAAAGATTTGTCAACATTGACAAAGGAAGAGCTTCAATGGACACTTGAATCTCATGAATAAATAATGACTGAAAGAGTTGCAGGCAAGTCGAAGAGTAATGTGGCTTTGCAGGCACAATCAACAAGAGAAAAGAAAGGTAAAAGGAAGTGGTTCGACAACAAAGGTAGATGAGGCTACAACAATTTGACTGGTCAAAATAAGCAAGAAGGAGGTTGGTCGAATTAGAGAAGACCCCCATATCAAAGTAATCAAAAATGAGGTGTTGCAGGTAAAGGAAGAGGTGGTGGTTGAAAACCTGACAAAAGTCAAAAATTCAATATTTCAATTGTCATAAATATGGTCACTACTCTAGTGATTGTCCTGAAAGACAAAAGAATCAAGATAATGATGCAAATTTTGTAAAGCATGAAGAAAAAGAGATATTGTTGATGGTCACAACAATAGATGAAGAAAAATTCTAGGACAAATGGTACTTGGACTCGGGATGCTCATCACACATGACTGGTAGGAAATTTTGGTTTGTCAGCATGAAACCCTCAATGAAGAACATGGTAAATTTTACAAATGACAATACTCTAGAAGCTGAAGGTATTGGTGATGTTCTGATTATGAGGAAAGATGGCAAGAGATCAGTAATTTCCAATGTACTGTACATACCACACATGAAAAGTAATTTGCTCAGCATACGACAGTTGGTCGAAAATAACTACAAAGTGTTGATCGAAGACAAGATGATGAGAGTTCTCGACTCAGGTGGAAGTTTAATATTGAAGGCACCTATGTCTCAGAATAGAACATTCAGGATTAAACTTAATGTGATGGAGCACAAGTGCCTTGCAACTGTAGCTAGTAGGGATGAATGGATATGGCACTATAGACTTGGCCATCCCAATTTTAAAGATATCAGAGATCTGAAGAGAAGGAATATGGTTTTAGGGTTACCAAAAATCGACATTCCAAATGAAGTGTGTGAAGAATGTGTGCAGGCGAAGCATCACAAGAACAACTTCAGCAAGGATGCAGGAAGTAAATCGAAGTCAATTCTTGAAATCATATACTTCGATGTATGTAGTCCTATCCAGGTGGATTCTATTGGAGGTAACAAATACTTTTGTCACATTCATAGATGATTTCAGTCGAAAACTATGGACTTACCTGATCAAGAATAAAAGTGAAGTGGTCGAGGTATTTTCCAAGTTTAAATCTATGGTTGAAAGCTCAAGATTCTAAGGACTGATGAGGGTGGAGAATATGTGTCAAAATACTTCGACACATTATGTGAGAAAGAATGGATTGTGCATTAGGCGATTCCACACTACACTCCACAGCATAATGGAATTGCAGAAAGAAGGAATATAACCATCATGAAAATGGTGAGAAATATGTTGAAAGACAAGCATCTACCTAAAGAATTATGGGGAGAAACTATGTCGATAACAACATATATTAGGAACAGATGCCCGACGAAGAAGGTAGAAGGAATTACGCCAGAAGAATGTTGGTTTGGTATCAAGTATAGGTTAAGTCATCTGAAGGTATTTAGATATATATCACATAGGCATGTGTCAGATCAGTTGAGAAGAAAGATTGATGACAAATCAAGTCAGATGATCCTAATAGGATATCATTCGACTAGAGGTTACAAGTTGTTCAACCCAGTGAACAAGCAAGTAGTGATCAACATGGAAGTGATCATGGATGAGCTTAAGGAATGAGATTGGATTGAAAATGTCAAGAAAGATTCAGTGAGAATCTTATGTGAAGAACCAACAAGTGAAGTCGAAAGAGAAGTTCGACAGGAAGAAGTCATAGGTCAAGCAAGTACAAATAGACCTCAAAGAACAATACACATGCCTACAAGGTTTCAAGAATGTGTGCTTACATTAGATGATATAGTAGATGATGAAGGTGAGCTGGTACACTATGTTTTCTATGCAGATGTCGGACCAGTCAATGCAGCTAAGACATTGAAGGATTCGAAGTGGGTGAAATAAATGAATGAGGAATTGAAGTCTATCGAAGACAACGACACATGGTCACTTAACAAATTGCCTAAAGACAAGAAAGAAATCAATTTGAAGTGGGTATACAAGGTGAAGTTGAATACCAAAGGAGAAGTAACTCGACACAAGGAGAGACTTGTGGCGAAATGATTTCTTCAGAAGGAAGGAATCGACTTCGAAGAAGTTTTTGCACATGTCGCTAGGACCGAAACAATAAAGTTGGTTGTTTGTCTAGCAAACATGAACAATTGGCACATATGTCAGATGGATGTGAAATGTGCGTTCGTGAATGACCTCTTAGATGAAGAAGTTTATATTGCACAACCAGTTGAATTTGTGAAACATGGAGAAGAAAGAAAGGTATACAGGCTGCATAAAGCCTTGTATGGACTTGCGCAAGCTCCAAGAGATTGGAGTAAGAAGATAGACAATTTCCTAAGGAAGAAGGAATTTATGAAGTACACAATTGAGCATGGAGTACATGTAATAAGAAGCAATAATGAATTACTTATATTATGTCTCTATGTCGATAACTTGTTGATAACAGAAAGTTGCAAGAAGGAGATCGAAGATTTCAAACATGACCTAAGTGAGGAGTTTGAAATATCAGACTTGGGAAATATATCATATTTCCTTGGCATCAAATCTTACAATCTTGGTAGAGGTTTTATGATGCACCAAAGAAGATATGTAGGTGAAATACTCAAGATATTTGAGATGCAAGATTGTAACCCAACTTCGACTCCAGCTGAGCCCATATTGCAACTATCGAAAGACACAAATGAAGATGATTTCGATCCAACGCAATACAGAAGACTCATTGGATCACTTCAATACCTTTGTCACACAAGGCCTGCTCTAGCATATGGTGTAGGTATGGTGAGTAGATTTATGTAGAAGGCAAAGATATCACACCTAGCAGTAATGAAGAGGATACTAAGGTATCCAATATTTTTCACTCAAAATCATCTCTTAATACCATAATTTCTCTAGTTCAACCACCATCACCTTCAAGTTTCTCTGTTTTAACAATGTTTGCATACATTCAGAAACGAAATGCTGATGTAATATTTTCCGCCGTTGTGGCTCCGGTATAGATTCAACTTTAGAACACAGATACGTTTGAACGTCTTAATCGGACGTTGTACAGTTGGTTAGAGGGAGAAATTGGAGAGGGTGAAAGGATTATAAGAATACAATGGCTTGTGTCCACGTTCAACCAAAACGGAGAAGTGCACGAATGGGTGGATATTGAGACCGACCAAGACGCTCGTAGGATGATGCATTACATGTTCAAAATTGTTTCGATGGTTGTAATCGCATAGTTCTTGTATTATATTTGTTATAATTATTTATGTTACTGTTTATGTAATGGTATTTTCGTCACATACGTCTAATATGAAATAAATTTAGTTTTTCATATATTACAATAGAGGTACATATGAATTTATCTGGTTGTGCTCATTCCAACACTAGAACATTTATTACAATTGTGACCAGGCTGATGGCATGAACTACATAGTCTAACCATTTTATTCGCCGTATCCATTTCGGTTCGAATCCGAGTGCTGTTTGGGCGATCCTTTTTCTTCCTTCGCATAACTTCGTTGAGCCAGACGATGTCCCCTTGATATTCTGGCCAATAATCCTCTTTTTCCACTACGGAAAAAATAATTTTATAAACATTTGAAAGGCTAACGACCTTCTTCCGCAACGTCTTATCTTTGATTTCCCGCATGAAATTCTGAGCGATATGTCTAATACATAACACATGCGTCGAAGGAGGATTTTTCCAGCTGTTATCAATGTTATTATATGCACTGATGATTGAAGGGTGTCTGTCGGAGATCAAACATAAGTTAGGCTGAGGTG
Source organism: Lathyrus oleraceus (assembly GCF_024323335.1). Taxonomy (NCBI): domain Eukaryota; kingdom Viridiplantae; phylum Streptophyta; class Magnoliopsida; order Fabales; family Fabaceae; genus Lathyrus; species Lathyrus oleraceus. The sequence goes on from NC_066581.1 coordinate 407,816,219, forward strand.
CAACGTGCAATCAGATATTTCTTAGGAAAGAACTCCATCCCTAAGCAGTCTCCCCTTCAACTAGGGCAAAGGCGATTGGAAAAATGTCGTTGTTCCCATCTTGTGCCACTTCCATCAGTAACGTTCCTTTGTATTTTCCGTACAACCATGTACCATCAATTTGTATAATTGATTTACAAAAATAAAAACCTATGATGCATGGTTGATACGCCCAGAAGAGACGGTGAAATATTCGATTTCCAACAGCACACATATCGTCTGGGTACATATTCGACATGGGCACTGATCATGTAATGTTGTGTGGAAGACATTTTGTTCAAATATTAAAAATCTATGTTTTTTACTAGAATTGAATGCATTGCTAAGTTGTTCATCTGCACAACATAAATAGTGTTGCATATTAAGCGCATTGATCAATTGGTTTGTCTGTACATACTTGACCATGCATGCAGTGAAAAGAATCCACATGCAGTGACAAGAATGACAAGAACACAAATGCGCCTAGGGAATCCAGGAATCTTTGAAGTAAGGAATATCTAAGCTCTAATATTCCTAACAGGCGTCCATTACCTATGCGGCATAAAGCAACTTGGGCGCCAAAAGGAAGGGCGCATCTTCACTTCAAATGCACTAAGGCGCCACTAGGAAGGGCACCCCTTCCCATTCCCTACACCAAGGCACCAAGAGGAAGGGCGCCTCTTCCTTGCATGTGAAGAATCACATGCAGGCACCAAGAGGAAGGGCGCCTCTTCCTTTGCATGTGATTCTTCACATGCATGCGCCTAGGACAAAGACAAAGGCTAAAGGTAGTCTGCATTTTGTCATTCCGTTGTCTACTTTTTCCGTTGCATACAACCAATCCCATTATTCTTAGGTTACAAACCTACTAACTCATTCATCTATAAATAGCCTTTCATATCAACAATATCAAATCATCTCCATTACTACTCATCTATAATCTTTCTTTGCGACACTATTTCTCTACCACACTCAAGGTTTGCAACATCAAATCATGTCTTTGTTGACTATGGGCGATGAACATAGAGGAACACTCGAGAATATCTCAGCATTTGTATGATATCTCTCTCTTTTTACTTATTCCATTTTTTAGTCGTATACCTTTGTTATCTATGTTTTTCTTACTTCTTATAGAGTTGTCTTTGTTGATTATGTATTTCTTCTTATTATTACATTTCTTACTTTTTTGTTATTAGGATCCGAAGTGTTTTAGATGTCGTGTACATGAATATGTACCCTACGATCCTTTAATAGAACCATATATTAGAGGACGTGGATTTAGAAAACTACTCAACATTGTTTCGTACTCGATGGACTACAAGTTCATTCTTGCTTTGTTGGAGAGGTGGAGACCCGAGACCCACACATTTCACCTCCCGATTGGTGAGTGTACCGTCACACTTGAGGACGTGTACATGTTGTTGGGTCTCCGAATAGATGGAAAGACCGTGAATGGTAGAGTTAACCAAGACAACTCATCTGCAATGAATTATTGAGTGTCCCTTTGTTAGACGACGAAACTGAGGGAGAGACATCCGGTCAAGTGTAAGATCCTAATTTTGACCCTAAGATCCCTCATGGCATCATATCATTGCTCAGTGCATTGCCTTAAGGATCATAGCATGTTTGGTACCTTAACCCTAGGGTTGGTACTTGTGTGAGTGGTTTTAGATCACCAAGCATGCTTGTATTATATATTATTGCTTTTCTTATTTTGATTACTAACCAAAAGCACAAAAATATGTCACTAATTATTTTTGTTCTAAAGCTCAAGTGATCATGTGCTCCAATGCTCTTAGGAGGCTCCTAAGCTCAATGAAATGTCTAGATGAAGATGAGAACAAGTATGGAAATGGTCTACAAAGGTCCTAATCATCATATATGCCTCCCAAGTATCTCAATTTTCCAATTTGATCAAGATAACCTAAAGGGCTTGAGGATTGATTCCCAAGGAAACCCTAATTCAATTGTGCCTTGCTCATGAAGCAACCTCAACGTATGCTCAAATTTAATCAAGGGAAGTTCTTTAATTCAGTATTTTATGCATGTATGAGCCTATGTGAGGCCCCTCAATCATTCATTCATCAAGATTGGAAGTTTGGCCTTGAAAAGTTCACCAGTCAAGTCATCTGACTAAACTGAGGTCCACTGAGATACAACTTGTGATGTGTTTGTCAAATGAAGATGACCCCAACAGAAACAATGTTCTTAAGAACCATATAAACAACTTTCATGTTCATTAAAAATCCATTTGAAACTTTGAAGGTCATCATTCATTTCAAAACATTATAGGTCATTTTGACTGAAACCCTAATTTTGGGTCAATTTCCCAAGGATCTAACTTCCTTAATTTTTATGATTTTGAGGTGAGACCAAATGTATTGGAAAGTTTAAGATGTATAATTCAAATGTTATTTTGGACAAGTTTTCATAATCCTAAAATAAATACATGTGATAATACAAAACATTATAGGTCACCTTGTACCTAAGTCATTGAATTTAAAAAAGTGCCCAACTTCAAATGCCCATAACGTTTTCATGAAAAATCCAAATGATTCAAAATTTGTGTCTAAATTGATAAACTTGAAAAGATCTACAACTTTTATGTTGAAGGTTTTTCCATTTGAAGCTTGCATCATGGAAACAGAGTGGCTTGAAGAGGCTTGCTTTTGGTGAAAATTTTCAAAGGGTGACTTAGACATGTTTTGTGCCCAAACTTTCACAGCCAGTTTTCATTAATTTCCAAATGCCAAATGAATTTTTGCCCAACATGACTTTTGTTCCTTATTTCAAGGGCTTTCCAACCATTACTCACATTACTTTTTTGGATTCTCCATGTGTGAGTTTCAAAGAGTTATTTCCTTATGTCCATTGTGGCATTTCATGTTTTAATTTGGTATGCAAGCTTGTTCAGTTCATTGTACACGTCCAAATCCATTCCATGAGGTATCAGCAAGGTGTTTCACTCATTTTTGGGCCTGCTACACGCTTGCACAGGCCCATGCAAGCAAAGTTCAAATTCCATGCACACGAGGGAACCATGTTGCACAACCCTCTTCAGCTATAAATAAGAGCTCAATCTCATTCATTTCTCAACCTGGTGGAGACCTGAAGTGCTGCAGAATTGAAATCCCAACCATTACCAAAGGAATTTTCAGATTTTTCTCTCTTTTTTAAGCTTGAAATTCAACATCATTAGTTGATTTTCAAAGCTCAATTCCTTAACCTATCATCTTCATTACATCTCCAGAGCAAAAGCAGATCAAGATCTTGAAGAATTCGTGGCCTTAGAAGCTCCATTTCAGAGGTAGAACTTCAAACGTTTTGGATCTAGATCTTGCAATTCAATGTAATTTTCTTTGGTTTGTGTGGTTTTCTGAAGTCCTCACACTTGAGGCAGGCCAGTGGTGGTTACAATTGTTCATTTCGTGCATTTCCAGTTGACACACCATGATCTTCCATCTCACATTTCTCTCTAAATAGGAAGAGTGAAGAAGATCCATGGATACAGTGGTGATGTACATCACCTGAGCTTCATTTTGATGTCCTTATTTTTTATTTACATTACAAACTTTTTCTCTGCAAGTGGTGGCCGGAATCTGGTATCTCACCGGATAAGATGGTGGTTTCCACCACCATCCCCACGTGTATGTTTCCCAGCCCTTGGATCGTGTCTCAATGTTATAATCCTGAGCATCCATTGTGATTACTTGATTTGATGCATTATGTCACGCGTTTGACTCCATCGTACCATGCGCCCTTGCATCTGAGCCGTTTCTCCTTGCCACGTCAATTAAGGAGTTTGATCTGGTGACTGCGTTTTTTTCTATTATTCCTATTCTCTTTTAATTTCAGTTAATTCCTTTTATTTTCAAAAATTCATAAAAAATTTATTTGAAGTCACAAAAATATGAGGCCAATGCGAAAAAAATTCTTGAAAAATCTAGTTTCATATTTTGATTTTTAATTATTTTTGTGACTTCATTTAATATTTTTTGTGAATTATTTGATTTTTAATAGTTTTAATTCATTTTTAATTACTTTCTGATATTTGAAAAATCCAAAAATATTTTCCTAACACCTATGCATAATGATAAGTCAATGAAAAATAGTCTCATCAATTTCTTATTTGATTTGAGATTTATTTGAGATTTTAATTCATATTGTGTTATTTTTTTATATTTTTTTAATGGTTTTTAAATAGTTTCTGATTTCTAAAATTGTTGAGAAAATTTGTCAAAGTTTGTTTGACCATGTTAGACCTATGAGAATTTAATTGGACTTGTTGAAGTTGATTTGAATTAAATTTGAGGTTTGACCATATTTTAATTATTTTATTTTGCATATTATATTAATTCAAAAAAATACCAAAAAATTATGTTTGACTTGTTGACTTGTAATCTTCATTTCTTTTCTGTTTAACATTGATTGATGATGACTTGGTTCACATTTGACCAATTGAGTTTGATACTTGAATTCTCTTTCACTCCCTTTCATCTTCATCCCATTATTTTCATCATTTGACCAATGAGTTAATGTCTTATGGTTGGTCTTGACAAATGAGAGGTTTAACCTTCTTTGATCCAAACCAAACTCAACTTGATCCAAGATCAAGTGAGTTATTTTGTGTCCAAGATAGGTTGCTTCTTGGTCAAGCAAAAAACCTAAAGTCCATACAAGGCCCTTCCCCTTTTGTTTTGGCATGGCAAGTTTGTGGAGCTTGGCTTACTAGTCATGATCTCTAACTTGTGCTTATTTGCCTATAATTTCATTGACCGGCCTCAGATAGGTGTGACTACTACATTAGTCCACTTACGATTGCTTAACATAGCGCTACATTGTCTTATGAAAAACTAACATAACCATACTAATTACTAACTTTAATTTGAGCATTTAATTTCTTGCCCTTTACTTTAATGCAATTTATTTCTTGATCATTTATTCATATTGCTTTTCATTTTGCTCACTTGAGCCCATATTTTATGTTTATGTCATTTTTCTTTTGCTCATTTGAGCTCATTATTGTATATAAATATTTTTTGTCTTGTGTTTGCTTTGTCTTTGTTTTGTGTGAACCTAATGCAAAAGGAGAAAGGACTTATAATTAGGATTCACCCATGCTTAAAGAAGTTGAAGAGCAACTAGGCCTCATGCCTTTAGAATGCTAAATTTTAAAGTTGACTTTAAAGGACTTCTCATCTAAACTTATTCTTTGTCCATTCCTCTTATTGTGTTGTGAACTTTTTTATGTTTGCTCTTGTGTGGTAGGGATTCCATCTTGAGATAGTAAAAAGAGGACCATTGTCATGAGTAGCCAAGTTAAGAGAGACAAGCCAAATGGAGATCCTAGGAGCTTGAATCCAAATTGTCTGATTGCTTGATTGTGTGCTAAGTCCGAAGGAAAGGAGAATTTTGAATCATCTCTATGATTTCAAGAAAAGGAACTCCAAGGGTTTATCTTTCCCCTATTATCTTTGTATGCTTTAGGACTAGCCCTTCTCTTCTTCTCCTCACTCTAACCAAGCCAAAATATTTTTCTTCAAACTTTGACTTTGTTTCAAACTAGAAACCTATGCCTTATGCCTTTGACTTTTAAAAATCTTTTCATAAATACTCATTTGTAAATAAACTTTAATCCAACTTTGATTTCATTTATGAATACATCTAACTTGTTAATACAACTCACTTCAAGTTATTTTTGTGGTTCCAATGGCCACCTTTGTTAAACTTTTTCATAAACATTAGTCATAGGTTTGAGTTATCATAGTGGTTGATGTAAATCTCACCTCATACTTAGTGATTGGATTATAAGTCTTCCATGCTTATTATAGGGTTAACCCCTCACTAGCATGTTGAAGCCTTCCTCACATGGTGGATTGTTGGTGTAGGTTGAGTTTTCTCCCTTTGATAACAAAAGACCTTAAGGCTTTTGATCAAATCAATTCACCAATCTTTGTGATTTTTACCCCGAACTACGAGGTTTTGATCCTCCTTTGTGATGGTACGTAGGCAATGGGTTCATCCATTCAAACAACAAATTTGTAAATATAATCTATTCTCTTCTCATCCTCTCAATCTTTTGCACAAATCTTTTCACAAATACCAACCTACAACACATATTTTCAAAAAGGGTTCCCTTAGAGTACTAAGGATGTTTTGGGTGCGTAAAACCTTCCCATTTCATAACCAACCCCCTTACCCAGATCTCTGACATTTTTATTAGTTTTTGATTTGATAAAACTTCTTACATTGGCTTTTGTTCGCTTTTTAACCTTTCCTTTGGACAAATAAAAGTGTGGTGGCGACTCGAATTGAATGTTTACTTTTGGTTTAGTCAATAAACCTAAAGGTAACGAAAACCCCGCTACAGAAAAGTGGCAACTCTACTAGGGAAACATTCTCTAGTGGGTTTAGCCTACTTTTTGCTTATGTGTGTTGTGTGTTTATATTTATTGGTGACATATTTTTGTGCAAATTTGGGATGATTGTATTGTTTGTAATGTATGAGTTGCTTGATATATTAATTGCTTGTATGCTTGGTGGTTTCTTGCGAGATGAGTTCTATACCCGAACTCGATTGCACTTATAATAGGAGAATGACATAGTCTTATTGACTTGTGTGGAGTTATTCCTTAACAAGTTGACTTGCAAGCCCATTTACTTGGTGGAGGTCTTGTTGGGATCAATAATGTCACACGAGTAGTCGTGGTTAGGCATTACTCTTTCCAATATAAAACTTAGAAGCCAAGGACCTTAGATACCTAGCCCATGTTGGCCTATTTTAGTATGTAGTGTGAAGGCCGTTCAAGTGTAAGATTTGATACGATTGTTACGCGATAATACACTTATAAGAGTCCCTTTTGAGAATATTTTTGGAGAATGAGTAGTCGTTTTATCCGATAATATCCGAAAGATGAGATGATGACTATGGGAACCCTTTTTAGAACATGATTGTCAGGTTTAACCATAGTACACTCCCATTGGGTGGTTCTTAACCGAGACTCCATGCTCGTGACTTACCACAAACCCTTGATTCACGGTTGATCCGTTCTTGTATATCCTCAATATCAATGGAACTTGGGTGTTGATAAGGTGTAAACCATAATCCACCAAAATGGATGATTGATATTAACGTGTGACTTGCTTGATCCTTGAGTGTGATTGTTGCATCCATGCATTCATGCATTCATTCGCATCCATATCATCAACAATGAAAGTTTTCAAGGAACTTAAGAGGTCTATTTGTAAATTTTCAGACATGGATAAGCAAAGAAGGAATACGAAGAAGTACAGTTTCCGACAACCCGGCTTGAAAGAGTTAAGGAGTTTGACATCTTATGTATTAGAGCCTTTGGAGTTCAAAGCTCGCCATGGGAAGCTTCTGTCTATTCTTTCTACCAAGGTGGATGAAGGTCTGATGAGTGTGTTGGTGCAGTTCTACGATCCCTTGTATCGATGCTTCACTTTTCCGGATTTCCAGCTTTTGCCTACACTTGAGGAGTATGCATATCACGTGGGTATACCTATTCTTAACTAGTTACCATTCAGTGGTTTGGAGAAGGTTCTGTCTTCCCAAGAGATTGCTGACATGCTTCACGTAGATGTATCTGACATTGTCACTAATATGACTATCAAAGGTGGAATTAAAGGTCTCCCATTTGATTTTCTCATTGCCAAAGCTACTTTGTTCGGGGAGGCCATGAGTGAGGAAGCTTTTGAAGCCATATTTGTACTCCTCATCTATGGGCTAGTGTTATTTCCCAACATCGACAACTTTGTGGATGTAAACGCTATTAGGATTTTCTCTTCTCTTAATCCCGTTCCGACTCTGTTGGGTGACACTTATTTCTCTTTGCATGTGAGGAATGCAAAGGGTGGTGGTTCCATTGTGTGTTGTCTGCCTCTGTTGTACAAGTGGTTTATTTTGCACTTGCCTCAGACGCTTGCCTTCAAGAAGAACAAGGGATGTCTACGGTGGTCCACGAGACTTATGTCTCTCACTAATGATGATATCTCTTGGTATAATCGTGTTTATGGTGGTGTTCAGATTATTGACTCTTGTGGTGAGTTCTCCAATGTGCCTCTTCTTGGTACATGTGGTGGAACTAACTACATCCCTGCTTTGGCTCACCGTCAGCTTGGGTTCCCCTTAAAGGATAAACCTAACAATATTTTGTTGGAAGGCGTGTTCTTTCAAGAGGGTAAAGATCCCCAGAACTTGAAGGATAGGATGGTCCGCGCCTGGCGCAAATTTCATAGGAAAGGGAGGAATGAGCTTGCTCCGAAGAATTGCATTGCTTTGGAACCTTACACCTCTTGGGTAAGGAAGAGAGCTCTTGAGTACCGCATGCCGTACGAATATCTGAGACCTACCCCTATGGTTATAGTTGGGCCTTCAACCCTCCCTAGCCAAGGAGTAGAGGAGTTAAGGGATGAGGACCGATTGCGTGCTCGAATTCGTGAGCGTGAGGAACTTCTTCAGCAGCTCAAAGATAAGGATGCAGTGATAGAGTTTCTAGAGCATCAGGTTATCAATGAGCCTGATGATATGGTTACTTCTCTTCTTCCTCACTCGTCTAGGTTTTGGAAGAGGAAGTATGATCAGCTCGCCAAGGAGAAGGCAAATATGGAAGCAGCCTATGAGAGATAGGTGAAGAGGCTTCGTGCAGCTTATCTTCCGATCTCGAAGGCTTTGGACGATTGCTTCTAGGGCTCCATAGGATGTTTATTCACCTTTTCTCTTGTATTGTATTTGGTTACCAAAACTGTATTACTTTCTTGGTGCAAAAAGTTTCCAAATATTATTACTATGAGTATTTCATATATGTCTTAAAAGTTAAATATTTTCAAATATTTGCAAATAGATCTCTATAAAGTTCCTCTAATAAAAAACAAACCATATGCACAAACATTGCATGCATCATATGCATAAGCAGGTTTTGTTCCAAGCTCTTGATCAGTGGTCTAACTCTTTGCTCTTCATTTATTTTGAAGACAAGCTAACGCACCGGTATAATACCAGAGAAAATCATCCGAAGATAATGGAACATCTCGAGCAAGAGAACAGGGACCTGAAGGAAGAGATTGCTAGGCTGACTGCCATGATGGAGTCAGTTCTGGCCGCATAAAGTAAAGCTTCACCAACTCCTGCAACTCCTCCTGCGAGGACGATCATATCTGAAGTGGCTACTTCGACTATGCCTGCTGCAACAACCCACTTCGCTCCGACTATGCCAGCCGGGTTCCCTTGGGGAATGCCTTCTAATTTCATACCAGAGGGTTTTGCTCCTACTCTCGCTTCTATGCCGGCATCTAGCTCGGTCCTGTCTGTGCCACCTCCCGTTGTGCACACCCTTCCCCGTGTTGAAGACACCATTTATCATTCTAAGCCATCTGAGGACCCAGACGTATATGAGAAAATGGATTAAATGAAAGATCAATTCCTTGAGCTGCGCAAGGAACTTAAGACTTTGAGGGGTAAGGACCTCTTTGGGAAAAGTGCTGCTGAGTTGTGCCTGGTGCCCAATGTGAAAATCCCTGTTAAATTTAAAGTACCTGACTTTGAGAAGTATAAGGTAAATACATGCCCGCTCATCCATCTTGTGATGTATGCTCGCGAGATGTCAACACAGACTGACAACGACCAACTGCTGATTCACTACTTTCAGGATAGCCTGACAGGTGTTCCGCTCCGGTGGTATATGGGGCTGGAGAGTGCAAGCATCCGCTCTTTCAATGATCTAGGCGAGGCCTTTGTAAAGCAGTACAAATATAATGTGGATATGGCCTTAGACAGGGACCAGCTGAGGGCAATGTCCCAGAAGGATAAGGAGATCTTCAAGGAATACGCCCAGAGATGATGAGAACTGGTAGCTCAGATAGTGCCACCCCTGGAAGAGAAGGAAATGACAAAGATCTTCCTGAAGACTTTGAGCTCTTTCTATTATGAGAGAATGATTGCTAGCGCTCCCTCAGACTTCACCGAAATGGTGAATATGGGGATGAGACTAGAAGAAGGGGTCCGTGAAGGACGTTTATCTCGAGATGACGGTTCCTCAGCAAAGAAGTATGGAGGCTTTGCTAGGAAGAAAGAGGGTGAGACTCATGTTGTGTCCTCCCATGTTAAAATAAGGCCCTCTATGAGGAGGAAAGATGTGCGATCAACCGTCAACCAACACCAGGTGGCTCACATAGCACCTGCTTTCAGAGAAGTTCATCAACAACAACAACAATATCGTCAACAACAACAGGCCTACCAGCCTCACAATAATAATAGCACCAGCACTAGTAACTACGAGAGGAAAAGGGTAACCTTTGACCCAATTCCGATGACATATGCTGAGCTTTATCCTTCCTTGATCGATAGGAAGCTGATAACTCCACGAGATCCTCCCGCTGTACCAACCAATCCTCAGTGGTGGTATAAGCCCGAACTCCATTATGTGTATCATTCTGGTGCTCCCGGACATGATGTGGAAATTTGCTATCCATTAAAGACCAAGGTGCAATACCTTGTGAGAAATGGGATACTGTTTTTTGAGGACGTAGGTCCAAATGTAAAACAGAACCCATTGCCCGAGCATGGGAAAGCAGCTGTTAATATGGTTCAGGGATGCCCTGGAAAATATAAAGTCCTTTATGTGAATGACATAAGGCAGTCCATGGTTGAGATGCATAAGCTGTTGTGTGAACACAACCATTACGAGCATGACCATGATAGGTTTCAGGTGTGCACTATCAATGAAAGAGGATGTCGTCAAGTGAGAAGGGGCATCCAAGAGATGATAGATCAAGGGATGATTGAAATAATTCATAATCGTAATGAGGATGAAGTCGATGTTATCACTCCCGTGTTTAAAATTCTTGAGCCTGTCATTATCAAATATGATGGCAGCAAGAAGAAGGTATCACCAGCTCTTGTGATTAATCCAGCAGGCCCTGTCCCATATGTATCAGACAAAGTTGTTCCTTACCGATATAACGCAGTCATGTTAGAGGACGGAAAGGAGGTGTCGTTGCCCTCAACTTCTATGGTGAGTATTTCAGATGTCAGTGGAGTGACCCGTAGCGATCGTGTTTTCTCGGCTCAACCGAAATCCTATGAAGACATTGTGAAGAGAACTGTTGTTAATCCTGCCGGTCCCGTGGGGACTTATTCTTCAAATAATTATGTTCCTACTGTTAAGGGTGTTGACCCTGTTGCTACTAAGAATAATAATACTCCTATCCTAGTTGGCCAGTCTGGAATTTTGAGAGAGGATGGTGATGAGATGCTGAGGCTCATAAAAAGGAGTGAATATAATGTTATTGGTCAGTTGCTTCAAACCCCATCAAAGATATTTGTCTTATCTTTGTTAATGAATTCCGAGCCACACCGTGAAGCTTTGCAGAGGGTGTTGGACGTGGCGTACGTGGACCACGATGTCACAATAGAGCAGTTTGATAGCATTGTTGCAAATATAACCGCTTGCAATAATTTGAGCTTCTGTGATGCTGATCTTCCCGAGGAGGGAAAATACCATACTTTGGCTTTACACATATCTATGAACTGTAAGGATGATGCCTTGTCCAATGTGTTGGTGGACACAGGGTCATCACTCAATGTACTGCCAAAGTCCACTCTTGCTAAACTTTCATATCAGGGGCCTCCCATGAGGCAAAGTGGAGTGGTTGTGAAGGTGTTTGATGGATCGCGTAAAACTGTGATCGGCGAATTAGAACTCCCAATCAAGATTGGACCTAGTGATTTCCAGATCACTTTCCAGGTCATGGATATTCTTCCGTCTTATAGCTGTTTGCTGGACAGACCATGGATTCACGAGGCAGGCGCCGTGACATCCACCCTACACCAAAAGTTGATGTTCGTGAAGAACAAGAAGTTAGTGGTGATAGGGGGAGAGAAGGCTCTCTTGGATAGCCATTTATCTTCCTTCTCCTACATTGATACTGAGGATGAGGTTGGGACTCCGTTCCAAGCCTTGTCTATTGCTGAGCCTTCAAGGAAAGGACTTCCTTCATTTGTCTCCTATAATGATGCGAAGTTGGCCATTGAGCATGGTGCAATTATTGGTTTGGGGAAAATGATAAAGTTGGAAGATAACAAGTCCCGAGCTGGCATAGGATATTCTTCTGGTGTTTCCAATGATCTTGGGCTGTTTCAGAGTGGAGGGTTCATCCACACCGTTGAAGATCAGGAAGTTGCTGCCATTGTTGAAGATGATGAAGAGGAGGATCTTGGCAACTTTGTCATACCCGGAGGAACCTGCAATAATTGGGTCGCTGCTGATGTTCCAACAGTTATCCATAAGTTAACGTAATGTGTTCATTTTGTTCAAAAACCCTTCTCCCATGCCAAAAGGAGAAGTGAAGACATTGTTGGCACAATTTGATTAATACAATGATATTCATTCAATAATCACATGTTAAATGTTTGTTTTCCAAAATTATTTTTCCTTTTTGCATGAAATTGGTGATCACTATAAAACCCTAAAAAGAGAATAAAATCAATCTTTTCATCTACATAACGATTTGCCTTGTTTGAATTCTGAAATCTCTTTTATACTCAAAATCATTATGCATGTTAATCAAACCCATTGAACATAATGATCCAACACCATCTCCCAACTTTTAGTTCCCTGTATTTGAGGCAGAAGAAAATGATGTTGAAGAGATTCCTGATGAGATTACCCGTTTGCTTGAGCACGAGGAGAAGATCATTCAGCCACATCTTGAGAATTTGGAAACAGTCAACTTGGGGTCTAAAGACTGCATTCGTGAAGTGAAGATTGGGGCACTCCTTGAAGAATATGTTAAGAAGGGGTTGATCGAGTTGCTACGAGAATACGTGACGTATTTTCCTGGTCATATGAAGACATGCCTAGTCTAGATACTGATATCGTACAACATTTCTTACCGTTGAAGCCTGAGTGTGTGCCTGTGAAGCAAAAGCTCAGAAGAACTCATCTTGATATCGCAGTGAAGATTAAAGAAGAAGTTTAGAAGCAAATTGATGCAGGGTTTCTGGTGACTTCTACATATCCTCAATGGGTGGCCAATATTGTGCCCGTGCCTAAGAAAGATGGAAAAGTCTGAATGTGTGTGGATTACCGTGACTTGAATGAAGCTAGTCCAAAAGATGATTTTCCTCTACCACACATTGATATGTTGGTAGACAATACAACTAAATTCAATGTCTTCTCGTTTATGGACGGATTTTCCGGTTATAATCAAGTTAAAATGGCACCCGAGGATATGGAGAAGACAACATTCATCACACCTTGGGGAACATTCTGTTATCGAGTGATGCCCTTCGGTTTGAAGAACGCCGGAGCCACATATCAACGCGCTATGACTACCTTGTTTCATGATATGATGCATAAGGAGATTGAGGTTTATGTTGATGATATGATTGCAAAGTCGAAAACGGAAGTTGAACATGTAGAACACTTGTTGAAGCTTTTCCAACATTTGAGGAAGTACAAACTCCGCCTGAATCTGAACAAGTGTATTTGGAGTCCGTTCCGGCAAGTTGTTGGGCTTTATTGTCAGCGAGAAAGGTATTGAAGTTGATCCTGCCAAGGTAAAAGCAATACAAGAAATGCCTGCGCCCAAAACTGAGAAGCAAGTCTGAGGTTTTCTTGGCCGCTTGAATTACATTTCGAGATTTATATCCCACATGACTGCCACATGTGCGCCTATATTAAAGCTCCTCCGAAAAGATTAGCGTCATGATTGGACAGAGGATTGCCAAAGGGCCTTTGACAGTATCAAAGAATATTTGTCTGAGCCTCTGATTCTGTCTCCTCCTATTGAAGGGAGACCGTTGATTATGTACTTGACTGTGCTAGATGATTCCATGGGTTGTGTCCTTGGTCAACAAGATGAATCAGGAAAGAAAGAGTATGCAATATACTACTTGAGTAAGAAGTTTACTGATTGTGAGTCTCGGTACTCAATGCTTGAGAAGACATGTTGTGCATTGGCTTAGGCTGCTAAGCGCTTACGCCAGTATATGTTGAATCATACGACTTAGTTGATATCCAAAATGGATCCAATCAAGTATATCTTTGAGAAGCCTGCTTTAACTAGGAGAATTGCTCGCTGGCAGATGTTGTTATCCGAGTATGATATTGAGTATCGAGCTCAAAAAGCTATTAAAGGTAGTATCTTGGCTGACCATTTGGCGCATCAACCAATTGAAGATTATCAGTCTGTGCAATACGACTTCCCTGATGAGGAGATTCTGTATTTGAAGATGAAAGATTGTGATGAACCTACGCTCGATGAAGGGCTAGAGTCTGGTTCTCGATGGGGTATGGTGTTCGATGGCACTGTTAATCAGTATGGAAATGGTATTGGGGCGGTGATCATTACTCCCCAAGGCACACATTTTCCTTTTACAACAAAGCTAACTTTCAAATGCACGAATAATATGGCAGAGTATGAGGCTTGTATTATGGGTTTGGAAGAGTGTATTGATCTTAGGATCAAACATCTTGATGTTTATGGTGATTCGGCCCTTGTTGTTAATCAAATTAAGGGTGAATGGGAGACGAATCAGCATGGCCTCATCCCATATAGAGATTATGCGAGGAGGATTTCAACTTTCTTTACCAAGGTTGACTTACATCATATTCCTCGAGATGAGAATCGGATGGCGGATACTCTTGCTACGCTTGCTTCAATGATTGTATTAAAGTATTGGAATGAAGTCCCTAATTTATTTGTGATGCATCTTGATAGGCCAGCTCATGTGTTTGCAGTTGAGGAAGTAAAAGATGATATTCCGTGGTATTATGACATCAAGTATTTTCTCCAGAGTCAGACTTACCCGCCTGGGGCATCTGTTAAAGACAAGAATACCTTGAGGAGATTATCTGGCAGTTTCTACCTTAATGGTGATGTGCTTTACAAGAGGAATTTTGACATGGTTCTGCTCAGATGCATGGATAGACACGAAGCAGACCTGTTAATGACTGAATTCCATGAGGGTTCATTTGGTACTCATTCCAATGGACATGCCATGGCGAAAAAGATGTTGAGAGCAGGCTACTATTGGCTGATAATGGAGTCTGACTGCTGCAAATTTGTGAAGAAATGCCACAAGTGTCAGATTTATGCGGATAAGATTCATATTCCCCCGACACTTCTGAATGTTATTTCCTCACCATGGCCTTTCTCCATGTGGGGAATTGACATGATTGGCAGTATTGAACCAAAGGCGTTGAACGATCACCATTTTATTCTCGTAGCTATTGATTACTTCACCAAGTGGGTTGAAGCTGCATCGTTTCCAAATGTGACTAGGCAGGTGGTTGTGAGGTTTATCAAGAACCAACTCATATGCCGATATGGTGTTCCAGACAAGATCATTACTGATAATGGATCTAACTTGAACAACAAGATGATGAAAGAGTTGTGTAGCGAGTTCAAGATTGCGCATCATAATTCTTCTCCCTATAGACCCAAGATGAATGGGGCCGTTGAAGCAGCTAACAAGAACATCAAGAAAATTATTCAGAAGATGGTTGTTACGTACAAAGATTGGCATGAGATGTTGCCATTTGCTTTGCCTGGTTATCGTACATCAGTTCGCACCTTAACAGGGGCAACCCCTTTCTCTCTTGTATATGGCATGGAGGTTGTGCTCCCCGTAGAGGTTGAGATCCCATCAATGAGAGTCTTTATGGAAGCCAAGTTGACCGAAGCTGAATGGGTTCAGAGTCATTATGACCAGTTGAATTTAATTGAAGAGAAGAGATTAATTGCCATGTGCCATGGTTAGTTATATCAACAAAGGATGAAGAAGGCCTTTGATAAGAAGGTCAAGCCTCGGGTGTTCCGAGAAGGTGACCTCGTGCTCAAGAAAGTCTTTTCTTTCGCCTCCGATTCCAGGGGCAAGTGGACTCCAAACTATGGAGGTCCATGTGTTGTTAAGAGAGCCTTTTTAGGTGGTGCTTTGTTGCTTACAACTATGGATGGGGAGGATTTCACTCGTCCTGTGAATTCGGATGCAGTCAAGAAATACTTCGCCTAAAATAAAAACAAAATAGCTCGCTAAGTTGAAAACCCGAAGGGGCGGATTAGGCAAAAATGAGCGTCTCGGTGGATTGAAAACCCGAAAGGACGGTCCAGGAAAAAGTTAGAGACATGAAAAAAATGGATATACATATCCCGCTAGACTGAGTACCTCACCCTGGGGCAATCTAGGCAAAAATTAGGGATTTGGCAAGTAACTCCATCCTGACAAGACTTTTTTTTATAATTGTCATTCGTTAGGGATTCTCGCTCAATCATCGTCAACCGAAGCGTCAAATACAGTGAATTCAGAGTTGGTGGAGAAACGGTCATTATGTTCAATATAGCCCTTTTTCCATGTATATCACCAATTTCAAATTTGTAAAGATCCATTGAGTCTCGCCATTTACGGACTACCATCCCATTAAATAAATTTGAGCCTTTATCCAATTCTTGGCACTCTTACTTGTTTCTGTTTAACAAATGTTTGCATGTTTTAATTGATGAGTACCATTTATTTTAAGCAAATAAAGTTTTTATAAACTATTTTAAACAAAATGAACATCCACAATGACTGAAAGGGTAAATGGAATGTCCTCAGTGTTTTCTCAAGGATAGTACGATTTCCAAAAGGTAAGACATTTGTTCATAATCTGGCATGTTTATATCCTCTTCATCAACTTTCAGTTGTCTCCTCAACAAGAAGTTGTTTAGAACAGTTGGTGAAGGGTTTGTTTCCCTTTTTATCCCCAGCATGTCATGCATTGACGAAGGATTCATTTCCGATTCCCTCATCCAAGGCAGTTCCTTTGAGAACGCTTCCAGTTTATCCCCAGTGGAGCAAATTGTTCTTTCTTCCCTTAGCAGAGTTTCCTCTCAAGCAGTTAGAAGGGAGTGTGTTGATTGACATGTATCTGGTTGGTGTTTGTTCCCCATGGAATTTCACATCCTTCCTTGATAAGCTCCCCAGTGGAGTTTCTTCTACGACGGATTTTATTGATATTCAGCCACCTATTCCCAAGAATTAATGAGAAGTCCCTGGCAGTTGGCATTTGTGACTTTTCATGTCCCCAGCGGTGATCGATGTCTTCCCGTATTTGATGCACCCTCACCAGAGTTGAGTTCTCATGTAGGCCTTGTCCTTCTTGTTGAGATATTATGCCAGATGTCTGTTCGTGATTCTTGGACCTGTTTGTGTTAGATATGTCCATTTGTCAGCATTAATCAAACATAAATCTTACATATACATGCCTAATCATAACATCCAGATATTCATAATTGCATTCTTTGCCATATATCTTTGCTTGTTATCTCCTGCTATTGGTGAAATATTCTTCCCCAAGCAGATTTTGTGTCTGATCTCTCCATATAGAGTCAACCCCATAAGCAGAAAGTGTCTATCTTTCCTTCTTTCTTCCCCACTGAGATGTGTCTTCGTGGATGATTATTGTTTCAGTTTCCTCCCCAGTTGTGTATTGGGATGGAATTACCCCCCTGAGTTATATCCTCATCGGGTTGAGTCTTGTTTGATTGTGTCTTTCTAGTTTGTTCCTAGATTGATTCCTTTCTTGTTATCCCTTGCAGTTCCATGTGGTTCAGTTGTTCAATTTCTCAGTAACCAGTAATTATTCATCCTTTTCCCCAACGGACTTTGTGGCCTTCTACCTAGTAGCCGGTAGTTGTAAGTCCTATTTTTGTGGTTTTCTACCCAGTAACCGGTATATGTAATCCCCTCTTTGTTGATTATCTTTACCTAGTAGCCGGTATTGATATTCCTTCGTTTTTGAGTATACCACCCGATAGCTGGTGATATATCTCTTGGATAACTGCTTTTGTTATGCAATTTATCCCTTACGAGTCATCTTTCATTTACCCTTGTTTGGTAATGATTGTTTCTCCTTCTGATTGGTCATCATTTTGTACCCAGTAACCGGTATCCCGATGTCCTTTCTTTTCGGTCGATTTATCCTTCATTAACCCAGTAACCAGTTGTGGATAATCTTCCATGCGAGTATGTTATCTACGTTATGACGGTAATAGATAATATATCTCACGCGCTCTTCAGTCGAAGTCTTTTTTCTTCCCCAGCTGAGTAAGATTCGTATTTCCTTGTGAAATCGAATGTCCATCCTGTAAGTCGAGCCTGCTTTTTCAGCCCTCCTTTCGGATGATGTGTGTCTTGGATATATTCCCAATTCACGTCTGGTTGGTCACCTATTATATGCCCAGTAACCGGTATCCCTAGTGTTCCTTCCTTCTGCTCCCTATTGTGACTTTTTGTCCCCCGTGGAGTCAGATTTTCCTGAGTTGAGATGTGCCTTTTGGGTCCTCCTCAGATGTTTCAGATGATTGATATCTCTCACCCTTATACCAGTCTTAGATATTCTTTCTCCCTGAGCATGTTGTTCTCTCACCCAGTAACCGGTGCTTCGATGACATGTCTCTCTTTGAGTTTATTACCCAGTAACCGGTAATATCTCGTTGTTTCTTCCTCAGCTGAGTCCTTTGTGGACATCCCCGTCTGAGTCCGGATTTTCATCCGATGTATCCTTTGTGGATAGTTTTACTGTATTGGTATATTCCCCAATACATACATATTTGCGTCAGCTCGAGTCTTTCCATCGATTTATTTTCGTGGAATCCCTTCGTGTCTCCCAGCAAGTTTTCAAGTCGTGGCCTGCTCACGCATTTTTACCTTATTTCCCCCAGAGTCTCTGTCTCCCTAGTGAGTGTGTTACTCCTATGGATTTTTAGTTTCTCCCGATTTATTTTCCTTTGTGGCTATTATTCACCATGAAGATTTTATTTTGCATACATACATTTGCATCATGAGGTCTCTAAGGGACCAAAATTTATCTCTTTGTTATTATTTAAGCCCATTCTACCTCGTCGAGACGAAGATTTTAACCTTCATATCTCCGGCTAGAATAACCTTAAATAGGGGCATCTGTAAGATCCTAATTTTGACCCTAAGATCCCTCATGGCATCATATCATTGCTCAGTGCATTGCCTCAAGGATCATAGCATGTTTGGTTCTTTAACCCTAGGGTTGGGACTTGTGTGAGTGGTTTGAGATCACCAAGCATGCTTGTATTATATATTATTTCTTTTCTTATTTTGATTACTAACCAAAAGCACAAAAATATGTCACTAATTATTTTTGTTCTGAAGCTCAAGTGATCATGTGCTCCAATGCTCTTAAGAGGCTTCTAAGCTCAATGAAATGGATAGATGAAGATGAGAACAAGCATGGAAATGGTCCACAAAGCTCCTAATCATCATATATGCCTCCCAAGTATCTTAATTTGCCAATTTGATCAAGATAACCCAAAGGGCTTGAGGATTGATTCCCAAGGAAACCCTAATTCAACTATGCCTTGCTCATGAAGCAACCTCAACCTATGATCAAATTTAATCAAGGTAAGTTCTTTAATTCATTATTTTATGCATGTATGAGCCTATGTGAGGCCCCTCAATCATTCATTCATCAAGATTGGAAGTTTGGCCTTGAAATGTTGACCAGTTAAGTCATCTGACTAAACTGAGGTCCACTGAGATACAACTTGTTATGTGTTTGTCAAATGAATATGACCCCAAGAGAAAACGTGTTCTTAAGAGCCATATGAACAACTTTCATGTTCATCAAAAATCCATTTGAAACTTGTAAGGTCATTATTAATTTCAAAACATTATAGGTCGTTTTGACTGAAACCCTAATTTTGGGTCAATTTCCCAAGGACCTAACTTCCTTAAATTTTATGATTTTGAGGTGAGACCAAATGCATTGGCAAGTTTAAGATGTCTAATTCAAATTTTATGTTGGACAAAGTTTCATAATCCTAAAATAAATACATGTGATAATACAAAACATTATATGTCACCTTGTACCTAAGTCATTGAATTTGAAAAAGTGCCCAACTTCAAATGCCCATAACCATTTCATGAAAAATCCAAATGATGCAAAATTTGAGTCTAAATTTATCAGCTTGAAAATATATACAACTTTTATGTTGAAGGTTTTTCCATATGAAGCTTGCATCATGGAAACAGAGGGGCTTGAAGAGGCTTGCTTTTGGTGAAAATTTTCAAAGGGTGACTTAGACATGTTTTGTGCCCAAACTTTCACAGCCAGTTTTCATTAATTTCCAAATGCCAAATGAATTTTTTCTCAACATGACTTTTGTTCCTTATTTCAAGTGCTTTCCAACCATTATTCACATTACTTTTTTGGATTTTCCAGGCGGGAGTTTCACAGAGTTCTTTCCTTATCTCCATTTTGGCATTTCATGTTTTAATTTGGTATGTAAGCTTGTTCAGTTCATTGTGCACGTCCAAATCCATTCCATGAGGTATCAGCAAGGTGTTTCACTCATTTTTGGGCCTGCTACACGCTTGCACAGGCCCATGCAAGCAAAGTTCAAATTCCATGCACACGAGGGAACCATGCTGCACAACCCTCTTCAGCTATAAATAAGAGCTCAATCTCATTCATTTCTCAACCTAGTGGAGACCTGAAGTGCTGCAGAATTAAAATCCCAACCATTACCAAAGGAATTTTCAGATTTTTCTCTCTTTTTCAAGCTTAAAATTCAACATCATTAGTTGATTTTCAAAGCTCAATTCCTTAACCTATCATCTCCATTACATCTCTAGAGCAAAAGCAGATCAAGATCTTGAAGAATTCATGGCCTTAGAAGCTCTATTTCAGAGGTAGAACTTCAAACTTTTTGGATCTAGATCTTGCAATTCAATGTAATTTTCTTTGGTTTGTGTGGTTTTCTGAAGTCCTCACACTTGAGGCAGGTCAGTGGTGGTCTCAATTATTCATTTCGTGCATTTCCAGTTGACACACCATGATCTTCCATCTCACATTTCTCTCTAAATAGGAAAAGTGAGGAAGATCCATGGATACAGTGGTGATGTACATCACCTTAGCTTCATTTTGATGTCCTTATTTTTTATTTTCATTACAAACTTTTTCTCTGCAAGTGGTGGCCAAAATCTGGTATCTCACCGGAGAAGATGGTGGTTTCCACCATTATCCCCACGTGTATGTTTCTCAGCCCTTGGATCGTGTCTCAATGTTATAATCCTGAGCATCCATTGTGATTACTTGATTTAATGCATTATGTCACGCGTTTGACTCCAGCGTACCACGCGCCCTTGCATCTGAGTCGTTTCTCCTTCCCACGTCAATTAATGAGTTTGATCTGGTGGCTGCGTTTTTTTCTATTATTTCTATTTTCTTTTAATTTCAGTTAATTCCTTTTATTTTAAAAAATTCATAAAATTTTTATTTGAAGTCACAAAAATATGAGACCAATGCCAAAAAATTTCTTGAAAAATCTAGTTTCATATTTTGATTTTTAATTATTTTTGTGACTTCATTTAATATTTTTTGTGAATTATTTGATTTTTGTGACTTCATTGATTAATGATGACTTGGTTCACATTTGACCAATTGAGTTTGATACTTGAATTCTCTTTCACTCCCTTTCATCTTCATCCCATTCTTTTCATCATTTGGCCAATGAGTTAATGTCTTATGGTTGGTCTTGACAAATGAGAGGTTTAACCTTCTTTGATCCAAACCAAACTCAACTTGATCCAAGATCAAGTGAGTTATTTTGTGTCCAAGATAGGTTGCTTCTTGGTCAAGCAAAAAACCTAAAGTCCATACAAGGCCCTTCCCCTTTTGTTTTGGCATGGCAAGTTTGTGGAGCTTGGCTTGCCTATAGTTTCATTGACCGGCCTCAGATAGGTGTGACTACTACATTAGTCCACTTACGATTGCTTAACATAGTGCTACATTGTCTTATGACAAACTAACATAACCATACTAATTAATAACTTTAATTTGAGCATTTAATTTCTTGCCCTTTACTTTAATGCAATTTATTTCTTGCTCATTTATTCATATTGCTTTTCATTTTGCTCACTTGAGCACATATTTTATGTTTATGTCATTTTTCTTTTGCTCATTTGAACTCATTATTTTATATAAATATTTGTTGTCTTGTGTTTGCTTTGTCTTTGTTTTGTGTGAACCTAATGCAAAAGGAGAAAGGACTTAGAATTAGGATTCACCCATGGTTAAAGGAGTTCAAGAGCAACTAGGCGTCATGCATTTAGAATGCTAAACTTATTGAAGAGCAACTAGGCCTCATGCCTTTAGAATGCTAAATTTCAAAGTTGACTTTAAAGGACTTCTCATCTAAATTAATTCTTTGTCCATTCCTCTTATTGTGTTGTGAACTTTTTGATGTTTGCTCTTGTGTCGTAGGGATTCCATCTTGAGATAGTAAAAAGAGGACCATTGTCATGAGTAGCCAAGTTAAGAGAGACAAGCCAAATGGAGATCCTAGGAGCTTGAATCCAAGTTGTCTGATTGCTTGATTGTGTGCTAAGTCCAAAGGAAAGGAGCATCTTGAATCATCTCTATGATTTCAAGAAAAGAAACTCCAAGGGTTTATCTTTCCCTTATTATCTTTGTATGCTTTAGGACTAGCCCTTCTCTTCTTCTCCTCACTCTAACCAAGCCAAAATCTTTTTCTTCAAACTTTGAATTTGTTTCAAACTAGAAACCTAGGCCTTATGCCTTTGACTTTTCAAAATCTTTTCACAAGTACTCATTTGTAAATAAACTTTAATCCAACTTTGACTTCATTTTGTGAATACATCTAACTTGTAAATACAACTCACTTCAAGTTGTTTTTGTGGTTCCAATGGCCACCTTTGTTAAACTTTTTCATAAACATTAATCATAGGTTTGAGTTATCATAGTGGTTGATGTAAATCTCACCTCATCCTTAGTGATTGGATTATAAGTCTTCCATGCTTATTATAGGGTTAACCCCTCACTAGCATGTTGAAGTCTTCCTCACATGGTAGATTGTTGGTATAGGTTGAGTTTTCTCCCTTTGATAACAAAAGACCTTAAGGCTTTTGATCAAATCAATTCACCAATCTTTGTGACTTTTACCCCGAACTACGAGGTTTTGATCCTCCTTTGTGATGGTACGTAGGCAATGGGTTCTTCCATTCAAACAACAAATTTGTAAATATAATCTTTTCTCTTCTCATCCCCTAAATCTTTTGCACAAATCTTTTCACAAATACCAACCTACAACACATATTTGCAAAAAGGGTTCCCTTAGAGTACTAAGGATGTCTTGGGTGCGTAAAACCTTCCCATTTCATAACCAACCCCCTTACCCAGATCTTTGACATTTTTATTAGTTTTTGATTTGACAAAAATTCTTACCTTGACTTTTGTTCGCTCTTTAGCCTTTCCTTTGGACAAATAAAAGTGCGGTGGCGACTCGAATTGAATGTTTACTTTTGGTTTAGTCAATAAATCTAAAGGTAACAAAAACCCCGCTACATCAAACAAGGGGGCAATGTATAAATTTAAAATACCTTAAACAATATTATGCCAGTATAGTATTGTCCGAAGATTCAACCGAGTACGAGAAAATAATAAAAGCTCGGTGTTATATTATGATTTTATTTGGTAATTTTTTGTTTCCAGAAAGTACAGGTAATTATGTAAATA
This sequence comes from Lathyrus oleraceus, assembly GCF_024323335.1. Lineage (NCBI taxonomy): Eukaryota > Viridiplantae > Streptophyta > Magnoliopsida > Fabales > Fabaceae > Lathyrus > Lathyrus oleraceus. The sequence goes on from NC_066581.1 coordinate 407,839,810, forward strand.
TAATGTATTTACCTTTATTACGCAACATTAATAAGGTAAACACATATAGTTGGGGTTCAGCTGTGTTGGCTCATATATATATAGTGCAATGTATAGAACTGCAAAAAAGAATACCTGTACCTTTTTTTCATGTGCGTATTTGCTTCAAGCTTGGGGTTGGTCAAAAATGTCGTCGCTCGCCCCGATAAACGAGCGCCCATTCGTGTTCCCGTTTGCAACCAAGTAAGTTTAACACCTTACCATTTAGTTAATTATATTTTATATTATAATTAACAGTAAATAATATTTTTCCCTTTTTTTTTATCTAAGGTGGTCAGTAAGTGGGATGAACTACAATAGATGTCTGAAACACGTTATTGTAGTCTATCACAATCTATTGGACCACATTGGACATAACAATGTAATACTCCTAAACAACTATGTTTTAATATAAAAATACTTATCAAATTATTTTCCATCTAATCGTTTCTTAGTGTTTTACAGTTTATTTGGAGGCCATATCTGGGTCTTGATCATGATATGAACCATGACGATGTTGTAGTTTGAACAGCGAAGACACCGTTTATCCGATTCACTACGGTGGAAATGCACCAGAATGACCGGGTCAAACTGCAGTTCGACATGCTACAACAGATTCCAGAATCTCCCACGTGTTTGAGGAATTGACATCAAAAAAGGGTTGATGCACAATGGGATTATTCTGACTGGAGAGACTTTGCAAAAGAGATGTGTCGTCAATGGAGGAATCGACGACAACACATCTTAAACGAACTAGTCATCCATGGTGCAAGACCGACTCAACAATATATGACATGGTCTGGGTCGGTAACAACTCAACAATTTGTATCTGAGCCACGATATTTGATGAATCCACGCCAACTTGCTTCGTCATCGTACGCCCCACAACAATTCCCCACCCAACACCAATGTGAACCCACCCAAACCCAACAACCAACCACACAACATCAACCTACCACATACACATAACAACCAAACACCCAACCTCGCAACCCGTTCATGTCATCCATCCAACAATCAACCATCCAACGTCGCAATCCATTCATACCACCCACCCAAACACAATACCAAGAATCAAACCCCGCAACCACAACCGTCTATAACCCAGATGATTCATATGGGTCACTTCATCGTAGCCCCCCACTAATGACCACCTAAACATCCCATCAACATAACACCCAACCATTGTTTAACTATAGTACGCCCCAGGAACCATTGCTTCGTTTCCAAAACGACTCAATGGCCCAATTTGGGCAACTATACCGTCCCAAATCCACCCAACCCCAACGACCTAACTACGATGACATGAGCACCGAACTCCATTACGGAAGCGTCGTTGGCCAGAGCCCCTCCAGATATTGCGAACAAATGATGACACATCTGTCAAATACTGCTGGAACTTCCGCCGGATCTTCCCACCAGTCATCGCTCGATCAGGTCAGCACACAAAGACCTCAAACACCTCAAGAAAGTCGTGGGAGACCTCGGAGACAAACTAACGCACTTGGATGTGGAACAAGAGGACGTTATAATTGGGCCGGTCATTAGTTTATTGTCAGTCCAATGTAACCAATTATTACATCATCAATAAATTTATTTTTTTCCATTACTATTTTTTATTTATTACATAAACAAAATTAAAATTAAAAAAAATAAAATACAAGGGGTATGTGCGTCAGGAGCATTGGCGCATACCCCGAGCATTGACACTTCCTCATGAGGGTCAATGCATGCACCAATAATATTGGAGCTCAATGCATGCGTCAGTGCTATTGGCGCCTCCTCTTAATGCTTAGGGGATGCGCCAATTCATCTGGCACATCCTCTTGTAAACCTGGTTATTTTGATTATTTTTTTTTGAATTATTATTTATTTTCGATTTTTTTTAAAATATTGATTATTTTTAAAAGAAATCTCTAAATAATGATTATGAAACAATTTTATTTTTTAAAGTATGAATTTATAAATTATAAGTCTAGGCTATACATTTTATTTTTTAAAAATATTGTCAAGTAAATATTAATAATTTTAAAATAATAAATTTTTTTATGAAAAAGTTAAATGTAACTCTTATTATAAAATAAAAAATAAAGAGAAAAACTCACATTGTAAATTAATTTTATAGGATTAATTAATGATGATTATGTATTTTAAGTCATATTAAAAATTTAAAATTATTTGTAAGACATGATAAAGTGATATTTTTTATTATATATGTGAAATTAGTCTTTTTTTTATTGAATATTATTTTAAAAAAAAGAATTATATATTTATATTGATTATTAATATTATTTTTTATTATACCTTATTTATTATTCTGTTTTAGCGTCAATCATTTCAACTTATACTTTAAAAATTATTAATGAAAAACAATTTTATGAAATTATTCATAATTTTTTAATTTTATGCAATAATAATTATATTTCTAAATATGTATGAAAATATCATAAACTATTTATATTAAAAATTATTTATAATCTTGTTACTAGAACGAAACAAGTTCAAATTATTAGCTCTACTTACTTACATTTATGGCTAGAAACTAAGGCAAATAAAATTTTGAGCATGGGGCCATGCCAATGCCATGGATGAGATAGAGAAGCAGTCACTTCAGCAGCTAGTTGTTAGGTTCCATAGGACAGAATTGAATTGATCTCATTAGTCAAATCTTGGAAGCGTGGGTTGATTGATATATACGATATCATCATTAGCTACTGAATTCAGAATTAGGTTTGTAGCAGTAGTAGAGTTTGCTTGACTTATTGCTATACGTCTATGCTACTCATTTTTTCCATGTTTGCGTATGATGAGATATACAACTCGATCTTTCACACTTGGAAAACCAAAACGGCTGATTTGACTATTGTAATAGAATTTCATAAAATACTTTATCATGATTTAGCGATGAACAAACCTACATTTCAAAGAGTATTATTGTTGAGATGAACACTGTGGATGCGTATTACTGCTCTGCTGTGCTGCTGCTACTGCGCTGTTGTTTCTGGGTAGGCAGACAAGCACAGGAAGGTGATACAGTACGATATGATCGTTGCAATCCGTTTTTTTAATTACTTTAGTCTGTCCGTCGCCTTGTCTGTCCTTAACTTGAGGTCAAGCCCCTCTTTGTCTGCACCTTCAAATCTCTTCGGATCTTCCCGATCCCCATTTATACTTAAATACTGTCTTTTGTCTTCTTTCATTGCCTAATTTTTTAACTATATAGTACTTACTTTAATGCATGTATTTTTTTTATATATTTTATTAGGACAAAATATTAAGATATTATGACATTAATCTTTTTTTTTAATAAAGGACCATATATTAAAAAAGAATATCAATTTTTTTTAAGCAAAGGATGCAATCATCCATAATATATTAAAAGAAAACCAATTTACAAAGCAACATTTTTTTGAATAAAATATATTAAAAAGAAAAGGTAATACAAAAAGAGGACAAAATCAAAAACCTTTTAAAAATCGGACGAATTTAAAGAAAGGCAAATCAAATCTAATATTTACAAAATCAACCATAATACACAAATGTATAACGGAGAAACGAAAAGAATCGTCAAAGATCAACCTATATTAACAAGGGGTATCTGCAAGATTATTTTCTTCTCTAAAAAGTATGAGAAACAATGAGCTTAAGAACTAACAAAACTTTGTAATATCTAACTTGTTTATGTGGAAATGATCTCTAATTTCTCTTCGGATGACTTCCCACCAAATAAGATTCTCTACATGAAAATTTTAAAGCCAAAAGGACAAACTTGGAATAAGTTTTCAACCAAAGTCTAAAAATCCAATTTTAGCAAAAGCTTTCTCAATAGGGATGACTCCTGTCACTTTTGCAATAAAAGCATCCCCATTGTCAATCCTAAAAGCAAAACTTCCAAGCTAGTCTCCTTTGTCATTTTTAAAGATGCCTCCGCAACTTGGAGTGCTATGAACTCCCTAAAACGCTCAATTAGTATTGTATTTTGTCCAATTTTGCATTGGGAGAAACCACAATATTTCCTTGATCACGAGCGTCTTGAAAGAACGAATGACAACTTTTAAAAACTTTAAGGATAACAAAGTCAACCATAGATAATCTAGAGGCTTTGTTGGAATTGTTACCTGACCAACATTAATCAGAGATTATAGTTGTTATAGAGTATTTCCAATGAACTTGCTTGCTTGTTAAATCTACCTTGGTTCCTAACAAGAGTTTTTTCCTGCCTTGCCCCCATTTTGAATTTTTTTTCCCACTATACCCCATTTTGAAAAAATATTCCCAGAGTACCCCCTTTTTAAGTTTGGCCTCGTCACTCCAAGTGACGAGGGGGTGCTAAAAGCTTTTTTGCAGTATGCGCTCGGCAAATGGAATGACGAGGGGGTGAACGAAATTTTCTTGGCCTCATTAGCTCGTCACTTGAAGTGACGAGGTAGTGCAGATTTCATTTTTTTTAATTCTGTAATTATTTATTTCTTTAATATTGAATAAGTTTTAATTGAATAGTTTATTTTAATTCTTTAATTCTTTAATTCTTTAATTGAAAAATAATAATTAATATTTTTTTTTTAATTCTTTAATTCTTTAATATTTTAAATAGTTTATTAAATACTAATAATAATTAATATAATTTTTTTTAATTCTTTAATATTGAATAGTTTTTAAATGAATAGTTTTTTTTAATTCTTTAATTCTTTAATTGAATAATAATAATTAATATAATTTTTTTAATTCTTTAATTCTTTAATATTGAATAGTTTATTAAATAGTTTATTATTTAATTCTTTAATATTGATTTAATTGTGATAATTTTTAATTGATTTAAATAAATTGTAAATAATTATATTTTTTATTGATAATTAAAAAATTGTGATATTATTAATTTTGAAATATTAATAATAAGAATGATTAATTGATATAATGAAAGCAAATACATTTTATTGATATAATGGAAGAAATACATTTTATTGATACAATGGAAGCAATACATTTTATCTATAGTGACCGCCTGTTCCACATCTTGTGCCAACTTTTTTTCGTTTTCCCTTGCCCAAGTCTTCTTGTCTTTGTCTTGCAGGAGACGGAGATGAGTCGGAAGACAATTCATCAAGGGCGTTTTGTTGTTGTTGTTGACTTTGACGTTGTTGTGATGTGTTAGGAGGCATATCCATAACGTCGAGTTCTTGAACGCCAAAAGAAGGCATACTCATTAAATGGTCATCGGTGAGCTCAAAGTTGGGTAGTGAATGTGTGGTTTGTGTGTAGGTTTGGGGTGGGGTGTGTTGGATAGGAGGATAATACACATCATCAGGGTTGTATGTGGGAGTGGGACGTGCGTATGTGGTGTTAGAAGGTTGGGGTTGAGAATGAGGGTTTGAGTATTCGAAGTTGGGTTGAGGAATTGGAGTGTATTGTATGGGTGGGCGTAGGTTGGGTTGTTGTTGATATTGTTGGTTGTAAAAGTAGTTTGTTGGAGGGAATGGAGTTTGGGGATTATGGTGTTGGGTTGAGGTGGAATAAAAGGTGTGTTGTTGGGTGGTCTGGATGTGTTGGTATGTTGGTTGAGCTGAGGAGGATGGTTGGTTATGTTGTTGGTATGTTGGTTGAGCTGAGGAGGATGGTTGGTTATGTTGTTGTGGGGGTGATGTTGTGTGTTGGGTTGCGGAAGCTACACGTTGACGGGGATCATCCAAAAATTGTGTCGGAGCAACGTGCATAAAAGGAATTGATAAAAACCAATTCATGTATTGTCTATCCGGCTTAGACTCACCATTGACCGAGTTTCCTTGTAACACCAAATGCCTTCTTCTTTTCCATTCTTTCAGCTCTTCTTTATTTAAATCTTGCCAATGCGTGTCCCAAGCTTTGACCATAGTCATGTTATGGTGTTCACTTAGACATCTTGGAGGAGACGGTATTTGTTGTTCAAATCCAAATTGGAGTTTGACTCGATCCGTCTGATGCATCTCAACGGTATAGAAACATACGATGTATGTTGTTGCACTCCAAACTCGGCTGTCATTATAATCAGGCACTGGATATTGTATGTACGGCCTCCAAAAACTGTTAAAAGAAATATAACTATTAGAATGTTAAAAATAAATAACTTTAATATTATAATTAATATTAGAATGTATACAATAAATTTAAATAAGTTTAATATTATAATAAATATTAGAATGTATATAATAAATTTAAATAAGTTAAATATTATAAATAATCATTCTTACATCTTTTTCTTCCATGTGTTCTATTGCAACACGGTACCCTTGTAAATGATGTCGAGGATTAGTTCGATAATTCATACCTCGTTTGCACCATCTTGCATATTAAAAAAAAATACAAAAATACGTTAAAGTGATGTATAAATAATTTGAATAAATTTAAATTGGATTTAAAAGTAAATCGTTACCTTAATGCATAAGGAAATGATGGAACCTCGTTACTAACTGGGGCTATCAAGGGTATGCGTGTGAATGCCCATACAGATAGTAATACCACACATCCTCCTATGCTCTTTACTCCTCTATGGGCCGCCTTGCACATATGTCTATATAATGTAGCCAAACAAGCAGAACCCCAACTGTATGAATTACATTTTTCAAGGTCTCCTACTAAAGGTATCCAAGAAGAATGCAACAAATTGTGACTTTTATCTGGCATTAAAAAAGTAGCAATTAAAAGTAAAATATAAATTTTTGCATGTAAAATATTTTCTGCCTCGGACGGGTTAGGGTTATTTTTTAGTTGCGTTAATACTGCTTCTAGCCAAACAATTTTGATAGAAGCCCCATTTTTATCCGAGGCGGTTGGTTGGATTCCCAAATATTCCATGTAAACGTCATTTGTTACGTTTGTTGGCCCATTGACAGCTTTTCCATGGATTCGGAGACCGAATAACATGCTCACATCCTCTAATGTGATGGTACATTCACCGGTTGATAAATGAAATGTATGTGTCTCCGGTCTCCATCTCTCTAACAATACCACAATGAGTTTAGAGTCTACTTTTAGACTTGTAATTTTTGCCACATTCGCAAAACCAGCTAGCTCCAAGTACGGTATAATAACCGCACTTGGTTGAATATATGAATGCGAATGAACCCGAAAATTTCCATCTTGCTGAAATTAAAATAAATAACAGTAATGAATATTTGGTCTAATAAATAACGGAAATAAAAAACGATAGTAAAAAACGATAATAAAAATGAATATTTCAATGAGACTTACGTATTCGGCAATGTTTGCCGCCGTTCCACGGTGTGATTCGCCCATCCATAGGAAAGACATCTTGAAAGGAAGTGTAGTAATTGAAGAGAGTAATAGAAATTGGTGAAAATGTGTGTAATAGAAAATGTAGTATTGGATATTGGTGAGTAAGAAATGTAGAAGTATTGGATATTTATATGGGTTAAATAATAATAAAAAAATGTAGTAAAAAATGTAGTAAATGTATGATTAGACTATTGCATGTAGAAAATGTAGTAAATGTAGGATTAGACCCTTGCATGTAAATATATGGAATGCATGCAAAAATTGGAATCGGATTCCCCTGTGAGATTCCCATGCAGAATGAAATTTTTTTGAAATATTTCAGTACCTAGTCCTCGTCACTTTGATTGACGATTTCTGATTACTTCTTCATCAACTCGCCAAATGGAATGGCGAGTGCATGCGTGGTCTTCATTAACTCGCCAAATGGAATGGCGAGTGCATGCGTTGTCTTCATCAACTCGGTAAATGGAATGGCGAGGTATCACATGCAATTCAAAGGCACACGTTTCCCTTCTCTCAGCATGTGAGTTGGTTTTTGTTTTATTATGTATACCAAATCAAATTGATTTTTCCTATAAATACTACTACTACATCATTTACATTCATCAACTCAAATCCTCAACTTACAATTACACAAAATCAAAGAAATTTACACATCCATGGCTCAAAGAAACTTAGTTGTTTCTATCCATTCCGAAGGATCACTTTTCACATGTTCAAATGAGGGATTCTCATTTTGCAATACAAATGTAACTAAGTTCAAGATCCACATCAACTCCGACTATTTCCATTTAAAAGACCGTATTGAAAAGAAGTTGCAACGTTATGTTGAAGACATCATTTATCGTCAACCATTATTTAATGGAGATGGTAATACCGTCTTTCACATAATGACACCGATTAAGACCGACGAAGATGTCAGGTCGATGTTTCAATGTCATGTAACATTATCTCAATTACCCAGCATTGAGATATATGTTTGTCTAGTTGATATTCCCGAAGAACAACCGATTGGCAATGTTGAGGAACAACCGTCTCACTTCTATCCAACGCAATCTGTACAGTCACACGACTATGGAATGAGTCAAGCCATTGACGAAGAGCCGACTCAAAATAATGAACCTTTCATACCAAATGAAGAGGTGGGCGAGAATAGTGAGGATGATCTTGAGGAGGTTCGATTTGAAGATCTTTTCGGTGTTAGCGATGACGATGGCAATGAGGAAATATTAGACACACCGGCTGTTGCACTAAGAGTGCAACCAATTAGTTTGTACAATCCACCTGCGCACATGCAAAATATAAGTTTGGATGATGCCGAACCAAGCTCCGTTTTCGGCAGTTCCATACCAACTCACAACTCTGACGAAATTGAGGAGGGCATAGAGTATGAAGATAAGGAAGAGTGTCTTCTGGCGTTGCAACAATGGCATATAAAACGTAGTCTAGATTTCTCTGTGGTTAAATCTGACAGTGTACGTTTTGTCATCAAATGTAGAAATGCAACATGCAATTTCAAATGCAGGGTCTCTTTGCGCAAGGGCAACTCAAGGTGGAGAGTTGGTAAGTCTAGTGGGCCTCATACGTGCACAACAACTTCCATGTCACAAGACCATACAAAACTCAGTTCAGAGATGATTAGCAAGAGCATAATGGAGCTTGTAAATCGGGACGCTTCTCTTAAGGTGAAGGTTATCATTGCTCATGTTGTTGAGAAATACCGGTATATCATATCGTACAAAAAGGCATGGATTGCAAAGTGTAAGGCGATTGAGTCGCTCTATGGAAATTGGGAGACATCTTACAACGATCTTCCGCAGTGGATACTGGTAATGAAAACATATCTTCCAGGTACCATTATAGAATTACAAACCCTACCTGTGATTTCAAATGATGGTTCATACTTGGGTGACCAAAGGATATTTCATCGTCTATTTTGGGCGTTTAGACCATGTATACGTGGCTTCGCGTATTGTAAACCAATTGTGCAGGTTGATGGAACTTGGTTGTATGGCAAGTACAGAGGGACTCTGCTGATGGATGTGGCACAGGATGGGAACAGAAACATATTTCCGATAGCGTTCGCATTGGTTGAAAGTGAAACAAAGGAAGCCTGGAGTTTCTTTCTTAAGAATTTGAGAATGCATGTTACCCCCCAAGCAAACCTATGCCTAATATCAGACAGGCATGAATCAATAAAGAGTGCATACAACAACCCGGAAAATGGATGGCAGTTTCCTCCTTCATCACACGTCTATTGCATCAGACATATCGCGCAAAACTTCATGCGGGAGATTAAAGACAAGGATTTGCGGAAAATGGTTGTTAACATGGGTTATGCATTAACAGAGGCAACGTTTAACTACTACCGGGGGGAAATCCGAAGAACAAACAACAACGCTTTATCATGGATAGACAACATCCCTCGCGAGAAGTGGGCAAGGGCATTTGACGGAGGGCAACGCTGGGGTCACATGACAACTAACCTAGCAGAAGCAATGAACGCCGTGTTGAAAGAAACCCGGAACCTTCCAATCACTGCGTTGGTCAAATCTACGTACTATCGTTTAGGATCACTATTTGGTAGAAGAGGCCATCAGTGGACAAAAATGTTAGCCTCTGGGCAGGTTTTCACTGATAACTGCAACAAGGGGATGGCTGAGGAAGTCATCAAAGCTAACACGCATAACGTCATGCAGTTCGACCGAGAGAGATTTTATTTCATGGTCCAAGAGAAGATTAATCATAACGACGGTCGACCAACCGGAACGTTCAGCGTTGATCTAAGGAAACAACACTGTGACTGTGGGAAATTTCAGGCATTTCACTTACCTTGCTCTCATGTAATCGCAGCATGTTCGAGCATACGCCAGGACTATTCCATTCACATTCCAGACGTCTTCAAAATTCGTAACGTCTTAAAGGTCTATCAGGAGAGTTTCCTAGGACTTCCCCATGAGGAGAATTGGCCACAATATGAAGGATATACTCTTTGCCACGACGACTCTATGAGAAGGAGGAAGAAAGGGCGCCCAAACAGCACCAGGATTAGAACCGAGATGGACGACGTTGAGAAGGAGAAGAGAAGGTGTGGAATTTGTCGCGAAATAGGACACATGCGTAGGAAATGTCCTAATGTTGCAGGATCATCCCAACGACCTTCCAGATGATTATCTTGTTGTTTTAAATATTCGTTCAGATGACTATGTTTATTTATTTATTTATTAACTACTATGCACATAATATATATAAACCATTTTGTATTTCTAATGTCTTTTGGGAACAAACATTTATGAAATACATTTGATAATCAAAGGCTTCTGGTTACAAAGTACGACCACATCAACTAAACAACAACAACAACAACCAACACAAGTGGTAATTAAAAAACTAATCAACAACAACAACCAACACAAGTGGACCTTCAACTCCTCTATTAACTTCACCACTATGTGCCGAAAACATACATTGGACATCTTCATCATTTTCTATACGATCCAGGTAATACATGTACGTACCATCGGGGCTTGCATCAGTCAACGTTATGTATGGACAACGATACTCTACTTTCCTCACCTTCATACGACGCCCGCCCAACTGTCGGAAGCCAGTGTGGATGGCAGAAATCAGTGTTCTGAAATTCCATTGCGGATCAAGGCAAACACTCATTTTTTCACCGTGTCCATAAAATACAAGACCACAAACAGACATTATGAACTAAAGAAAGGATTTGGTGGTGTGAGTTTCATTTCTACCAGTTCTGCTACTTATACAAAAATTAATAAGTGAATACTCGGCAAATCATTGGCCGAGACAGTAAAAACACAAAAACTTTTTGGCGGGAAAAATATCATTCCCAAAAAAAGATTTACATTATGGAGGGAAAAATAACAATTTTATTATTAATATATAAAACACCAACTATTTCTATTATTAATATTCTAAAAATTATTCATTTTTATTAATAATATTTCAAAAATAACAATATCACAAATTATTATTATAATAATAATAATTATTATTTACTATTTACTATTTATTATAAATTATTTATTATTTATTTTAAATATTTTTTTATAAATAAATTATTATTATTTTTAATTAAATCAATTATATTAATTAAATATAGAATTAATATTTAAAAAACAATTATATTAATTATAATTACAATTTAATATACTATTTAAAATAAAAACAAAAAAAAAAAAATTTCCTTTAGCAGCTCGTCACTTCAAGTGACGAGCCCATGAGGCCATAAAATTTCTTTCAATCCCTCGTCAATCCATATGCCGAGCCCTTGAGCCATAATTTCGTTCAGCACCCCCTCGTCACTTCAAGTGACGAGGCCCAAGAGAAAAAGGGGGCAATCTGGGAATTTTTTTTCAAAACAGGGCATATCAGGAATTTTTTTTCACATATGGGGTATTTGGAGCAAAAACTCTCCTAACAAACCATATAGAACTGACATAATTAATGATGCAAGAAAGAATAATAATTTTACATTGAGGCGCCCATGATATGTCAACAATACTCCATATATCCATAAAATTGATAGGTAAACTCAAATTCAACACACTCATCAACAATACTCCATAAATCCATAAAATTGATAGGTAAACTCAAATTCAACACACTCGGCCATTTCCAAATGCTAGTCGCTAAACAACATTAAAAAAAAGCATTGATATGTATACACTATAACTTACACATAAACGGTACGCACTATTTACAAATACGGTAAACAGTGTCGTGAATAGTAAATTCGTAAATGAACAGAGTTCATGAACACTAATATTAAAAATAATTTTTAATGGTAAAATAAAATTGATTAATAAAATGTAAAAAATTGGTTAACGAAGTTATGAAATTGATTAATTAATAATCAGATATAAAAATAATTTTTAATAGTAAAACAAAGTTGATTAATAAAATATTAAATATTAGTTAATGAAGTTATAAAGTTGATTAATCACACGGTACTCTTAAATAAAAAAATAAAAAAATATTTTTTTTATATATTTTTATAAAATAATATTTTACTCTTCATCGTATTGGTGAACAGTAAAATACGGTGTAGTGTATGTTTTGGTGTATGAATAACTTTTTTTTTTAAAATGACTTTCTAATTGTCTTGCCCTATTTTTGAAATTATGTTCCCCATCTACCCCACTTTAAAAATAAATTCATAGAGTGTCCTATTTTTCAATATCCACTTGCCCAATGGATGAACGAGTTCTTGAAGGATGTTTCTGGATAGTAGGGACTCGGCCAATGATTGGACGAGTCTTATAGAGATTGTTTTTTCGTGTGTGGACTCAGTCAATGGATGACCGAGTTGATGAAATCATTTTTTTAAAATTATTTTAATAGATTTAATTAATTAGTATTGCATTTAAATAATATTGTTATCACCCATGACATTCATTGACCGAAAAATTACTTTGTGATTATAGAGTCTCGACCAATGAATGGCCGAATATTCACGTCTTAATTTTCTATAAATAGCTTGAATTGCATAAATGTAATTCAGATCACATAGTAAATTATTTTGGTAAGAATATCTGTTTGGGGTCTTGTGTTTTATGGTTAAGACAAAAAAATCAGTGTCTGCCTAGATCTGCAATGGAATTTCAGAATACTGATTGCAGCCATCTATAACACCCCAAAATTTGCCCTCCTCATTCATGCATTCATTTTCAGGTCATTTAACATTTCATATTGCATTTCATCATGTCAATCAAAATCAGATCCAAGAAGCTTGAATATCTTCCAAGACACTTTGTGGGCTCTATCCAGGTGATCAGTCAACATAAGGGAAATACTTGAATTACTTCCAACAGGTTCAAATGGGGCCTATTCATCATTCAAACGCTAATCTTGAATGAGAAAAAATCTGTTCCTGATCTGTCATGCTCGCTAGGCGAGCAGAATGGTTCGCCTAATGAATCTGAACTGTCATGCTCGCTAAGCGAGCAGATCCTTCGCTAGGCGAAGCCCACGCGTTTTGAGAAATATAACAGAAAATCTTGGGCTTGAGTTTCCCTCGTTAAAGCCCACCAAGCCACGAAAATCAGGTTATAAATTCCAGAAGTTCAGTGAAAACCCTAGGCAAAAAAAAAGAGAAGGGAGACCTACGAACTAATCTGCAGCAACCTCTAGACAGCTCTGAAAAGTTCACTCTGACTCACACACTTTTTCACCTCCATCTCACGCAAACCCTAACATTGCTTTGCAAACCCAGCCGTGCCATTCGATTTTAATCGATCTCTCCAATCAGGTTTGCCCTTATTCCCATTACTCTATGCTTTCAATTTGAATTCTCTAAATGTATGAGGTATCGTTAGGCTTTGCCCACGGGTTTAGATATGCATGAATGTGTAAACAATACCTTGAATGTTTAATCGTTTCGTTGCTGATGGATACCATAGGGTTTGGGTTGCCGAGATCGTACTGTTATCCATGAAGAACCCAAAACCCGCAGGCATTCGCTAGCCACTTCGCTGGGCGAGCCTGCAGCGAAGCTTCGCTAAGCCTTCGCTAAGCGAAGCAGCAACGATCACAACATCAGTTGCTTTTCTGTTTGCTCTAATCCGTTTTGTGTTTGTCATGACATTGTTTTCTCCTGATTCCATCTTGTCTTCTCTAACCTGTTTGTTGAGTTTTTGTGAGGGCTCACGTGACTCTTAAAGAGATAGCTTGCTTGGTATTCCACTTTATTTGTGGGATACCATTTGGAGATTCATTCCGATTACCTGTACTGACTCACTTTCTTTGATGGTGCTAGCCTGAGAGATCTCTGAGTTTCTTGCTTCTTTAGCTGTTATTACTTCGGATCTTTATCCGTGTGGTAGATCTCTTGATCCCTTTATCTTTCCCGCATTTTACCGCTTTCTTAGCTGGAAGACCTCGATAGGAGGCAATGTTTTTGTGTGTTTACTTTTGTGCCTAAAGACCTCCACGAAGAGGCAATTGACGGATAAAAGGGATTAGTAGTCAATCCCCTGTTATTCGGTGCGTCGTTCTTTAAGATCACACTACGTGTCGATGTTTAAGAACAAAAGCCCAAGATCTTTTGTCCGGTCGGTCAGTGGAGAGGGTTCCATATTTCTGAACCCCCACGCCTTGTCATGAGCTCACCCCGTCCAGGGTTAAGAGCTATAAGGTCTTATCCTCATTACCCTTTTGATCTTCTCACCCTGACGTTCAGTGTCAGTGGTTAAGAGCCCATTTGATTACCCTCCCATGGCTTGTTTGTCGAGGTTGATATGACCCCTCTTGACTAAAGCCCTACCCATGTATGTTTGAGCCCCTTGTTGGCGTGTTTACTTTATGCATGTTTGTTTTGTGATCGTCTCCCCTTAAGATTGTTAGGCTTCGTATAGTCTCTCGTTTGCATGACAATTGAGGTAGCGCAGTTCCTTCGTCTAGGACTGCCTTTTTGCAGGAGCATCCCTAAAACACCAACAACTCATTGATTTTTCTTCTCCTAAGAACACGTTAACTCCTTCTACTACAGGCGAGTAAGTCTCCAAAGGTCGAGCATCCGGTAGATTGCGTAGTAACGTCGTTCGTCCAAAACAAACCCGTAGTTAGCCGAACTACGGCTTGCTCTAATTCTCATTCCAGATGAGATACGTAGGCATAAGACGCGATGTCTTAGCGAGCACACTCCTCTTTAACCCATAGGTAGCCGAGCTACGAAGACTCTGATTCTCATATTCAGATGAGATACGTATGCAGTGGATGCGACATCCGTGCGAGTCATTTTCTTTTAATCCCTCTTTTAGTAAATAGTACACTAGATAAACCCACACCCATTAGACAAGAACAACAAGAGTGAATCCCGTAGAGTACTACAGATGCGTAGGGGTGCTAATACCTTCCCTTCGCATAACTGACTCCCGAACCCAAGATTTGGTTGCGAGACCTTGTCTTTTCCTTTCCTTTTTCCAGGTTTACTTCGAGGGTTTCCTTTCTCTCCTTTGGGATAAATAACGCACGGTGGCGACTCTCCTGTCCATTTTCTTTCTTCGCCGGTTGTTTTTTTTCGCAGGTTGCGACAGCTGGCGACTCTGCTGGGGACATTTGTTTCCCTAAGCGAGTCCTTCCTAGCTTTTGTAGGTCGCTTGTTTGTTGGGTGTTTATTCTTTTGTACAGTTATTTATTTTTCAGCATTTACCTGCTTTATCTTATTGCATTGTGTACATATGATTTCCGTATCTGCTGGTTCTGTTTGTTGGGATGGGATGTTCTATGAGAGATAAACCCACTACCCAGGCTTGAGCGTACACACAGGCTTTAGAGTGGATAGTCATGAGGCTTGCGTGGCATGTTGCTACGTTAAGTCGTTCATGAGACCCACAACCCAGACGAGGTTTCTTTTGGATATATTCTATCCTATGGGTGTTCCATAACGACAGATGTTCCTTTAGAAATCGTCGACTCTGGTGACCATTTCCCGAGAATTCAGTCGAGGCCTCTCCTCCGAGACGCGTTTATGTTAGCTCTGGTGGTCGCATTCTCGCTGATCAATCCAAGGACCCCGAGACTGGGAACTTGCTTTAGGATGTCCTGTTGAGGGGAGTCAGTGGAGGTCTTTTAGCCCGTAATAATACCAAACCTTCAGTGGCAAACGTATTATTCTCGACTGAAGGGCTGAAGCGGACGAACTTCTGTTCTTAGAACCTACCAGTAAGGGGCGGGCTAAATTCAGGAAACCTTAACCTCCAACCAACCCGGTTTTCTGGATCAGAGCTTTGATCTTGTATCATATTCTTCAGTGGGTTTCTCTTCAGACAGTGCAACCCGACAGACGTTCAAGCAGATGCAGCAATCCTGATTGACATGGCACTGCAGTGCATTCATATCATTTAACACATGTTTATCTATTACAAGGGGTTAGAATACCCTTCAGAATCGATAAACATGTCCTTTGCATTGCATAACATCATCTGCATATTTGCATCCAACATCTCATGTTTATTCGTTTGCGGGTATCCCCTTTCTCGGTTTGGTTTGGCTAATCTGTGCTTATTATGGAGGTTCCCAGGAAGAGTAATGTGACTTATCATGTCTTCGATACCAAGATCGGCCCATCGCGTCAGATAAAAGCTTTGATTACTCCTGACCATGTGGTTTTACCGGAATTGAGAAGGGAGTGCCTTAAATTTGAATAAGCAACGCATCGCATACCATGCATATTAACCCTTGTTTGTTTTACAGGTGTCACCGCAGTGTCTAATGTTTGTTCCCTGTTTCAGGAATTATTGGTCCCAAGCGAGTCCACAGGTACCCGACAAAGGAAAATCGTCCGCAACTAGCAATGGACCAAGTACAAAAAGAGCTGGCTGATATGCGTGAAAGGATGGATCAACTCATGACATTGATGACTGGTATGGCAGAAGGCCAGGAAAAGCTAATGGAATTGGTTGAGCAACCGAGGCCCGATCCAGAGGTGGAGATACCAAATGCTGGGGGAAACCCTGGTAACCCTGGGAACGCTGATAACCCTTTGAACACTAGTAACGCGGGTAACGCAAATGCTGATGGAAACCCGGGTAATGTTGGCAACACGGGGATGTTGGAAATGGTATTGGCGGAAGGTACAATGTGAATCAAGGAATTCAGATTAATGGGCGCCCCGTTACTGAAGATTATCAGTATGATCAATTCTCTTTGCACGATGAAGCCCACGAGACCACTTGCCGTATGGATGAGCTTGCTGAGAAGCTCAAATCTTTGGAGTCTCAAAATTCCTTAGGTTTTGATGTCACAAATCTTGGTCTGGTTCAGGGGGTGAGGATTCCTCACAAGTTCAAACCCCCTACTTTTGAGAAATACAACGGGGCTTCTTGCCCACACACTCATTTCCAATCTTATTTAGGAAGGTTGGGAGCTCACACGGAAGATGAAAAGCTGTGGATGTACTATTTTGAAGACATTCTAACTGGAGCTTCTCGTGAATGGTATTCTCATTTGTCTCGCACTACCATCAAGAGCTGGAAAGACTTGGCTGAGGCTTTTGTCAAGCAATATCAATACAACTTGGACATGGCTCCAAATCGGACCTTGTTGCAAGGAATGTCTCAGACTGCCAAGGAGACCTTTAGAGGATATGCTCAGCGTTGGAGACAAATTGCTGCGTCCGTCCAACCCCCTATGTCTGAAAGGGAGATGACAGACATGTTCATGAACACTCTTCAAGGCAATTATATTGAGAGATTGGCTGCTTGCCCGTCAATCAGCTTTGCAGAGATAGTAATTGCTGGAGAGTAATTGCTCGAAAGTCTAGCACCAGTTACAATTTACTCTGACAGCCCTCAACCGACTTTGGTTACTCCGGTCACCATCACGGTACCAGGACCTGTTCCGTATGAGAAGGACAGTGATATCCCGTGGCACTATGGGGCTGATATCTACTTCCAGGGGCGGAAAGTTAACGAAGAAGACATTGACTTTGGCAGCTCCGCTGTAGACAATGTTGGAGGGGTTGGTGGCTTAACTCGCAGTGGACGCCTATTTTCACCATCAACATTGCGCACGAATACTGAAGCTGAGGCAGCTGCTAAGGCTAAAGGAAAAAAGGTAGCCACCGAAGAGGTTACTACTGAGGAAGCTCCTCCTAAGACCGCATTCGAGAAGGAAGTGGATGAGTTTATGAGGATTATCAAGAAAAGTGACTACAAGGTAGTCGACCGGCTAAATTAAACACCCTCAAAGATCTCCATTCTCTCACTATTGATGTGCTCTGAGGCGCACAGAACAGCCTTGTTGAAAGTACTGAATATGACCTATGTTCCACCAGAGATAACTGTTAACCAGTTGGAATCGGTAGTTTCAAATGTAAACGCTAGCCATGGGCTAGGTTTCACCGATTATGACCTGACATCTGAGGGCAGGAATCACAACAAAGCCTTGCATATCACAATGGAATGCAAAGGGGGTGGTGCTTTCCCATGTTTTGGTTGATACAGGCTCTCCTCTGAATGTTCTTCCAAAGAAAGCCTTAATGAAGTTGGATTGCAATGGCATCATCCTGAGGCCGAGCAATTTAGTTGTGAGGGCTTTTGATGGCTCTAAGAGATCTGTCTTTGGCGAAGTTGAGTTGCCAGTTAAGATTGGACCGCAGGTGTTCAAGAGCACCTTTTATATGATGCATATCCAGCCTGCCTATAGCTGTCTACTAGGTCGGCCTGGATTCATGCTGCCGGTGCTGTTACTTCTACTCTCCACCAGAAGCTCAAATATGAACTAGAAGGTCAGGTCGTCATTGTCTGTGGTGAAGAGGATATTTTTGTTAGCCACCTGTCTACATTTAAGTATGTGGAGATGGATGGCGAGATGCATGAGATGCTGTGTCAGGGCTTCGAAGCCATAAACATCAGTGAGGTCACGCCCGAAGCTGTCTTTTCACCTAAGTCCGGGAAGGTCGGGACTTCTATCTCTTCATATAAGCAGGCTGTCGAGGTGGGTAAAGCTGGTAATGCCCAAGGCTGGGGCAAATTTGTGGAGCCGGTCGTCAAAGAAGACAAGTTTGGATTGGGGTATACTCCGGGGTCTCATAAGAATGAAGCCGGTACTTTCTCCAGCGGGGGTTTGGTTTCTCCCCACATCGTCAATGCTGCAGATGAAGACAAGGCTGACAGTGACTGTGACTTAGATAGCTGGATTCGCCCGTGTGTCCCGGGAGAAAAGCTCAACAATTGGTCGTCCGAAAAAGTCGTCCGGGTTACTCTACTGAAAGAGTAATTTTTATTGTTTTCCTTTTATTACATGCATAATAAAGTCTTACACTTTGCCCAAGGTGTAATGACTCGTCTGTAGGGCCATCCATTTAGTCGCATTTCGCAATTATTTTCATCATCAATAAAGGACAGCTTTTGCAAACAATTTTATGTTCTCTTTCTTTCAATTATTTTTTTACTTTTACAAAAAAAAACAATAAAAATGGCAATGTTTCTTTTTCGTTTTTCTTTCCAAAAAAAAATCTTGTTCTAAGGTAAAGCATGACCCTCCATCATGCAAAGCTGATCACCCGGATCTCACTGCTAACGACACTGCTATGGCCAAGTATGGCTTCGACAATCCTATCTATCAAGCCGAAGAAGGGGTTGAGGAAGATTGTGAATTGCCTGAAGAGTTAGCCATGTTATTGAAACAGGAGGACCAAACTATTACACCTTATCAGGAGGTGATTGAGACCGTCAACATTGGTACCGAAGACGACAAGAAAGAGATCAAGATCGGGGCCAGTCTACAGGCCGAGGTGAAAGAACAGTTGATCAGTTTGCTTCGTGAGTATGTCGACATCTTTGCTTGGTCCTATCAAGATATGCCAGGTTTGGATACAGACATCGTTGTGCACAAGTTACCGTTGAAGGAAGATATGCCGCCAGTGAAGCAGAAGTTACGCCGGACTCATCCTGACATGGCAATGAAAATCAAAGAAGAAGTTCAGAAACAGTGGGACGCAGGGTTTCTCGCTGTGGCCAGTTACCCACCATGGGTTGCCAATATCATACCAGTACCCAAGAAGGATGGCAAAGTACGCATGTGCGTCGATTACAGAGATCTGAATAGAGCCAGTCTGAAAGACGACTTCCCATTACCTCACATCGATGTTTTGGTTGATAACACAACTCAGATCTCCGTATATTCTTTCATGGATGGTTTCTCCGGTTATAATCAGATCAGGATGGCGCTGGAAGACATGGAGAAAACGACATTCATCACACCGTGGGGTACCTTCTGTTACAAGGTCATGCCTTTTGGGTTGAAGAACACAGGGGCAACGTACCAACGGGCTATGGTAACACTTTTTCATGATATGATTCACAAAGAGATCGAATGCTATGTGGATGATATGATTGCAAAGTCCCGAACAGAAGAAGAACATCTGGACAATCTGCAGAAGTTGTTTGAACGTCTGAGAAAGTTCAAGTTAAGGCTGAATCCGAACAAGTGCACTTTTGGAGTGCGAATTGGTAAGCTGTTAGGTTTCATTGTAAGTGAAAGAGGAATAGAGGTAGATCCTGCGAAAGTAAAAGCTATTCAAGAAATGCCTGCACCTAAAACAGAAAGAGAGGTTCGTGGCTTCCTGGGCAGATTGAACTACATTTCAAGGTTCATATCTAATCTTACAGCCACATGCGAGCCATTATTCAAAATGCTGAGAAAAGAGTAAGAGATCAGGTGGAATGATGATGGTCAGAAAGCCTTTGAAAGAATAAAAGAGTATTTGCAGGAGCCCCCGATTCTAATACCTCAAGTAGAGGGAAGACCGTTGATCATGTACTTGACTGTGTTAGAAAGGTCAATGGGTTGTGTGCTCGGTCAGCATGACGAGTCAGGTCGAAAAGAGCATGCAATATACTACCTTAGCAAAAAGTTTACCGACTGTGAACAAAGATACTCACTGCTCGAGAAAACTTGTTGCGCTTTGGCATGGGCTGCTCGCCGACTAAGACAGTATATGTTGACTCACACGACTCTATTGATATCAAAGATGGATCCAGTCAAGTATATTTTTGAAAAGCCAGCGCTTACCGGAAGGGTTGCTAGGTGGCAAATGATACTGACAGAGTATGACATCCAATACACTTCACAAAAACCATCAAAGGAAGTGTCTTGTCAGACTATCTTGCAGAGCAACCGATTGATGATTACCAACCTATGAGGTTCGACTTTCCTGATGAGGACATCATGTTTCTCAAATCGAAAGATTGCGAGGAACCACTCCTGGAGGAGGGGCCTGACCCTGAATCCAAATGGATTATGATGTTTGATGGGGCGGTCAAGTCAATGGTCGCGGAGTTGGTGCAGTGTTGATCACGCCGGAGGGGGTTCATATGCCATTTTGTGCCAGAATAACTTTTCCCTGCACCAACAATGAAGCCGAATACGAAGCTTGTATCCTAGGACTTGAGGAAGCCATCAACCTGCGGATCAAAACCCTGGATGTATACGGGGATTCAGATTTGGTCATCAATCAAACCAACGGAAAATGGTATACACATCAGCCTCATTTGGTTCCTTACAGAGATTACACGAGAAGATTGTTGACTTTCTTTACGACGGTGAAGCTGCATTACATTCCTCGTGAAGAAAACCATTTTGCTGATGCTTTGGCTACCTTGTCTTCGATGATTAAGGTGCTATGCTGGAACAACGTACCCAGAGTTGATGTATCCCGACTTGATATACCCGCCTATGTTTTTGCTGCCGATGCAATATCTGATGATAAGCCGTGGTATCATGACATCAAGTGTTTCCTGAAGAGGGAAGAGTACCCAGCTGGGGCTTCTTCGAATGATAAGAAGACGTTGAGGAGGTTAGCCGGTAGCTTCTTTCTGAACTCAGATGATACTCTGTACAAGCGAAATTTCGACATGGTCTTGCTCAGATATGTAGACAAGCAGGAAGCGGACATGTTAATGCAAGAAGTACATGAGGGATCTTTTGGTGCCCATGCTGGAGGACATGCAATGGCTAAGAAGTTATTAAGATCGGGGTATTATTGGTTAGCAAATGGAGGCAGACTGTTGCGCATACGCCCGAAAGTGTCACAAGTGCCAGATTTACGCGGATAAAGTGCATATCCCTCCAAGCCCATTGAATGTCATGTCGTCACCTTGGCCTTTTGCAATGTGGGGCATTGATATGATTGGCAAGATCGAACCGACTGCTTCCAACGACCATAGATTCATCTTGGTCGCTATTGATTACTTCACAAAGTGGGTGGAAGCAGCGTCCTATGCGAATGTTACGAAGCAGGTGGTAGCCAGATTTCTGAAAAGAGATATCATCTGCAGATACGGAGTTCCCGAGCGGATCATTACTGATAATGGTTCGAATCTCAATAACAAAATGATGGCAGAGCTTTGCCGGGACTTCAAAATCGAGCATCACAATTCTTCCCCTTACAGGCCAAAGATGAATGGCGCTGTTGAGGCAGCTAACAAGAATATTAAGAAGATTGTGCAAAAGATGGTGGTAACATACAAGGACTGGCATGAGATGTTACCGTTTGCATTACATGGGTATCGAACGTCAATTAGAACATCCACCGGGGCAACACCTTATCAGCTTGTATATGGAATGGAAGCAATTCTTCCGGTTGAAGTCGAAATTCCTTCTTTGCGGGTCCTGATGGATGTTAAGCTGGATGAAGCAGAATGGGTCCGTTCTCGATACAACCAGCTGAGCCTAGTTGAGGAAAAGAGACTAGCAGCTATATGCCATGGCCAACTATATCAGAGACGAATGAAGAGAGCATTTGATCAGAACGTGCGCCCTCGGGAGTATCAAGTCGGTGAATTGGTGCTCAAAAGAATTCTTCCTCCCAACGCAGATCACAGGGGCAAATGGACACCAAACTATTAGGGTCCATACGTGGTTAAAAGAGTTTTCTCTAGCGGAGCTTTGATGCTAACAACCATGGATGGCGAAGACTTCCCATCCCCTGTCAACTCAGACGCAGTTAAAAAATACTTCGCATAATTGACCCGCTAGACAAAAGAAAAAGAGTCCAGGCAAAAAAGGGCATCCCGACGAACAAAAAAAAACAGAACAAAGAGGTTCGGGCAAAAATTAGGGATATGAAAAAAAAAGTACACCCGGTGAGTCGAAAACCCGAAAGGGCGGCTCAGGCAAGAAAGGGTATCCTGGTGGATTGAAAACCCGAAAGGGCGGTCCACGCAAAAGAGGGAATAAGCGAATGACTGCAGTCTGAGTTCATCCGTGATATATCACCGTTTCATTCAATCCGGCAATTTTCGAAGGTTAAGGATCGACTAATCATCCACTTCAGAAAGCAAGATGAGAAGAGCGTCTTGAGGTTATACGAGCCAT
Organism: Lathyrus oleraceus; assembly: GCF_024323335.1. Taxonomy (NCBI): domain Eukaryota; kingdom Viridiplantae; phylum Streptophyta; class Magnoliopsida; order Fabales; family Fabaceae; genus Lathyrus; species Lathyrus oleraceus. The sequence goes on from NC_066581.1 coordinate 407,862,946, forward strand.
AGCAGAGTCGAAACTCAGTGGGACCCCGTATCCACATTGCCATTAGGATAGTTTTCTTTTGTTCAATTTATAACGATCGCCTCTTTTCAGGGACCAGCTTCCTGATGTACTCGCCTATTCCTGGCACAAATTTTCCAACCAATAAAAGTCGAATAACTCAGTTAAAGAGCCTCTTTATTTTTCATTTATCAGTTTGTTTGCAAAAGATGTCTGAATTCTTGATTAAACATATTGCATCTGAACATAATGGTGGCTTTTGTAGATGATTTACACAGGAAAACATTTAAAATTTCTTTGAATGTGCTTAATCCCTGTAGCGGGGTATTCGTTACCATTAGAGATATTGACTAAATCCAAGGTAAATCATACAAGTCGAGTCGCCACCGCACTTCTATTTATCCAAAGGAATGGTTAGAAAGTGAACAAAAACCTAAAAGTTTTATCGAATCAAAAACTAGTAAAAATGTCAGAGATCTGGGTAAGGGGGTTGGTTATGCAATGGGAAGGTGTTAGGCACCCAAAGCATCCTAGGTACTCCTAGGGAGCCCTTTTCACATTTGTTGTAAGGTTGTTGTTGTTTTTTTTTGTGAAAATTTATTTGTGCAAACATGATTGAAGGGATGAGAAAAGAATATACAAATTTATTTACGTTTTGTGTTTGAATGGATGAACCCATTGCCTACGTACCATCTTAAAAAAAGATTAGGATCAAAACCTCGTAGTTCGGGGTAAAAAAATTCAAAAAAAAGTTGGTGAATTGATTGGTCCAAAAACCTTAAGGTCTTTTGTTATCAAAGGGAGAAAACTCAACCTAAAACCACAAATCCACCATGTGAGGATAGCTTCAACATGCTAGTGAGGGGTTAACCCTATAATAAGCATGGAAGACTCATTGTCCATCACTAAGGATAAAGGTGAGTATTATATCTACCTCAAAGATAATTCAAACCTAATAGCTAATGGTTATAAAAAAAAGGGTTTGATTAAAAAGGTGGCCATTGAAACCACAAAAAGTATTTGAATGGGTTATATTTACCAATTAAAAGTATTTACAAAAATATGGTTAAAGTGGATTAAAAGGTTCAATTCAGAATAAGTGTTATGAAAAATAAGTTTTGAAAATCAAAAGCATAAGGCTTAGGTTTCTAATGTTGAAAACAAAAGTTATTGTTTGCACAAAAAGTTTTGGCTTGGGTTAGAATGGGGAAAAAAGGGTTAAATTCCTAAACATACAAGAGATAAGGGAAAAGAAAATAAAACCACATTAGGAGTTCCCCTCTTGAGATCATATTGATGATCCAAGTAGCTCCCATCCTTTGGAATAAGCAGTCATAAACAAATATCTCAAGCCATTAAGCACATGTAATCGGAATAAACCTCCAGGGGGTATCCCACAAATAAAGTGGAACACCAGGTCATCTCTGCAATAGTCATGTGAGCCCTCACAAAAAAAACTCAACAAACAGGTTAGAGAAACAAGATAGGGTAATCAAGAGTTGCCCCTAAATCAAAATGTAACCACATGAATCATGCCATTAAATTTCACAAAAAAAGTCCACAAAAAGCAACCAAGGGCAGGAGGCCTAAACCTCTTGTCAAACACATACATTAAAAGGGTATCAAAAAAATTCAGGTTGAAAGTATAAAGTAGTGGAAATAGGGCATACCTGATTGGGGAGGATCGATTGAAATTGAGTTGCACCCGTGAGGTTTGCAGAGCAATCTGAGGGTTTATATGAGAGGGAATTGGTTCTTTGCCGATGAGTTCTCTTCAGCCTCTGGAGGTTGCTCTGAACTCTGTTAGCTCTTCTCTCACTTTCTTTTTCCTGCCAGGGTAATAGGAATGACATCCCCTTTTGTTTCACTGAAACTCTGAATTTATAACCTAGTTTTTGTGGACCTGTGGGCTCAAATGAGAGAGGCCCAAGTCCAAATTTTTTTTTTGTTATATTTTATTTATTTATTTATTATTTTCTTTTTCGTTTTTTTTTTCGTAAACAAAAGTAAGAGAAACAATGATGTATAATTCAAGCATGCTTGGTGATCTCAAATCAATCACAAGGAGTCCCACCCAAAGGCAAAGGGAACCAAGATGCTCATGATCCTTGAGGCTATGCAAATGCAATGTTATGATGCCATGAGGGATCTTAGGGTCAAAATTGGGGTCTTACAGATGCCCCTATTTAAGGTCATTCTAGCCGGAGAAGTGAAGGTTAAAATCTTCGTCTCGACGAGGTAGAATGGGCTTAAATAATAACAAAGAGACAAATTTTGGTCCCTAAGAGACCTCATGATGCAGATGTATGTATGCAAATAGTACGAATTCTGTGGGGATATGTGTCCACAAAGAAGAAAAGACATCAGGAGAAACTGATAATCCATATGAGAAATACACTCAATGGGACAGAGACTCTGGGGACTCTTATGGGGATAGGAGAGGGAATAAAATGCGTGAGCAGGTCACGACTCAACGCTTGGGGAACAAAATTCCAAAGGGAAAATATCCAATGGAAAGACCCGAGCTGACTCAAAGGTGCATGTATTGGGGAATATGCCAATACAGCAAAAACTATCCACAACGGATACTTCGGATAAAAATACGGATGAAAACAATCCACTAAGGGACTTCACTGGGGATGCCTAAAAGGACACTCCTGGGGAAGCAGCGGGACGAGGTATTACCGGTTACTGGGTAATAAGCTCAAGGAGACATGTGATCTGATCGCCGGTATGAGGGTGAGATACAACATGCTCGGGAAGAATGAATATCTAAGACCGATATAAGGGTGAGATATATCAATCAACCAAATCATCTGAGGAAGACCTAAAAAGGTATATCTTAACTCAGGAAAATCTGACTCCACAGAGGACAAAAAGTCATAATAGGGAGCAGAGAGGAGGGGACACCAGGGATACCGGTTACTGGGCATATAATAGGTGACCAACTAAGGCGTGAATTGGGGAATATTCCCAAAACACTCATCATCCAAAAGAGGGAAAAAAGCAAGCTCGATGATAGGATGGATATTCGACTCCGTAAAGGGGGTACGAATCTTACTCGACTGGGGAAGAACAAAAGCTTCGACCAAAGAGCGCATGAGATATACTATCTATTACCGTCAAAACATAGATAATATACTCGCATGGATGATTATCCACAACCGGTTACTGGGTTAATAAAGGATAAATCGACCGAAAAGAAAAGGCATCGGGATACCGAAACTAGGTATATAATGATGACCAATCAAGGCGTGAATTGGGGAATATTCCCAAAACACTCATCATCCAAAGAGAGGGCAAAAAGCAAACTCGATTATGGGATGGACATTCGACTCCGAAAAGGGGGTATGAATCTTACTTAACTGGGGAAGAACAAAAGGCTTCGACCAAAGAGTGCATGAGATATACTATCTATTACCGTCAGAACGTAGATAATATACTCGCATGGACGATTATCCACAACCGGTTACTGGGTTAATAAAGGATAAATCGACCGAAAAGAAAAGGCATCGGGATACCGAAACTAGGTATATAATGATGACCAATTCAGGGGAGGAACAATCGTTACTAAAAACAACAAGATAGACGAGAGATGACCCGCTGGGGATAAATTGCGTAATTAGAGCAATTATCCAAGAGATATATCACCGGTTACTGGGTGGTATACTAAAAAATTAAGGAATGTCAATATCGAATTTTGTATAAAGATAACCAACAAGGAGGGAATTACATCTACCGGTATGAGGATAGAGAACCACAAAAGAGAGTACCCGTCATCGGTTAGGATGAACAACAATCAAGGTTTAACTCTGCACGGGGACAAAATGGGGTTTACAACTACCGGTATGAGGGTAGAGAACCACAGACTCCGCCGGGATAGTAATTACTAATTATTGAGCGATTATTCATTTACCACGGGGAAACAGGAAAAGAGTCTCAAGAGACCGATCTAGGATCAAACTAGATAGGCACACCAAATCAAGACTTGTCCCGGTGAGGATATAACTTAATGGGGAAAACCATCCCAGTATATGTGTTGGGAAGGAACAAAAACAATCAACATCCACGAGGATATAACCCGTGGGGAATATGGAAGAAAGGATAGACGCTTTCTGCTTATGGAGCTGACTCTATATGGAGAGATCAGACACACACGTCTGCTTGGGGAAGTATATCACCAAATAGCAAGAGACAACAAACAATGATATATGGCAAAGAATGCAACATGAATACCCGAATGTTATAATTATGCATGAATATGCGTGGTTTATGTATGATGTATGCTGACAGACAGACATATCTAACACAACCAGGTCCAGGAATTAACCACCCGGTACTACATCTCAAGAGAGAAAGCCAAGTTCACCGGAGAGTATCCAATCTGTTGGGGATCAGAGATACCAGGAAGCAAAGAACTCTGCAAGGGATGAATCATCAATCATTCCAGCTGGGGACGAGAGTTATCATAGACAAGGTCCACCACACCAACAACTCTACTGGGGAATCTATCCGAGGAGATAAAGGATTTATCAGGATCAACCACCAAATACCGCTCTTGCCCAAAGAGATCCAAGTTGCTGAGGAAGAAAGATTGCTACTCTGCTGAAGGGAAGAGAGGTGACTCTCAACAAGCAATCCACTTGGTAGGATAAACCACAAGGGGTTCCGGAGGGAGGAGATACAGTCATGCCAGGAATATGGACAAAAATCTTACCCTGTTGGGGATCGTACCACCCTTGGGAGAGCACTAAGGATCTCCTAAGTATCCTTTCGTCATTGTGAATGTTCACTTTGTTTAAAAACAAATTATAAAAAATTTGATCGTTTAAAACAATGATATTTTCTTAATCAAAACATGCAAAACATTTGTTGAATAGAAACAGATAAGAGTGCCAATAATTGGATAAAAGGCTCAAATTTATTTGATAGAATGGTAGTCTGCGAATGGCAAGACTCCATAGATCTTTAAAAATTTGAAATTGGTGATATATATTGGAAAAGGGCTACATTGAACATAATGACCATTTCTCCACCAATTCTGAATCTGATGTATTTGAAGCTTTGGCTGATAATGAGCAAGGATCTCTGACGGACGACAGTTGTAGAACAAAGTCTTGTCAGGATGTAGTTACTTGCCAAATCCCTAATTTTTGCCTAGATTGCCCCAGGATGAGGTACTCAATCTAGCGGGATACATATATCATTATTATATATTTTTTGTGTCTCTAACTTTTGCCTGGACCGCCCTTTCGGGTTTTCAATCCACCGAGACACTTATTTTTGCCTAAGCCGCCCCTTCGGGTTTTCAACTTAGCGAGCTATTCAGTTTTTTTTTATTTTTATTATTATTATTTTTTTAGGCGAAGTATTTCTTGACTGCATCTGAATTCACAGGACGAGTGAAATCCTCCCCATCCATAGTTGTAAGTATCAAAGCACCGCCTGAAAAGGCTCTCTTAACAACATACGGACCCTCATAGTTCGGAGTCCACTTGCCCCTGGAATCGGGCGCGAAAGACCAAACTTTCTCGAGCACAAGGTCACCTTCTCGGAACACAGGAGGCTTGACCTTCTTATCAAAAGCTTTCTTCATTCTTTGTTGATATAACTCAATCTCCTTGTGCATCATATCATGAAACAAGGTAGTCATAGCTCGTTGATGCGTGGCTTCGGCGTTCTTCAAACCGAAGGGCATCACTCGATCACAGAATGTTCCCCAAGGTGTGATGAATGTTGTCTTATCCATATCCTCGAGTGCCATCTTAATCTGATTATATCCAGAAAATCCATCCATAAATGAGAAGACTTTAAATTTAGCTGTATTGTCTACCAACATATCAATGTGTGGTAGAGGAAAATCGTCTTTCGAACTAGCTTTATTCAAATCTCTATAGTCCACACACATCCAGACTTTTCCATCTTTCTTAGGCACGGGCACAATATTGGCCACCCATTGAGGATACGTAGAAGTCACCAGAAACCCTGCATCAATTTGCTTCTGAACTTCCTCTTTGATCTTCACTGCCATATCAAGATGGGTTCTTCTGAGCTTCTGCTTCACAAGCACACACTCAGGCTTCAAAGGCAGGAAATGTTGCACAATATCTGTATCTAGACCAGGCATGTCTTCATATGACCAGGCGAAGATGTCAACGTATTCTCGTAGCAATTCAATCAACCCCTTCTTAACAGATTCTTCCAGGAGTGCCCCAATCTTTACTTCACGCACACAATCCTCAGACCCCAAGTTGACTGTTTCCAGATTCTCAAGATGTGGCTGAATGATCTTTTCTTCATGCTCAAGTAAACGGGTAATCTCATCAGGAATCTCTTCAACATCATCTTCCTCTGCCTCAAATACAGGGAACTCAAAATCGGGAGATGGTGTTGGGTCATTATGTTCAATGGGTTTAGAAATCAACCTGCATAATGATTTTGGATATGAAAAGCTTTAGAATTCAAACAAGGAAATCATTATGCAGATGAGAAGATTGATTTTATTCTTATTTTTAAGGTTTTATGTAATCACCAATTTCATGCAAAAAGCGAAAAGGGAAAATAAATGGAAAAACAAACATTTAACATGAATTTATTGAATGAAAATATCATTGTGTTTATGCGCCAACAATGTCATCACTCCTCCTTTTGGGCATGGGAGAAGGGTTTTTAAACAAAGTGATCATTACGTTGACTTATGGACAACTGTTGGAATATCCACAGCGACCCAATTATTGCAGACCCCTCCAGGGATGATGAAATTGCCAGAATCCTTTGTATCTTCTTCTAAGACGGCAACAGCCTCCTCATCTAGACCAGTGTGGATAAAACCTCCACTCTTGAATAAACCTTGCTTGTTGAAAGTACCAGAAGAAAAACATATGCCAGCCCGGGATTCGTTGTCTTCTAACTCAATCATTTTTCCTAAACCAGTGGTTGCACCACGCTCAATGGCCAACTTTGCATCTTTGTAGGAAGCAAATGAAGGAGTTCTCTTCTCAATAGGCTCAGCTATAGATAAAGCTTGGAAAGGAGTTCCAATTTCAACCTCAACATCTATATAAGAGAAGGAAGACAAATGGCTAACCAGGAGAGCCCTTTCTCCCCCTACCACCACCAGCTTCTTGTTCTTCACAAATTTCAGTTTCTGGTGTAGGGTGGACGTCACGGCGCCTGCCTCGTGAATCCATGGTCTTCCTAAGAGACAACTATACGATGGGTGAATGTCCATAACCTGGAAGGTAATCTGAAAATCACTTGGTCCGATCTTGATTGGGAGATCAACTTCCCCAATCACAGTTTTGCGAGACCCATCGAAAGCCTTCACAACTACTCCACTCTGCCTCATGGGGGATCCTTGATATGATAACTTTGAGAGAGTGGACTTTGGCAATACGTTCAATGATGACCCAGTGTCCACCAGTACATTGGACATGGCATCGTCTCTACAATTCATAGATATGTGTAAAGCTAAGTTGTGGTCTCTTCCCTCCTCAGGGAGATCAGAGTCACAAAAGCTCAGGTTGTTACAAGCAGTAATATTTGCAACAATGCTATCGAATGGCTCCAAAGTGACATCGTGATCCACATATGCCACATCCAACACCTTCTGCAGAGCCTCTCGGTGTGGTTCTGAATTTAAGAGTAAGGATAACACATATATTTTGGATGGCGTTTGTAGAAGTTGGTCTACAACATTGTACTCGCTTCTCTTGATGAGCCTCAGCATCTCATCACAGTCTTCTTTCATATTTCCACTCGGGCCAATAGATATAGGAGTTTTCAGTACGGAGGAGGGCTTAACAGCAAGTGCCGGATTCGGAGAATTCACAGCGTTCCCAATCGGGCGTTCAACAAAATCAGCATTAATTTGAGGCTTCAGCGGTGCTGAAAATACACGGCCACTACGGGTCAAACCGCTAACATCGGCAATATTCACAACAGAAGAAGAGGGAAAGGACACCTCTTTCCCATTCTCTACTACTACGGCATTGTAGCGATAGGGAACTGCCTTTTTAGAGGAGTAAGGCACAGGACCAACAGGCTTAATGATCATAGCGGGATAAGCCTTCTGCTTGCTACCATTATACTTGATGATAACAGGCTCGGGGATCTGGAACACTGGGGAGATCACATTGACCTCAGGATCATTTTCATCAACACTCCTGTTTTGAAGGATCTCAATGACTCCTTCGTCCAGCATTTCCTGAACATCCTTGCGCACCTGGCAACAACTCAATCGGTTAACAGAGCAGACTCGACATCTATCATGGTCATGCTCATAATGACTGTAGTCACACAACAAACGATGCATCTGGACCAGAGACTGTTGAATATGACTGACATATTTGACCTTGTATTTGCCAGGGCACCCCTGGACCATGTTAACAGATTTCCCATGCTCGGGCAATGGGTTCTTCTTCACATTAGGACCTACGTCCTCAAAGCACAGAATTCCATACCTCATAAGGTCCTGAACCTTGGTCTTCAAAGGGTAACAATTCTCCACGTTGTGGCCGGGAGCACCAGAATGGTAAACACAATGTAACTCGGGCTTATACCACCATTGGGGGTTAGCAGGTATAGCCGGTGGGTCTCTCGGAGTAATCAACTTCCTCCCTATCAAAGAGGGATATAACTCTGCGTACGTCATAGGAATAGGATTGAAGGTGACCCTTTTCCTCTGGTAACTTGTATTGGTCTGATTACTGTTTCGAGGCTGGTAGGCCTGCTGTTGCGGACGGAGCTGTTGTTGCTGATATTGTTGATTGTCTCTGAAAATAGGTGCTATATGAGCCACCTGGTGCTGGTTACCGGTGGGATGCTCGGTCTTCCTTATCACAGAGGGTCTTCTTGGTCTCTCATGGGAGATCACAGCATGTGCCTCTCCATCTTTCTTCTTTGCAAACGCCCCATAACGTTTGGCAGAAAAGCCTTCTTCTCTGGTTAACCGTCCTTCACGGACCCCTTCTTCTAGACGCGTCCCCATATTTATCATCTCGGTGAAGTCAGAAGGAGCGCTAGCAATCATCCGCTCATAATAAAAAGAACTTAAAGTCTTCAAAAAGATCTTAGTCATCTCTTTCTCTTCTAGCGGAGGCACGATCTGTGCTGCCACCTCTCGCCACCTCTGGGCATACTCCTTAAATGTTTCTTTATCCTTTTGGGACATGGCTCTCAATTGATCTCTATCGGGGGCCATATCCACATTGTACTTGTACTGCTTCACGAAGGCCTCACCAAGATCATTGAAGGATCAGATGTTCGCGCTGTTTAAACCCATGTACCAACGCAAAGCGGCACCGGACAGACTGTCCTGAAAGTAGTGGATGAGTAGTTAGTCATTATCGGTTTGAGTTGACATCTTCCTGGCATACATGACCAGGTGGCTGAGAGGACAAGTATTTCCTTTGTACTTTTCAAAGTCAGGGACCTTGAATTTCACAGGGATCTTCACATTTGGAACCAAGCAGAGTTCGGCAACAGACTTGCCGAAAAGATCATTCCCTCTGAGAGTTTTCAATTCCTTGCGAAGCTCAAGAAACTGATCGTTCATAGCATCCATCTTCTCATAAACATCTGGACCCTCAGACGGCTCAGAATGATAGATGGTGTCGTCTACCCTGGGCAAAGTATGCACGACAAGAGGAGGAACAGCAAGGACCGGGCTAGATGCCGGCATAGAAGCAAAGGCTGGAACAAGACCCTCAGGCATGAAATTGGGAGGCATCCCCCACGGGAACCCGGTTGGCATGGCTGTTGGGAACAAAGTGCGTACTGGTAGCGGGCACAGTAGAGGAGACAATCTCGGAGATAACTGTCCTCTGGGGAGGAGTTGAAGGTGTCGGAGAAGACTGGCTCTGGGCAGCCATGAGTGACTCCATTAGGGAAGTCAATCTGGCCACTTCCTCTTTCAGCTCGCGGTTCTCTTGCTCTAAGTGATCCATCAGTCTTGAAATGTTGGCTCTAGTGTAGTACCGGTGAGTCAGCTTGTCTTCAAAATAAATGAAGGACACAGAGTTAGACCACAGGGCAAGGGACCGGAAACAAAACCTGCTTATGCACATGATGCATGCAATGCTTGTGCATATGATTTGTTTTTTATTTCAAAGGAACTTTAGAGTTTTATTTGCAAATTCTGGAAATATTAAGCATTTTATCACATATGGAAATATCTCATCAAATAATATCAGGGAAAAGAAGTGCAACGTTGTTAATCATATACAAGAGAAAAGGAAAATAATCATCCTATGGATCCCTAGAAACAATCATCCAAAGCTCGGGTCACAGGAAGATAAGATGCGCGAAGCCTCTTCACCTCCCTCTCGTAGGCTGCCTCCATATCGACCTTCTCTTTCGCGAGTCGATCATACCTCCTCTTCCAGAACTTAGAAGACTGAGGAAGTAGAGAAGTCCATACATCATCAGGGTCATCAATAACCTGATGCTCAAGAAACTCAATCAACGCATCCTTCTCCTTAATCTGCTGAAGCAACTCTTCACGTTCACGGATCCAGGCACGTGAACGGTCTTCGTCTCTCAACTCCTCTACTTCTTGATTAGGGAGGGTTGAAGGCCCAGCCATAATTATAGGTGTAGGTCTCGGATACTCGTAAGGCATGAGATACTCAGACGCCCTCTTCCTAACCCAAACAGTGTAAGGCTCCAAAGCGATGCAATTCTTAGGACCCAACTCTTTCCTTCCTTTCCTATGAATCTTGCGCCAAACGCGGACCATCCTAGCTTTCAAGCCTTGGGGATCTTTACCATCCTGAAAGAATACACCCTCTAATAGAATGTTATTGGGTTTATCCTTTAGGGGGAACCCAAGCTGCCGACGTGCCAAAACAGGATTGTAGTTAATCCCACCACATGTACCAAGAAGAGGTACATTGGAGAATTCGCCACAAGAGTCAATAATCTGCACACCATCATACACACAGTTATACCAAGAGTCTCGTGGACCACCGTAGACATCCCTTATTCTCCTTGAAGGCGACCGTCTGCGGTAAGTGAGAAATAAACCACTTATACAACAGAGGCAAACAACATACAATGGCGCCACCACCCTTTGCATTCCTCATATGCAAAGAGAAATAGGTATCGCCCAACAGAGTCGGAACGGGATTAAGAGTAGAGAAAATCCTAATAGCGTTCACATCCACAAACTTGTCGATGTTGGGGAATAATACTAGCCCATAGATGAGAAGTACAAATATGGCCTCAAAGGCGTCCTCACTCATGGCCTTCCCATACATAGTAGCTTGAGAAATGAGGAACTCAGAAGGGAAACCTTGAATTCCACCTTTGGTAGTCATATGAGCACCAACTAGAGATTCATCTATGTGCAACATATCTGCTATCTCTTGTGAAGTAGGAATACTCTCCAAGCCACTGAACGACACCTGATCCAGAATAGGTATACCCACAAGATAAGCATACTCCTCAAGGGTAGGCAAAAGCTGGAAATCCGGAAACGTGAAGCAACGGTACAAGGGATCATAAAACTGCACCAATACACTCATCAATCCTTCATCCACCTGAGTGGTCAGAAGAGGAAGAAGCTTCCCGAAACGAGCCTTGAAACCCAAGGGATCTAATACATAAGATGTCAAATTCCTTAACTCTTTCAAGTCTGGTTGTCTGAAACTGTATTTCTTTGTATTCCTTCTTTGTCTTTCCATGTCTGAAAATTTGCAAATAAACCCCCTTAAGTTCCTTGAAAATTTTCTTATTATTTTGATGATATGAATGCAAATGGGTGCATGAATGCATGAATGCAACAATCACACTCAAGGATCAAGCAAAGCACACCAAACAAAGGTCATGGGATGGATCATGTTATCCTTAATATCAATCATCCATTTTGGTGGATTATGGTTTACACCTTATCAACACCCAAGTTCCATTGATATTAAGGATACCTGAACGGATCAACCATGAATCAAGGGTTTGTTGCAAGTCACGAGCATGGAGTTTAGGTTAAGAACCACCCAAAAGGGAGTGTACTAAGGTTTAAACCTGCCAAACATGTTCTACAAGAGGTTCCCATAGTCCTCATCCCATCTTTTGGATATTATCGGAGAAACGACTACTCGTATTCCAAAAATATTCTCAAGAGAGACTCTTATAAGTGTAGTATCGCGTAACAATCGTATCAAATCTTACACTTGAACGACTTTCGCACTACATCCTAAGCATAGGTCAATATGGGTTTGGTAAACTAAGGTCCTTGGCTTCTAAGGCCTATATTGGAAAAGTAATGTCTAACCACAACTTACTTGTGTGACATTATTGATCCCAACATAACCTCTACCAAGTGAATGGACTTGTAAGTCAACTTGCTAAGGAATAACTCCACACAAGTCAACAAGACTATGCCATTCTCCTATCCTAAGTGCACTCGAGTTCGGGTATAGAACTCATCTCACGAAGATCACCAAGCATACAAGGAATTAATATTCAAACAATTCAATCATTACATACAATACAGTAATCCCAAATTGCACAAAAATATGTCACAAAAAAATATATAATACAATACAACAAATATGAAAAGTAGGCAAAACCCACTAGGCAAATTATTTCTCCCCAGCAGAGTCGCCATTTTTCTGTAGCGGGGTATTCGTTACCATTAGAGATATTGACTAAATCCAAGGTAAATCATACAAGTCGAGTCGCCACCGCACTTCTATTTATCCAAAGGAATGGTTAGAAAGCGAACAAAAACCTAAAAGTTTTATCGAATCAAAAACTAGTAAAAATGTCAGAGATCTGGGTAAGGGGGTTGGTTATGCAATGGGAAGGTGTTAGGCACCCAAAGCATCCTAGGTACTCCTAGGGAGCCCTTTTCACATTTGTTGTGAGGTTGTTGTTTTTTTTTTTTTGTGAAAATTTATTTGTGCAAACATGATTGAAGGGATGACAAAAGAATATACAAATTTATTTACATTTTTGTTTGAATGGATGAACGCATTGCCTACGTACCATCTTAAAAAAAAGATTAGGATCAAAACCTCGTAGTTCGGGGTAAAAAAATTCAAAAAAAAGTTGGTGAATTGATTGGTCCAAAAACCTTAAGGTCTTTTGTTATCAAAGGGAGAAAACTCAACCTAAAACCACAAATCCACCATGTGAGGATAGCTTCAACATGCTAGTGAGGGGTTACCCCTATAATAAGCATGGAAGACTCATTGTCCATCACTAAGGATAAAGGTGAGTATTATATCTACCTCAAAGATAATTCAAACCTAATAGCTAATGGTTATAAAAAAAAGGGTTTGATTAAGAAGGTGGCCATTGAAACCACAAAAAGTATTTGAATGGGTTATATTTACCAATTAAAAGTATTTACAAAAATATGGTTAAAGTGGATTAAAAGGTTCAATTCAGAATAAGTGTTATGAAAAATAAGTTTTGAAAATCAAAAGCATAAGGCTTAGGTTTCTAATGTTGAAAACAAAAGTTATTGTTTGCACAAAAAGTTTTGGCTTGGGTTAGAATGGGGAAAAAAAAGAAGGGTTAAATTCTTAAACATACAAGAGATAAGGGAAAAGAAAATAAAACCACATTAGGAGTTCCCCTCTTGAGATCTGAAATTCTAGTTAACAGACTTCCGATGTCACAAGGGTTGTTATGACATCCAATTCTGCGCAGACAAGAATTATGCAGAACTTAAAATGTAAGTGCAGTAAATAACACAGGTAATTGTTTACCCAGTTCGGTCCAACATGACCTACGTCTGGGGGCTACCAAGCCAGGGAGGAAATCCACTATTAGTAGTATTAATTCAGACCTTAAACCAACTGTTTAACCCTATCACTTAATACCTACCCAATGCAATTTTAATCTTACACTAAGATCAGAGTTCCTACTCACTCCCCCTCAATCACCTCAGTGATTACTACCTTTAATCAATATTAAAGATAATTATGAAGTCACACTTCAAACAACTCTTGATTGTGCTTAACAACTTTAATCAAGAGACACAACACTCACGCTTAAAAGCTTCGAGTGACACAACACTTACAACTCAATGAACACCCTATACCAACACAATCATCTACGTGATAATAGCTTGGCTTACAAGATACGTCTAATACAAGACTCACAAAAATACAACAGTGAAGTATATTGGACACATAAAATCTTCACGCCTAAAACCCCTAGTTCTAAATGAAGGGTTGCCATCCTTTTATATTGCAGCACTTGGGCCTTGTACTTGTACTTTCCTGAAATTAAGGTCACGCGAGTTCCCCTAAATTCCACATCTAGGTTACTAATAAATAGGCTATTTGTTAGGTTCATTAATTGTAGCTTGGTTGTTGGTTTCCTGGATTTTCTCTCAGCTGTTGAATCCCTGAAGAATAGCCTGAGAAAAATGCTGAAACAGAAAAACTAAACAACCTATCATATAGCATACGCTGTCAGGAATGAATGTCACAACATTCAGTTTGACATCCAAATCAAGGACCATATGCTAAGTCTGTTTTTCCTGAAAACAGACAGTACAAATTTGCTGAACTGTACAGGACCAATCTGTCCATACCTCAGTATCAGCGTACATTAATAAATGTCAAGACATCCAATTTGACATTTACACAATTAGCCTTATGTCAGGTCTGTTATCCTCCTGAAGAACAGACTGAGATACATACTGAAGTGTAGCAGAAAACCACTATGCCTATTGTTCAGTATATGCTGTCAATGATGAATGTCATAACATCCAGTTTGACATTCAGACAGTAGGCCTTATGCCAGGTCTGGTATTTCCTTAATAACCAGACTGAAAATAAATACCGAGTTCTAACAGAACACCAACTGTTCTATTCCTCAGTATCTGCCGACAGGGATGAATGTCATAACATCCAGTTTGACATTCAATAAATCATGTATTAGCTAATCCTGCAGTATACTACTCAAGTATGTCATGACATCAGCCAAGACATCAGAGTACAGCTAGATATTCTAACATACAATGCAGTCAAACAAACACCTCCACAGCATGTCATGACATCAGTCAAGACATTAGAATCCAACTAGTGTTTTACCATACAATGCAGCCAATTAAACACCTACAAACTCCCCCTTTGGCAATTTTTTGGCTAAAACACTTTGGTCTCACAACAGAGTCCATAGCAGCGGAAAACCCACATCTAGCAGGAAATTAACCTAGCTAATACACTCAGAGTAGCAGCACACTCACACACATGGAAGTTAAATAAAAACTTCACAAAACAGCACACATACAGAAGTTAAATAAAAACTTCTAATTGCAGCACACACATACATACTCACACTCATAGAAGTGGAACATCAACTGCAGAGTAGAGGATCTTGAATCTGTGTTGAATATCTGTTTTAACAAAACACTCTGTTGTCCTGGGGGCATCACAAGTGTTACACCCCCTTTTTATCAAAAATGTTGCCAAAGCAACACTTTAAATTACATACCAACATAACATAAACAGAATTACACATAAATGACAGAATTATAGACTTGATTTATTCATCAGCCTTATCATTAGTGCCATCATCAGAACTGGCCTCCTCCTCACCCTCTGAGCTTTGCCTTGCAGCTCCATCTGTATCCTCAGCAGACATCTCCAATTGAAAAATCAGCTTTTCCAGGGCGAGCTTCCTAACCTCCAGCTCTTTGCAAGTCTCTCTGAGCACAGCAATGACAACAGCTTTATCTGGTTGGTTGCCAACATTGGATGTTTCTCCAGATGTCATGACAATGTCAGGGACATGCTTACCCAAGAACAGTTTGTAGTTGAAGGCCAATGGACTCTCTCTTCTTTTCACAACGTCATTGTCTGTCAAGATGTTTGGGAATTGATTCAGCACAATGCCACATATGAGAGAAGGAAAGGCTATAGGTCCCTTCATACTGAAACTCCCAGCATGTTTCATGGTCTGATCAAAGATGTAGGTACCATAGTCAAACTTTGCCTTGGTTCCAACATCATAGATGAACTTTCCAAGCATCACATACACAGTTGACTTGTGATTTGTGGGCACCCAGTTGGCAGCTCCAACTTTGTGGAGCATGGCATACTTCACACTGAGTTGGCTGGCCACCAGCTTCCCTTTAAGAGGCCACTTCCGGACTTGATTTGCAGTGATGACTTGACAAATTCTGTTGTCAGTCACTTCAAGCTCTGGTTGCACTACATCAGCTCTTCCCAAATACAGATTGATTACTGAGGGAGAGAAGGTCACACACTTGCCACGCACATAGACCTTTCTGAATTCTCTGGACTTCCCATCTGCATATTCCTCAGACACATTGACAATGAACTCCTTCACCAAGGTCTCATAGCATTTTGGGAGTTGAGTCACAGTTCTCATTAGCCCTGCCTCTTTAATAAGGTCCACAATCTCCTTACACTCCAAGGCGTTCTGAGCCAGTTCCCTCTCCAAGGCCAACCTCTTGTGATAAACATACTTCCACCTGTTCACACTAGAGGAAAAATGAAATGACACATTGTCAATAGGTACCTCTGAAACACTAGTCGCCAGCTTGCTAGTGGTTGGCTTCTTCTTAGACAGGGATGATGTGACATCACAGGGGACATCTGAGTCAGACTCCACCACAACAGCCTTGGTCTTCATTTTCTTGGGTATCTCTTTGCTCCAAGCTTTTGCAGGTCCATGTCCTTTCCTTTTGAGGGGACTCTCTGGCACCTTTTGCTTGGGAGAAGTTGTCATATCAACCTCCCTAGTTGGGGACCTCTGCACCACAGTCTTTCTCTCCCTCCTAGTCCTAACCCTTTTTGCTATGCTAGGGACAACTGAGGTCAACAGTTCATTATCAGAGTACTCTTCCAGATTCACTGTGTTAGCATTAGGGTTGTCACTGACATCTTGAGTGACACGGACTTTCTCACCTCCCACATTGTCTAAGGGTTTTTCAATCCTTGAACCCTCATGAGCATCAGGTTGCTCAACATCGTCAGAAACATTCTTTCTTAAGACGACTGGGTTTTCTTGACATGCAACTCTATCAGGTATGATAATGTTCAAGGGAACGGAAACCCCAGGAACATTCTGATCACCAGATAGTATCTTCGTGACAATAGATGCAATGGCATTATGCACATACCTCGAGCCTTCCCTGGTTGGTTCTTCAAGAGAGATTGCTGAGGAGAATCCGAAGACCGTTTATTTCGGTTTTCTTGCATGAGACGAAGTTTCAGCGTTAACAGAAGGGTCCTCCTGGTTAGGGTTGCACGACTCAGCGCTGGGGGAATCGGACAGGGTCGTGTAGGAGGTGGAATCGGATTGGTCTGCCATGCTGAATATCTCGAAGGAGAGTTGAATAGTTTCTTTGGGAGAGGGTTTGCAAGACTGAAAGTTGAAGCGATGGAATAGGGAACGCTTGTTGCACGAGTAATGTCTATTAATTGTTGACCACTTAGAGTGCACTCTTAATTGTTTAATAAGTTGACTTACTAAACAGTAACTAACTAACATCATTAGTTGCTACAATTTCTCAGAAGAGCACATTCCCTCTTTGCCCCTACCATTGTCAAACTGAGTAGCATCCAATGTCATGACATTCTGAGTGACATTGTACTCAGTCTGCATCAGGTTCATCCATACCAGTGATGTCCACCTGCTACCAGAAGCTAGGTACTTAGTTTCTGCAGACGACAATGATTCACACATCTGTTTATCCCTTGCTACTGCACCATTTGTATGATGACCAATAAGTGACAATGACTCACAGCTTTCAATCAGACATTTTCCACAGTCTGTTCTTTTATCCACAGGTAGATTTGGGATTCCTCTAATTGCTCCCTTGGATATGATCTTCTTCATTCCTTTTAAATGAAGTTGTCCAAGTCTTCCATGTCCCAGCTTCACTTCCAGCTCTCCCTTGGCTAAGGGGCACTTGGAGGAGTGGAGTGAGTCTTTAGATTCCCATAGATAACAGTTATCTTTGGATCTGGCTCCTCTCATTACTTCCTGATTGCAACCATTCAACACCACACATCCTCCCCTAGTGAATTTCACATTGAATCCTTGGTCACATAGCTGGCTTATGCTGATGAGATTAGAAGTTAGTCCTTTTACTAACAACACATTACTCAGTTTTGGAACTCCAGGACACTCCAACTTACCAACACCCTTGACTTCTCCTTTAGCTCCATCACCAAATGTCACATACCTGGTGGCATGGGGTTGGAGATCCACCAATAGGTTGCTTATCCCAGTCATATGTCTTGAGCAACCACTATCAAAGTACCAGTCTTGTCTGGTAGATGCCCTTGGAGATGTGTGAGCTAGTTTAGCAACACATTGTTGATTCTCACTGGGGAGATTAAGCTTAGATGCCTGCTGCTTAGGTCTGACTTGAGGTGTCTGATTTGCAACCCATTTTTGTTTCTTAATGGGGGCATTATGCTTAGAAGCCTTCTGCTTAGGTCTGACTAGAGTAGCCTGGTTAGGATAACCATGCAGCCTGTAGCAGAAGGGTTTTATGTGACCAAATCTACCACAGTAATGACATCTCCATCTCTGAAATTTCTTCTTCTGATGATTACTCATTCTGGTTCCCTGATGTTGAGGCATCGGTTGTGACTTCTGCTTGAATTTATGAACTTCAGCCTTAGCTCTTTTGAGTTCAGTTGACGATTTCTTAGCAAAGCCTAAACCAGACATGGTTCCTGACTTCTGTCCCACCTTTAGAATCTCTTCCAAGGTATCAGTTCCTTTATTCAACATTCTGATGGATTTAGTCATTTGTTCTAGCTTAGATGTCAGCAAAGATACCTCACCATTCAGACCATCTATGACTTTCAGCTGCTTCTGTTTCTCAGCTTCCAGCTCTTTGATGAGTTTCTTCTGTTTTTCTCCTTGGATACGCACTTCTGCACTTTTAACACATAGTTCTTTATATGAAGCAGCAAGTTCATCCAAGGTAAGCTCATCTCCGCTTGAGTCATCATCTGAGGCACAGACACTGGTCAGAGCAGTGACATGTTTGGTAGATTCTTCTTCAGATTCACTCTCAGAGTCTCCTTCTGACCAGGTGACAGATAGCCCTTTCTTTTGCATCTTGAGAAAGGTAGGGCATTCAACTTTAATATGACCATATCCTTCACATCCATGACACTGGATTCCCTTGCCTTGAGTGACCTTCTCTTCATATTTTGACTTTCTACTGATGTCATATGAAGAGTTCTTGACATTAGGTCTACCCTGCTGATCAACTTTCTTTATGACCTTGTTGAACTGTCTTCCAAGCATGGCTATGGCTTCTGAAATGCTTTCATTTCCTCCAATGTTTCCTTCTTCTGAATTCTCTTCAGTATTTGATACAAAAGCTATGCTTTTGTTCTTCTTTTCAGCATCCTCACATAAGCCCATTTCAAAGGTTTGGAGAGAACCAATGAGCTCATC
Organism: Lathyrus oleraceus; assembly: GCF_024323335.1. Lineage (NCBI taxonomy): Eukaryota > Viridiplantae > Streptophyta > Magnoliopsida > Fabales > Fabaceae > Lathyrus > Lathyrus oleraceus. The sequence goes on from NC_066581.1 coordinate 407,882,353, forward strand.
CACCTTCATATTGCTGATATCTTGAGCCTCTTCTATGGCTGTGACCTTCATAGCAAATCTCTTAGGTAAAGACCTGAGAATCTTTCTTACAAGTTTCTCTTCAGCCATTTTCTCACCTAGGCCACCAGAGGTGTTTGCAATCTCAAGAATATTCATGTGAAAGTCATGAATAGTCTCATCCTCTTTCATCCTCAAATTTTCAAACTTGGTGGTCAGCATCTGAAGTTTGGACATCTTCACCTTGGAGGTACCTTCATGAGTTATCTTGAGGGTATCCCAAACTTCCTTAGCCAGCTCACAGTGGTGCACCAGCCTGAAGATGTTCTTACTGATTCCATTGAACAATGCATTCAAGGCCTTAGAATTTCCAAGGGCTAATGCCTCTTGCTCCTTGTCCCACTCTTCTTCAGGAATTTGCACACTGACTCCATCTTCACCTGTCTTCGTTGGATGTTCCCATCCTTTGTTGACAGCTCTCCAGACTTTGCTATCTAGAGACCTTAGGAAGGCTATCATACGAGGCTTCCAGTCATCATAGTTAGAGCCATCCAACATGGGTGGTCTATTTGAGTGTCCTATATCCTTGTCCATGGTACTAGAAAGTAACTTCCCTAGATCTCACCCAGAAATTAACAGGCAGGGTTCCTGCTCGATGCCAATTGAAATTCTAGTTAACAGACTTCCGATGTCACAAGGGTTGTTTGACATCCAATTCTGCGCAGACAAGAATTATGCAGAACTTAAAATGTAAGTGCAGTAAATAACACAGCTAATTGTTTACCCAGTTCGGTCCAACATGACCTACGTCTGGGGGCTACCAAGCTAGGGAGAAAATCCACTATTAGTAGTATTAATTCAGACCTTAAACCAACTATTTAACCCTATCACTTAATACCTACCCAATGCAATTTCAATCTTACACTAAGATCAGAGTTCCTACTCACTCCCCCTCAATCACCTCAGTGATTACTACCTTTAATCAATATTAAAGACAATTATGAAGTCACACTTCAAACAAATCTTGATTGTGCTTAACAGCTTTAATCAAGATACACAGCACTCACGCTTAAAAGCTTCGAGTGACACAACACTTACAACTCAATGAACACCCTATACCAACGCAATCATCTACGTGATAATAGCTTGGCTTACAAGATACGTCTAATACAAGACTCACAAAAATACAACAGTGAAGTATATTGGACACATAAAATCTTCACGCCTAAAACCCCTAGTCCTGAATGAAGGGTTGCCATCCTTTTATATTGCAGCACTTGGGCCTTGTACTTGTATATTCCTGAAATTAAGGTCACGCGAGTTCCCCTAAATTCCACATCTAGGTTACTAACAAATAGGCTATTTGTTAGGTTCATTAATTGTAGCTTGGTTGTTGGTTTCCTGGATTTTCTCTCAGTTGTTGAATCCCTGAAGAATAGCCTGAGAAAAATGCTGAAACAGAAAAACTAAACAACCTACAATATAGCATACGCTGTCTGGAATGAATGTCACAACATTCAGTTTGACATCCAAATCAAGGACCATATGCTAAGTCTGTTTTTCCTGAAAACAGACAGTACAAATTTGCTGAACTGTACAGGACCAATCTGTCCATACCTCAGTATCAGCGTACATTAATAAATGTCAAGACATCCAATTTGACATTTACACAATTAGCCTTATGTCAGGTCTGTTATCCTCCTGAAGAACAGACTGAGATACATACTGAAGTGTAGCAGAAAACCACACTGCCTATTGTTCAATATATGCTGTCAATGATGAATATCATAACATCCAGTTTGACATTCAGAGAGTAGGCCTTATGCCAGGTCTGGTATTTCCTTGATAACCAGACTGAAAATAAATACTGAGTTCTAACAGAACACCAACTGTTCTATTCCTCAGTATCTGCTGACAAGGATGAATGTCATAACATCCAGTTTGACATTCAATAAATCCTGTATTAGCTAATCCTGCAGTATACTACTCAAGTATGTCATGACATCAGCCAAGACATCAGAGTACAGCTAGATATTCTAACATACAATGAAGTCAAACAAACACCTCCACAGCATGTCATGACATCAGTCAAGACATTAGAATCCAGCTAGTGTTTTACCATACAATGCAGCCAATTAAACACCTACAAGATCATATTGATGATCCAAGTAGCTCCCATCCTTTGGAATAAGCAGTCACAAACAAATATCTCAAGCCATTAAGCACAGGTAATCGAAATAAACCTCTAGGGGGTATCCCACAAATAAAGTGGAACACCAGGCCATCTCTGCAAGAGTCATGTGAGCCCTCACAAAAAAAACTCAACAATCAGGTTAGAGAAACAAGATAGGGTAATCAAGAGTTGCCCCAAAATCAAAATGTAACCACATGAATCATGCCATTAAAATTCACAAAAAAAGCTCACAAAAAGCAACCAAGGGCAGGAGGCCCAAACCTCTTGTCAAACACATACATTAAAAGGGTATCAAAAAAATTCAGGTTGAAAGTATAAATTAGTGGAAATAGGGCATACCTGATTGGGGAGGATCGATTGAAATTGAGTTGCACCCATGAGGTTTGCAGAGCAATCTGAGGGTTTATATGAGAGGGAATTGGTTCTTTGCCGATGAGTTCCCTTCAGCCTCTGGAGGTTGCTCTGAACTCTGTTAGCTCTTCTCTCACTTTCTTTTTCCTGCCAGGGTAATAGGAATGGCATCCCCTTTTGTTTCACTGAAACTCTAAATTTATAACCTGGTTTTCGTGGACCTGTGGGCTCAAATGAGAGAGGCCCAAGTCCAATTTTTTTTTTGTTATATTTTATTTATTTATTTATTTATTATTTATTATTTTTTTTTCGTAAACAAAAGTAAGAGAAACAATGATGTATAATTCAAGCATGCTTGGTGATCTCAAACCAATCACAAGGAGTCCCACCCAAAGGCAAAGGGAACCAAGATGCTCATGATCCTTGAGGCTATGCAAATGCAATGTTATGATGCCATGAGGGATCTTAGGATCAAAATTGGGGTCTTACAATCCCGGACGGTGAATTCAAACCGAGTAATTCCCCCGGGGCATACGTGTGTGATTGCAGGTCACAGAACCGGATGCCAAGTCATGAATCCGCATCCCCAAGCGGTTGACAAAGTCTCTCCTCAGCAGAGCATGTCCCCCAGTAGAGTTGCACCTTGTATTCCCAGCAACAACGGAGTAGTTGCGTACCCAACGGACAAGAGGGTGGTGTTCCCAGTGTTCATCTCATTCCCCAATAGATTATCTTAACAGATTTGTTTTGATCCTCAGCCTGAGGACAATTAGCAAGTTCATACCTGCAGTAAGGTCAACTTTCCAGAGAAAGCCAATTTATTTTTGGTGGCTCATTGGTCCCGGCAGACAGATCATTCCCCATAGAGCATTCAAGGATTGATACGGCGATCCGTTCCCTACCGGAGTTTGCTTCCCCAAGTAGATCTTTTTTTTGCACCATGCATAACATTTGCATTTGCATGCATATCAAGCATACACATAACCTGATAAACAGGTTCTTCAAACCAAAGTCACGAGATTCAGCCAGAGGATCGAGTGTATGTGATCCAGCATGAGGGTCATTTCGAAGATTCAGCCTGAGAATCGTTTTCTAAAGAGCCAGCCTGAGGTTCAACTTGAAGATTCAGCCAGAGAGTCGCTTGCAAGCTTTATTTCCCCAGCAAGCCAGCTAGAGGAGTAGATTGACAGCTCAACAGAAAATCAACCTACAAGAGGATCCAGCCCGTGGACCGCATTAAAAAAACCCTAATTGAAGAGTCGTTACAATATGTTCTAGCCTGAAGAACATGTACGAAGCCCAAAAAGTGGAATATTCTTGAAGCTGCATATCTAACATGAAGGGTGGGTGTAGATTTCGAAAGAGGGTCAACCAGCGCATGCCTCAGATGCGAGATCTTGAGGATGGGAATTTATCATCAAAATAATCCAGATCTAGGCAGAAGATCGAAGTCAGGTCTAGCCCGAAGACCGAAATAGATTCAGCTAGAGAATCGAAGAGAATAAATTCAGCCAGAGAATCGAAACAAAGTAGATCTAGCCAGAAGATCGAAGTCAGGTCTAGCCCGAAGACCGAAATAGATTCAGCCAGAGAATCAAAGAGAATAGATTCAGCCAGAGAATCGAAACAAAGAAGATCTAGCCAGAAGATCGAAGTCAGGTCTAGCCCGAAGACCGAAATAGATTCAGCCAGAGAATCAAAGAGAATAGATTCAGCCAGAGAATCGAAACAAAGAAGATCTAGCCAGAAGATCGAAGAAGATTCAGCCAGAGAATCGAAACAAAGAAGATCTAGCCAGAAGATCGAAGAAGATCTAGCCAGAGGATCGGAAGAAAAATAAACAGCGCGGTGTATTTCAACATTTTTGTGGTGTTCTCAGAGCGCAAATTTTCGGTGTGTCTTTGGTATTCAATCACAACTCACCCTGTTTGTCTGATAAGCCGTTCGCTTACATCCTGCTCGGGTTAACTGATGATTGAATAGGGGCAGCTGTAACACCCCAAAATTTGCCCTCCTCATTCATGCATTCATTTTCAGGTCATTTAACATTTCATATTGCATTTCATCATGTCAATCAGAATCAGATCCAAGAAGCTTGAATATCATCCAAGACACTTTGTGGGCTCTATCCGGGTGATCAGTCAACATAAGGGAAAGACTTAAATTACTTCCAACAGGTTCAAATGGGGCCTATTCATCATTCAAACGCTAATCTTGAAGGAGCAAAAATTTGTTCCTGAGCTTTCATGCTCGCTAGGCGAGCAGAATGGTTCGCCTAGCGAATCTGAACTGTCATGCTCGCTAAGCGAGCAAATCCTTCGCTAGGCGAAGCCCACGCGTTTTGAGAAATATAACAGAAAATCTTGGGCTTGAGTTGCCCTCATTAGAGCCCACTAAGCCACGAAAATCAGGTTATAAATTCCAGAAGTTCAGCGAAAACCCTAGGCAAAAAAAAAGAGAAGGGAAACCTACGAACTAATCTGCAGCAACCTCCAGACAGCTCTAAAAAGTTCACTCTGACTCACACACTTTTTCACCTCCATCTCACGCAAACCCTAACATTGCTTTGCAAACCCAGCCGTGCCATTCGATTTTAATCGATCTCTCCAATCAGGTTTGCCCTTATTCCCATTACTCTATGCTTTCAATTTGAATTCTCTGAATGTATGAGGTATCGTTAGGCTTTGCCCACGGGTTTAGATATGCATGAATGTGTAAACAATACCTTGAATGTTTAATCGTTTCGTTGCTGATGGATATCATAGGGTTTGGGTTGCCGAGATCGTACTGTTATCCATGAAGAACCCAAAACCCGCAGGCATTCGCTAGCCGCTTCGCTGGGCGAGCCTGCAGTGAAGCTTCGCTAAGCCTTCGCTAAGCGAAGCAACAGCGATCGCGACAGCAGTTGCTTTTCTGTTTGCTCTAATCCGTTTTGTGTTTGTCATGACATTGTTGTAGCACCTCAAATTTTCACCCCCATTTGTACATTCATTTCATTTTTTAGGTCATTTGACATCACATTAACATTGCATTAACATTGCATAGTACCTTGCATCTTATCAGTCAAGACTGGTATCAGGAGAATTCCTCTGTGCGAGAGACCAGGCATTTCCATGAGACAAAGGCCCTATGGTTGTTCTAGAGAGCTTACATGAATCAAGCTTCATTTTAAAATAACTTGACCAAGTATCAGAGGCTCAAAGTCATCAATACATGTCCAAGTCATCTGGGGCCCATAAAAGATAACTGAGGGCTAGGAGTTGGAGAAATGGTTTGAGACACTTCATTCATGTCCAAAAGAGGTTTATTCATCATGTCAAACTCCTACCTTGAAGGATTTGAAGCCAGATCAAAAGTTTCCAAAAATGGAAAGTGACTTGTAATTTCAAGTTTCCAAAAATGGTAAGTTTTTGGACCAACTTCAACTTGACTTTCCAACATCAAAGAAGCTTCAAATGAAAGTTTGTCCAACAAGAAAGTTGAATATCTTTCTCTCCCATTTCCAAAAAGTCCAAGATCATGAGCATCTGATGAATGGTTGAGAAGATATGATCAAATCATTGCCAAGTGTGCATGGAACTTCAAAAGGACATAACTTTTGACTCATAACTCCAAATTGAGTGGCTCTTTTTGCATATTTCTTCTCATGACATGTATTTTCCAAATCATTCATCACATTGCATGAAATTTCATCACATGACCATTTGTTCATTCATGCTCATTTTGGAGGGAAAATCATGAATTTGAAATTGGTGCATCACATGAGCCTTTTGATCATTCCAACATGTTCATAAAATGGTTTTAAGTGAAATTGCATGGCCATATGCACTGTTCACGTGGGATTGCATGCATGGGGTGGAAAAACCAATTTTTGCATAACACCTCTTTTCTCACTAAAATCTCATTAACCATGCTTAATTGTCATTAGCAAGTGGATTAACACAACATATAAATAGTAAATCCTAACAGAATTCTGATTATTCATCATTTCTAGATCTCAAACTTTTTTCCCTCCAAAATTTTCTCCCAATCCAAATTCAAATTTTCTTCACATAAGCTAGTGATTTTCTTCCATATTCTTGTTCTCTGATATTGATTTAGTGTAGATCAAGCATTTGATCATTGAATTCGAGCAGAATTTGTGCATACTCCAAGCAAGAACATGAAGATGGAAATTGTTGTTTGAGTTAGATCTAAGCCTCTCCAAGTCTCAATTCATTCATAAAGCTTCATAACAAGTGTTCAGGAGTGGATCTACACACGTGCCAAGCCTTGAATCTACTACTGCCATTGTTGGAGCTTCAAGAGGTCAGATTTTCGAGTAGCTTAATTCTTGTTTTTATTGCCATTAACTTGTAGTTCGTTGCTTGCTGATTCTACTGATATAAAAATCTTGAAAAACGGATAAGTATTCATGGAGATATGATGAATCAAAGTTTAGATGTGAAATTTTCTTTTCATCGATTTGCATGATATATGATGTTGTAGACCAAAGCAATAGTGGATTCGTGTTCCTCATGACATAACCGTTTGAATGATGTATAAATTGTGTGAACCTGGAAAATTTTGTATGAGCGTTACTGTTCACCACCGTCTTCATGAAGAAGACGGTGGTTTCCGCCCTGCCAGCAACCGTGCGCAAAAGTGCTAGGGTTAGTCTGGTTCGTCCATGTGAAGAGCACTGTAGAAGCGCCTGTCACCAAGGCCTCGCGTGTTCGATCCTTGAGTTTTGCTTCTGTTTTGTTTTAATTCCTTCCTCGCTGGCGCTTGCGTGTAACCTGGTGTCACTTCCATTGGCTCAGCGTGCATTGACCGCTTCCACGCCTGCGTTGACCATTGATGTGGCAAGCCCACATCAGATTAATGGAACTGTGCGTTTTGGCTGCGCACTGTTCGAGCCTGCCTGGTGCCATTTCCCATTTTATTCAATTCTTTTCATTATTTTTCATGTTTTGCAATTTTAATTTCATTATTTCATGATATTCAAAAAATCACCAAAAATAGTATAATGATCCAATTAATTCCAGATTTTTTTATACATGATCATATGAATGTCTTCTATTTTTTGATGTGGATTTCTGGAATTGTGCCTGGCTGGAAATTTAATTGTGTTAGACTAATTGAACATGTATACATTGTGACATTGCCTCATTCAAACTAATGTGAAATGCTCAATAATGATCCAATTGCCATGAAATTTTGTGTGTTGATTCTCGACATGTTGTGTGATTTTTGAGGCTTGGTTGTGCATTTTTAGCATTTTCTATTTCTGTTTTAGGCATGTGCTAATATGGTGTGACAATGTGTGTCCCACAATTTGATGTTGATCTTCTCCATTTTTATTGCCTTGCCAATTGAGCTCCTCTGTTTATAATTTTTGGCATGATGATTATGTTTGACATGTTGATTACTCATAAAAATTTCCAGAATTGTTTGAGTCATTTCTGTTTTTATATGGAATTTTGATTCTTGATGACCAATTGTATACACCTTTTGCTAGCCTTGCCATATCTTGCTCATGAAATGACCTTGCTTGGTGTTTTTGACTTGGTCCTTTTTAGGACATGTTGATGATAGATTAAATGTGCTACATGTTGAGAATTGGTTGTTGTTTTGACTTTTTGCCTTACCTTTGACTCTAGCCTTGTGCTAGTGGTTTGTACTCATCTTTTGAGTTGTGCATTTCAGGTTCAAGCTTCTAGTCTTGATGGATGATGTTGATCTCATAAATTGAGATGCAAAATGATGTGTTCCACTAACATTTGTTGTGTTGTAGGTTCCTTGGAGATGAACTCATTTGAGTTGTTTACTTGTTGGCTTGACTTGTTGTGTCTATTGGAACCACTGTATGTTTGTCTGTTAATAGTTTGTCTGAATACCATACTGATTGATTGGTTGTTTACACAGGTACTTTAATAGCTTTGACTCATTGCTTGAGTTGCTTTGCTTTGCTTGTGGTTGGCATACCACTTAGGTAATTTCCTTAACTCCATGTAGTATGGAAGACCTGTCATATTCTTTTGGCAGGCACCTGTCTGAAGTCCTCCTTAAGAGGCAATGTTTGTGCTTGTTTAGCTTTGTGCCTTGTACATGTAAAGACCTCCTAAGTGAAGAGGCACTGGCAGATAGAAGGGATGTGCAATCCATCCCCTGCTATTCAGTTGAGTCTTTCATATTGCTCGCACTACGTGCTGATGCATTTGAATAAACACCCACTATCCTTGTAAATAGAGTCAGTCAAGTGGAGTAGAGTCCCACATTCTGGACTCTCACACTTTCATTGATTGAAGCTCACCCAAGCCAGGGTTAAGAGCTATGAGGTCTGATCCTCATTTCCCATTTCATCTGCTTCACCCTAACTCTCAATGTTAGGGTTAAGAGCTCAAAACACCCATAACAGAACTGGCTTATTTGTCGAGGTTGATATGACCCCTTTACTAAAGCCCAGCCTTGTATGAGCCACTTGTTTGCATATAGTGTGTGTGCTTGCTCTCCTATGCTTGTGTTTGCTTACTTGATGTTTAGGCTAGCTTGCTCCCTGTGCGAGTTAGGTGCTGATTAGAGACCTCAACATAGGGATCGTATGCATGACAACTTCTAGGCTCGAGTCGTAGTCTCCCTAGTAGTCTGTTATCTCCCTAGTCTCTGGTTAGGATAGAAGTTTTTTCCCTGTTAAGCCGAACTACGGCAACTCTGATTCTCATGTGCAGATGAGATACGTAGGCACGAGATGCGATGTCTTGTCGAGTTTGACTAACAACTAACTGTGATCCTTTTCTCTCGCCCCCGTTGCGATTGAGACCTTCCCTTTCTCTTGCCCTAGTTACAATCGAGACCCTTCTTCTTCTTGTGTGTGTGTTTGGAGTCTGACGTAAGTCCAGCGATTGGCAGTCGGTTTCCTGTTGGTGTTCGTTTGTTTGGAGTCTGACGTAAGTCCAGCGATTGGCATTCGGTTTCCTGTTTGCGTTTCTTTGTTCGGAGTCTGATGTAAGCCCCGTGATTGGCATTCGGTTTCCTGTTTCTTTTGTGGAGTTGGATGTAAGACCAACGATTGGCATTCCATTTCCAGTTGTGTGTTTCGTTTGACGTCTTAGCGTCTTTGCTTTCAGCGTTTTGTTTGGCGTGCATTAGCCGAGCTACGAGTGCTCTGATTCTTACTCTGGTTAGAGAAGATACGTATGCATAGGATGCGAGGTCCTAGCGAGCACGTTTCTCGTTTCCCCCGAACTACGTCGACTCTGATGTTTGTTTCTGACAAACTACGTAGGACCAGGATGCGACATCCTGCCGAGTCACCTTCTTCTGTCTTTCATCGGTGTTTCCTTCCAGTGTGTGTGCAGTTTTTGAGCAGTTATTTAGCAACCTTTCTTCTATTCTTTTTGAGCGTGGATCCCGTCGAGTACGACGGATGCGTAGGGGTGCTAATACCTTCCCTTCGCATAACCGACTCCCGATCCTATCAATCTCTGGTCGTAAGACCATGTCCTTTCCAGGTTTACTTCGAGCGTTTCCTTTCCCTCCTTTGGGATAAATAACGCACGGTGGAGGCTCTGTGTCTTTTCCCGCTGGTTTTTCGCGTAATGCGACAGCTGGCGACTCTGCTGGGGATCAAAGATATGAGAAGTTGACCTCTTGCTGGTCCATCTTCCCTAAGCGAGTCAATCCTAGCGCTCTTTAGATTTGTTGTGGTTACTTTTATTGCTTATTTATTGCATTCATTATTATGCTGTGATTGTATATATGTGCATATGTGTTTGCATGCATCATATTATCATTGTGATGGATTCTGTACAGGTTGGTTCCTCTAATTTGGGGTGGGTGTTCTGAGTGGGGCTAAAACCCAGGCCCGAGTATACACCTAGGATTATCGTGGTCTCACGTCTCCTCACTTGCTGTATCAGCATGTTGTTGCGACGTGACATACCACAGCCGGACGAGGTTCATTTGAGAGAGTCCTTCCGTTTGGAGTATTCCACTCAGGTTGGGTTATCTCATCTGAGCTATTGACTTCGGTGACCGTTCTTTCCCGGATCTTTGGGTTAGACGATCTTATGAGAGCTGCAATGGCACACCCGAAAGGGCAAACCCGTTGAGTATCTTGTCCGATTGTCGAGACCATTATCCGCCTTAGGATGACCTTATTAGAATTCACATGTGAGGGGAGGGTTTGATTCTTGCAAGTACAGGTTCCGTCAGTGATTCTGTGATGGTGGCTTTGGTTCAGATGGGTTTATGGGTCTTTATTTTTGAGACGCCGGAGGTTTGACCGTGGTATTGATCAGAGGGTTCCGTTTATTTCGGATCCCTGGGCTGAATTTGGGGGTACTTGCTCAGATGGCGACTTGGTTCTGAAGTACAGGTTCCAGATGACCTTGGGCTCCAGATGACTTTGATCTGTGGTTTCCGGTGCCGAATTCATGCCGAAGTTTTGATCCTGTGCCATGAGATACTCAGCCAACCTGCCATGGCTCCATCATTTGCATCATAGCATGTTTATTTTTCAAAAAAAAAAAAATAATGCTTAAAAAAAAAAGGTTAACCCGCATATGTATACCCTTTTCAGGATCATTCATGATAAACAGTACACGCATCATACGCATCATACACATATCATTCTTGCATTACAGGTGTTCTTGACGAGACTTCTCACTCTGGTTCCTATTTTAGGCAGGATTGCTGATCGTCGTCCGCACCGCTACGCCACAAGGCTGAATCAACAGAGAGGTATGGATCAAGTTCAAGCTGAGTTGGAAGAGATGAGGGCTAACATGGCCCATTTTATGACCATGATGCAAGGGGTTGTACAAGGGCAATTGGAGCTGCGAGCCTTGGCCCAAAGACAGGAAGCTGTGATTCCACCGGTCAACCGTGCTTCACCAGAGGGAGTCCCTGTTAATGACAATGTTGCTGTCACCATTCCCGTCAATAACTATGTTGTGGGTGATGAATTGAGGGGTATCAGAATCAACGGACAACCTATCGCTCCTAAGACTGTTAATGCTAGAGGGACCCGTGCTCCAGTTCGTCATCCTGCTCCGTTGGTTGACAGACAAGAGGATATGTTCACCGTTCTCAGTGAGGATGATGATGTGGGAAGGATTGAAGAGAGGGACAGAAAATTTGATGCCCTAGCTGAGTAAAAATTCGTGCCATGGAGTGTCAGAACTCTTTGGGATTTGATGTAACCAATATGGGATTGGTTGATGGGCTGAGAATCCCTTACAAATTCAAGGCGCCATCCTTTGACAAATATAATGGCACTTCTTGTCCTCGCACCCATGTGCAGGCTTACTACAGAAAAATTTCCGCATATACTGATGACGAAAAGATGTGGATATACTTTTTCCAAGGCAGCTTGTCTGGAGCATCTTTGGACTGGTATATGGATTTGAAGAGAGAATCTGTTAGAAGTTGGAGAGATCTGGGGGAAGCCTTCTTGAGGCAGTATAAGCACAATATGGATATGGCTCCGAGCAGAACCCAACTACAGAGCTTGTGTCAGAAGTCTGGTGAATGTTTCAAGGAGTACGCCCAGAGGTGGCGTGAGTTAGCTGCAAGAGTGCAACCTCCTATGTTGGAGAGAGAGCTGACTGACATGTTTATTGGGACACTACAGGGTGTGTTCATGGACCGTATGGGAAGCTGCCCGTTCGGTAGCTTTTCTGATGTGGTAATCTGCGGAGAGAGGACTGAGAGCCTTATTAAAGCAGGGAAGATTCAAGATTCTGGTTCCTCATCTTCCAGTTCAAAAAAGCCATTTTCTGGGGCACCCCGAAGGAGGGAGGGTGAGACTAACGCTGTGAAACACAGGAGAAATACAAACAGAGGAAAATATCGTCAGGTTGCCGCTGTGACTATTCCAGCACCTCAACCTCAATCTCAACAACAACAGCCAAGATAACAACAACAACAACAACACCCATTTCAGCCGAGACAGAGAGTGCCAGAGCGTCAGTTTGACCCATTGCCCATGACATATGCTGAATTGCTTCCCGAACTGCTCAGATTGAAATTTGTTGAGCTTCGCACCATGGCTCCTTTGACAAGAATTCCTGCTGGGTATGATGCTAATGCTCATTGTGATTTTCATTCCGGTGCACCGGGGCATCATATTGAAAATTGTCGGGCTTTCCACCATAAGGTCCAGGATTTGATTGATGCTAAGACAATCAACTTTGCTCCTATTCCGAATGTTGTGAATAACCCTATGCCTCAGCATGGTGGGCTGAGGGTGAACAATGTGGAAGATGGGGAAGATGTGGATCTGTTGGTCAGTGTTGATGAGGTTCAGACGTCGTTCCTTGTGGTGAATGAACGTCTATTGAAAGGGGGAGTGTTCCCGGGCTGTGATGAAGGTTGTTCAGATTGTGCTAATCAAGAGAATGGTTGTGACAAGCTGAGGAGAGGTATCCAGGGTTTGATTGATGATGGTTGCCTACAGTTTGCTCGGGCTGTGAGAGATCGTGGGGTGGTGTCAACTGTCACCATTTACTTTAAACCGTCCGAGGGTCCGGGACGTGCTCCGAGAGCCGTTAGTGCGCCCACAACTGTTGGTACCCCTGTAACCATCTCTGCTCCAGTAATGGTTGGTACTCCTGTCACCATTGTTGCTTCCGGTGGAAGATCTGTTGAGAATAGTAGGGCGGTTCCTTGGAAATATGATAATGCTTTCCGCAACAACAGAAGGTCAGAGAATCAGATCAAACCAGTGAGTCAGGCTCCAGTGACCATTGGGGTGCCAAATAGAACTCCAGTAACAGTTGGTCCGACTGTGGACAATGTGGGAGGACCTGGAGGGTTTACCAGGAGTGGTCGTCTGTTTGCGCCACAGACTTTGAGGGATAGCAATGCTGAGGCTCTTGCCAAAGCAAAGGGTAAGCAAGCTGTGGTTGAAGAAGGACCTGTGCAGAAGGAAGTGCCTGAGGGTTCTTTTGAAAAAGATGTGGAGGAGTTCATGAAGATCATTAAGAAAAGCGATTATAAGATTGTGGACCAGCTGAATCAAACTCCGTCGAAAATTTCTATCCTCTCGTTGTTATTGTGTTCTGAGGCACACCGTAACGCCTTACTGAAAATGTTGAATCTGGCTTACGTGCCTCAAGAGATTTCTGTCAATCAGCTCGAGGGTGTCATTGCGAATGTGAGCACAAGACATGGTTTGGGGTTCACAGATCTGGATCTGACACCTGAGGGTCGCAACCATAACAGAGCTCTGCATATCACCATGGAGTGTAAAGGCGCAGTGTTGTCGCACGTGTTGGTTGATACTGGCTCGTCTTTGAATGTGTTGCCCAAGAAGATTTTGAGCAAGATTGATGTTGAAGGGGTTGTCCTCACCCCAAGTGATCTTGTGGTTCGTGCTTTCGATGGATCCAAGCGGTCTGTTTTCGGTGAAGTCACGTTGCCCGTCAAGATTGGCCCGGAGGTGTTTGACATTGTCTTCTATGTGATGGATATTCAGCCAGTATATAATTGTCTATTGGGGCGTCCCTGGATACATGGGGCTGGAGCAGTGTCGTCAACTCTCCATCAGAAGTTGAAGTATGTATGGAATGGTCAGGTTGTGACTGTGTGTGGCGAGGAGGACATTCTCGTAAGTCATCTATCTTCCTTCAAGTATGTGGAGATGGATGGTGAGATTCATGAAACTTTGTGCCAAGCGTTTGAGACCATTGCGATTGAGAAGGTGGCTTTTGTTGAGCAGAAGAAACCAGGTGTCTCAATTGTGTCCTACAAGCAAGCGTTGGAGGTTGTTAACTCAGGCAACACAGAAGGCTGGGGCAAGATGGTTGACTTGCCCGTCAAAGAAGACAAGTTCGGTATTGGTTACCATCCGCTTCAGTCAGAGCAGGGTGTTCAGAAAGGGCCGAGTACCTTCACCAGCGCTGGGTTGATGAATCATGGTGACGTCTTTGCAACCGATAGTGAAGATGGTGACAGTGATTATGATGTGGACAACTGGGTGCGTCCGTGTGCTCCAGGGGAGATGGTCAACAATTGGACAGCCGGAGAGATAGTCCAGGTTACTCTTCAGACAGAGTAATTTTCTTTTGTTTTTTCATTCTGCATAAAAACCCTACGCTCTGCCCGAGGCGTAGTGGTTCATTGTAGGGCCACATCATGTTTGAATTTTCAATGATTATTATTAATAAAGGACGTTTTGCAATCAAATTTGTGCTCACTGTCTTTCTGTTTTTTATTTTCACTTTCAAAACCATAAAAATGGCAATGTTTTTGTTTTTGTGACTTTCTTGAACTCTTTTCTAAAATAAAGCATTGAACATCGTTCGTGCAGAATTGATATTGCGGACTCCATTAACAACAATTATGTTATGGCTCAGTATGATTTCGATAATCCCATTTACCAAGCTGAAGAGGAGAGTGAGGAAGATTGTGAACTCCCCAAAGAACTGGTTAGATTATTGAAACAGGAGGAGAGGGTCATCCAACCTCATCAGGAGGAGTTGGAAGTTGTTAACCTTGGTACTGAGGACGCCAGGAAAGAGATCAAGATCGGGGCTGCTTTAGAGGAATCTGTCAAGAGAGGGCTAATTGAAATGTTGAGAGAATATGTGGAGATATTCGCATGGTCGTATCAAGATATGCCTGGGTTGGATACAGATATCGTGGTGCACAGGCTACCTCTCAGAGAAGATTGTCCTTCGGTAAAGCAGAAGCTTCGCATAACTAGTCCTGATATGGCTGTTAAGATCAAAGAGGAAGTTCAGAAGCAGTTGGATGCAGGTTTTCTGGCAGTTACAAATTATCCCCCGTGGGTGGCCAACATCGTACCCGTGCCGAAGAAGGATGGTAAAGTCAGGATGTGTGTCGATTACCGGGATTTAAACAGAGCCAGTCCGAAAGATGACTTCCCATTACCTCACATTGATGTATTGGTTGATAACACTGCTCAATCCTCGGTTTTCTCTTTCATGGATGGATTCTCTGGCTATAATCAGATTAAGATGGCGCCAGAAGACATGGAAAAGACGACATTCATTACACCTTCGGGCACGTTCTGCTATAAGGTGATGCCATTTGGGCTGAAGAATGCCGGTGCTACCTATCAGAGGGCTATGACGACTCTCTTTCATGACATGATGCACAAGGAGATTGAAGTGTACGTGGATGACATGATTGCGAAGTCTCAGACAGAAGAGGAGCACTTTGTAAACTTGCAGAAGTTGTTTGAAAGGCTGAGAAAATTCAAACTGAGGCTGAATCCAAACAAGTGTACGTTTGGAGTGAGATCCGGGAAACTGTTGGGTTTCATTGTCAGTGAGAAAGGGATTGAGGTTGATCCAGCGAAGGTGAAAGCTATTCAAGAAATGCCTGAACCAAGAACGGAAAAGCAGGTTCGTGGGTTTTTAGGGAGATTGAACTACATTGCACGGTTCGTATCTCACCTAACTGCCACGTGTGAACCGATTTTCAAATTGCTAAGAAAAGATCAAGCAATCAAGTGGAATGATGACTGTCAAAAAGCTTTTGATAAGATAAAAGAATATTTGCAGAAACCTCCAATCCTTATACCTCCAGTTCCTGGGAGACCTCTGATAATGTACCTTTCAGTGACTGAGAATTCGATGGGGTGTGTATTGGGACAGCATGACGAGTCTAGTCGAAAAGAGCATGTTATATACTACCTTAGCAAAAAGTTTACCGACTGTGAAATAAGATATTCGCAGCTCGAGAAAACTTGTTGTGCTTTGGCATGGGCTGCTCGCCGACTGAGACAGTATATGTTGAACCATACTACCTTGCTGATTTCTAAGATGGATCCAGTGAAATATATCTTTGAAAAGCCGGCTCTCACTGGACGTGTGGCTCGTTGGCAGATGATTTTAACTGAGTATGATATCCAGTACACGTCGCAAAAGGCCATCAAAGGTAGTATTCTGTCTGACTACCTTGCCGAGCAACCGATTGATGACTATCAACCGATGATGTTTGAATTCCCCGATGAAGACATCATGTATCTAAAGATGAAAGATTGTGAAGAGCCTCTTGTCGAGGAAGGACCGGATCCTGATGACAAGTGGACCCTGATGTTTGATGGGGCAGTTAATGTGAATGGAAATGATGTTGGGGCAGTACTCATCAATCCTAAAGGTGCACACTTACCTTTTTTGCCAGATTGATTTTTGAGGTAACCAACAACGAGGCTGAGTATGAGGCTTGTATCATGGGGATTGAAGAAGCCATCGATCTAAGGATAAAAACTCTGGATATCTATGGAGATTCCGCTCTAGTGATTAACCAAGTCAATGGAGATTGGAATACTCATCAGCCGCATTTGATTCCTTATCGAGACTACACCAGAAGGATCCTGACTTTCTTCAAGACAGTGAAGTTGTATCATGTAGCCCGTGATGAAAATCAGATGGCTGATGCCTTGGCTACTTTATCTTCTATGATCAAAGTTCATTGGTGGAATCATGTGCCACACATTGCTGTGAATCGACTCGAGAGGCCTGCGTATGTGTTTGCAGCCGAGTCTGTTGTTGATGAGAAGCCGTGGTACTATGATATTAAGAATTTCCTCAAATGCCAGGAGTATCCCGAGGGAGCGTCAAAGAATGACAAAAAGACCCTGAGAAGGCTAGCTGGAAGCTTTTATTTGAATCAGGATGATGTGTTGTACAAGAGGAACTTTGACATGGTTCTGCTCAGATGCGTGGATAGACACGAAGCAGACATGTTGATGCAAGAAGTGCACGAGGGGTCGTTCGGTACCCATGCTGGTGGTCATGCAATGTCCAAAAATTTGTTGAGAGCCGGTTATTACTGGATGACTATGGAATCCGATTGTTTCAAATACGCTCGGAAATGCCACAAATGCCAGATCTATGCTGATAAAGTGCATGTACCACCAAGCCCTCTGAATGTCATGAATTCTCCTTGGCCATTCGCGATGTGGGGCATTGATATGATTGGGAAGATTGAGCCTACTGCTTCTAATGGACATTGCTTCATTCTGGTTGCGATTGATTACTTCACCAAGTGGGTGGAAGCAGCTTCCTATGCTAATGTTACCAAGCAAGTGGTTGCCCGATTCATTAAAAAAGAGATTATCTGTCGTTAATGGGTTCCCGAGAGAATCATTACAGATAATGGTTCGAATCTCAATAACAAGATGATGAAAGAGCTGTACAAAGATTTTAAGATTGAACATCACAATTCTTCTCCTTACAGACCAAAGATGAATGGTGTTGTAGAGGCGGCAAACAAGAATATTAAGAAGATTGTGCAGAAGATGGTCGTGACGTACAAGGATTGGCATGAGATGTTACCTTTCGCTTTGCATGGATACCGTACCTCAGTACGTACGTCGACCGGGGAAACCCCTTACTCCCTTGTGTATGGTATGGAAGCAGTCCTACCTGTTGAAGTGGAGATTCCTTCTCTGAGAGTCTTGCTGGATGTCAAGCTAGACGAAGCCGAGTGGATTCAGACAAGGTTTAACGAGTTGAGCCTTATTGAAGAAAAGCGATTAGCAGCTGTGTGCCATGGGCAACTATATCAGAGAAGGATGAAGAAAGCCTTTAATCAGAAAGTGCGTCCTCGAAGCTATCAGACATGTGATTTGGTTTTGAAGAGGATCCTTCCTCCCGGTACAGATAACAGGGGCAAGTGGACTCCGAATTATGAAGGCCCATATGTTGTTAAAAAGGTTTTCTCTGGTGGAGCCTTGATGCTGACAACTATGGATGGTGAAGATTTTCCGTCCCCTGTGAACTCAGATGTAGTCAAAAAATACTTCGCATAAAGAGACCCGCTGGACAAAAATAATAAAAGAGTCCAGGCAAAAAAGGGCATCCCGGCGAACCAAGAAAAAAAAAGAAAAAGGTTCGGGCAAAAGTTAGGGATAAAGAATGAAAAGAATTTGTACACCCGGTAAGTCGAAAACCCGTAAGGGCGGCTTAGGCAAAAACGGGTATCCCGGTGGATTGAAAACCTAAAAAGGCGATCCAGGCAAAAGAGGGATCAAAGCGAAGACTACAGTCTGAGTTATCTGTACTTCATCGCGCTTCATCGACTACCATCTTGAAGGATATGATCGGTCCAATCGTTCTTCTCAGAAGGCAAGGGATTTGGGAGGAAATTGATGATCTGTGAGTCATAACAGAATTGGAAAATAGTGGATGCCGTGTTCACATTGCCAATAAGATAGTTTATTTCCTTTTATGCGCAATTACCTCTTCCTAGGAATTGCTTCCTGATGTATTTGCCTTTTCAGGCCCATTTTCAATCAATAAAAGTCGTTATTTAGTTAAATTGCTCTCTTGTTTTTATTTTTACTGTTTTGTTTGCAAAAACGTCCGAATTTTTGGTAAACATTGCATCTAAAAACATGAAGGCTAGACAATAACATGCAGAAAGATAAAACATTTGAAAATCATTTTGAATGTTGAGTACACTTGAGTGTATTTTGTCCATACAATCCCCTGGGGCATGTATGTCTTGCTGTTTTGCAGGTTATTATCTTTGATTGCTGGGTAGAGCAGATAAGCCACGGTTTGTTCAGAGATGTTTCAACATTGTCCGTTGGTGTGAGGAGTTGGGCTGTCTAAAGCAAGTTCAGGACTTGTCTCCCAACCTATTCGAGATCAGGGATTTCCCAGCAAGGTTGAGGATGTCTCCCCAGCAGGCTTGAAAGTGGCTCTTTCCCTAGCAAGTCTGAAAGCTTTTAGAACTGTTTTTCCCCAGCGGAGATGCTTGTGGGTAGTTTGTCCCTCAGTAGCAGGCCTGAAAGTTGATCTTTCCCCGGCAGGTCTGAAGACCGTTAGTCCCCACTGAGTCTGAAGGTTGCTATTTCCCCAACGGAGGTGTCTGTGGGTAGCTTGTTCCTTAGCAGCCAGGTCTGAAGTACTGTAATCCCCAGCAGGGTCGTGAATGCCTTTCCCCAGCAGGGTTGTGATTGTTTTCCCCTAGCTAGTCTCCCCAGCAGAGGTTTGCGTTGATGGTTTTCCCCGGCGAAGTCCCCAAGCGGATCAAGTTCGGTGGAAATTATCCCCAGTAGAGTTAATTCTGCCCGTGGGTTGGTAGTTATCCCCAGTGGAGATAAGAATTGGTGTTGTTTCCCCCGGTGGAGTCCCCAAGTGGATTGGATTCAGTGAAAGTTGTCCCCGGTGGGTTTATTCTTTCCCAGCAGCAATGTCATTCCCCAGCATGTTGGAGAAGGGTGTGTTCCCCAGCCAGAGATTCCCTAGTTGAGTTGGTTCCTCTACCACGCCCACAGTGTCAGATCAGCAAAGCATCCACCGCAGATTTGTTGTGTCTCCCCACGGAGTTGGAGGATCAAAATTGTGCGCTCAGTAGAGCGACCAGTTCTCCCCGGCAGGAGTTTTCTCCATTTGCATCTTGCATGTAGTAATCATTGCATCCTCAAATCGCGTAGCATGTCCATTCAATATGGAGCATTACGCCATAGAAGCTCAAACATATGCATACATGTGTTAAACCGGATTGGATCATATCCCCAACAGAGGTGGGCCGTTTTGCAACATCTATACGGCACAGTTGCTACAGTTGCTCTTGACAGACAACATGCAGAGTTGACAATCCCCAGAGAGGTTTATTTCCTCGCCCGCTTGTGGAAGGAAAGCTTGACTCCCCAGTGTAGTCCCCGGCAGGTGTCTGCTTGGTCTTGGCATATGTAAATGTCGTCCTTATGATACCAGTAGGTGTCGTGTTGATCCTCGTGTGGGTCCTTCCTTTTTTGGTGTCTGTAGACATCATCTTTCGATGTCCGTCAACATCGAGTTTTTTCCTATTCGTCCGTTGGCGTCTAGTCGTGGTTTCTCTTCTCCTTCATCGTCTTTCGATGTCTGGTTGTGGCTTCTCTTTCTCCCATTCATCCGTTGATGTCTGGTTGAGCCTTTCCTATTCGTCCGTTGGCGTCTAGTCGTGGTTTCTCTTCCCATTCATCGTCTTTCGATGTCTGGTCGTGGCTTCTCTTTCTCCCATTCATCCGTTGATGTCTGGTTGAGCCTTTCCTATTCGTCCGTTGGCGTCTAGTCGTGGTTTCTCTTCCCATTCATCGTCTTTCGATGTCTGATCGCGGTTTCTTTCTCCCATTCATCCGTTGATGTCTGGTTGAGCCTTTCCTATTCGTCCGTTGGCGTCTAGTCGTGGTTTCTCTTCCCATTCATCATCTTTCGATGTCTGGTCGCGGTTTCTTTCTCCCATTCATCCGTTGATGTTTGGTTGAGCCTTTCCTATTCGTCCGTTGGCGTCTAGTCGTGGTTTCTCTTCCCATTCATCGTCTTTCGATGTCTGGTCGCGGTTTCTTTCTCCCATTCATCCGTTGATGTCTGTTTGAGTCTCTCTTCCCATTCGTCCATTGGCGTCTGGTCGTGGTTTCTTTCTCCCATTCATCCGTTGATGTTTGGTCGAGTTCATTCCAGTCATCGGTAAATGTCTGGTCGTCCTTTTGTTGGTGTCGGTAAACATCATCTTTCGATGTCGGTAAATGTCGAGTTATCCCCAGTCATCGATCAATGTCTGGTCTTGTATCCTTTTTTTGGTACATATCAAATCCCCCGCAGAGTGCAAATTCTACGGTTCCTTGGTATTTAATCCCTGTTTACCTTGAAGGTCTGACAGCCGTTGCTCTCATCCGTTCAGGTTCCCAGTTGATTGAATAGGGGCAGCTGTAGCACCTCAAATTTGCACCCCCCATTTGTACATTCATTTCATTTTTTAGGTCATTTGACATCACATTAACATTGCATTAACATTGCATAGTACCTTGCATCTTATCAGTCAAGACTGGTATCAGGAGAATTCCTCTGTGCAAGAGACCAGACATTTCCATGAGACAAAGGCCCTATGGTTGTTCTAGAGAGCTTACATGAATCAAGGTTCATTTTAAAATAACTTGACCAAGTATCAGAGGCTCAAAGTCATCAGTACATGTCCAAGTCATCTGGGACCCAAAAAAGTCAACTGAAAGTCAACTGAGGGCTAGGAGTTGGAGAAATGGTTTGAGACACTTCATTCATGTCCAAAAGAGGTTTATTCATCATGTCAAACTCCTACCTTGAAGGATTTGAAGCCAGATCAAAAGTTTCCAAAAATGGAAAGTGACATGTAATTTCAAGTTTCCAAAAATGGAAAGTTTTTGGACCAACTTCAACTTGACTTTCCAACATCAAAGAAGCTTCAAATGAAAGTTTGTGCAACAAGAAAGTTGAATATCTTTCTCTCCCATTTCCAAAAAGTCCAAGATCATGAGCATCTGATGAATGGTTGAGAAGATATGATAAAATCATTGCCAAGTGTGCATGGAACTTCAAAAGGACATAACTTTTGACTCATAACTCCAAATTGAGTGGCTCTTTTTGCATATTTCTTCTCATGACATGTATTTTCCAAATCATTCATCACATTGCATGAAATCTCATCACATGACCATTTGTTCATTCATGCTCATTTTGGAGGGAAAATCATGAATTTCAAATTGGTGCATCACATGAGCCTTTTGATCATTCCAACATGTTCATAAAATGGTTTTAAGTGAAATTGCGTGGCCATATGCACTGTTCACGTGGGATTGCATGCATGGGGTGGAAAAACCAATTTTTGCATAACACCTCTTTTCTCACTAAAATCTCATTAACCATGCTTAATTGTCATTAGCAAGTGGAATAACACAACATATAAATAGTAAATTCTAACAGAATTCTGATTATTCATCATTTCTAGATCTCAAACTTTTTTCCCTCCAAAATTTTCTCCCAATCCAAATTCAAATTTTCTTCACATAAGCTAGTGATTTTCTTCCATATTCTTGTTCTCTGATATTGATTTAGTGTAGATCAAGCATTTGATCATTGAATTCAAGCAGAATTTGTGCATACTCCAAGCAAGAACATGAAGATGGAAATTGTTGTTTGAGCTAGATCTAAGCCTCTCCAAGTCTCAATTCATTCATAAAGCTTCATAACAAGTGTTCAGGAGTGGATCTACACACGTGCCAAGCCTTGAATCTACTACTGCCATTGTTGGAGCTTCAAGAGGTCAGATTTTCGAGTAGCTTAACTCTTGTTTTTATTGCCATTAACTTGTAGTTCGTTGCTTGCTGATTCTACTGATATAAAAATCTTGAAAAACGGACAAGTATTCATGGAGATATGATGAATCAAAGTTTAGATGTGAAATTTTCTTTTCATCGATTTGCATGATATATGATGTTGTAGACCAAAGCAATAGTGGATTCGTGTTCCTCATGTCAAAACCTTTTGAATGATGTATAAATTATGTGATTCTGGAAAATTTTGTATGAGCGTTACTGTTCACCACCGTCTTCATGAAGAAGACGGTGGTTTCCGCCCTGCCAGCCACCGTGCGCTAAAGTGCTAGGGTTAGTCTGGTTCGTCCATGTGAAGAGCACTGTAGAAGCGCCTGTCACCAAGGCCTCGCGTGTTCGATCCTTGAGTTTTGCTTATGTTTTGTTTTAATTCCTTCCTCGCTGGCGCTTGCGTGTAACCTGGTGTCACTTCCATTGGCTCAGCGTGCATTGACCGCTTCCACGCCTGCGTTGACCATTGATGTGGCAAGCCCACATCAGATTAATGGAACTGTGCGTTTTGGTTGCGCACTGTTCGAGCCGGCCTGGTGCCATTTCCCATTTTATTCAATTCTTTTCATTATTTTTCATGTTTTGCAATTTTAATTTCATTATTTCATGATATTCAAAAAATCACCAAAAATAGTATAATGATCCAATTAACTCCATATTTTTTTCTACATGATCATATGAATGTCTTCTATTTTTTGATATGGATTTCTGGAATTGTGCCTGGCTGGAATTTTAATTGTGTTAGACTAATTGAACATGTATACATTGTGACATTGCCTCATTCAAACTAATGTGAAATGCTCAATAATGATCCAATTGCCATGAAATTTTGTGTGCTGATTCTCAACATGTTGCGTGATTTTTGAGGCTTGGTTGTGCATTTTTAGCATTTTCCATTTCTGTTTTAGGCATGTGCTAATATGGTGTGACAATGTGTGTCACACAAATTGATGTTGATCTTCTCCATTTTTATTGCCTTGCCAATTTAGCTCCTCTGTTTATAATTTTTGGCATGATGATTATGTTTGACATGTTGATTGCTCATAAAAATTTCCAGAATTGTTTAAGTCATTTCTGTTTTTATATGGAATTTTGATTCTTGATGACCAATTGTATGCACCTTTTGCTAGCCTTGCCATATCTTGCTCATAAAATGACCTTGCTTGGTGTTTTTGACTTGGTCCTTTTTAGGACA
The DNA here is from genome assembly GCF_024323335.1 of Lathyrus oleraceus. Taxonomy (NCBI): domain Eukaryota; kingdom Viridiplantae; phylum Streptophyta; class Magnoliopsida; order Fabales; family Fabaceae; genus Lathyrus; species Lathyrus oleraceus. Next base: position 407,906,176 of record NC_066581.1, read on the forward strand.
TGTTCATGATAGATTAAATGTGCTACATGTTGAGAATTGGTTGCTATTTTGACTTTTTGCCTTACCTTTAACCCTAGCCTTGGTGCTAGTGGTTTGTACTCATCTTTTGAGTTGTGCATTTCAGGTTCAAGCTTCTAGTCTTGATGGATGATGTTGATCTCATAAATTGAGATGCAAAATGATGTGTTCCACTAACTTTTGTTGTGTTGTAGGTGTTGGTGTAAGCCCTAGAGGCCAATACTTTTGGTACTTGTATCGAACTATTTATTAATAATAAAAGGCATTTTCTTTATTATGGTTGATTAATAAAGTCCCTAGAATAGATAGTCCGTTTAATGTATTAAGGGTGACTTAATCATGAGAACACATTAAACATAAGGACACTATTCTTAAAGTATCCGTAGTCGAGCTTTAATGTGAAGTGGGATAACATTAAAGCATTAAGACTATTATGTTTGTAGATTGATGATCACATCTCATGGATCATGGATAAAGAGTTATCAAGTCTTAAACATAGATATGAATATTAGGAGTAATATTTATACCGGATTGACCCGCTATGAGAATACTATATAGAAAGTTATGCAAAGTGTCATAAGTTATTCTCATGGTGATAATAGTGTATACCACTCTTCGACCTGAAACCACTATGGATCCTAGATGTAGAGTCGAGTGCTTTATTGCTGATCCAACGTTGTCCGTAACTGGATAACCATAAAGACAGTTGATGGGTACTCCACGAAGCATGCTGAGGGACATGAGTGTCCTAGATGGAATTTGCCAATCCTGCGTAATAGGATAAATGTCTATGGGCCCAATATTGAACTGGACGAGGGTGACACGGTCTATACCTTGTGTTCAATATAGACATAAGGGCAAAGGGGTAATTATACACATAATTATTATCACAGGAGGTTTTGTCAGATCACATGACATTTTCGTGACTTGGGTAGCAGTGATGTGTTGCTAGATACCGCTCACTGTTTATTATGTTAAATGCATGATTTAATATAATTGCCAACGCCGCGAAAACCTATAGGGTCACACACAAAGGACGGATTGATGAGAGATAGAATAATTAAGGAACATCGTAAGGTACGGTGTACTTAAGAAGAATACGAAATATGGTAAAGTACCAAATACTTAAGTGATTTTGGCATATTCTAAGATATGGGCCAAAATGCACTTAAGTGGGCTTTTTGGCTTGAAGCCCACACAAGTGGTTCTATAAATAGAACCCCTTGGGTAGAAGCATTTACACGCCAGACAACACAACTGAAGAGTTGGAATTTCGTATCTCTCTCTCTCACTCAAAGCCTTCACTCACAAACAGCTAGCACTGCGATTGAAGGAATCCGTTCGTGTGGACTGAGTAGAGACGTTGTCATCGTTCAACGTTCGTGATCGCCCCGTGGATCTGTATCAAAGGTTGATCATTGTCAGAGATCTGCACCAAAGGTTTGAATCTCCACTAGAGGTAACGATTCTATCACTGATCATGCTCATTCGTAAGGATCATTAAAGGAGAAATTTTTTATATTCCGCTGCGCCTTGGATGGCAATTCTCCTTCAGTGGTATCAGAGCCACTTACGAAACCATGAATCTGATAACTGTTTTTGTTCTGTAATAATATGATTAAAACAGAATGAATCAAAGGTTAAATTGAGATCGATCAAGTTACATATATGTGATATATGTAACCCTGATGCAAAATACATTATATATGATATAGTGTTCTTGTTTCATTCATTCAAAAACCTCGATGATTGTTTTCCTTTGAGCGATCAATGGTCGTTTGCTTCTTGATCCGACATTAGTATGGTGAAGCAATGACGTGTTGATCAATCATACTGAATTAACAATCGAGACGTATTTGACGGTCTGAAATTGGTGCATCAGGGTTAGTGACGACACAAGGGTTGTGTTGTTAGAGAGTTATGCGATTGGGGTTTGATTGCACAAGAGTTGTGCGTCCTAAACACTTTTCCGAACAGTGTTAACCGGTTAACGCGAATGGTTAACCGGTTAACGTAATACGAAATAATTTTTTTTAAAAATTTTTGGAACAGTGTTAACCGGTTAACGCATATGGTTAACCGGTTAACGGAATGCGAAATAAATTTTTTTGAGATTTTCAAACAGTGTTAACCGGTTAACGCATTTGGTTAACCGGTTAACGCAAGGCAGAAAAGAGTTTTCTAAATGTTTTCAAACAGTGTTAACCGGTTAACGCATATGGTTAACCGGTTAACGCAAGGAAAAATTCACCGGTTCGGCTAGAAAAGTGCTTTGAAGTATCAAGTGTTGATACGAAAAACGACGTCAATTTTTAAATGAATTGTTCATTAAAATTTTCGAGCGGGGCGCTGCCCCTTACACCCGTTCCCGCTGTCCGGGCAGCGGACCCCCGGCTAACTCTGCGTAGTGTGATCGGTTGTCGAAATTTAATTTGATTAATTAAAGAAATTAATAATAATAATAATAAAGTGTTTATTATTGTCTTGTGGTGATCGGTTATGGCCTTAGTTTTCCTTTGTTTTGTTTTGGATTTTAAAATACGACCTGCGTGTCGTGCCTCTCTCTTAATCTCCCAAATGTAACTTCTTTTCTCATCTCACTCCCTCGTATGTAAAACGAGTTTCTTTCATGTAATGTAATGATATGAAGAAAGCAAAGAAGTCAGTGCCAAAGGAAGACAACCTTGAAGATCTTGCTTGGAGAAGCTTAGATCGTTATAGGTTAGCTTAGGTTCTCTCATTGGCTTGGGAGAACAATTGCGCTAGGGGCCATAACTGTTTCATTTTGTTTATATGTATGTTGATGCATGTGTATGTATGTTGATGCATGTGAGAGACGGTTTATATGATAAACAAGCCGGTGAGATCAGTAAAATTGAAATTCCCTCAAAACTAAATATTAAGTTTTAAGCTTTCCAAGTTTTAACACTCATCAAGACTAGTAATGGAAATTGTAGGTTTCGCCTACGCGAGGTGCATGATCTATATATTAGTAAGGTGCGATGGGATAATTGTAATATCCAACTGTTAAAACAATGGGTCAAACTTAACTAAACAAATTATAATAAGATTATATATGTTTAGAAGCAAGAGTTGGGAATAATCCATATGATGGATTAGAATAAGGAGTTATTCACCCAATTGAAATTTTCGAGAGTTGTATGAGATACAATTGGAAGGAGTTCCTACCTAAATAACCTAGTTTTGTGTAATCCACCTACGCGGACTTAGAACGAAGTGAAATATGGATCTCGACCCACTAGAAAATCTTCCAACGGGATTTTCCGAATCAGATGATGAGGGTCATTTGTTTTGAGTAAAATAGTGGGAGCATGTTTAATTAAAGGCCTAATTAAATATGCCAATGATACTTATATTTTCATTATTTCTTATGTAGATTACCATGACAACAAACACCTCTAACAACATTTTGCGATCGATCCTTGACAAGGAAAAATTGTCTGGGACAAATTTTCTGGATTGGCACCGAAACCTGAGGATTGTCCTCAAACATGATAAAAAGCTGTATGTCTTGGAGACACCTGTTCCTGAAGAGGAACCTCCTAGTTCTGCACCTAAGGCAGAAAGAGATGCTTATAAGAAGCATGTCGATGATGCCAATGAAACTGCTTGTCTCATGCTAGCTACCATGAACTCAGAATTGCAAAAGCAACATGAGAACATGTCAGCATTCGATATGATCGAACACCTGAAGCTGCTCTATCAAGAGCAAGCAAGGCATGAGAGGTTTGAAGTTTCAAAAGCCCTTTTTCAAAGCAAGTTAGCTGAGGGAGCCCCTGTAGGTCCCCATGTACTCAAGATGATTGGGTATGTGGAAAACCTTGAGAGATTGGGTTTTCCCCTCGAAAAGGAACTTGCAACTGATTTGATCTTGCAATCGTTGCCAGATAGTTTCAGTCAATTTGTCCTAAATTTCAATATGATTGATATGGACAAATCTCTTCCTGAACTGCTCGCCATGTTAAGAACTGCCGAGCAGAATCTGAAGTCAAAAGGGAAGTCCATTCTGATGATCGGAAATGGAAAGAGACAGAACAAAAGGCCCACTAAACAGAGTGATAAGGGGAAGGGCAAGGAAGTTGCCAATCCCAGACCCACTGCTTCTTTGAAGCCTAGTGGAGGTATAGCAAAAGAAGGCACCTGCTTCCATTGCGGTAAGACCGGACACTGGAAGAGGAACTGCCCAAAGTACCTGGAAGATAAGAAGAATGGAGTAGAGACTTCAACTTCAGGTATTTTTGTTATTAATTTATCTATTTCTGCATCATGGGTATTAGATACTGGATGCGGTTCTCATATTTATACAAATGTGCAGGGGCTGAAAAGAAGTAGAGATTTGGCAAAAGGTGAAGTCGACCTACGAGTTGGCTATGGAGCAAAGGTTGCTGCTTTAGCCGTAGGAACTTTTGTATTGACTTTACCTAGTGGTTTAATAATTCAGTTAGAGAACTGTTATTACGTACCTGCAATTAGCAGGAATATTATTTCCATTGCTTGTTTGGACAAGTTTGGTTTTTCATTTATAATAAAGAACAATTGTTGCTCAATTTATTTGAATGATATATTCTATGCTACTGCACAAATGAACAATGGACTATATGTCCTTGATCTTGAAATGCCTATTAATAACATTAATACAACTAGGTAAGAATATTAAAACTCTTCGATCAGATCAAAGTGATGAGTATTTAATCCTAGAGTTTGATGACCATCTGAAAGAGTGTGGGATCCTATCCCAACTTACTCCTCCTGGAACATCCCAATGGAAGGGTGTACCTGAGAGAAGAAATCGAACCCTGTTGGACATGGTCCGATCCATGATGAGTCACACCAATCTTCCAAACTCCTTTTTAGGACATACACCATTGACATTAGCTTACACACTTAACCGTGTTCCATCCAAAAGGTTGAAAAGACACCATATGAGATATGGAGTGGCAAGAGACCACATATGTCTTACATGAAGATTCGGGGTTGCGAAGTTTATGTGAAACGACAAATTTCAACTAAGCTTGAGCCCAAAATCTGACAAATGCTTATTTGTGGGGTATCCTAAAGAAACAAGAGGATATTATTTCTACAGTCCTTCTGAGGGCAAAGTGTTTGCCGCTCGAACTTGAGTTTTCCTAGAAAGGGATTTTATTTCCAAAAGAATCAGTGGGAGGAAAGTAGAACTTGAAGAAATTCAAGAATCACAAAGTATCGATACACCTATGGAGGAATTAGAGCAGGAAACACAAGTAGTTGTGTAACAGCAACCTGCTCAAGTAGAACAAGACCAGCGTAGGTCAGGCAGGATACGTCACCTACCTAAGATATATGGATATCTGATCAAGGTGATGTATTACTCATGGATCAAGATGAGCCTGTGACCTACTCATGGAATCTTTGTTTTGATGAAACAATAAAACTGTATGGATTCATCAAGAACGAAGATGAGACTTGTGTCTACAAGAAGGTTAGTGGGAGCATGATCGTATTCCTGGTATTATATGTAGATGACATATTACTCATTGGAATCAATATCCCTACCCTGCAACAAGTAAAGACTTGGTTGGGGAAATGCTTTTCTATGAAAGACCTAGGTGAAGCAGCCTATATATTAGGAATCAGAATCTATAGAGATAGATCACAAAAACTGCTTGGCCTAAGTCAGAGTACATACATAGACAAAGTGCTGAGACGCTTTAATATGCATGATTCCAAGAAAGGATTCATACCTATGCAACATGGCCTGTGTCTATCAAAAACACAATCCCCTTCAACTAAGGAAGAAAGGGAACGCATGAATAAGATTCCATATGCATCTGCAATAGGATCTATCATGTATGCCATGTTATGTACTCGACCAGATGTCTCGTATGCTTTAAGTGCAACGAGTAGGTACCAATCTGATCCTGGTGATGCCCATTGGGTAGCTGTTAAGAATATCCTTAAGTACTTAAGAAGGACTAAGGAATCATTCTTGATATATGGAGGTCAGGAAGAGTTGGCTGTAATTGGTTACACTGATGCTAGCTTCCAGACAGACAAGGATGACTTTAGATCGCAATCTGGTTATGTGTTTTGCTTGAACGGTGGCGCTGTGAACTGGAAAAGTTCAAAGCAAGATACAGTTGCTGATTCTACAACCGAGGCCGAGTATATTGCTGCCTCAAGTGCAGCAAAGGAAGCTGTTTGGATCAGGAAGTTCATTAGTGAACTTGGCATAGTCCCTAGTGTTGTGGATCCCATTGGTCTCTATTGTGATAACAATGGTGCTATCGCACAAGCTAAGGAGCCTAGATCTCACCAACGATCCAAACACATACTTAGGCGTTGTGTGAAAATATGTAAAGTACCTACACTTGACAATGTTGCTAACCCACTGAGAAAGCCTCTTGCGCAGCAGAAGCATGATGGCCATACTAGATCAATGGGCATACGGGGTATGTCTGATTGGCTCTAGTGCTAGTGGGAGATTGTTGGTGTAAGCCCTAGAGGCCAATACTTTTGGTACTTGTATCGAACTATTTATTAATAATAAAAGGCATTTTCTTTATTATGGTTGATTAATAAAGTCCCTAGAATAGATAGTCCGTTTAATGTATTAAGTGTGACTTAATCATGAGAACACATTAAACATAAGGACACTATTCTTAAAGTATCCGTAGTCGAGCTTTAATGTGAAGTGGGATAACATTAAAGCATTAAGACTATTATGTTTGTAGATTGATGATCACATCTCATGGATCATGGATAAAGAGTTATCAAGTCTTAAACATAGATATGAATATTAGGAGTAATATTTATACCGGATTGACCCGCTATGAGAATACTATATAGAAAGTTATGCAAAGTGTCATAAGTTATTCTCATGGTGATAATAGTGTATACCACTCTTCGACCTGAAACCACTATGGATCCTAGATGTAGAGTCGAGTGCTTTATTGCTGATCCAACGTTGTCCGTAACTGGATAACCATAAAGACAGTTGATGGGTACTCCACGAAGCATGCTGAGGGACATGAGTGTCCTAGATGGAATTTGCCAATCCTGCGTAATAGGATAAATGTCTATGGGCCCAATATTGAACTGGACGAGGGTGACACGGTCTATACCTTGTGTTCAATATAGACATAAGGGCAAAGGGGTAATTATACACATAATTATTATCACAGGAGGTTTTGTCAGATCACATGACATTTTCGTGACTTGGGTAGCAGTGATGTGTTGCTAGATACCGCTCACTGTTTATTATGTTAAATGCATGATTTAATATAATTGCCAACGCCGCGAAAACCTATAGGGTCACACACAAAGGACGGATTGATGAGAGATAGAATAATTAAGGAACATCGTAAGGTACGGTGTACTTAAGAAGAATACGAAATATGGTAAAGTACCAAATACTTAAGTGATTTTGGCATATTCTAAGATATGGGCCAAAATGCACTTAAGTGGGCTTTTTGGCTTGAAGCCCACACAAGTGGTTCTATAAATAGAACCCCTTGGGTAGAAGCATTTACACGCCAGACAACACAACTGAAGAGTTGGAATTTCGTATCTCTCTCTCTCACTCAAAGCCTTCACTCACAAACAGCTAGCACTGCGATTGAAGGAATCCGTTCGTGTGGACTGAGTAGAGACGTTGTCATCGTTCAACGTTCGTGATCGCCCCGTGGATCTGTATCAAAGGTTGATCATTGTCAGAGATCTGCACCAAAGGTTTGAATCTCCACTAGAGGTAACGATTCTATCACTGATCATGCTCATTCGTAAGGATCATTAAAGGAGAAATTTTTTATATTCCGCTGCGCCTTGGATGGCAATTCTCCTTCAGTAGGTTCCTTGGAGATGAACTCATTTGAGTTGTTTACTTGTTGGCTTGACTTGTTGTGTCTATTGGAACCACTATCTGTTTGTCTGTTAATAGTTTGTGTGAATACCATACTGATTGATTGGTTGTTTACACAATTACTTTAATAGCTTTGACTCATTTCTTGAGTTGCTTTGCTTTGCTTGTGGTTGGCATATCACTTAGGTAATTTCCTTAACTCCATGTAGTCTGGAAGACCTGTCATGTTCTTTTGGCAGGCACATGTCTGAAGTCCTCCTTAAGAGGCAATGTTTGTGCTTGTTTAGCTTTGTGCCTTGTACATGTAAAGACCTCCTAAGTGAAGAGGAACTGGCAGATAGAAGGGATGTGCAATCCATCCCTTGCTATTCAGTTGAGTCTTTCATATTGCTCGCACTACGTGCTGATGCATTTGAATAAACACCCAAGATCCTTGTAAATAGAGTCAGTCAAGTGGAGTAGAGTCCCACATTCTGGACTCCCACACTTTCATTGATTGAAGCCCACCCAGGCCAGGGTTAAGAGCTATGAGGTCTGATCCTCATTTCCCATTTCATCTGCTTCACCCTAACTCTCAATGTTAGGGTTAAGAGCTCAAAACACCCATAACAGAACCGACTTGTTTGTCGAGGTTGATATGACCCCTTGACTAAAGCCCAGCCTTGTATGAGCCACTTGTTTGCATATAGTGTGTGTGCTTGCTCTTATGTGCTTGTGTTTGCTTACTTGATGTTTAGGCTAGCTTGCTCCCTGTGCGAGTTAGGTGCTGATTAGAGACCTCAACATAGGGATCGTATGCATGACAACTTCTAGGCTCGAGTCGTAGTCTCCCTAGTAATTTGTTATCTCCCTAGTCTCTGGTTAGGATAGAAGTTTTTTCCCTGTTAAGCCGAACTACGGCAACTCTGATTCTCATGTGTAGATGAGATACGTAGGCACGAGATGCGATGTCTTGTCAAGTTTGACTAACAACTAACTGTGATCCTTTTCTCTCGCCCCCGTTGCGATTGAGACCTTCCCTTTCTCTTGCCCTAGTTGCAATCGAGACCCTTCTTCTTCTTGTGTGTGTGTGTGGAGTCTGACGTAAGTCCAGGGATTGGCAGTCGGTTTCCTGTTGGTGTTCGTTTGTTTGTAGTCTGACGTAAGTCCAGCGATTGGCATTCGGTTTCCTGTTTGCGTTTCTTTGTTCGGAGTCTGATGTAAGCCCCGTGATTGGCATTCAGTTTCCTGTTTCTTTTGTGGAGTTGGATGTAAGACCAACGATTGGCATTCCATTTCCAGTTGTGTGTTTCGTTTGACGTCTTAGCGTCTTTGCTTTCAGCGTTTTGTTTGGCGTGCATTAGCCGAGCTACGAGTGCTCTGATTCTTACTCTGGTTAGAGAAGATACGTATGCATAGGATGCGAGGTCCTAGCGAGCACGTTTCCCGTTTCCCCCGAACTACGTCGACTCTGATGTTTGTTTCTGACAAACTACGTAGGACCAGGATGCGACATCCTGCCGAGTCATCTTCTTCTGTCTTTCATCGGTGTTTCCTTCCAGTGTGTGTGCAGTTTTTGAGCAGTTATTTAGCAACCTTTCTTCTATTCTTTTTGAGCGTGGATCCCGTCGAGTACGACGGATGCGTAGGGGTGCTAATACCTTCCCTTCGCATAACCGACTCCCGATCCTATCAATCTCTGGTCGTAAGACCATGTCCTTTCCAAGTTTACTTCGAGCGTTTCCTTTCCCTCCTTTGGGATAAATAACGCACGGTGGCGGCTCTGTGTCTTTTCCCGCCGGTTTTTCGCGTAATGCGACAATTGTTTTCTCCTGATTCCATCTTGTCTTCTCTAACCTGTTTGTTGAGTTTTTGTGAGGGCTCACGTGACTCTTGAAGAGATAGCTTGCTTGGTATTCCACTTTATTTGTGGGATACCATTTGGAGATTCATTCTGATTACCTGTACTGACTCGCTTTCTTTGATGGTGCTAGCCTGAGAGATCTTTGGGTTTCTTGCTTCTTTAGCTGTTATTACTTCGGATCTTTATCCGTGTGGTAGATCACTTGATCCCTTTATCTTTCCCGCACTTTACCGCTTTCTTAGCTGGAAGACCTCGATAGGAGGCAATGTTTTTGTGTGTTTACTTTTGTGCCTAAAGACCTCCACGAAGAGGCAATTGACGGATAAAAGGGATTAGTTGTCAATCCCCCGATATTCGGTGCGTCGTTCTTTAAGATCACACTACGTGTCGATGTTTCAGAACAAAAGCCCAAGATCTTTTGTCTAGTCGGTCAGTGGAGAGGGTTCCATCTTTCTGAACCCCCACGCCTTGTCATGAGCTCACCCCGTCCAGGGTTAAGAGCTATGAGGTCTTATCCTCATTACCCTTTTGATCTTCTCACCCTGACGTTCAGTGTCAGTGGTTAAGAGCCCATTTGATTACCTCCCATGGCTTGTTTGTCGAGGTTGATATGACCCCTCTTGACTAAAGCCCTACCCATGTATGTTTGAGACCCTTGTTGGCGTGTTTACTTTATGCATGTTTGTTTTGTGATCGTCTCCCCTTAAGATTGCTAGGCTTCGTATAGTCTCTCGTTTGCATGACAATTGAGGTAGCGCGGTTCCTTCGTCTAGGACTGCCTTTTTGTAGGAGCATCCCTAAAACACCAACAACTCATTGATTTTTCTTCTCCTAAGAACACGTTAACTCCTTCTACTACAGGCGAGTAAGTCTCCAAAGGTCGAGCATCCGGTAGATTGCGTAGTAACGTCGTTCGTCCAAAACAAACCCGTAGTTAGCCGAACTACGGCTTGCTCTGATTCTCATTCCAGATGAGATACGTAGGCATAAGACGCGATGTCTTAGCGAGCACACTCCTCTTTAACCCATAGGTAGCCGAGCTACGAAGACTCTGATTCTCATATTCAGATGAGATACGTATGTAGTGGATGCGACATCCGTGCGAGTCATTTTCTTTCAATCCCTCTTTTAGTAAATAGTACACTAGATAAACCCACACCCTTTAGATAAGAACAACAAGAGTGGATCGCGTAGAGTACTATGGATGCGTAGGGGTGCTACTACCTTCCCTTCGCATAACCGACTCCCGAACCCAAGATTTGGTTGCGAGACCTTGTCTTTTCCTTTACTTTTTCCAGGTTTACTTCGAGCGTTTCCTTTCCCTCCTTTGGGATAAATAATGCACGATGGCGACTCTCCTGTCCATTTTCTTTCTTCGCCGGTTGTTTTTTTTCGCAGGTTGCGACACCATCCACACTGGTTTTCGACAATTGGATAGACGTCGTATGAAGGTGAAAAAAGTAGAGCGTCGTTATCCATACATAACATTGATTGATGCAAACACTGATACGTACACATATTACCTGGATCGTATAGAAAATGATGTAGATGTTCAGTGTATATTTTCCGCACATAGTGGTGAAGTTAACAGAGGAGTTGAAGGTCCACTTGTGTTGGTTGTTGTTGCTGATTAGTTAGTTAATAAGATCTATGAATTTAAGTTGTTGTGATTGTAATTTGTAACCGGAAGCCTTTAATATCAAATGTATTCCATAATGTTTGTTTCCAAAAGACATTAGAAATACACAAGGGTTAATAACATAATATGTGCATAAGAGTTGATAATAAAAAAATAGCATAATCATCTATAGGTTCCTGCAATATTTGGACATTTCCTACGCATGTGTCCTATTTCGCGGAAAATCACACACCTTCTCTTTTCCTTTTCAACGTTGTCCATTTCGGTTCTAATTCGGGTGCTGGTTGGATGCCTTTTTTTCCTCCTTCTCATAGAGTCGCCGTGGCAAACAGTAAATCCTTCATGTTGTGGCCAATTATCCTTATGGGGAAGTCCTCTCTTCTTATAGACCTTGAAGACGTTAAGAATTTTGAACACGTCTGGTATGTGAATGGAGTAGTCCTGGCGTATACTCGAACAAGCTACGATTACATGGGAGCAAGGTAAGTGAAATGCCTAAAATTTCTCACAATCGCAGTGTTATTTCCTAAGATCAACACTGAAAGTACCGATTGGTCGACCATCATTCTGATTAATCTTTTCATGGACCATGGAATAAAATCTCTCGCGATCAAATTGCATGACATTGTGTGTGTTAGCTTTACTGACTTCTTAAGCCATCCCCTTGTTGCAATTATCGGTGAAAACTTGGCCAGAGGCCAACATTTTTGTCCATTGATGACCTCTTTTACCAAAGAGTGATCCTAATCGATAATACGTAGACTAGACCAATGCAGTGATTGGAAGGTTCCGGGTTTCTTTGAGAACCGAGTTCATTGCTTCTTCCAGATTAGTTGTCATGTGATCCCAGTGTTGCCCTCCGTCATATGCCCTTGCCCACTTCTCCAGAGGGATGTTGTCTATCCATGATAAGTCGTCATTGTTTGTTCTTCAGATTTCTCCGCGATAGTATTTAAATGTCTCCTCTGTCAACGCATAACCATTGTTAACAACTTTTTTGCGCAATTCCTTGTCCTTAATCTCACGCATGAAGTTTTGTGCAATGTGTCTAATGCAATAGACGTGTGAAGATGAAGGATCTTGCCATCCATTTTCAGGATTGTTATATTCACTATTTATTGATTCATGTCTGTCTGATATAAGACACAAATTTTCTTGTAGAGTAATGTGTATTCTCAAATTTCTAAGAAAGAAACTCCAAGCATCCTTTGTCTCACCTTCAACTAATGCAAAAGCTATTGGGAAAATGTTCCCGTTCCCATCCTATGCCACGTCCATCAACAGAGTCCCTTTATACTTACCATACAACCATGTTCCATCAACCTGCACAATAGGTTTACAATAGGCGAACCCACATATAGACGGTCAAAACGCCAAAAATAGACGATGGGAGATCTTTTTGTCACCCAATTGGGATCCATCATATGAAATCACAAGTAAGGTTTGCAAATCTATAATAGTACCTGGAAGATATGTTTTCATTACCAGTATCCACTGCGGCCGATCGTTGTAAGATGTCTCCCAATTTCCATACATCAATTCAATTGCCTTACACTTTGCAATCCATGCCTTTTTGTACGATATTATGTACCTGTATTTTTCTGCAACATGAGCGATGATCACCTTCACCTTAAGAGAAGCATCGCGATTAACAAGCTCTATTATGCTCTTACTAATCATTTCTGAATTGAGTTTTTTATGGTCTTGTGACATAGAAGTGGTTGTGCATGTATGAGGCCCACCAAACTTACCAATCTTCCGCTTTGAGTTTCCCTTATGCAAAGAAACCCTGCATTTGAATTTGCATGTAGAATTTTTACATTTGATGATGTATCGTACATTGTCAAATTTAGTCACTGAATAATCTAGACTAAATTTTATATGCCAATGTTGCAACGCGACAACACACACTTCCTTGTTTTCAAACTCCATGCCCTCCTCTATGTCGTCAGCATTGTGGATTGGTGTGAAACTTCCAAAAATAGAGATTGGTTCAGCATCATGCAAACTTATATTTTGCATGTGAACATGTGGATTATACAAACTAATCGGTTGAGCTCTTACTGCTACAGTAGGTGTGTCGATGACGTATTCATTGCCATCATCATCGCTAGCACCAAATAGATCTTCAAATCAGACCTCTTTTTGATCATCGTCATTGTCTTTGCCAACCTCTCATTCGGTATGAAAGGTTCATTATTTTGAGTCACTTCGTCGTCAGTGGTTTGACTCATTACATACCGGTGTGATTGGATGGATTGAGTCGGATATGTTTCAAGATGTTCAAGTAGACGAACATATATCTCAATGGTGGATAATTGAGAAAATGTTATGTGACACTGAAATATGGACTTGACTTCTTCCTCATTCTCAATAGGTGTCATTACGTAAAAGACGGTATCATCGTCTCCATTAATTAATGGGTGGCGATAAATAATTTCTTCAACGTGACTTTGCAACTTCTTTTCAATTCGATCTTTCAGATGATGGAAATCAAAATTGATATGGATTTTGAATAAATGGATATTTGTATTGCTAAATGAGAATCCCTCATTAATATATATGTGAAAATAGTTCCGTTATAGTGAACTGATACTACTAAATTTCTCTGAGCCATTTAGATATTAGAAATGAATGAAGGGATGTTGGAATGTTGAATAAGAATACTACTAACGAGGTATGCATTACGTAAATAATCCTCATCATCATCTACATGGGTACCGAGTTGCAATTGAACACATGGAAGAAAATGATGTAAGTATCGTACATTACAATCTTTAACTTATCTAAACTTCTTATTTACATTATAGCAATTATATTACTTATGACAATTTATATGGAAACTGTACATACAATACTCAGTTCCTGATTATAGTGACAGTCGAGTCTGGAGTGCAACAACATATATAATATGTTTCTTTACCGTTGAGATGCATCAAACATATATGGTACTCCAATTTGGATTTGAACAACACATCCTGTCTCAGCCAAGATGTCTAAGGGAGTACCATAATATGACTATGGTCTAAGCTTGGGATACACATTGGCAAAATTTGAACAAAGAAGAGGTCAAAGAATGGAAAAAGAGAAGACATTTGGTACTACAAGGGAACTCAGTACTTGGTGAGTCTAAGTCGGATAAAGAATATATGAATTGGTTTTTGGAAATTCCTTTTATGCACGTTGCTCCAACACAATTTTTGGACGATCCCCCATCAATGTGTCTCTCCTTTAACACAACAAACAACCTCGCCCCTATATCATGACATTCCCCCCATCTACACATCCCAACTTGGGGGCCAACCATCTTCATCCACCCAACAAACATACCATCACACCCAGACCACACAATAACACACCTTTTATGCCACCTCATCCCAACACCAAAATCCCCACACTCCATTCCCTTAAACAAACAACTTTTACAACCAATAATATCAACAGCAAACCATCATACATCCACCCATACAATACACTCCAATTCCTCAACCAAACTTTGATAACTCAAACCCCTAATCCCAACCCCAAACATTTAACACTACGTACCCTTAACCCGTTTCTACATTCAACCCTGATGATGTCTATTATCCTCCAATTAAACACACTCAACCCAACACCTTCACACAACCAACACATTCACTACCCAACTTTGATCTCACGGATGAGCAACTACTGGATATCCCTAGTTTTTTCATTCAAGATTTTGACGGTATGAATGTGCCTCCCAGTACAACACAACAACATCAAAATCTATCTTCCGACTCATCTCCATCTCCCCAAAGACAAAGAGCTGAAGACTTAGGCAAGGGAAAACATAAAAAAATAGGCACAAGATGTGGAACAGGCGATCACTATAACAAATAAAATATACTTTTTCCATGTAGTTCAATAAAATATATATTATTTTCACACGATTATTTATATGCTTAATTAATATAATTATAAATTTATTATAAAAACAAAATTAAATTTATAAAAGAATTATTAAAAAAATATAATTTATATTATTTAAATAATATAATTATTATAAAAGTATTTAATATTAATAATAAAATGTATTTAAATTAAAAAAAATTCGCTCATTCATACACTCAGTCAACCATTGGCCGAGTTCCTTCTTCTAAAAGAATCCTTCAAGAACTCGTCCATCCATTGGGCGAGTGGATACTGAAAAATAGGGCACTCTGGGAATTTATTTTCAGAGTGGAGTAAATTGAGAATATAATTTCAGAAATAGGGCAAGGCAGTAAAAAAGTCTAAAAAAAGAGATGTTGAGTTGTTTCAACCTATTTGAAACATGCTTACGAGATTATGAGTCTATCGGAATAACTAACTATAAGTGTACAATCTATCGCGTAGTTTTAAAAGATATCGATCCCACAAAGACCTAACTATCAATCTATCATTTCTAGTTACTACGGTGTTTATTTAAGGCGAATCAATTAAACAA
This sequence comes from Lathyrus oleraceus, assembly GCF_024323335.1. Lineage (NCBI taxonomy): Eukaryota > Viridiplantae > Streptophyta > Magnoliopsida > Fabales > Fabaceae > Lathyrus > Lathyrus oleraceus. The sequence goes on from NC_066581.1 coordinate 407,921,984, forward strand.
AGGTGATATGAAATTAAATAGCTTTAATAAATTTAGGCAAATAATACTGAGATGTGACTCTCATCAAACAACAATACTCTTGATTGCTTCTAAATAGGATTGTTGTACGGGGCGATACTTTCTACTTTGAAAAGAATCTAATTGAACAAGAACCATCGCATTCGCGTATTCAGAACCGGATTTGACTCTCTAATCTATATCATTCACTGTCACATGTGACCGACGCTTAATGCGTTAAAGTAGTAAATCTTATTTTAAGAAATCAGACTCTTTACTCGGTTGAAAAGTAATTTTAATTGGAAAATTTAATTAAAAGGGTTCCAGGCTTTCGCTCTGGTAACCGGATCTTAAACCTACAAACGCGTCCGCAAATAGTTTTAAAACCTCCTTCTATAAATATTATACTTTCCTAGTTAATTAACAAAGTACTTTCCCGGTATTCATTAATAAAAAACAATATAATCTTATTCTTTAATGTCAGACGGCTTTCGATCTTACTCGACATTTTCACGGCTCTACTTTCGTAGTGACCGATTTAATTGAGTTCACAAAGATTGCATTTAAACCAAAATAGCCCACAATCAAAATCCTAAAGAAACAATAGTTAGAGTGCCGTCAAGTGATGGTCCTCACATCCCAGCATCAATAAATTAGTTGGACATGCTTATGACAAACATGAACACATAAGTTTGAAACTTACAAGTAGACATTGCGGAAAGGTAATTTAAAACAATACGATACGATAAATAAGGCATGTAAATAAAAGAAGTAGTGTGAGGCAAGATAAATAAAGTGCGAGTAGATAAATAAAGCGGTAATAAAATACGAAATATGATAAAACCCTGATCCAAATGGAGGCTTGAATCTGATACAGAGTAAATTGCTAAAGACTTGTAAAGAAATATAAATGGCGGAAAGCTTAAAATGCGGGAAAATAAAATCCTCCAAACTTGTACAAGCTCAATACTCTGGTGTTATAACCCCTCGATATGATGAGTTATAACTTTGATCGGTAGTTTTCGTGCTCAAGATTGTGCTAAGCTTGGATGCCTTAGAAAATGAAGCTTGAAGCATATTTATAATGTTCCAAAGTCCAAAAATCAAGTGGAGTTGTTCTCCAGTCGTGGGAGAAAATATAGGAGTACATGGGGTGAGTGGGAGACCAAGCAAATCCATTTTCTAACCGTCTGACCTTCACAAAGGATGTGAGCGCCGTGTCAAGGTGGCAAATGCCATCTTCCCAATGTGTGAAAAATTGGGTCAATTCGTCTGTTAGTGAGTGGGACACGTCATTTCTAATATGGCCTTTTCCATGGCGAACGCCATGTAGGTCGCCTTGTGTGTAATTTCCCATTTTTATTCATTTTGCTTCCGAATTGATTTTTTTCTTTGCACATGGCTCATATATGGCCAAATACTTGAAATGTAGACAAAATACCCACATAACACTGGAAATGAAGGTAAAATGATAATAAAACAAGTATGAGACGAGTCAAAATAACAGTGTAATTTGGTGTTATCAAGCTTCCCCATACTTGGGCCTTTGCTTGCCCTCAAGCAAACATTCATGAAGAAGGAAATAATGGTGCCTTTGTAACTGTTCTAGGCTAAAGACTCTAATCACTCAAGGTCATATTGATAGGTACTAACTCAAAAACTAAGGGTATCGTAACAACACATTCCGCATTTGCGCTCATAAATCTCCTCTATATACAAACCAATTCACATTATATCATTATGCCCAGGCTTAACTTACTCGTCCTATGATTCGTCCCTTTTCATTCAGGCGCAATCACATTAAGCCTGTTATTTGTTCACACACGACAACCAAACCTGTTAGTGACCATGATCCATATCATGTCAAAGATTCTAATGAATATGCAATATTCTTAGAGGTTTCACAACCGTTAGGCTAAATGACCGAGTGAGGGTCACTTAACTTAGAAGGCAGATTCCTTTCTTTCCTTTTTTTCTTACTTTTCCATATTTTTGCTTCTTTTTTCTTTCTTTTTACCGTAGGATCATTAACCCATTTGCATCGGTCCGCTTACTCGATGGTAATTCATATGGTGCTGACTGATATGATAAACTACTCAAAGACTTATTTAGGGGAGAGATTTCAAGGCCGTGACATAACAAGTATCCAAATTGATCTCCATAATTAGAAGACTTACGGTGTTAAGACGATAATGATCTTTTGGGGGGTTTTCCCAAGTCTTTATAACCTATTTGTAACTTGTCTAATAGCCATGAAATTTCAAATAACACTTACTTTTTTTTTTCAAAAAGTTTTGTATGGCTCATGAAATAGAAGAATTAATAACTAGCAAAAACCACACATAAAGACTCAACATCACATGCAATTACTAAAATAATAAATTTATCTAGAAACCTGGGGAAATAATAATCAAAACATGCATTAAAGATTAGAAAAATGAGCAAAAGCCCAAAAGTGCATGAGTAAAATAGATGCAAAAAAGTAATGTAAATTTAATGACGGTGAAAATAATAGGGGAAGTAATAATCAAAACATGCATTAAAGATTAGAAAAATGAGCAAAAGCCCAAAAGTGAATGAGTAAAATAGCTGCAAAAAAGTAAAGTAAATTTAATGATGGTGAAAATAAGTTCCTCCCCTACACAAGAACTAAGCATTATCCTCAATGCCTAAAGATATGCAGATGGAGTAGAGTTCTTGATAAATGTGGTCCATCTGTTGCTGCATAGAATCCACGAACTGATGTAGATTGTTACTGAGACTTGAGATATGAGCTTTTATGGCAATAAGTTCAGCGGTAAGTGGGTCATGATTAATGGGTTCAGTCGGAGGTGATGATGGGGCTTCTTTAAAATCAGATGGTTGGTACTTTGCTTGATTTCCCAAAAGGTATCGCCAGCTATGACGATTATGTACGTTCCTCCTGTTCGGGTTTGGGATAGTGAGTTAGTGTACTGGTTCTCGAAGGACTAGAATCTTATAGGTATTGGGTCCTTCTTGCCTCACTAATTCTCTATTTAGGCGATGTTCAATGTTGATCAAGTTATAACCATAGAAAGGTTCGAGATACGCGACTTGGTTGTGAAGGCCTAAAGCTATGGCGATATGGGTGACCATACCGCCGACATAAATGTTCTCGAAAACCTAGGCGGCTATTTTGGCTAAACCTGCCATCAAGAAAGCAGCAGAGTGTACGGAGCGGGATTGAAAATATTGAATATGAGGAAGACCTCTTATTTACTGACTGGTCCAATATTTTTAGCCTTTCTAAAGAATGTCTAGGCTGCAACCATCTGGAAATACCTGATGGTAAGGTCATGGATTAGAGGGGGTTCATTCTTTCATAAATCAGGTGGATAATCTTAAGTAATGTTACCCTAGAAAAAATTGAGTTCCCATTGCATATCATAACCTTCTGGTACTTTGGTGTAGGCTTGGGGATCACACTGGAAGGCTAAAAGTCTGGCTAACTCATTATGTGTTAGTCGGTATTCCTTCCCAAAGAGTCGGAAGGTAGCAAAGTCTTGGACATGGTCTATTCCTACATTAGGGTTGTACCGGTATGAGCTTAGGAATTCCAATGTCAGATTCTTATAGGTTGGGTGTTTATGGAAAGATAAAGGGTCCCAACTGAGCTGGTTGAACATGTACTTTACACTGTCACAAAGGCCTAAAGCTATTAAGTTAGGGAAGTTAGGATATCTGGTTGGCGAAATGTTTCTTGTATCCAAGACTTCATAGCGTCTTCTTTGAGCTTCATTTTTGAAAATAACTCGCATGTTATCAGTAACTTCCATCTCTAAATGGTTAGTAGGAAAAATTAGTCCGACTTAGGCCTGTAACGTAATTAATCAAAAGTTAGTCTTGTTAGTGGGACTAAAATAAGTCACCATTATTCAAAGAAAAGAAAAGTGCAAAAATATAAAAATAGATGACAATGAAATCGTGGGTTGCCTCCCACACAACACTTTATTTAATGTTGGTAGCTCGACAATGGTGTAAATCAGGTTGTTTGTGTAGCAAATGGTGGTTCGATTAAGTCATGGAGAGAATAATAGGCAGGTACATCACTGTTGGTGTAGTATTTCAGTCTTTTTCCATTAACCATGAACGAGTCAGCTGATTGGCTCTTAATCTCAAGTGCGCCAGAGGGCATGACTCTTGTGTCCTTGAATGGTCCGGTCTATCTGAAACATAGTTTACCAGGAAATATGCATAATCTAGAGTTGAATAAAAGTACTATGTCACCTACACGAAATTCCTTCCTTGCGATACGCTTGTCATGGCATGCTTTGGTTCGTTCTTTGTAGATTATAACATTTCATAGGCATCACATCGAAGTTCTTCTATCTCCTGGATATCTAACAGTCGTTTGTTTCCAGCTTGTCAATAGTTCATTTTTAGGGCCTTAATGGCCCAATAGGCTTTGTGTTCCAGTTCGAAGGGTAAGTGACATGATTTACCATACACTAAATTGAAGAGTGTTGTTCCTATAGGGGTTTTATAGGCAGTCCTATAAGCCCACATTACGTCTGGACGTCTAGAGGACCAATCTTTCCTAAAAAGCGAGACAGTTTTTTCTAGAGTTTGTTTTATTTCTCAGTTTGATACTTCTACTTGTCCACTGGTTTGTGGATGATATGGTGTAGCTACTCTATGTCTCATACCATGTTTATTCAAGAGTTTTTCAAAGACTCTTGAAATAAAATGAGATCCACCATCGCTTATAAGTAGGCGAGGTGTTTCGAACCTAGGGAATATGTAGTTCTTAAACATCCTAATTACCACTCGTGCATCGTTGGTAGGTGAGGCAATGACCTATATCCATTTTGACACGTAGTCGACATCAACGGATATGTACTTGTTTCCCATAGATGATGGGAATGAACCCATAAAATTGATACCCCATACGTCAAAGATTTCTACTTCCTGAATATTCTTTAGAGGCATCTTATCGCGCCTTGATATGTTTCCAATGTGTTGGTACCGGTCGTACTTAATTATGAAGGTATGCACATCATGCTATAAAGTTGGATAATAAAGGCTTGCTTGGAGGATTTTAGCGCATGTTTTGGATGTGCTGGCCTGACCGCCATAAGGCGAATAGTGGCAATGAGTTATGATATTTGGTGCTTCCTCTTCAGGAACACAACGGTAAAAAATGATGTATGCTCCCCTCTTGAAGAGAAGGGGTTCGTCCCAATATAAATGTTCCACGTCATGGAAAACCTTTTTCCTCTGTTGGTATGTCAATCCCTGAAGTAGTATATTAGCCGCGAGGAAATTTATGAAGTCAGCGTACCAAGGTACATTGTTCACTGAAGCTAGCGGAAATATACCCGAATGTATCGCACGCTCATACATACAACATAGTCGCCATCGAACTTTATTTATCCTAAAAGGGAAGGGAAAACATCGATAAAACCCGGGGGAAAGATATATACTAGGTAAGGACGTCGGTTATGCAAGGGGAAGGTATTAGTACCCTAAACATCCATGGTACTCCATGGGAACCGTTTTGATTGTTCTCACTCGAATAGGTGTTATCTAAAGATTACTCGCAAAATAATGGGAAAAGGAAGAGAAATAAATAAAGTGCTCGGTGAGGATTAGGGCCCTCATGCCTACGTATCCTCATAGTGCAATGAGGAATTCAGAGCTTCGTAGTTCAAAGAACTAATGATGGGAGATGAAAAGAAGTGTGATAGAAGTGTAGTATGAACCAAAGGATAATGTTGTTTGAACTCAAACAAAATGGGAAAAGACGCGAACCCAAGAGTAAACAGGTATGAACCAATAAGTGAGGGCTTACAACACTTGTATCACTGTATTAGAGCAACCAAAAATAGAGGAATTAGGTGTTTGGGTTAAGGGCCAAACAACTCTTGGTCCACAAGGAGGGACAAGATGAAGCACAAAGGTATAACGTATTTGGCTCAAAGATAACTTGTATATCACATGGAGTAAATGAAGGTAAAATATGAATGTATCATGGAAATGAACGAAAGAAAGTGACCGAAGTCACAAAATTGAATATCTGGTGATAAGTGACTAAAGAAGTATTGTTTGAAATTGAAAGGTGAAATTGTATTGGAATCCATAAGAGAAATGAGATTTTTACCATAGAGGGAAACAACTCTAACCGATATGTGGACTAGCAGGCTGCCACTATAGGGTGTTTAGCTAAAAAGAAGGAATTAAGTCTTTGGGTTAAGGGCCAAACAACTCTAGGTAGAAATACGTACTATTCGTTAGGCGTCCTAAAAGGGTATATGTGGAATTCCAAAGAAAGTGCATTTCGATGTAAAAGGAATAATGTGTCACTGGGTGAACAATTTATGATAGAAGGTAGATAGTGAATGATGAAAGATATGAATGGTGCCATAAGGAGAAAGAGGAATAATTATAAGTATGCTCGCCAAGGATTTGCATCCTCGTGCCTACGTGTTCTCATCGTGCAATGAGAAAGTCATAGCAATCGTAGTTCGGAACTACGAGAAATAAAGAGAGATTTGTCTAAGCAACAAGGACTCAAAAGACAAACACATCTCCAAGGGAGGATTGCAGTATTGGAGTGCAAGGAGTAATGTATCACTTGATGGGGAAACGAAAATTCGAGATCAAATAAGGATATTATCTTGGATCCAAGAAGGAGATAGACTCTTAATCAAAGATCAAGGTAGGGATTTACCAATACGTGGACCAGCAGGCCGCCACTATAAAGTAAAGCCAAAAATAAAGTCTGAATTAAGTGTTTGAGGTTGTTTTCCCAAACAACTCTAGATTGAGGAGATGGAATGTCAGGTAGACATCCCAAAAGGATAGATAAGGAGTCCAAGGAGAAGTATGATTGATCTCAAACAGATGGTATAAATTGAATGAATGTAGAATGGTTCACTGGATGGAGAATGTAAGTTAATAAATAAGATAGCTCGTGAAGAATCTGAATTCTCCTGCCTACATACCCTCATTGTGCAATGAGGAAATCAGAGCTTTTGTAGTTCATCCTACTACGGATTAAAAAAAGATGATGGAGGAAAAAGAAATGAATGATTGAGATTGAAATGATTTGAATGGAATAGAGAGACTTGATAGTTACTGGCTGAGAATCACACTAAAGTCTATGGGTAAAGGTGGATACGATAAGCAACGAGCCAAACGTCTCGCACCCAAAGATATCCAGAATGAGTGTAGGAAAGCTCCAGGCTCATTCCTTCTTTACCACTTAAGGCTCGTGGCATGTAACTCTCGTCTTAACTTTCAAGTGGAGAGAGAAGAATCTTTGTAGTTGTTGTAACACCCCAAAATTTGCCCTCCTCATTCATGCATTCATTTTTAGGTCATTTAGCATTTCATATTGCATTTCATCATGTCAATCAGGATCAGATCCAAGAAGCTTGAACATCATCCGAGACACTTTGTGGGTTCTATCTGGGTGATCAGTCAACACAAGGGAAAGACTTGAGTTACTTCCAACAGGTTCAAATGGGGTCTATTTGTCATCCAAACTGCTAATCTTGAAGGAGCAAAAATCTGTTCCGGAGCTGTCATGCTCGCTAGGCAAGCAGAATGGTTCGCTTAGCGAAAGGAACTGTCATGCTCGCTAGGCGAGCAAATCCTTCTCTAGGAGAAGCGCGCACATTTCAGAAAATAACAGAAAGTCATGGGCTTGAGCTGCCCTCATTTGAAGCCCACCAGTCACCAGTATCAGGCTATAAATACTAGAGTTTCAGTAGAACAAAACCCTGGAGAAAAAGAGGGGGAAAAAGAGAGAGAAAGAGGCTATTCCTATTCCCTGGCAGAGAGAGACCTACGAGCTAACCTGCAGCAACCTCCAGACAGCTCTGAAAGGTTCACTCTGACTCACACACTTTTTTCACCTCCATCTCACGCAAACCCTAACATTGTCTTGCAAACCCAGTCGTGCCTTTCGAGTTTAAACGATCTCTCCGATCAGGTTTGCCCTATCCCCATTACTCTATGCTTTTAATTTGAATACTCTGAATATGTGAGGTATTATCGTTAGGTTTTGCCCACGGGTTCAGATATGCATGAATGTGTAAACAATGCTTTGAATGTTGGATCACTTGATTTCTGAAAGGGATACCATAGGGTTTGGAGTCCCTAAAATCGTACTGTTATCAATGGGAAATCCAGAACCCGCAGGCATTCGCTAGCACCATCGCTAGGCGAGCCTGTAGCGAAGCTTCGCTAAGCCTTCGCTAGGCGAAGCAGTAGCGAGTGTGACAGCAGTTGCCTTTTTTTTCTGTTTGCTCTAACCTGTTTTGTGTTTGTTATGACATTGTTTTCTCCTGATTCCATCCTGTTATTCTAACCTGTTTGTTGAGTTTTTGTGAGGGCTCACATGACTCTTGCAGGGATAGCTTGCTTGGTGTTCCACTTTATTTGTGGGATACCACCTGGAGGTCTATTCCGATTACCTGTACTGATCCGCTTTCTTTGATGGTGTCTAGCTTGAAGAGATCTCTGGGTTTCCTTATTTCTTTAATTGTTGTTACTTCGGATCTTTATCCGTACGGTAGATCTCTCAATCCCTTTATTTTTCCTGCATTTTACCGCTTTCTTAGCTGGAAAACCTCGATAGGAGGCAATATTTTTGTGTGTTTACTTTTGTGCCTAAAGACCTCCAAGAAGAGGCACCCGTGCTAAAGACCTCCACAGAAAGACAATTGATGGATAAAAGGGATTAGTAGTCAATCCCCCGTTATTCAGTGCGTCGTTCTTTAAGATCACACTACGTGTCGATGCTTCAGAACAAAAGCCCAAGATCTTTTGTCCGGTCGGTCAGTGGAGAGGGATCCACCTTTCTGAACCCCCACGCCTTGTCATGAGCTCGCCCTGCCCAGGGTTAAGAGCTATGAGGTCTTATCCTCATTACCCTTTTGATCTGCTCACCCTGACGGTCAATGTCAGTGGTTAAGAGCCCATTTGATTACCTATTCCATGGCTTGTTTGTCGAGGTTGATATGACCCCTCTTGACTAAAGCCCTACCCATGTATGTTTGAGCCCCTTTGCTGGCGTGTTTACTTTATGCATGTTTGTTTTGTATGGTTTGATAGTCTCCCGTTTGCATGTTAATTAAGGTAGCGCGGTTCCTTCATCTAGGACTGCCTTTTTGCATAAGCATCCCTAAAACACCCCAACTCATTGATTTTTCTTCTCCTAAGAACACGTTATCTCCTTCTACTACAGGCGAGTAAGTCTCCAAAGGCCGAGCATCCGGTAGATTGCGTAGTGACGTCGTTCACCCAAAAACACAACCCTTAACCCATAGGTAGCCGAACTACGGTCTGCTCTGATTCTCATTCCAGATGAGATACGTAGGCATAAGACGCAATGTCTTAGCGAGCACACTTCCCCTTAACCCCTAGGTAGCCGAGCTACGAAGACTCTGATTCTCATATTCAGATGAGATACGTATGTAGTGGATGCGACATCCGTGCGAGTCATTTTCTTTTAACCCCCTTTAGTAAATAACACATTAGATAAACCCACACCCTTTAGACAAGAACTACAAAAATGGATCCCGTAGAGTACTACGGATGCGTAGGGGTGCTAATACCTTCCCTTCGCATAACCGACTCCCGAACCCAAGATTTGGTTGCGAGACCTTGTCTTTTCCTTTCCTTTTTTCAGGTTTACTTCGAGCGTTTCCTTTCCCCTCCTTTGGGATAAATAACGCACGGTGGCGACTCTTCTGTCATTCTCCTTTTCGCCGGTTGTTTTTTCGCATTCCTTTTTTCAGGTTGCGACAGTTGTTTCTTGTGATGATGAAGACCTTATCAATCGTTCGATTTGAATTGCACTAAAGTCTATGAATAGAGGTGAATACGATGAGCGCTGGGTCATACGTCCCATACCCAAAGATTCTCAGTGTGGGGGTAGGAATACTCCAGTCCCACTCCTTCTTCATTACTTAAGGCTCGATTCGTACAACTTGATTCATGATTGATAAGTTGTTGACGTAATCCTTGTTTTGTTGTTTTTTATTTGTGAAGAGAGACTTGCCAATCGTATGGTTAGAATTATGCTAAAGTCTATGAATAGAGGCGAATACGGTGAGCGCTTGATCATACATCCCATACCCAAAGATACTCAAAATGGGTGTAGGAATACTCCAGTCCTGCTTCTTCTCTATTACTTAAGACTCGTGTCACACTCTACTAACTTTGATTTAACAATTTTTTGAAGATGTCACCTTTGATGTGCTTGAATAATCTGCTGCTTGGTATGACTGAGGATGCCTTGATTGAAGATCTTGTCTTGAGGCCTTGAGCTCCACAACTTAGAAGAAAAGTCTTATTAAGTGACCAAGGGTATTTTGGTCACTCAAATTAGACTGTGGGATTATACAAGTAAGGACTTAATTAATCAAAATTGCTTTTGATCAATTTAACCATGGGTTTTGTTTTGGTTTTAGGGAACTAGGTTTGGATCTAATCAAAGAATTAATAATTGTTAGAAACTATCCTAAGGGATCATGTATTGATTGATTAAAATTGATTGAAAATTCTAAGTTAGAGGTCCTAAGGGAGCATGTACATATTGGTCAAAATATTGATTAAACCTATGTATAAGTCCTACAATTGTAAGGAAATGATTAAATTCCTATGTGACATTCTAATTCTAATGGGATCATGTCATTCTATCACTAAAATAATAAAATAAAGTCCATAAGGGCAAAATGGTCATTTGCAAAATATGTCAAATTCTAACCATGGCCTAAAGTTGATTGAATCCTAAAGATCTTAACCTAATGTTGAAAAATGGTACGATTCTAAATTCAATCAAGAGCCTAATTAAAATCTAATCAAATCCCTAATTAAGTCCTAATTAAAAGTCCTAATTAAATCCTAAAAAACCTAATTAAATTCTAAAATCCTAGAATCAAGATTTATTCCTAATTGTCAATTACTAACCTAATTAATCTAATATTTTCCTAATTAATATAATCAAATGGCAAAAATAAATTAAAAAATAAAAGAAACAAGCAATTAACCAGGAGGTGTGAAGTAGGAAATGGAGGTGCAAACAACATTTACCTCATGGGCTGCAGGTGAGCCCACTACAGTTTTTGGTACAGAAAGCAAATTCCAAAAATGGAAGTGAGGTGTGAATCTGAATATGCACATGGGCTGCATCCAAGCCCAATCAATTCAAACGTTTCCAGGTGGGTGTACACTGAAAACGTAGGGTGAATCCAGTAAAAAGCCAATGGGCTTGGCTAAGCCGAATTTCAACTTCTCTCAATAGCCATTGGGGGTGTATCAGTAATACATGGTGTGTGGCAAGTAATTCCATGGGCCTGAACAACTTAAGCCCAAACCTCTCACCTCTGTTGACTTGCCTAAGTCAACAAATTCAAACTGGCCTTCTGAGCGCGCTTACTCTGACAGTCCATTCACCATGGCTTATCGCGCCGACATCCGTCACCGACACCGGTAGTGACCTACACTTAACTAGCACCACCATTAGATGCGCCACTGTATGCTAAACATGAATATGGGAGTGGAATTGGGAGACAATCCCTGGATCGGTTGAATCGAACTTAAACGTGGAGGAACCCTAGCATCCAAGACTCAAATTAAATAGCGCATGGCGCGAATCAACCTTTAACACTATGGGGCTCCTACTTCCTACCTTAGATGCTACATCCTGGTGAGCTCAAAGCAAGAAAATGACATGGAATAGAAAATGACATACCGAAGAAGATCATCGAAAAAATCCAGCGGTGAGTTTCTGCACTTGATTCGCTTTCTTCTTCTTCTTTCGTCTCCTTCTTCTTCTTCTGAACTAGAAAACGATGAAAATGAGGATGCAAAGGCTTAGCTCAAGAAAATTGAAGCTTCGATGTGAAGGTTCAATGGCTTCTAGGAGAAAAAAGAGCTTTGAGTAGGGTGAGGGAAGAGATTGCAATAGAGAGAGAGTGCAGGTTCAAGCAAAATCCAAGGGTTCTAAAAATGTGAGTGATGAATCTCTTAAATGGAGGTGAGGCTTAGAACTTTGGCAGCTTTGGATTTAGGTTTGGAGTTAGTTAGATATGGTTAGGAGTTAGTTGGGCCTGACTCACTGAGTAAGCTGAAAACTCAGTTGGTTAGTGAATGAGAAACTCAGTTAGTTATGTTAGTTTAGGTTGGTTAGTGAATGAGTGAATTGAAATTAGACTGGCTGTTACAGGTTAGGATTAGATTGAGGTTATATGAAAATGATTTTAGTGACTTGCTGAACTTGTTGCAGGTCGGACTTAAGTGACTTTAGCCTTGCCCTTTGATTGATGAATAACTTGATATATGAATGTTACCCTTTGCTCATTATTCGGTTCAATGCTTCACAAGTTTTATCCTACTGTTTGCATTCATTCCCTTACCCTTACCTGTTTCTTTTGTTGTAACAAGCTTGAATGGATTTGGCATATCATGGTAGCTTTTTGATGTTTGGCTTTGAGGTGTGCATTTTGCTGTGATGAAGATGCAATGCTGCTACTCACTTGGTCTTGCAAGGCCTGCTATATTGGATCCTTCCCCCAGTTCAGCACATGGTAGGTTGCCAAGTAGGGTTTTTTTTGTGTGATGCTCATGTTGTGATCTTGCTTGTGCCTTGCAGGATGCAGGACCAATGTGTCATCCCTTGTATCACCCTTCCAAACTCATGCATCAAGGACTTGCAACTCTGTAGGTTCCTGCAGCCTTCATAACCAGTGCAACATGATGACAGGTCCTGTAAACCCAATGTGTTGGTAGTTCCATTTGGATTGTTGCAGCCCAAAGTGATGTTGTATAAGGCCAAAACCTTGAGGTATGTCTGAATGTTGTAATTTGGTTATAACTGGCATGAGTCCAACTGTAGTTATCAATGCCTATGGTTATTATAGTATGATGTCATCTACAACTTGGAATGCATGTGTCTGTTTTGGTCCCATAGCTGAACCAGGGAGAGCTTCTTTTGCTGTTTGGACCTGTTGCTCAAGGCTTATGCTGACTTAATGTTCCTACACTAGTTTCTGCAGCAGGTGATATTCCTTGGTCTTATGTTATACACAACTGAGTTTTCCACATGTGATGCATGATAGGAGCTTGGTATCAATGGCTAGTATCAATGCAGTTATGTACCTGGTAGGTGAGTTTTCATGTTGTAGCACCTGCCTGTCTGTTATAACAGTAGGTACTTATGGACTTGCAGCAGGTATTGAAGACCATGGATGTCATATTTTGTAGCATGTCTGAACTGGTTTTGTAAGGAAATTGTGCATTGATGCTTTATATTAGTTTTATTTCTGCAGGAGTGGTCCCTTCATTGCAACTTTCATAAGCATTTCTCCTCATCATGACTTCCAGGCCCAATGCATGTTTGATTATGGTGCTTCTTCATGATGACTACAACAAATTTCCCTTTGCAACCTCATTGCTTTGGCATGGTTACACCTGGATTGTTGCAGCAAACTAAGGTCATGGTAACATGTGCTGGTTCATAGCATGCTTCCACTGCAACGTTTGGCTCAGGTGAGGCTTGGTGGTTTTTGTCCACTGTAAGGTCCAAGGCAAGGGTGGGCTACAGGATTTGGATGGATTGTTGCAGCAGCAGGGCTAGCATAATTGCACCATGGACTTTTCAATAGTTAAACCATGCATTTCTTTTGGCTTGGTGTGTTGTTCTGGGTTAGAGTCATGAGTGATAAGCAAGGGACAATGTAGGGTTGTGTTAGAGCTCTTTTGAAATTGACTTGGGACAGACCAAAGCCAAGGGTTATTGATTCCAAAATGTCAAGATAACATGGTGTGCACAATGTGAATTACTTGTAATGGAAGAAATCAAGAGAAAACACCGCCAAACATTAAGATTGGGTGACACGTTAAAACAAAAGGCCAGGCCAATTTTGGATGAGCAACAACAAGTGAGAGTTGACTTTGGTCAAAGTTGACCAAAAAGTCAATTGTTGACCAAAGTCAACAAATGGTCAAAATTGCATTTTTCTTTGTAATTTCTTTGTAAATGGACATTGAATCAATGGTTATGGGTAATTTTAGGGTTTTTGGATTTTGGGTTGACTTTGGTCAAAGCTGACCAAATAGTCAACTATTGACCAAAGTCAACAATTGGTCAAAAATGTCAAGACTTGTACTTTTTTATGTAAAATCAAATGTGATGGTTTAGAATGATGTGAAATGGATTGACAAATGGTTTGAAATTGGTTTTACAGTTGGTTTATTTCAGGACTTGAATGCTTGACTTTGAAAAGGAAATGACTTGACTGGTAATATATGTTAACAAGGCCATAAAATGAGGGCATAAGATTAGGGTTTGAATGAGATATCCAGGAATCAAAGGGCATGACTTGCAATTGGCTTGTCACACAAGAAGTTTGATTGTTTGGATGACCAAGGCTATAGGTGTACCAACAATCACATGAACAACACCATGACCTTGAGACTAAGACCAATGCCCACAGGAGACCAAAGTAAGGTTAGACCAAGTTCATTGGCAATAGGTGAAGATTGGGTGTCATGGATGCCAAGTCAAGCCACTAAGTCCATCTGGTTCACCATCTCCCTGATTAGGGTTTCCTTGAGGCTTACCCCTCAAGCAAGTCTTTTGAATCAAACCCTAAGCTCCAACCATCAGTCTTCTAGTGTGTGAACCTGCATTAGTGTTTTGAAGACCAAGACAAGGCCTAGGGAAGATCCATGAGATCATGCCTTGAGGAACTAGGGTTTTGAAGACCCTAGAAGATTGCCTGGCCAAATCTTGTCGAGTTCAAGCCTTTACCATCATAATTAGGGTTTCACACCCCCATGCTTGATGACATGGTCAGACCATGCTTTTGAGCCTTGATATCCACACACCCTAGATTCACAAGCCCAAGTTTTTGAATCCATGATGAATGATGCATGAGGATGAATTATGAATGTATGCAAGTGATCTCCTGACCAAGGAGTTAGATGAATAACTAGGAAAAGAGGAGGGCAAATTTTGGGGTACAACAGTCACTATACGGGAAGATTCAATGTTTAGCGCTATCTCATCTAAGGTTTCTTCGTCACTTATCCAATTGTCGACTGATGTTATCATCCTGTCATATGTAAAGTCATCATTGAGAGGGATATGGTCAGGTTTTAGGTACTCTAACCTGGAGAGATGGTCAACTACCATGTTCTCAGTCCCTTTCTTATTGCGCACCTCTAAATCAAATTCTTGTAATAAAAGGATCCATCGAAGTCGTCTAGGTTTTGCGTATTTTTTGCTCAATAGGTATCGTATGGCAGCATGATCTGTATATATGATGATTTTAGCTCCAACTAATTTGGATCAGAATTTGTCTATTGCAAATACCACAACTAGGAGTTCATTTTCTATTGTTGCATAATTTATTTGGGATGCATCTAAGGTTTTGATAGCATAGTAGATCACATATAATCTTTTATCCTTTCTTTGTTCTAAGACAGCGCCTATAGTGAAATCATTAGCATCACACATAATCTCGAAAGGTTGGTTCCCATCAGAGGGTTGCATATATGTAAGGATTAGGGCTTTCTTATGTAGATTAAACACCTCTAGACATTTTTCGTCAAAGGTGAATTCAACATATTTCATTAGGAGGCCGATTAAAGGTTTAGTTATCTTGGAGAAACATTTAATGAAGCATCGGTAAAAACTAGCGTCTCCAAGGAAACTTCAGATTTCTCTAATTGTTTTAGGTGGTTGGATTTTCTCTATTATCTCTATCTTAGCTCCATCGACCTTAATTCTCCTTTTTAAAACTATGTGTCCTAGGACTATTACTTTTGTTACCATGAAAAGACATTTCTCCCAGTTTAGCACCAGATTAACTTGTACGCATCTTTTTAGGATTCTCTCTAAGTTGTCCAGGAAATTTTTAAAACTGGATCTGCATACCGAGAAGTCATCCATGAAAACTTCCATGATTTCATCTAAGAAGTCTGCGAATATGGACATCATGCATCGTTGGAAGGTTGGAGGAGCGTTACACAGTCCAAATGGTATTCGTCGATAAGAGAAAGTGCCATATGGACACGATAAGGTTATTTTTTCTTGGTCATATGGGTGGATAGGGATTTGGAAAAATCCCGAGTATCCGTCTAAGTAGTGGAAGTAAGAGTTTCTTGAAAAAAGTTCTAGCATTTGGTCTTTAAATGGAAGGGGGAAATGATCCTTTCGAGTTACTCTATTTAGCCTTCTATAATTTATGCACATGTGCCATCCGTTTTCTATGCATTTTGCTGTCGATTATCCTTTTTCATTTTGTACGACCGTGACACCTCCTTTCTTTAGTACTACATGCACATGACTAACCCGTGTACTATCATAGATTTAGTAGATAATTCTTGCATCTATAAGTTTTAATACTTCTCTCTTGATTACATCATTCATTATAGGATTTATCCTTCTTTGGTGTTCTCTAAAAGATTTAGAATCTTCCTCTAGCATAATTGTGTGCATGCACACAGAGGGACTTATTCCTTTTAAGTCGGAGATGGTATAGCCTAGAGTTGCAGGGTATCTTCTTAAGACCTCTAAAAGTTGATTGGTTTCACCTTTGTTAATGTTGGCATTTACTATAACTGGACGATTGAGTTCTTAATCAAGATACTTGTATCTCAAGTTCTAAAGTAGTTCCTTAGTCTCTATTGTGGGTTTCTTAATGCTCGACATATGATTAGGGGTAAGTGCTAAGCATTCATTAAGGCTATCATTTATGTAAGGTGTAACTGACTTAAATCCATCGTCTTCCATTATAGGCGTTCCTTATCCAATTCTATTATGCATTCATCAATGATATCAGTTGCACAATAAGAGTCGTCCATGGCAGGTGCTTTCAGAAATTTGGATAGGATAACTCTACCTTCTTCTCACCTATTTAGAAAGTCATCTTTCCTTTTTTTACATCTAGCAGGGCTCTAGCAATTGATAAGAATGGTCTTCCTAGAAGGATAAGGATTTATTTATCCTCTTTAATATCCATTACGACAAAGTTAGTAGAGATATAGAGTTGTCTAATTCTAACTGGAATATCTTCTAATATACCTATCAGGTACTTAACCGATCGATCATCCAGTTGAAGGGGAATCCTAGTTGGTTGTACGTATCACAGGTTTAGTCTTTCACAAAATGCTAAATGCATCAAACTTACGCTTGCTCCTAAATCCAATAATGTTTTGTCTATGACATGTCTTCCTAGAACACATGGTATCGAAAATCTTCCAGGATCTTTCTGTTTCTTGGCTAATTTGTTTTCAGCAATTGCATTGCATTCTAAGGATTTGTGATCATCGAGCTTGCACTTGTTTGTTAAGATGTCTTTTAGGAATTTGGCATATGACGATATTTGGGTAATGGCTTCGGTGAAGTGTATCTCGACGTGAAGTTTCTCAATTACTTTCATGAACTTCTTGTATTGGGTGTCTTGTTTAGTTTGTTTAAGCCTTTGCGGATATTGAATCGATGGTATGTATGATGGCGGTGGTACATATGTTCGATTTTCATGGTTATCGTTCACTGCCTCCTTATCATTAATATCCTTCTCTCTTTGTTTTTCAGGTTCTGCAGGTTCCTCTTTTTATTTTTATGGAGTAGTCACAACATTTTCTTTTGGTGGTTCTAGAATTTTAAGCCCATCGTATTGAGTTTCGCTTTACAGCGAAATGGCATTGGCATGGTCTTTAGCGTTAGGTTGAGGTTGTCCATGGAATAATCCTCCTGGTGTAGCCTGAGCAGCTTGTTGTTGTGCTACTTGAGATACTTGGGTTTCCAGCATCTTGTTGTGGGTTACCACAAAATCAACCTTATTTCCTAATTATGAAATCAGTTCATTAATATGGACATTTTGGTTCATGAATCCTTTATTCTGTCGAGTTTGAGTCGCGATAAAATCTTCCATGACCTTCTCAAGGTTTGACTTCTGAGGTGTAGTTTGTATTGGTTGTGAGGGTCTGTGGAAACCTGCTAATATTTGAGGAGAAGAGTTTTGGGGAAAAGTAGGGTTATTTTTCTTGTAAGAGAAGTTTGGGTGATTCCTCCATCCAGGGTTATAAGTGTTCGAATAGGGGTTTCCTCGTGATTAGTTGGCATGGTATGGGTTTGTTTCATCCAGTAGACTGCATTTGGAAGTGACATGTCCTGGTGTTCCACAAATTTTGTATCTGGGTTGCACTACAACTATGGTAGTTGTAGGGTTTATGACTAAGCTTTCGACTTTCTGGGTTAGGGCATCCATTTTGGCGTTCATATGGTCAAGGCTGCTAACCTCATATATACCTCCTTTAGTCTCTTTCTTCTCTACTTGTACACGCTCTGTACCCATTGGTAATGATTTTGAGCCATGTCCTCAATGAGTGTACATGCCTCGGGGTAAGGGTTATTCATTAGCGCACCACCGACAGCAACGTTGATAGTCATCTTAGTGTTGTAGAGAAGTCAACTGCAGAAAGTGTGTGTCGCATCGCGCGAAAAACCGGCGGGAAAAGAAAGAACAACAGAGCCGCCACCGTGCGTTATTTATCCCAAAAGAGGGAAAGGAAACGCTCAGAGTAAACCTAGGAAAGAACATGGTCTCGCGACCAAAGAGAATGGGTTCGGGAGTCGGTTATGCGAAGGGAAGGTATTAGCACCCCTACGCATCCGTAGTACTCTACGGGATCCACGCACAAAAGGAAGGAATATTGGTTGCTAAACACTGCTCAAACTCACACACACTGGCTGAAGGAGACAAAAGAGACTGACTGAAACTGACTCGGCAGGATATCGTATCCTGGGCCTACTTAGTCTATCAGGCATAGACATCAGAGTCGAAGTAGTTCGGACTGGGGGAACGACACATGCTCGCTAGGATGTCGCATCCTATGCATACGTATCTTCTCGGACGAGAGAAGAATCAGAGCATTCGTAGCTCGGCTGACACGCGCACAAACAAACACAGGCAAAGGCAAACATGGAGCCCGACTGCCAATCACTGGACTTACATCAGCATCCGAACCAAAACACACGCACACTGGAACCCAAATGCCACTTGATGGACTTACATCATCTTCCAAGCACACAACAACACAACAAGTTAATAGGGAGTCGGGGACTCGAGCCTATAACTGTCAAGCACACACAAACAGACAGACAACAAATGCTAAGGAGTCACAGACTCGAGCCTAGCAAAGGTCAGACAACACACACAAAAGAAAAGGGCGCCCGGAGAGATCAGCTCAATCTCCTGCCTACATACTTCATCTGGTATGAAGATCAGGGCGATGTAGTTCCCCTACGCAGGGATAAAGGATTAGCCTAACCAGATAACAGAGGGAGACACAACTAGGGAGACTACGACTCGAGCCTAGATGTTATCATGCAAATTCGTCCCTAAGTTAAGGTTTCTAGCTAAATGGCACAAGGGCCAACCTATCCTAAGTATGGCTCACACAGGGAGCAAGCCACACATACTTAACTTGCACAGGAAGCAAGCCAAGCAAAACCTAACTTGCACAGGAAGCAAGTCTAAACTAATCCTAACTTGCACAGGAAGCAAGTCAAACTATCCTAACTTGCACAGGAAGCAAGTCAAACAATCCTACAAGCACAGATAGCACACGCTATACACAAACAAGTGGCTCAAACAAGGGTTAGGTTTTAGTCAAGGGGTCATATCAACCTCAACAAACAAACCTCTGGAACTGGGTGAATGTTGCTCTTAACCTTGCCATTGAGGGGCTAAGGTGAAGCAGATGAAAGGATGAAGTGAGGATGAGACCTCACAGCTCTTATCCCTGGCCTGGGAGAGCTCAAGACAAGAATGTGTGGGTTCAGAAAGTGGGAACCCTTCTACACATTTAAAACTGACTCAACTGTACAGTTTGTACAAGATCTTGGGTTTGTATCCGCAATGCATCAACACAGTGGTGTGAGCAAAGCAGATGACACACTGAATAGTGGGGGATAGATTGCATATCCCTACCTTCCACCAATTGCCTCTTCACTTAGGAGGACTTTGACTCTATGCAAGGACAAAGTTAAACAATCACAAACATTGCCTCTTAAGGAGGACTTCAGACAGTTGCCTGGCCAAGTAACAGGCCAGGTCTTCCAGACTACATGAAGCAAAAGAGACATACCTCAATGCAAATTGCTTATACAAGCAAAGCAAAGCAAAAAGTTCACAAGGAACTAAGCAACTAAAGCACCTGAAACAGTCCAGCAGATGTTAGTATGCAACTTCAAACAAAACAAACAGAAACAGAAACCAACAGTCAATTGGAGGCACATGGATGTGCAAGGCACAAGGCTTATGGCATGTGAGCCAAGCCACCTACAAAACAAAGAGGTTAGGCAATGATACTTGAGTAAGCTCAAACAAAAGAATTGGTCTTAATGGTCATTTGACGGTCAACCTGAAAACACAAACTCAAAGGTGAGTAGCAGGACCACTAGGGCAAGCCTAGGGTCAAAAGTAAATGATAAAGTCAAAACAGCAAAGGATAAGCATCCAAAATCATGTTCAAACCATTAAGAAACAAAACCAATTGGGTTCACATTCATATCAATCACTATCATCATTTCATGAACAAATTAGGTCAAAGCATGGCAAACAGAAACTCATAGAAGTCAACAGCAAGACTTGCATCAAAAATGACCTAAACATTTTCCAAAAATCACCAAATAAATCATGATCAAATCTAACACATAGCATAGTAAGCATGTCAAATTTCATCCTATTTGGTCAAGTGGAAGGCAGTCAATGAAAATCAGAAAGTCAAAGCCAATTTGAACATGCTCAAAGAAGTCAACCAAACATGCATCAACTTAGAAAAATCGTAAGTCAAGAATGGTGTATGATAAATGAATGGGATCAAAACCATGGTGAAGATGAGGATGTCTAGTTATCTCATGTAAAATTTCATGTCCATCTAATGAAGTATGAGAATTTCACAAATGAAATGGGAGCATGTGTCACACAAGGGCAACATTTGACTAGGCAGAGAAGGAAAATCTCAAACAAATGGAAAATAGTTCAATTAAATCCAAGAAAAATCACGAGTAAACTAGACATACAAGAGTAGGCTCATACAAAATTTGGGGTCATTTGGATGTAAGGAAGTATGTAAACAAAAATTGTGAAAGTGTATGTTATCCATGTAGCAACAAATGTAACACATTACTTCAAAAAATCATAACTCTCAATCCACAAATGATAAATGCACAAACTTTATATGGAAATGAAGGTCAATGTGTCTAGTTTCACCACAAAAAATTTCAAGCTTATTGGACATAACATGAGTATTTCACAAAAGGAATGGCTCAAGGTATCATTTTGGCACATATGTCGAGAAAATATTTATCATTTAAGATCCAGACCATGGAAAATTAATTAAAAATCATGATTAAATAAAGGACACATTCATGAACATGTGGAAAAAATTTCATAATTTTTTGATGAAAATTGAATGAGAAATAAATTGTGGAAATTGGATGAAATTATGATGCAAACATGAACAAAATGGTATGGCAATTGGTCAACATAAGTCAGCGGATGGCAATAGTGTAATTCTGGGCTCACTAAACCAAACTGTGCGTTTTGGGGGGGAGGAAATGAAATGTTCTGATTGGTCCTCACCAATAGAACAGTAACTTGGCCAATGAATGTTCATATTTCTGATTTTTAGAAAACCTTAGGGTTTACAACAGCCATGGCAAGCTTCATGCACATTTAATCAACATCCAAACAAGTTCAAACATTAAACACACAACAGCGTGGCAGTTGGGCAATGTTCACTCATCGAGCAGTCAACAGCATACCACATGGTCTCATGAATTTTTAGGACAAATGATCAAAGAGTTCCAAAACTGCAGCAAGGTCTTAGCATGGCATCATGTATTCATCAACCATTATCAATTGAAATTCCAACAAACAAACAACCAATCAAACAGCATTCAAACATGATTCTCATGGATTCTCTAGGCATGGTTTCCTAAGGTTTAATAGCAGGGCATTTGCTCATGTTCAGCCACATCAAACAAAACATGATTCGACCAAACCTCACAACATCATAGCAAGAACTTCATCATGCAGCACCAACCAAAACAAACAGCAGCAACAACATGGCATTGTGTGTTCAACATTGTAAACAAACTTCAAGCAAAATCACATAATAACATGGCATAACGAGCATCAAACAACATTAACCAATGACCAAACCAACATTACTCATGGAAATTCTGGACAGGTCATAAATTTGCACAGCAGCAGCATAAAACTCAACATCAGTCTACAGCATGACCAACAGCATAGCAACCAATACAGACAACAATAGCAGGCAACACTAGCAATATGTGAACAGGGCAAATTTGCTGGAACAAATACTAGGGTTTCAACAACAGCATGGCCATGGAATCTTCATGGTATTAACAACATCAAATGCCAAAATTCGACCAGCATAACAGCAACATGGCAATGGTACACATGTCATAGCATGGATAAGAGAAAATATAGAGTCGAAAAACTTACTTGGTTTGAAGCTGAAACAGAAAGAAATGGTGCTTGGATGATGAAGGAATGAAAGTTTGCTCGAGTTTCTTCAAGGTCTTGTGCAGAAAATCAAACTGGTGAAAAATGGTGGTTTGAGAGTAGAGAGAGTTCTGTGCTTGTGGCTGCTGAGTCTTCTTCTTTTGATCTCAGCAACCTCAAAAACAAATGCCAATGCATCCCGTTTTCTTCATGGATGCTGTTGTCTTGCAGTGTCTTGACAGCCTCTTTTGAGATGCAGTGCAGGGATGTGGTTTTTTTTTGAGCAAGGGCCAAGAGTTTGTGGTGAATGTAGTGGCTAGGTGCTGCTGGCAGTTGGTTTGTGTTTGACAGGAAAATCCCCTTTTCAAAACCTGCTATTGGCTGTTGTTTTTGGTGGCAAATGCAAGTGACTCAGGTATTTTGATTGCCAAGCAAAGTTGGACTATGCTGCTGCAGTTTTTCATGACAGGTGTGTTTTGGACATGGCCAAAGAAATGCTTGCTGCAGTGTTATGCTGTGACAGGTTTTGAAAAAATGCAAGTGGCCAAGTTATGACACACAAGGCAAGGCAAAGTTGAAAATGAGGGAGTGTGTGCATTTGGTTGTATTGGCAAGGCTAGGTCTTCCTTTTTTTTACCCTATGCTGTTGGATACTGCAGGGTTTTCAAAAATGGTTCCATGGCCAAGTGAGGTTTTAAGTGAAAGAACATGGTTGGTCATGTGCTTGTTGGTTGTGGCAAGGCAAGTTTTTCTGAAGTGCCAAGCAAATAGCAGGTTCTGTTTTAGAGAGTGTATTGGTTTGCTAGGTTTTGTTGTTAGGTTGGTTTGAGGCAAGGCCAAGCATTTCACCTTGGAGTTTAGGAGCAGGTTTCTTTTAAAAAATGCAAGAAGTGAGTGAGGCTCTTTTTGTTGGTCTGCTATTGCAGGGGTTTTGCAGGAAAGGCAAGGCTCAGGCAACTTTTTCTACTGCTGTTGCTGCAGTATGGTGGTGGCCAGCTATTTGTTGGCAAGGCAAGATTTGTTAATGAGAAACTGAGATGGACAAAGGCAAGGCCAGGTTGAGTTTGTCATGTTGGTTTGGTTTTGAGATGCAAGCTGCCAGGTGAGGGCAAGGTGAGGTTGAGAATGAAGGAGTGAGTGAAGGTTGTGTGCTGCTAGGGTTTGTCTGCAGGAAATGTAGGGCTCAGGCAGCTTTTGTTCTACTGCTGCAAGGTGTTGTAACTGGTTTCCTTTTTAGAAAAAAAAATGGCCAAGGGCTTTTTGCTTAGGTCCTCTTGTTCTTGACAGAAAAACAAGGTGAGGGCCAGGTGAATGAAAGATTGGTTCCTTTGCTCCCCCTCCACAATGATCAACATGCCATGCTTTTTCTCTCTGCAGCAGGGTATGGTTACAGATTTTTTAGGGTAATGGCCAAAGGTGTTTGGTCTTGTGGTAGGGCTGCTGCAGCAGGTTTTTCTATTGTCCTATGTGTGTGTATGATAGAAAAATGCCAAGGGTTTCCTCCTTTTCTGCAGTATGGTGACAGGTCTTTTTGAAGAGAAATGCCAAAGGGGTTTGTGTGATGCCCATTGCTGCTATCAGTTTCATGACAGGAAGTACCCCTACCATATGCTGTTGGCTGCTGTTGCTGTCCTTTTGTTGACAGAAAAAGCATGGTGGTTTGTGAGATGTCTTGTGGCAGGGTTGGTGCTCCCTTTTTCCTTGGCAGCCAAAAATGCAAATGGCAAGCAATGTGTGTTTCTAGAATGAGAGTGCACGATCAATTTGCCTTGGCCAAAATAATTTGTGAGGCTGCCCTTGTTTTTTCATGACAGGGATGTTTTTGACAGCAAAATTAAAATCCAATATGGTTTGTGTACCAATGCATTAGTGAAGAATGGCCAAGGTTCAAAATCTATTGATAAGTGAAAGAAATGGTCCCTGCTGTGTTGCTACTGCAGAAAAGGAAAATCCTTAAAGCTGTCATGGCCATGGTACAAGTATGGTTGTGGAAACATGGTAAACACATGTACTTTTGCCCAATTTTTAGCAACTAAGCATGGCCTTCTATTGTTGTTGGTTTAGGCTGCAAAATAGGCTCACCATGACAGAAAAGTTGCTGCATAATTGCTGTCCTTTTGAGGTACAAGGCAAGGCATGGACAAGTATGGTGCAAGTATGGTTAAATGGTACTTTTCTTACAATTCAAGCAACCAAGCAATATTCACATGTGCTGCATATTTTGACTTTGCAAACACCTTCTAAATGACATTTATGAGCTGTTCCAATTGGCCAAATGCTGAAAAAATGTTTGAGTCAAAAAGTCAACTCTTGGTCAAACTTCCATTTAAATGAAAAAGGTCAAAATATGCCATTTTGATTGGTAAGGTTTTAGGTCATGAAATTTATATTTTTGGAAAGAGGATGAAAAATGTGGTTTGTAGGAAAAAACCCCACCAAATTTGGCCAAACGGTTTGGGAGATATGGCCCTTTGAAGTTCAAGATTTTCTGAAATCGATTCGATCATAACTTGCCAACCGCACATGGGAATTGAGAGTTCTAGGACTTTTTGGAAATGGGAGAACAAGATCTTCAACCTTCATGTTGGGCAAAAATTCATTTGAGGCTTGTATCATGATGTAAGTTTGAGGATCAAGACTTTCCATTTATGGCAGTTTTCAGTTACAGGCCCAGTTTCCATTTTGGGAAATTTATGATCTGGCTTCAAATTCTTCCATGATGGTGTTTGGCATGATATATGATGACTATTTGGACATGAATGAACTCTCACAAACCAATTCCAATCATCCAATCACTGATTAAACAGACAGTTGACCAACAGTTGACTTTTAGGGTTTTTGTCTGATTATGCATTGACTGATGAATTCCAAACCCTAATTCCTTGAGAACTTGACTTCAAATGATGTCCCAAGTTGTATGAACTCTTGATTATTGACCATGGTGCCCAAATCCCACAAGAATGACCACCATCCATTGCTTTGACTGACAGTTGACTTTCTTTGACTTTTGACTGTCTGGGCATGAACTGCTGACCTCTGAGCCCTTAACCCTTGACCAAAATACTTCAAATAGACCTCCAAGCCATGTGAACTTGTTGGACAAACCTCAAGGCCTTGATTCAATGAGAAATTCCTTTGCTTGCTTGGTTGACTGATCAGGAGATTAGTTTGACCTAATTCTTGATTGCTTGCACTTGAGGCAACTGGGAACAATGCAAATGCTATGCAATGGATCATGATATGCTATGACCTAATATGAAAATGTATGTATAATGGTAGGTGCAAATTTGAGGTGCTACAGCTGCCCCTATTCAATCAGCTGGGAACCCGAATGGATGAGAGCAACGGCTGTCAGACTTTCAGGGTAAACAGGGATTGAATACCAAAGGACCGTAGAATTTGCACTAACTGGATATGATACCAAAGAGCCACGTCATTTACCGATGACAACCGCAATTGACAGCTTCAGAAAAGCAAAACCATTTACCGATGGTTGAAGAACTGGAACTTTGATATTTACCGATATCAACTTCAGCACGACCATTTACCGATGGCGGCTGGGGAAAACAAACTTCTGAAAAACAAAACCATTTACCGATGGTTAAAATTGGGACTTTGATATTTACCGATATCAACTTCAGCACGACCATTTACCGATGGCTGCTGGGAAACAGATTTTGAAAAGCGAAACCATTTACCGATGGTTAGAACTTGATATTTACCGATATCAACTTCAGCCAGACCATTTACCGGTGGCTGCTGGGAAACAGATTTTGATGTAGAAAGGAAGCAAGACCATTTACCGATGGTGGCTTCAAAGAAACTTGGCATTTACCGATGTCAACTTAGCAAGACCATTTACCGATGGCTGCTGCAACTGGGAATTCGATATTTACCGATATCGAAGAAAACTGGGCCATTTACCGATGGCATCTCCACTTGGGGAGGAACAGAATCTTTGTGGTGTAATCAGACAAGACGTTTACCGACGACTTCTGGGGATTTTGATTTTATTGACCAGACATTTACCGATGACTGGGATGAGACTCGACGTTTACCGACATCGAAAGATGATGTTTACCGACATCAAAAGAAATGACTAGACATTTACCGATGACTGGGAATGAGACTCGATGTTTACCGACATCGAAAGATGATGTTTACTGACATCAAAAAGAATGACCAGACATTTACCGATGACTGGAGATGGGAAATTTATCGGGGAAAGACAAACAAATATTTGCAACTGAAAACCGGGTAGGACATTTACAGATGACTCTACTGGGGATTTCTAGCTGGGGATTTATCAGACATTTGCCGATGACTGAAAGAAAGACTCGATGTTTACCGACACCGAAGCAATGGCGTTTACCGACACCAAAAAAATGACCAGACATTTACCGATGACTGGGTGGAGACTCGATGTTTACAGACATCGAAAGATGATGTTTACCGACATCAAAAATGACCAGACATTTACCGATGACTGGAGTGAGACTCGATGTTTACAGACACCGAAACAATGGTGTTTACCGACACAAAAAATGAAGACACACGCGGGTGTTGACATGACACTCACTGGTATCACAAAGAACAAAATCTGGGATATGTTGAAACAAGGCTGATCACTTGCTGGGGGTCTCACTGAGGAGAAACAAACTTTCTGTCACCATCGGGTGAGGAAATAAACCTCTGTGGGGATAAACAAATCTGAATGCTGTCAAGAGCAACTGTAGCAGACTTGCTGTGCTGATGTTGAATGAAATGATCCGCCTCTGCCGGGGATACGGTCTGGTGAAGTTAACACATGAATGCATATGTTTGAATTTTTCTATGGCGTAATGCTCCATTTATGAATGGAAATGCTACGCAATTTGAGGATGCAATGATTACTACATGCAAAATGCAAATGAACTCTGGCTAGGGAGCCGAAATGATCAAATACTCTGACTCTGTGGGGAAGCTCTGACTGAGGAATGGTAAAGCGACTTCACACTCTTGTTGAAGAATAGCACTGCTGCTGGGAAAAGGTAAATTCCGCTGGGAATATCCTTCAGTCCACAGATAAGGTAAATGCTGGAGATAACTTTCAATGAACCTGCCTCACTCGGGGAGGAAATCGGCAAATACAGGCCTGCTGGGGATAGGCAATCCTTAGATCTGTTGGGAAATAGAAGGCACTATCCACGGATGTCTCTGCAGGGGAACATAGCTCTGGTAGCTTCCAAACTTGCTTGGGGAAAATATCTGTTGAGGAAACGTTCTCACATATGCCCATCTGAAAAAACAATACAACAAAATGCCCCCAGGGGAGACATGGACAAGATACGCTCAAGTGTCCTCAACATTCAAAATGATTTTCAAATGTTTTGTCATCCTGCAAACTATTGTTTAGCCTTCATGTTCTTATATGCAATGTTTTATCAAAAATTCGGACATTTTTGCAAACAAAACAGTAAAAATAAAAACAAGAGCTATTTATCTGAATAACGACTTTTATTGATTGAAAATGTGCCTGAAGAGGCAAATACATTGGGAAGCAATTCCTAGAAAGAGGTAATTGCGCACAAAAGGAAAAATCTACCCTAATGGCAATGTGAACACGGCATCCACTATTTCCCAATTCTGTTATAACTCACAGATCATCAGTTTTCCTCCCAACTCCTTGCTTTCTGAGAAGAATGACTGGACGGATCACATCTTTCGAGATGGCAGACGATAAAGCTTGATGAAGTACAGACAACTCAGACTGTAGTCTTCGCTTTAATCCCTAACTTTTGCCTGGATCGCCCTTTCGGGTTTTCAATCCACCGGGATACCCATTTTTGCCTAAGCCGCCCTTGCGGGTTTTCGACTTACCGGGTGTACGAATTTTTCATTTTTATCCCTAATTTTTGCCCGAACCTTTTCTTTCTGTTTTTTTTTGGTTCGCCGGGATGCCCTTTTTTGCCTGGACTCTTTTTTTCTTGTCCAGCGGGTCAATTTATGCGAAGTATTTTTTGACTACATCTGAGTTAACAGGAGACGGAAAATCTTCACCATCCATAGTTGTAAGCATCAAGGCTCCGCCGGAGAAGACCTTCTTCACAACATACGGACCTTCATAATTAGGAGTCCACTTGCCCCTGTTATCTGTACCGGGAGGGAGGATCCTCTTCAAAACTAGATCACCGACTTGATAGCTTCGAGGACGCACTTTCTGATCAAAGGCTCGCTTCATCCTTCTCTGATACAACTGTCCATGACATACAGCTGCTAGTCGTCTCTCCTCGATAAGGCTCAACTCGTTAAACCTTGTTCGAATCCACTCGGCTTCGTCCAGCTTGACATCCAATAAAACTCTCAGAGAAGGAATCTCCACTTCAACAGGTAGGACAGCTTCCATACCATACACAAGGGAGTAAGGGGTTGCCCCGGTCGACGTACGTACTGAGGTACGGTACCCATGCAAAGCGAAAGGCAGCATCTCATGCCAATCCTTGTACGTAACGACCATCTTCTGCACAATCTTCTTGATATTCTTGTTTGCCGCTTCTACAGCACCATTCATCTTCGGTCTGTAAGGAGAAGAATTGTGATGTTCAATCTTGAAATCTTTACAAAGCTCTTTCATCATCTTGTTGTTGAGATTCGAACCATTGTCAGTGATGATTCTCTCAGGAACTCCGTAGCGACAGATGATTTCTTTCTTGATGAACCGGGTAACCACTTGTTTGGTAACATTAGCATAGGAAGCTGCTTCTACCCACTTGGTGAAATAGTCAATCGCAACCAAGATGAAGCGATGTCCGTTCGAAGCAGTAGGTTCGATCTTCCCGATCATATCAATGCCCCACATGGCAAACGGCCAGGGCGAATTCATGATATTTAGAGGGCTTGGTGGTACGTGCACCTTATCAGCATAGATTTGACACTTATGGCACTTCCGAGCATACTTGAAACAATCGGATTCCATAGTCATCCAGTAATAACCCGCTCTCAACAATTTTTTAGCCATTGCATGTCCGCCGGCATGGGTACCGAAGGAACCTTCATGAACTTCCTGCATTAACATGTCTGCCTCGGGTCTGTCCACGCATCTGAGCAAGACCATGTCAAAGTTTCTTTTATACAACACATCATCCTGATTCAAGTAGAAGCTTCCAGCTAGCCTCCTCAGAGTTTTCTTGTCATTCTTCGACGCACCTTCAGGATACTCCTGAGTCTTGAGGAAATTCTTGATGTCGTAATACCACGGCTTCTCATCAATAGCAACAACTAACTCGGCTGCAAACACATATGCAGGCCTCTCGAGTCGATTCACTTCAATATGTGGCACATGATTCCACCAATGAACTTTGATCATAGACGACAAAGTAGCCAAAGCATCAGCCATTTGATTCTCATCCCGGGGAACATGATACAACTTCACCTTCTTGAAGAACGTCAGTATTCTTCTGGTATAATCTCTATACGGAATCAAATGCGGCTGGTTCGTATTCCAATCTCCATTGACTTGATTGACCACTAGAGCGGAATCTCCAAATATGTCAAGGGTTTTGATCCTCAGATCAATGGCTTCTTCTATCCCCATGATACAAGCCTCATACTCAGCTTCGTTGTTGGTGACGTCGAATGTCAATCTGGCAGAGAAAGGTATATGAGCACCTTTAGGATTGATCAATACTGCCCCAACACCGTTACCGTTCATGTTCACAGCCCCATCAAACATCAGTGTCCATTTGTCATCCGGGTCCGGTCCTTCCTCGACAAGAGGCTCTTCGCAATCTTTCATCTTGAGATACATGATGTCTTCATCAGGGAATTCAAACATCATAGGCTGATAATCTTCAATCGGTTGCTCGGCAAGGTAATCTGACAGAATACTACCCTTGATGGCCTTCTGTGACGTGTACTGAATGTCATACTCTGTTAAGATCATCTGCCAACGGGCAACACGTCCGGTGAGAGCCGGTTTCTCAAAGATGTACTTCACTGGATCCATCTTAGAAATCAATAAGGTAGTATGGTTCAGCATATACTGTCTCAGTCGGCGAGCAGCCCAGGCCAAAGCACAGCAAGTTTTCTCGAGCAGTGAATATCTTGTTTCACAGTCGGTAAACTTTTTGCTAAGGTAGTATATGGCATGCTCTTTTCGACCAGACTCGTCATGCTGTCCCAATACACACCCCATCGAGTTCTCAGTCACTGACAGGTACATTATCAGAGGTCTCCCAGGAACTGGAGGTATAAGGATTGGAGGTTTCTGTAAATACTCCTTGATTTTGTCAAAAGCTTTCTGACAATCATCATTCCACTTGATCGCTTGATTCTTTCTAAGCAGTTTGAAAATTGGTTCACATGTAGCAGTTAGATGAGATATGAACCTTGCAATGTAGTTCAACCTCCCTAAAAACCCACGGACTTGCTTCTCCGTTTTCGGTTCAGGCATCTCTTGAATAGCTTTGACTTTAGCTGGATCAACCTCAATCCCTTTCTCACTGACAATGAAGCCTAAGAGCTTCCCGGATCTCACTCCAAACGTGCACTTGTTCGGATTCAACCTCAGTCTGAACTTTCTCAACCGGTCAAACAGCTTCTGCAAATTAACCAGGTGCTCCTCTTCTGTCTGCGACTTTGCAATCATATCATCTACGTACACTTCAATTTCTTTGTGCATCATGTCATGAAAGAGAGTCGTCATTGCCCTCTGATAGGTAGCACCAGCATTCTTCAGCCCAAATGGCATCACCTTATAGCAGAACGTGCCCCAAGGTGTAATGAATGTCGTCTTTTCCATGTCCTCTGGCGCCATCTTGATCTGATTATATCCGGAGAAACCATCCATGAAAGAGAATACCGAGGATTGAGCCGTATTATCAACCAATACATCAATGTGAGGTAATGGGAAATCATCTTTCGGACTCGCTCTATTCAAATCCCGGTAATCGACACACATTCTGACTTTACCATCCTTCTTCGGCACAGGAACGATGTTGGCCACCCACGGTGGGTAACTTGTAACAGCCAGAAAACCTGCATCCCACTGCTTCTGAACCTCTTCCTTGATCTTAGTTGCCATGTCAGGACTCGTTCTACGAAGCTTCTGCTTAACCGAAGGACATCCTTCTCTAAGAGGTAATCGGTGCATCACAATATCTGTATCTAAACCAGGCATATCTTGGTATGACCAGGCGAATACCTCCACATATTCTCTCAGCATCTCAATCAGCCTCCTCTTGACAGAGTCCTCTAAAGTAGCCCCAATCTTGATCTCCTTTTTGTCGTCCTCAGTACCTAAGTTGATAGTTTCCAACTCCTCCTGATGAGGTTGGATGACCCTTTCCTCCTGCTTCAGCAATCTGGCTAATTCTGCAGGGAGTTCACAGTCTTCCTCACTCTCCTCTTCATCTTGGTAAATGGGATTATCGAAATCATACTGAGCCATAACAGAACTGTTCATAGTGAATGCCATAAGATCGCTTCTGCATGTTTGATGCTTTGTTTTAGAAAAAGAGTTCAATAAAGTCACAAAAACAAAAAACATTGCCATTTTTATTGTTTTTGAAAAAGAAAAATGAAAACAAAAAATAGAAAGACAAGGATCACAAAGTTTGTTCAAAAAATGTCCTTCATTAATGATAATCATTAAAACATGATGAGGCCCTACAAAAATGAATCACCACGCCTTGGGCAGAACGTAGGATTTTCATGCAAAATGACAAAACAACAGAAAATTACTCTGTCAGAAGAGTAACTTGAACCACTTCTTCAGCCGTCCAGTTGTTGACAGACCCCCCTGGTGCACACGGGCGAACCCAGTTGTCCAAATCACAATCACTGTCACAGTCTTCACTACTGGTTGCGGAGACGTCGCCATGATTCATCAGCCCAGCGCTGGTAAAAGTACTCGGACCCGCTTGACCATTCTGCTCTGCTCGGAGAGGCTCATAACCAACACCAAATTTGTCTTCTTTAACCGGCAAATCCACCATCTTGCCCCAGCCTTCAGCTTTTCCGGAATCAACGACCTCCTTAGCCTGCTTGTAAGAAGTGATTGAAACACCTGGCTTCCTCTGCTCAGCGTACGCCACTTTCTCAAGAGCCACAGTCTCAAACGCCTGGCATAAGGTTTCGTGGATCTCGCCATCCACCTCAACATATTTGAACGAGGATAGATGACTCACCAGAATCTCTTCTTCACCGCACACAGTCACAATCTGACCATTCCAGACATACTTGAGCTTTTGATGGAGAGTCGACGAGACTGCCCCTGCTGCATGAATCCATGGACGCCCCAACAAACAACTATAGGCAGGCTGGATGTCCATAACATAGAAGATGATATCAAAAACCTCAGGACCTATCTTCACAGGCAAGGTAACTTCTCCACACACAGAACGTTTGGAGCCGTCGAAAGCACGAACAATCAGGTCACTGGGATTAAGCACAAACCCTTCCGCATCAATCTTCCTCAGAATCTGCTTAGGCAACACATTCAGCGACGACCCGGTGTCTACCAATACGTGAGACAACACTGCCCCCTTGCACTCCATGGTGATGTGCAAGGCTTTGTTATGGTTTCGCCCTTCAGGTGGTAAGTCCAAGTTGGTGAAACCCACACCATGCCTGGTGCTCACATTGGCCATTACGCCCTCCAGTTGATTGACAGAAATCTCCTGAGGCACGTAAGCCAGATTCAACATCTTCAGCAAGGCATTACGGTGTGCCTCAGAGCACATCAACAGTGAAAGTATAGAGATCTTGGACGGAGTCTGATTCAACTGGTCTACAATCTTGTAGTCACTCTTCTTGATTATCTTCATAAACTCCTCCACGTCTTTCTCAAATGACCCCTCGGGCGCTTCTTTCTGAACATGTTCTTCCTCAACCACAGCTTGCTTACCCTTTGCTTTGGCGAGAGCTTCAGCATTATTGTCCCTCAAAGGCTGCGGTGCGAACAGACGACCGCTTCTGGTAAAGCCTCCTGGACCCCCTACATTATCCACAGCCGGACCAACACTTGTAGGAACTCTATTCGGTACACCAATTGTCACTGGAGTTGGATTCACTGGTCTTGTCTGACTTTCAGCCCTTCTGTAATTGCGGTGAGCATTATCATACTTCCACGGCACGGCTTTACTATTCTCAACAACCCTTCTTCCAGACGCCACGGTAGTAGTCGGAACACTGATGGTTACAGGCACGGGAATGGTAACTGGGGTACCATTCGTTGCGGGTGCACTGACGATCCTTTGTCCACGTTCTTCAGACGGTTTAAAGTAAATGGTGATAGTTGATGCTGTTCCACGATCTTTTACAGCCCTACTGAATTGCAAACAACCTTCATCCATCATACCCTGGATACCGGTCCTCAACTGGTCGCAACCATTCTCAGATTCTGCACAGCCCAAACAATTTTCATCACAGCCCGGGTAGACACCCCCATTCAGCAGACGACCCTTTACAACTAGCAGAGAAGTCTGAACATCATCAACATTAACAACCAGATCTTCAGCTTCTTCCCCTTCAATATTGTTCACTCTATGCCCACTATGCTGAGGCATAGGGTTGTTCACGACGTTAGGCACTGGAGCGAAGTTGATTGCCTTGGCATCGATCAAATCTTGAACCTTGTGCTGGAGAGCTCGACACTTCTCAGTATGGTGGCCTGGTGCCCCAGAATGAAAGTCACATCTAACATTAGCATCATAGCCGGGAGGCAACACTGTAGGCGGAGCCATTGTACGCAACTCAATCATCCCCAACTTGAGTAGTTCGGGTAATAACTCTGTGTAAGACATGGGCAGAGGATCAAATCTTCTATCAGCCTGCAATTTCTGTCTGGGCTGATAAGGACGTTGCTGTTGTTGTTGTTGTTGCGGTTGTTGAACTCTTTGTTGTTGTTGTTGACGAGGTTGAGGTGCCGGAATAGTCACTGCAGCTACTGGACGATATTGATCTCTGTTAGCATTTGTTCTGTACACACTCCCTCTGTGCTGTACAGCATTGGTCTCTCCTTCTCTACGGCGAGGTGCCCCAGAGAAGGGTTTCTTTAATGAAGACGAGGAACCAGCATCATGGATCCTACCAGCTTTGATTAGACTCTCAGTCCTTTCTCCACAAATGACAACATCAGAAAAACTACCGAACGGGCAACTCCCCATCCGGTCCATAAACACACCTTGAAGAGTACCGATAAACATATCTGTCAACTCCCTCTCCAGCATAGGGGGTTGAACTCTAGCAGCCAATTCACGCCACCTCTGGGCATACTCCTTGAAGCTTTCATTGGATTTCTGACATAGACTCTGCAGCTGAGTCCGGCTCGGTGCCATGTCCATGTTGTGTTTGTACTGTCTGAGGAACGCTTCACCCAGATCTCTCCAGCATCGGATCGAATCTCTCTTCAATTCCATGTACCAGTCCAAAGAAGCCCCAGATAGACTATCTTGGAAAAAATACATCCACATCTTTTCATCATCGGTATACGCAGAGATTTTCCTGTAGTAAGCCTGCACATGGGTGCGAGGGCAAGAAGTACCGTTGTATTTGTCGAATGACGGTGCCTTGAACTTGTGAGGGATCCTCAAACCTTCAACCAATCCCATATTAGTAACATCAAAACCAAGAGAATTTTGACTTTCCATAGCACGGATCTTCTCAGCAAGAGCTTCAACTTTGCGGTCTCTCTCATTAACCCTTCCCAGAACGTCTTCGTCTTCACTGAGCAGAGAGAACAAATCCTCTTGTCTATCAACAATCGGAACAGGATTGCGGGCCGGAGCACGGACTACTCTGGCATTAGCGGCATCTGGAACAATAGGTTGACCGTTGATTCGAATACCCCCTAACTCATCACCTACAGCATAGTTGTTGACGGGTACAGCAGCAGCAATATTGTTATCATCGACTGGGCCTCCCTCTGGCGGAGCATGGTTGATCGGTGGATTTGCAGCCTCTTGTCTCTGAACCATAGCTCGAAGTTCTTCTTGACCTTGCGCAACCCCTTGCATCATATTCATAAACTGGGCCATGCTAGCCTTCATCTCAGCCAACTCAGCTTGAAATTGATCCATACTTCTCTGTTGATTCAGTCTTGTTGAGTAGCGGTGCGGACGTTGATCAGCTATCCTGCCTAAAACAGGAACCAGCGTGAGAAGTCACGATCAAGAACACCTGTTATGCAAAATGATATGAGTATGATGCTAATGATGCGTATGATGCACATGATATGCTCATTTCTCAGGCATTCAAAGAGCCTGACCCATCCTGAAAAGATGGCAACCTGCAGCAACAAGAGAGCAAACAGATACAGGGAAATGCTGACATCCTTACATATATAAGGGTAAAGAGCATACAACCAATGTCAACAGAATATCTGAATAAACAACGTACAAAGAAAAAGAATCCCATCCAACAAGTCTGGAGGTGATTCTCAACAAAAGATCCAAAAGATGGCTTACACGCAAATGAATCCCTTCCAACAAGCCTGGAGGTGATTCTCAACAAAATACAATCAGAGATACAAACTAAGACAGACGGTCTTCAGGAAGGAGGGTCTTCAGGTAATGGCACTGGTCGATCAACAGTGAGCATTCTGAACAGTCTGGTAAAGGAGTGATCTTCTCTTTCAACTGTCTTCTCAGCTCTAAGACTTCTCCTCCAAGGTGGTCCTCTGATTTCTGTCTCAACTCCATCTCTTTCTTCAACTGAGCATCTTTGTCTCTGAGTTGCTTCTCCAAGTCTCTGATCTTCTTCTGATAACTGGCCTCAGCCCTCTGCAGCCTCAAGCGCTCCCGGTGTTCTGCATCTAACATACTCTCCATCTCCTCGTAGGATCTCTTCTTGCTTCTCAGTCTGCTAGCATCCTCTCCTTGCACCTCCCTGAGTTGATGGGCCAAGTGCAGCTTATCAGCATGAGCTTTGTACAACTCCATCTGAGTGTCTTGCTCCTTCTCCCTCAACCGACGACTCTCCATCAGAACTTGCTTATAGTGCTCAGCAGGCACACTATCAGTAAGGATCAAAGGTGGTTGCTCCTGCAACGGTTCCATCCTATCGTAGGGTAACAACAAAGTCTCTACTCTCTTCTTGACCCAATCAGTGTAATCGGGCATAGCAACGGCAAACTTCTTCCCTAAGACAGATCCATCCTTCACACCAATAGACTTCCAAGCTCTCCCTACCTGCTCCAATCTAGCTGGGTCACTCTTCTTCTCAAAATACACACTTTCAGATACCTCAGCCTCAAGTGGTCTTCCCTTCATTACAAACCCTAACTGGCGAAGAGAAAGAACCGGGTTGTAATTGATGCAACCCTTAGTCCCTACGAGTGGCACATTACGGAATCCTCCACAGCTCATAATGACGTTACGCACATCCATCCGGTAAGATTGCCACCTGATATCATAGGAGGTAAGAGACATAACCCTCTGAGTCCACTTCAGAGTGCTCTGGGTATCCACGAACGGTCCACTGGCTGGCAGAAGAGACATGAACCATTTGAACAGAAGAGGTAAACAACACCTGATGGCCCCACCCTTACCATGCCTACTGTGAATAGCATAGTAAGTGTCAGCTAATAGAGTAGGAACTGGATTCCTTCCAATGAAAATACTGACTGCAGCATAGTCAACAAAATTGGGCATACTCGGAAACAAGACGATCCCATATATCATGACGGCCAACTGAGCATGAAAGGCTTCCCAACTCCCCTTCTCTGCTTCTTCTCTAGCTACCCTCAACAGAAATTTCAATGGCAGACCTACAACTCCCCCACAGGGTTTCCAATTCTTACCGACCTCCTCAACACTCAACCGGAGAGCTCTGGCAATCCATCTGAAGTCGACCTCCTTTGGAACGTCCAAGAAGGGAGTCTGATGCTGAATAGGGATGCCTAATAGGATAGAATACTCCTCGAGAGTAGGTGCTAACTGGTAATCCTGAAAAGTGAAGCATCTGAGCTCTGGGTCATAAAACTGTAGTAATGTCTGCAGAGGTACCGGATCCACTACTGTCTTCAGCACTGTCAAGATATCTCCATACTGTCCAACGAAACTCTTCAGACGATCATCTGTCACAAAGCTACCCAACTCAATCAGTGAAGTCAACGGATCACGATGAAAGCTGTAGGAACAGGTCTTCCGCTTCGGCTCGGGAACCGTTGCCATCTCTATCAGTAGACAAGCTCGGGAATGTACCTGAGAAATGATATGCATGCAGAGATTAGTTTTTTTCTTTTTTTTTTTCTTTTTTTTTTTCTCTTTTTTTTTTTGGATTTTTTTTTTTTGCGTTTCTTTTGAAAAATAAATATGCTATGATGCACATGATGCAGACTGGACTGGCTGGTTGTGCAATCTCTGATCACTAAGTCGAAGCTTCAGTCAAGATCGGAACATAAATCCCACTTAAGGTTAACTGAACACTGTCTGAACACAAAGTCACCATCAGAATCAAGTCACCAACAGAACCGAGTCACCAACGGTACCTGTAATAATGATCATTCCCTCCCCACTCACGGGTGTAGTCTAGGCCAGGGTAAGGCTGAGAGAAACGCAGCATAAATAACCTTTCGCAGAATACTGTCATATACACACCCGAAGTATGTAACGACAGCATCCCACCAGGGTCTGAACTGCTCGTGATATCAATGTTCCGCTAAGTGGCGCCATACCACCCGCTTCCCATGAATCACTCTATTCCTAGGTATCCTAGATTGCACTCATGGTCTGGGTATTGGACCTTTTACCTCAACTGACTCCCCCCCACACAGAGAAAACAGACAGCCAGCCAGCAATGAATAATGAATATGAAATGCAAACATCAATGCACACAATCAATGCAAACAATAAATGTACATATATACAATGAATGCAATAAAATACAACAAGCAGAAAGCAACCAAAACCCTAATCCTAGAGAGCGCTAGGAGAGACTCGCTCAGGGAAGATGGACCAGCACAGGTCAACTTCTCTATATCCCCAGCAGAGTCGCCAGCTGTCGCATCGCGCGAAAAACCGGCGGGAAAAGAAAGAACAACAGAGCCGCCACCGTGCGTTATTTATCCCAAAAGAGGGAAAGGAAACGCTCAGAGTAAACCTAGGAAAGAACATGGTCTCGCGACCAAAGAGAATGGGTTCGGGAGTCGGTTATGCGAAGGGAAGGTATTAGCACCCCTACGCATCCGTAGTACTCTACGGGATCCACGCACAAAAGGAAGGAATATTGGTTGCTAAACACTGCTCAAACTCACACACACTGGCTGAAGGAGACAAAAGAGACTGACTGAAACTGACTCGGCAGGATATCGTATCCTGGGCCTACTTAGTCTATCAGGCATAGACATCAGAGTCGAAGTAGTTCGGACTGGGGGAACGACACATGCTCGCTAGGATGTCGCATCCTATGCATACGTATCTTCTCGGACGAGAGAAGAATCAGAGCATTCGTAGCTCGGCTGACACGCGCACAAACAAACACAGGCAAAGGCAAACATGGAGCCCGACTGCCAATCACTGGACTTACATCAGCATCCGAACCAAAACACACGCACACTGGAACCCAAATGCCACTTGATGGACTTACATCATCTTCCAAGCACACAACAACACAACAAGTTAATAGGGAGTCGGGGACTCGAGCCTATAACTGTCAAGCACACACAAACAGACAGACAACAAATGCTAAGGAGTCACAGACTCGAGCCTAGCAAAGGTCAGACAACACACACAAAAGAAAAGGGCGCCCGGAGAGATCAGCTCAATCTCCTGCCTACATACTTCATCTGGTATGAAGATCAGGGCGATGTAGTTCCCCTACGCAGGGATAAAGGATTAGCCTAACCAGATAACAGAGGGAGACACAACTAGGGAGACTACGACTCGAGCCTAGATGTTATCATGCAAATTCGTCCCTAAGTTAAGGTTTCTAGCTAAATGGCACAAGGGCCAACCTATCCTAAGTATGGCTCACACAGGGAGCAAGCCACACATACTTAACTTGCACAGGAAGCAAGCCAAGCAAAACCTAACTTGCACAGGAAGCAAGTCTAAACTAATCCTAACTTGCACAGGAAGCAAGTCAAACTATCCTAACTTGCACAGGAAGCAAGTCAAACAATCCTACAAGCACAGATAGCACACGCTATACACAAACAAGTGGCTCAAACAAGGGTTAGGTTTTAGTCAAGGGGTCATATCAACCTCAACAAACAAACCTCTGAAACTGGGTGAATGTTGCTCTTAACCTTGCCATTGAGGGGCTAAGGTAAAGCAGATGAAAGGATGAAGTGAGGATGAGACCTCACAGCTCTTATCCCTGGCCTGGGAGAGCTCAAGACAAGAATGTGTGGGTTCAGAAAGTGGGAACCCTTCTACACATTTAAAACTGACTCAACTGTACAGTTTGTACAAGATCTTGGGTTTGTATCCGCAATGCATCAACACAGTGGTGTGAGCAAAGCAGATGACACACTGAATAGTGGGGGATAGATTGCATATCCCTACCTTCCACCAATTGCCTCTTCACTTAGGAGGACTTTGACTCTATGCAAGGACAAAGTTAAACAATCACAAACATTGCCTCTTAAGGAGGACTTCAGACAGTTGCCTGGCCAAGTAACAGGCCAGGTCTTCCAGACTACATGAAGCAAAAGAGACATACCTCAATGCAAATTACTTATACAAGCAAAGCAAAGCAAAAAGTTCACAAGGAACTAAGCAACTAAAGCACCTGAAACAGTCCAGCAGATGTTAGTATGCAACTTCAAACAAAACAAACAGAAACAGAAACCAACAGTCAATTGGAGGCACATGGATGTGCAAGGCACAAGGCTTATGGCATGTGAGCCAAGCCACCTACAAAACAAAGAGGTTAGGCAATGATACTTGAGTAAGCTCAAACAAAAGAATTGGTCTTAATGGTCATTTGACGGTCAACCTGAAAACACAAACTCAAAGGTGAGTAGCAGGACCACTAGGGCAAGCCTAGGGTCAAAAGTAAATGATAAAGTCAAAACAGCAAAGGATAAGCATCCAAAATCATGTTCAAACCATTAAGAAACAAAACCAATTGGGTTCACATTCATATCAATCACTATCATCATTTCATGAACAAATTAGGTCAAAGCATGGCAAACAGAAGCTCATAGAAGTCAACAGCAAGACTTGCATCAAAAATGACCTAAACATTTTCCAAAAATCACCAAATAAATCATGATCAAACCTAACACATAGCATAGTAAGCATGTCAAATTTCATCCTATTTGGTCAAGTGGAAGGCAGTCAATGAAAATCAGAAAGTCAAAGCCAATTTGAACATGCTCAAAGAAGTCAACCAAACATGCATCAACTTAGAAAAATCATAAGTCAAGAATGGTGTATGATAAATGAATGGGATCAAAACCATGGTGAAGATGAGGATGTCTAGTTATCTCATGTAAAATTTCATGTCCATCTAATGAAGTATGAGAATTTCACAAATGAAATGGGAGCATGTGTCACACAAGGGCAACATTTGACTAGGCAGAGAAGGAAAATCTCAAACAAATGGAAAATAGTTCAATTAAATCCAAGAAAAATCACGAGTAAACTATACATACAAGAGTAGGCTCATGCAAAATTTGGGGTCATTTGGATGTAAGGAAGTATGTAAACAAAAATTGTGAAAGTGTATGTTATCCATGTAGCAACAAATGTAACACATTACTTCAAAAAATCATAACTCTCAATCCACAAATGATAAATGCACAAACTTTATATGGAAATGAAGGTCAATGTGTCTAGTTTCACCACAAAAAATTTCAAGCTTATTGGACATAACATGAGTATTTCACAAAAGGAATGGCTCAAGGTATCATTTTGGCACATATGTCGAGAAAATATTTATCATTTAAGATCCAGACCATGGAAAATTAATTAAAAATCATGATTAAATAAAGGACACATTCATGAACATGTGGAAAAAATTTCATAATTTTTTGATGAAAATTGAATGAGAAATAAATTGTGGAAATTGGATGAAATTATGATGCAAACATGAACAAAATGGTATGGCAATTGGTCAACATAAGTCAGCGGATGGCAATAGTGTAATTCTGGGCTCACTAAACCAAACTGTGCGTTTTGGGGGGGAGGAAATGAAATGTTCTGATTGGTCCTCACCAATAGAACAGTAACTTGGCCAATGAATGTTCATATTTCTGATTTTTAGAAAACCTTAGGGTTTACAACAGCCATGGCAAGCTTCATGCACATTTAATCAACATCCAAACAAGTTCAAACATTAAACACACAACAGCGTGGCAGTTGGGCAATGTTCACTCATCGAGCAGTCAACAGCATACCACATGGTCTCATGAATTTTTAGGACAAATGATCAAAGAGTTCCAAAACTGCAGCAAGGTCTTAGCATGGCATCATGTATTCATCAACCATTATCAATTGAAATTCCAACAAACAAACAACCAATCAAACAGCATTCAAACATGATTCTCATGGATTCTCTAGGCATGGTTTCCTAAGGTTTAATAGCAGGGCATTTGCTCATGTTCAGCCACATCAAACAAAACATGATTCGACCAAACCTCACAACATCATAGCAAGAACTTCATCATGCAGCACCAACCAAAACAAACAGCAGCAACAACATGGCATTGTGTGTTCAACATTGTAAACAAACTTCAAGCAAAATCACATAATAACATGGCATAACGAGCATCAAACAACATTAACCAATGACCAAACCAACATTACTCATGGAAATTCTGGACAGGTCATAAATTTGCACAGCAGCAGCATAAAACTCAACATCAGTCTACAGCATGACCAACAGCATAGCAACCAATACAGACAACAATAGCAGGCAACACTAGCAATATGTGAACAGGGCAAATTTGCTGGAACAAATACTAGGGTTTCAACAACAGCATGGCCATGGAATCTTCATGGTATTAACAACATCAAATGCCAAAATTCGACCAGCATAACAGCAACATGGCAATGGTACACATGTCATAGCATGGATAAGAGAAAATATAGAGTCGAAAAACTTACTTGGTTTGAAGCTGAAACAGAAAGAAATGGTGCTTGGATGATGAAGGAATGAAAGTTTGCTCGAGTTTCTTCAAGGTCTTGTGCAGAAAATCAAACTGGTGAAAAATGGTGGTTTGAGAGTAGAGAGAGTTCTGTGCTTGTGGCTGCTGAGTCTTCTTCTTTTGATCTCAGCAACCTCAAAAACAAATGCCAATGCATCCCGTTTTCTTCATGGATGCTGTTGTCTTGCAGTGTCTTGACAGCCTCTTTTGAGATGCAGTGCAGGGATGTGGTTTTTTTTTGAGCAAGGGCCAAGAGTTTGTGGTGAATGTAGTGGCTAGGTGCTGCTGGCAGTTGGTTTGTGTTTGACAGGAAAATCCCCTTTTCAAAACCTGCTATTGGCTGTTGTTTTTGGTGGCAAATGCAAGTGACTCAGGTATTTTGATTGCCAAGCAAAGTTGGACTATGCTGCTGCAGTTTTTCATGACAGGTGTGTTTTGGACATGGCCAAAGAAATGCTTGCTGCAGTGTTATGCTGTGACAGGTTTTGAAAAAATGCAAGTGGCCAAGTTATGACACACAAGGCAAGGCAAAGTTGAAAATGAGGGAGTGTGTGCATTTGGTTGTATTGGCAAGGCTAGGTCTTCCTTTTTTTTACCCTATGCTGTTGGATACTGCAGGGTTTTCAAAAATGGTTCCATGGCCAAGTGAGGTTTTAAGT
This sequence comes from Lathyrus oleraceus, assembly GCF_024323335.1. NCBI lineage: Eukaryota > Viridiplantae > Streptophyta > Magnoliopsida > Fabales > Fabaceae > Lathyrus > Lathyrus oleraceus. The sequence continues at coordinate 407,965,237 of NC_066581.1, forward strand.
GAAAGAACATGGTTGGTCATGTGCTTGTTGGTTGTGGCAAGGCAAGTTTTTCTGAAGTGCCAAGCAAATAGCAGGTTCTGTTTTAGAGAGTGTATTGGTTTGCTAGGTTTTGTTGTTAGGTTGGTTTGAGGCAAGGCCAAGCATTTCACCTTGGAGTTTAGGAGCAGGTTTCTTTTAAAAAATGCAAGAAGTGAGTGAGGCTCTTTTTGTTGGTCTGCTATTGCAGGGGTTTTGCAGGAAAGGCAAGGCTCAGGCAACTTTTTCTACTGCTGTTGCTGCAGTATGGTGGTGGCCAGCTATTTGTTGGCAAGGCAAGATTTGTTAATGAGAAACTGAGATGGACAAAGGCAAGGCCAGGTTGAGTTTGTCATGTTGGTTTGGTTTTGAGATGCAAGCTGCCAGGTGAGGGCAAGGTGAGGTTGAGAATGAAGGAGTGAGTGAAGGTTGTGTGCTGCTAGGGTTTGTCTGCAGGAAATGTAGGGCTCAGGCAGCTTTTGTTCTACTGCTGCAAGGTGTTGTAACTGGTTTCCTTTTTAGAAAAAAAAATGGCCAAGGGCTTTTTGCTTAGGTCCTCTTGTTCTTGACAGAAAAACAAGGTGAGGGCCAGGTGAATGAAAGATTGGTTCCTTTGCTCCCCCTCCACAATGATCAACATGCCATGCTTTTTCTCTCTGCAGCAGGGTATGGTTACAGATTTTTTAGGGTAATGGCCAAAGGTGTTTGGTCTTGTGGTAGGGCTGCTGCAGCAGGTTTTTCTATTGTCCTATGTGTGTGTATGATAGAAAAATGCCAAGGGTTTCCTCCTTTTCTGCAGTATGGTGACAGGTCTTTTTGAAGAGAAATGCCAAAGGGGTTTGTGTGATGCCCATTGCTGCTATCAGTTTCATGACAGGAAGTACCCCTACCATATGCTGTTGGCTGCTGTTGCTGTCCTTTTGTTGACAGAAAAAGCATGGTGGTTTGTGAGATGTCTTGTGGCAGGGTTGGTGCTCCCTTTTTCCTTGGCAGCCAAAAATGCAAATGGCAAGCAATGTGTGTTTCTAGAATGAGAGTGCACGATCAATTTGCCTTGGCCAAAATAATTTGTGAGGCTGCCCTTGTTTTTTCATGACAGGGATGTTTTTGACAGCAAAATTAAAATCCAATATGGCTTGTGTACCAATGCATTAGTGAAGAATGGCCAAGGTTCAAAATCTATTGATAAGTGAAAGAAATGGTCCCTGCTGTGTTGCTACTGCAGAAAAGGAAAATCCTTAAAGCTGTCATGGCCATGGTACAAGTATGGTTGTGGAAACATGGTAAACACATGTACTTTTGCCCAATTTTTAGCAACTAAGCATGGCCTTCTATTGTTGTTGGTTTAGGCTGCAAAATAGGCTCACCATGACAGAAAAGTTGCTGCATAATTGCTGTCCTTTTGAGGTACAAGGCAAGGCATGGACAAGTATGGTGCAAGTATGGTTAAATGGTACTTTTCTTACAATTCAAGCAACCAAGCAATATTCACATGTGCTGCATATTTTGACTTTGCAAACACCTTCTAAATGACATTTATGAGCTGTTCCAATTGGCCAAATGCTGAAAAAATGTTTGAGTCAAAAAGTCAACTCTTGGTCAAACTTCCATTTAAATGAAAAAGGTCAAAATATGCCATTTTGATTGGTAAGGTTTTAGGTCATGAAATTTATATTTTTGGAAAGAGGATGAAAAATGTGGTTTGTAGGAAAAAACCCCACCAAATTTGGCCAAACGGTTTGGGAGATATGGCCCTTTGAAGTTCAAGATTTTCTGAAATCGATTCGATCATAACTTGCCAACCGCACATGGGAATTGAGAGTTCTAGGACTTTTTGGAAATGGGAGAACAAGATCTTCAACCTTCATGTTGGGCAAAAATTCATTTGAGGCTTGTATCATGATGTAAGTTTGAGGATCAAGACTTTCCATTTATGGCAGTTTTCAGTTACAGGCCCAGTTTCCATTTTGGGAAATTTATGATCTGGCTTCAAATTCTTCCATGATGGTGTTTGGCATGATATATGATGACTATTTGGACATGAATGAACTCTCACAAACCAATTCCAATCATCCAATCACTGATTAAACAGACAGTTGACCAACAGTTGACTTTTAGGGTTTTTGTCTGATTATGCATTGACTGATGAATTCCAAACCCTAATTCCTTGAGAACTTGACTTCAAATGATGTCCCAAGTTGTATGAACTCTTGATTATTGACCATGGTGCCCAAATCCCACAAGAATGACCACCATCCATTGCTTTGACTGACAGTTGACTTTCTTTGACTTTTGACTGTCTGGGCATGAACTGCTGACCTCTGAGCCCTTAACCCTTGACCAAAATACTTCAAATAGACCTCCAAGCCATGTGAACTTGTTGGACAAACCTCAAGGCCTTGATTCAATGAGAAATTCCTTTGCTTGCTTGGTTGACTGATCAGGAGATTAGTTTGACCTAATTCTTGATTGCTTGCACTTGAGGCAACTGGGAACAATGCAAATGCTATGCAATGGATCATGATATGCTATGACCTAATATGAAAATGTATGTATAATGGTAGGTGCAAATTTGAGGTGCTACAGCTGCCCCTATTCAATCAGCTGGGAACCCGAATGGATGAGAGCAACGGCTGTCAGACTTTCAGGGTAAACAGGGATTGAATACCAAAGGACCGTAGAATTTGCACTAACTGGATATGATACCAAAGAGCCACGTCATTTACCGATGACAACCGCAATTGACAGCTTCAGAAAAGCAAAACCATTTACCGATGGTTGAAGAACTGGAACTTTGATATTTACCGATATCAACTTCAGCACGACCATTTACCGATGGCGGCTGGGGAAAACAAACTTCTAAAAAACAAAACCATTTACCGATGGTTAAAATTGGGACTTTGATATTTACCGATATCAACTTCAGCACGACCATTTACCGATGGCTGCTGGGAAACAGATTTTGAAAAGCGAAACCATTTACCGATGGTTAGAACTTGATATTTACCGATATCAACTTCAGCCAGACCATTTACCGGTGGCTGCTGGGAAACAGATTTTGATGTAGAAAGGAAGCAAGACCATTTACCGATGGTGGCTTCAAAGAAACTTGGCATTTACCGATGTCAACTTAGCAAGACCATTTACCGATGGCTGCTGCAACTGGGAATTCGATATTTACCGATATCGAAGAAAACTGGGCCATTTACCGATGGCATCTCCACTTGGGGAGGAACAGAATCTTTGTGGTGTAATCAGACAAGACGTTTACCGACGACTTCTGGGGATTTTGATTTTATTGACTAGACATTTACCGATGACTGGGATGAGACTCGACGTTTACCGACATCGAAAGATGATGTTTACCGACATCAAAAGAAATGACTAGACATATCACCTCAAGAGCAACGTTATTGCATTTTAGTGTGTAGGCTAGTTTAATTAAGACTTTTAGGTGCTGGTTTGGGTTCTCTGTTGGGAGACTAGCGAACTGGTTATGTTGCATGATTTACAATAAAACAGGCTTCAATTTAAGTTATTAGCTGTAATAGTTGGGTTGACAATACTTGAATGAGGCTCTGGGTTAGAGGGTAGGGAAAAATCTTTGAGTTGCCTACGATTTTGGTCTTTTTCCATTGCTCTTTTGGTTCGTTGGGAAAAAGTCGAGCTCTTACGTACTTTCTGGTTTAGCTATTGGATATTCTAAAGTTTCGGTGCTACGAGTTCTTTGCATTTATCGGCGAGGGTTTTCCTTAATCTAGACAGTGTAACAACATGTTATGAAATTTGATGATATTGGTCTCCGACAACAGCGCCAAAAAGTTGTTCGTGAGATTATGAGTCTATTAGAATAACTAACTACAAGTGTACATTCTATCACGTTGTTTTAAAAGATATCAATCCCACCGAGACCTAATTGTCAATCTATCCTTTCTAGTTGCTACAATGTTTATTTAAGGCGAATCAATTAAACAAAGGTAATATGAAATTAAATAAATTTAGGAAAATAATACCGGGATGTGGCTCTCATCAAACAACAGTACTCTTGATTGCTTCTAAATAGGATCGTTGTACGGGGTAATATTTTCTATTTTGAAAAGAATGTAATTGAACAGGAACCGTCACTTTCGCGTATTCAGAACCAGATTTGACTCTCTAATCTATACCGTCCATTATCACGTGTGACCTGCGCTTAATGCGTTAAAGTAATAAATCCTATTTTAAGAAATCAGACTCTTTACTCAGTTGAAAAGTAATTTTGATTGGAAAATTTAATGAAAAGGGTTCCAGGATTTCGCTCTGGTAACCGGATCCTAAACCTACAAACCACATCCGCAAATAGTTTTAAAACCTCCTTCTAGAAATATTAGACATTCCTAGTTAATTAAAAAAGTGCTATCGCGGTATTCATTAATAAAAAACAAACCAATCTTATTCTTTAATGTCGGGTGACTTTTGATGTTACCCGACGTTTTCACGACTCTACTTTCATAGTGACTGATTTAATTGAGTTCAGAAAGATTGCATTAAAACCAAAACAGCCTACAGTCGAAATCCTAAAGAAACAACAGTTAGAGTATCGTAAAGTGATGGTACTCACATCCCAACATCAATAAATTAGCTGGACATGCTTATGATAAACATGAAAACATAAGTTTGAAACTTAGAAGTAGACATTACTGAAAGGTGATTTAAAATAATACGGTGCGATAAATAAGGCTCGTAAATAAAAGAAGTAGTATGAGCGAAGATAAATAAAGTGCGAGTAAATAAAAAAAGTGGTAATAAAATGCGAAATATGATAAAAACCTGCTCCAAATGGAGGCTTGAATCTGATACAGAGTAAATTGCTGAAGACTTGTAAAGAAATATAAATGGCGGCAAGATTAAAATGCGGGAAAATAAAGTGCTCCAAACTTCGTACAAACTCAATACTCTCTGGTGTTATAACCCCTCGATGTGACGAGTTATAACTTTGATCGATAATTTTCATGCTCAAGATTGTGCTAACCTTGGATGCCTTGGAAAATGAAGCTTGAAGCCTATTTACAATGTTCCAAAGTCCAAAAATCAAGTGGAGTGGTTCTTCAGTCGTGGGAGAAAATGCAGGAGTACATGGAGAGAGTGAGAGACCAAGCAAAACCATTTTCTAACCGCCTGGTCTTCATAAAGGATGGAGAACGCCATGTCAAGGTGGCGAACGCCATCTTCCCAACGTGTGGAAGCGTGGGTCAATCCATCCATTGGTGAGTGAGACACGTCATTTCTAATATGGTCTTCTCTATGGAGAACGCCATATAGGTCACCTTATGTGTAATTTCCTATTTTCTTCGTTTTGCATCCAAATGGATTTGTTTCTTTGCACATGGTTCCTCTATGGTCAAATATCTGAAATGCAGACAAAATACCCACATAACATTGGAAATGGAGGTAAAACAATAGCAAAATAAGTATGAAACGAGTCAAAATAACGGTGTAATTTGGTGTTATCAAAACACAAGTTACACATTAAAGGGAGATGCAAACCTCTTTTCAAGAGGAGATATCAATTGACTTCTTAGAATGATCAAGTCTCCAAAACAAGCAAGACCTTGATGGAGGGATAGCCAAGTTCCAAATCAGTGATCCCCACTCGAAGCCTTGAGAATAGGGAGCTTTAAAACATTATGCCTCTTTTAGGGATAAGTCTCCCTTAGTAGAGTGAAACCAAATTCTATTCTCACCTTCATAAATTGGAATAGAAATCTTCATGACAGTTGATAGTATGCTAGGGTATTTTAGCTAAAGGGGAAGAGGAACAAACCATCATTTATTCTTAATGAAGTCCTTGACTTTTGAGACTAGATGATCCTGAATGTTTGTAGGGATGTGTAAAACCTGAGTAAGAGGAGGCCCATACCAGGTATCCTTCTAAAAGTTGATTTTATCTCCTTGGCCAATGATCCACAAAGAGTTTTTAACATATTCATTATATTCTCCCCTAAGGCCATTCCATAAAAAAGAGAAAATGTGATAAGATATGTGTCTACCATTCCTAAGAACTCTGCTTCTCAAAAGGATTTCCCACAACTCGTGAGAATTAAAAATCTCTCCATATTATTTGAGGTTAGAAGTCTCATTAATGATTATAAAAAATGTAATACCCAATCCTCTTCAGTAGTAGGTTTGCAAGATGTTTTTTCATGAAGTTGTGATAAGTTTCCTTTAGTTTATCTCACCACTCCACCCAAAGTTTCTTGTCCACCTTTCAATGTCCTTTAAGAGAGATGAGGGCCAATAGTATACAAGAAGACAATGACTAAGCATGATATGGATGACTTTCTTGACTAAGATTAATCTTCCAGCCATGGATAAAAGAGAGGTTGTCCAAGCAGACAACTTGGACTTAATTCTATCAACCAAGAATTGGAAGTGACATGCTTTAGGCTTAAATTTAAAAATAGGCACTCCAAGATAAAGAAAAAGAAGATAACCAATAGAGAAACCAAGCTTGTTAGCAATTTCCACATGTTTTTGGTGAGTAACAGACTCTGCATAGATAACAGATTTAACATGATTTACATGTTGACCAGAAGATTCAGAGTATCTCTTAAAAGTGTTTTGGATTGCAATTATATGCATTAACACTCGAGAGAAATGGTGAGAGTGTGAATAGGGTTGACAGGAGAAACAATGTTATCAAGTGTTAGTGTGACAAGTCATTCGATCTTTATGATCAGGACGAACTAAAAGTAGGAATGAACGAGAAACATGAAAGATCTCAGAGGTATGTCTTTAGAGTTGTATTTTGTTGATGATTGGTGACATAATGTTTTTGTGTTAAAAGTTGCTCGAGGGAAAGCAACAAGTTAAGTTTGGGATTATGATCAATCACTATTTGTGTTAGTTTTGATGTCATTTGAATGCCAAAAACAGAAGAATTATTGTGAATTTAGGCATTAGTTTAAGCTTATTTTGGTAGATTTTTATAGAAACTTAATCTGCTAAGGTTTTAGCAATTATGAGCTATTTTAGGCGCTTGAGATAGTGTTTCATGTGTTTACAGAGCCTAAGAGTAACAATGAACTAGGTTAGAGAAGAAACCAAACGACAATGCATGAGCAGAAGAAAAAGAGAGAAAAATGTACATTTCCTACCCATATGCGTATGCAGCCTCTCATACACTTATGGAAATCAACATCACCTCCCATCATATGTGTAAAAACAAATGGGAGGTGAAATTTATGTCTCTGCTCATACGCGTATGGGAAGGCCCGTACGTGTATGAGGCCATCCAGCCATCCCCTATATGCGCAACCAGAAGCCTTAAATGTATGGCTCCAACTGGGCCATATACCCTAGCATGGGCCATACGCGTATAAGTAAGTGTAAAAAGTTCCCATATGTGTATAGGTGGAGGCCATACGCATATGGCCCGGTCCAAATCTGAAAATGCCCAGAATTTGTTTATTTAGCCCAAAAACACGAATTTCCAAGGGTAGGACAAGTTTTTTAGTACAAAGAACGTGTTTTGAAGGCTGGAGCACTGAAGAATTCATGGTGGATCAAGATTTTCATGAAATTTTGTGATTGAAGACCTCTTTTCTTCCATTAATTTGTAATTTCTACACTTTCTGTCATGTTTTTCGTCATTGTTATGAGTAGCTAAACCCCCTAATGCTAAGGGGTGTCCTTAATTCGAATTTATGATACAATTCTAAATTTCTACCTTGTAATGATTTTGATTTTGTGATATTTAATTTATTTACAATTTGTGCTTAATGCTTTCTCTTTTAGAAAAATTGAGTTTGAACTACGGTTAATATTTAGGCTGGACCGCCATTGTTAATGCTTAATTGTGAATAATTCATAGTAGATATCACCTAGGCCTAAGGATACCCTGTGGAAACCGGAATATTCTTGATTAAAATGATTCTTAATTTCAACTGTGATTCACTATGGACATAGGGATTAATTTGAATGATTAAAGGTTTTCTCACTAAGGACTTAAGAGTAAACACCCTTAAGAACCGATAGTCAATGTTATCGAATCAAGTTGTTGCAAGGTTAATTTAATGTTGTTGATGAATCCAATCATACACCTTCCCTATCATGTTCACTCATAATACTTTTAAATTATTCAGCTGCTTTCTTTACTTTCTTTTGCATTCTATTTTCTATTTTTCAAACCAACAATTCAAAACCTAAACGCTTTTGTTTAATAAGATAGAACACAAACTTTGTATCGTCAAACAATCCTTGATATTGATACTTGGGATTTCTCATTATTACTACATTGGCAGATTAGTACACTTGCTAATTTACCAATCAAATATGTTCCACATAGTACTCAAGTGTTTTGGGAGCTTGGGCATGCTCATGTACTTAGTAAAAAATGGCCGACATACATATGTTCCTTGTGCATGACATTGTTAAATAACATAATAAATAAATAAATCATAGATTGTTCAAGAAGTAACTAAATTAAAACAATAAGGAAATTAACTTCGTGGTGATGGGAAGCAATATGTAGTATTGGTCTAGTCATCACCCTCACTAGTCATCTCGTAACTTCCTTTTTCCTCTTCTTAAATGTCTTCTACTTTCACTTCATCCTCTTTCTCATTTTTGTCCTCATTGGTAGATTTAACCTGCTTATTTCCTGCTCCACCATCACTCGTATCACCACCTCTAAAATCCAAGCAGAATGGCATGTTTGCATGCCATTGAAGATAGCTAATAAACTTCCCCTGAACAGGCATTGGATCACGTGGAGCTTGTGGATCCTGCATTCTTAATTGCAACAGGTTTGTGGATTCATTAATAAAAAACATACATATGAGATATGCATAAATGACGTCCCAACTATAAGTAAAGTAAGCTCTCATATTTGGATCCGTGTTTTGAAAGCTTTTCATTCCAAATTGTTGTCCAACTTGTGCACTAGGAAGATCTGGTGGTGGTTATGATGCTATTTTTCTTTGGCCAGAGAAATAACAAGAGGCAAATGTACTATCCAACTTTACAATCAAGTAAAAATGATAGTGGTTAGGAATGTCCACATTGGATTCTTTGCACAATACCATGAGTAATCCTAGAAATTCAAGGGAATGTTTTAGGGGAAAACTAATGATCTCCTACATAGTTTTAGATATTACCCTGGATAAGTTTACTTGTTTTCCTTTCAGGATGTATCATATGAATTATACAATGTACATAGTGGTAGAGGAAGTATGGCTCTTAGGAGTAATGTAATGGAGGAGGAATGTCATCCATATTTGGGAATAGCCAATCAAAATAGATCTCTTGAAATGGATAGGTCTCCCATCTCATCCCAACTCATAGGTTTTATCAACTTTGCATATATCAGCTGCTATGCGATTATAATCACATCTACCTTTAACCAGTTGGATATCAAACATATTAACTTTCTTGGAGTAAACACATAATTATCTTCAATATAAGCATGAATGACCTCTTTGTTAAAAGGAACCATTTGATCTCAAACCTAAATTAATCGTTCTAGAGGTGTATTTTTGATATGCTTTACATTTGCATATAATTCCCTAATGATGTCTAGGTTAATATGATCTAGAGGATATGCTAGAAGAACCCAAACTATAACGTTGATCTCTTGCACAATATCTAAATAATCACTCGGGTCTTCTAACTCTAATGTTCACTCTTTACCATGTTGAGAATTTCAAATTCAGTGTAAAACTCTTCATGAAGGTGGCTCCTATACCTATGATCATCGTAGGGTGTACCAGATGATCCTATATCAAAGGCTTGCCTTTTTCTTTCGACAATGTTTTTTCTTGAAGCCACTTGTAAACTTTAATCAACAACATACATGAACTAAATTGTTTTAGGAAAAATGATAAAATACAAAAATTTGCCACCTTCCTTTGTTTTTCTTCAATGTGCATGTTGTTTAAACAAAAATGATGAAATTATAGGTCTAACATGTTCTTGACTATGTTTTTCATGGCATACAATGATTTCAACATATAGTCAAACTTTAAGGGATACTGTCTAAAGCAATTTAGAATTTCACAGCACACTAAAACCCTATTATTCGTCCTAGTGTATCAGTTCAAGTATTCATGCATATATATATATATATATATATATATATATATATATATATATATATATATATATATATATATATATATATTGGAAGTGACATTTAGGCTTAAATTTAAAAATAGGCACTCCAAGATAAAGAAAAGGAAGATAACCAATAGAGAAACCAAGCTTGTTAGCAATTTCCACATGTTTTTGGTGAGTAACAGACTCTGCATAGATAACAGATTTAACATGATTTACATGTTGACCAGAGGATTCAGAGTATCTCTTAAAAGTGTTTTGGATTGCAATTATATGCATTAAAACTCGAGAGAAATGGTGAGAGTGTGAATAGGGTTGACAGGAGAAACAATGTTATCAAGTGTTAGTGTGACAAGTCATTCGATCTTTATGATCAGGACGAACTAAAAGTAGGAATGAACGAGAAACATGAAAGATCTCAGAGGTATGTCTTTAGAGTTGTATTTTGTTGATGATTGGTGACATAAGGTTTTTGTGTTAAAAGTTGCTCGAGGGAAAGCAACAAGTTAAGTTTGGGATTATGATCAATCACTATTTGTGTTAGTTTTGATGTCATTTGAATGCCAAAAACAGAAGAATTATTGTGAATTTAGGCATTAGTTTAAGCTTATTTTGGTAGATTTTTATAGAAACTTAATCTGCTAAGGTTTTAGCAATTATGAGCTATTTTAGGCGCTTGAGATAGTGTTTCATGTGTTTACAGAGCCTAAGAGTAAAGATGAACTAGGTTAGAGAAGAAACCAAACGACAATGCATGAGCAGAAGAAAAAGAGAGAAAAATGTACATTTCCTACCCATATGCGTATGCAGCCTCTCATACACTTATGGAAATCAACATCACCTCCCATCATATGTGTAAAAACAAATGGGAGGTGAAATTTATGTCTCTGCTCATACGCGTATGGGAAGGCCCGTACGTGTATGAGGCCATCCAGCCATCCCCTATATGCGCAACCAGAAGCCTTAAATGTATGGCTCCAACTGGGCCATATACCCTAGCATGGGCCATACGCGTATAAGTAAGTGTAAAAAGTTCCCATACGTGTATAGGTGGAGGCCATACGCATATGGCCCGGTCCAAATCTGAAAATTCCCAGAATTTGTTTATTTAGCCCAAAAACACGAATTTCCAAGGGTAGGACAAGTTTTTTAGTACAAAGAACGTGTTTTGAAGGCTGGAGCACTGAAGAATTCATGGTGGATCAAGATTTTCATGAAATTTTGTGATTGAAGACCTCTTTTCTTCCATTAATTTGTAATTTCTACACTTTCTGTCATGTTTTTCGTCATTGTTATGAGTAGCTAAACCCCCTAATGCTAAGGGGTGTCCTTAATTCGAATTTATGATACAATTCTAAATTTCTACCTTGTAATGATTTTGATTTTGTGATATTTAATTTATTTACAATTTGTGCTTAATGCTTTCTCTTTTAGAAAAATTGAGTTTGAACTACGGTTAATATTTAGGCTGGACCGCCATTGTTAATGCTTAATTGTGAATAATTCATAGTAGATATCACCTAGGCCTAAGGATACCCTGTGGAAACCGGAATATTCTTGATTAAAATGATTCTTAATTTCAACTGTGATTCACTATGGACATAGGGATTAATTTGAATGATTAAAGGTTTTCTCACTAAGGACTTAAGAGTAAACACCCTTAAGAACCGATAGTCAATGTTATCGAATCAAGTTGTTGCAAGGTTAATTTAATGTTGTTGATGAATCCAATCATACACCTTCCCTATCATGTTCACTCATAATACTTTTAAATTATTCAGCTGCTTTCTTTACTTTCTTTTGCATTCTATTTTCTATTTTTCAAACCAACAATTCAAAACCTAAACGCTTTTGTTTAATAAGATAGAACACAAACTTTGTATCGTCAAACAATCCTTGATATTGATACTTGGGATTTCTCATTATTACTACATTGGCAGATTAGTACACTTGCTAATTTACCAATCAAATATGTTCCACATAGTACTCAAGTGTTTTGGGAGCTTGGGCATGCTCATGTACTTAGTAAAAAATGGCCGACATACATATGTTCCTTGTGCATGACATTGTTAAATAACATAATAAATAAATAAATCATAGATTGTTCAAGAAGTAACTAAATTAAAACAATAAGGAAATTAACTTCGTGGTGATGGGAAGCAATATGTAGTATTGGTCTAGTCATCACCCTCACTAGTCATCTCGTAACTTCCTTTTTCCTCTTCTTAAATGTCTTCTACTTTCACTTCATCCTCTTTCTCATTTTTGTCCTCATTGGTAGATTTAACCTGCTTATTTCCTGCTCCACCATCACTCGTATCACCACCTCTAAAATCCAAGCAGAATGGCATGTTTGCATGCCATTGAAGATAGCTAATAAACTTCCCCTGAACAGGCATTGGATCACGTGGAGCTTGTGGATCCTGCATTCTTAATTGCAACAGGTTTGTGGATTCATTAATAAAAAACATACATATGAGATATGCATAAATGACGTCCCAACTATAAGTAAAGTAAGCTCTCATATTTGGATCCGTGTTTTGAAAGCTTTTCATTCCAAATTGTTGTCCAACTTGTGCACTAGGAAGATCTGGTGGTGGTTATGATGCTATTTTTCTTTGGCCAGAGAAATAACAAGAGGCAAATGTACTATCCAACTTTACAATCAAGTAAAAATGATAGTGGTTAGGAATGTCCACATTGGATTCTTTGCACAATACCATGAGTAATCCTAGAAATTCAAGGGAATGTTTTAGGGGAAAACTAATGATCTCCTACATAGTTTTAGATATTACCCTGGATAAGTTTACTTGTTTTCCTTTCAGGATGTATCATATGAATTATACAATGTACATAGTGGTAGAGGAAGTATGGCTCTTAGGAGTAATGTAATGGAGGAGGAATGTCATCCATATTTGGGAATAGCCAATCAAAATAGATCTCTTGAAATGGATAGGTCTCCCATCTCATCCCAACTCATAGGTTTTATCAACTTTGCATATATCAGCTGCTATGCGATTATAATCACATCTACCTTTAACCAGTTGGATATCAAACATATTAACTTTCTTGGAGTAAACACATAATTATCTTCAATATAAGCATGAATGACCTCTTTGTTAAAAGGAACCATTTGATCTCAAACCTAAATTAATCGTTCTAGAGGTGTATTTTTGATATGCTTTACATTTGCATATAATTCCCTAATGATGTCTAGGTTAATATGATCTAGAGGATATGCTAGAAGAACCCAAACTATAACGTTGATCTCTTGCACAATATCTAAATAATCACTCAGGTCTTCTAACTCTAATGTTCACTCTTTACCATGTTGAGAATTTCAAATTCAGTGTAAAACTCTTCATGAAGGTGGCTCCTATACCTATGATCATCGTAGGGTGTATCAGATGATCCTATATCAAAGGCTTGCCTTTTTCTTTCGACAATGTTTTTTCTTGAAGCCACTTGTAAACTTTAATCAACAACATACATGAACTAAATTGTTTTAGGAAAAATGATAAAATACAAAAATTTGCCACCTTCCTTTGTTTTTCTTCAATGTGCATGTTGTTTAAACAAAAATGATGAAATTATAGGTCTAACATGTTCTTGACTATGTTTTTCATGGCATACAATGATTTCAACATATAGTCAAACTTTAAGGGATACTGTCTAAAGCAATTCAGAATTTCACAGCACACTAAAACCCTATTATTCGTCCTAGTGTATCAGTTCAAGTATTCATGCATATATATATATATATATATATATATATATATATATATATATATATATATATATATATATATATATATATATATATATATATAATATATATATATATATATATATATATATATATATATATATATATATATATATATATATATATATATATATATATATATATATATATATATATTATTTATCAACATCAAATTATCACAACAAAAAATTATTTCACCCCTGATTCAATTCTTAACTAGGAAAGTATTTAGTTTATTTAAATAAGTTCGTGGTGTATAAACATTGAAGTATAATGCAATGAGTAAATTCACATACATGAGCAATTCTGAACTAAATTGAAAAGACTGAATTTGGTGTTTCTCTTGGGTTTCTTTAGAGTTTTATGTGTGTGTGTGTAGGAAAGAGAATGCATAAAGTGTTAAAAGTGAGTGTCCCAAGTGTTTTGAAATGGGTCCCTCGCTAAGCGAGCACCACCTAGTTAAGGGAGAATTGTGATTTTTAAATTTTTGAATTATGGTTCTTCGCTAGTCTAGTAGAGCTTGGATAAGCAAGAATTAGCTTTGTGATTATGCACTGAGCTTGCTATGCAAGCGTTGGCTCATGCTAAGGTGTGCTTAGTGAGAAGCCTTGCATTATTTGTTACACCCTGCTTCCAAAATTGTGATTTTTGTGAAAACTTAAAACACTAACTAAAAATACTATAAAATGGGTTGGGTTGGCTCCAAACAAGTGCTTGTGTATCTTGAATAACTTGATGGTTGTCAATGTTGTTAGAACAAGATTTGGTTATGCACATGGCCTTTAGTTTTGGTGATAATAATGCATTATTTCTTAGAGAACAAATTTGTACACTAATGGTTTTCATCTAGTGTGTAGCTTTTGCTAAAAGGTTCTGACTCTGAAGCATTGACGTGTGACGTTATCAGATTCTAGAATCAACAAACTATCACTTTGAAGAGATACAAGTGCTTTACAAGATGCTGTCAAGTTCTAGGAAGCTCTTACACAACGGTTCTAATGAACGTTTATGCTAAAGCTTCTGACTATGACTTTGATTGAACAACCTCTGAAGGATTGTCAGCTTTCAAGATTTTGCGCTCAAGTTCTAAAGATTCTGAAGAACAAGATTTGAAGACTCTGAAGACCAAGTTTTGAGGAAAAATATCAAGACTCCTAAGACCGAGGTTCTGAAGATTCTCTCAACTAGTCTCTTGATCCTTCTTTCTTGTGTTAATCTTCTTTCTTAGAAGTATTATTGTAAACACATACTTGTAAATCTTAAAGTTGTTTGAGTGGTTTCCTTGAGTGACTAGGTCTTAGTCATATAGACTTAAGAAGACAAAGACGATTTATCTTTGTGGTGTCTGTAATCAGTTTCGGCTATAGCAGATTAATTCCTTGTTTAGAAGGAAAAATCACCTTGGTCGGGTGGAATGGAGGTAGCTTCGTTAACAGCGAACCATTATAAAAATAACCTTGTTATTTTTATTGTTCTTGCTTTTGCTTGATTAACTTGGTTTCGAAAAAGATTTCATTTTTAGAAACCCAATTCAAACCTCCCATTTATTATGTTTATTGCTACCTTCAATTGGCATCACAGCTCAGGTTCTGGTCTTTATAAGAATATTAAACACTTAATAATGTTAGATAAAGATCTAGCGTGAGACACATGGCTAATATTCCACCACCAGTTACTCAAACAAATGATAAAGATTACTACAATGCTAAAACTCCTGTTTTTTATGGAAATAGATTTGATTATTGGAAGGACAAAATATAGAGCCTCTTTCTAGGTCATGATGTTGATCTTTGGGATATGGTAGTTGATAGCTACATACACCTAGTAGATGCAAGTGGAAATCAAGTTGAAAGAAGAGTGATGACATATCAACAGAAGAAAGACTATAAGAATCACCACAAAGTAAGAACCATCTTGCTAAATGCTATTTCATACACTGTGTATGAAACAATCACAAACAAAGATACTGTAAAATCTATATTTGATTCTGTAAGGATGACACAAGAAGGGAACACACAAGTTAAAGAAACCATGGCTCTATCCTTGGTTCAAAATTATGAAGCATTTAAGATGGAGGACGAGGAAACTGTTGCGAATATGTTCTCAAGGTTTCAAACTCTTGTTGCAGGACTTAAGATTCTGGACAAAGGGTATTCCACTGTTGACCATGTTAAGAAGATCATCAGGAGTCTACCTAAGTGTTGTAGACCTATGGTAACTTCTCTAAAGTTATCAAAGGATCTGAACAACACTTCTCTTGAAGAACTAGTTAGTTCTTTAAGAAGTTGTGAGATTGAGCTTAAGAAAGATGAGCCTAAGAGAAAGAGCAAATTTGTTGCTCTGAAGTCTTCAGGAAGATCTGAGAAGATAAAATCTCTTCAAGTAGAAATATATGAAAAATATAAAGAGGAATCAGAAAAGAAGATGAATTATCTCTTTTGTTCAGACACGTCCATCAACTAGAAGAAAAGGAAAGGAAAATTCAGAGGAAAAAGAAGAACATGTGGTCATTTTGAGTCCACTTATGGATCCAAGAAAATTGAAGTTGGAAAAGAACTCACGTGCTTTGAGTACAAGGAACTTGGCCACTTCTATAATGAATATCCCAATTCAAACAAAGATAAGCCTAAGAAGAATTTCATAGGAAAGAAGAAGGGTCTAATGGCAACATGGGATGATTCAGAGTCTTCAGAAGAAGAATCTAAGAAAGAGAAGGCTAATATGACACGGATGGCTTGCATAACAGCTCCTGCAGAAATAATTAAATTAGAATTTGAATCTGAGTTAGATTCTGAAGAGGTATTTTCTGAACTCTATTGTTATGAACTTAAATCTAGTTTATCTGAAGTTCTTAACAAGTATCAGAATCTTCTGGAAAAATACAAGGATCTGAAGAAGATTCATGTATCTGAATCAGAA
Organism: Lathyrus oleraceus; assembly: GCF_024323335.1. Taxonomy (NCBI): domain Eukaryota; kingdom Viridiplantae; phylum Streptophyta; class Magnoliopsida; order Fabales; family Fabaceae; genus Lathyrus; species Lathyrus oleraceus. The sequence goes on from NC_066581.1 coordinate 407,982,029, forward strand.
GCTTATTTTAAGATTCAAAAATAGTTCTCAAGTTTGAGTGAAGAAAATCTTATTTTGAAAAACAATAACTCTATGCCTCAAAGAAAGAGTCTCAAACCTGAGAAGAAAACTCTTTCAAAAGTCTCTATAGGTTCTCCTGATATTATAAAGAAATATGATAAATCTTTCCAGAAACTTCTTGCTAGAATCCTGAACAAAAGCTTAATGGATTCCATGATTTATGGTGTTAGCAGAAACGGAACAAGGGGTATTGGTGATGATTCTGATGAAGAATCTGATTCTGAAAAAGATGAGAAGCCAAATACCCTTCAGTCCCATTTTGTCCCTTATGGGAAACCAAACGGAGTTATACCTAAAGGTATAATTTTTGCTTCTAAACCTAAGGCTAAAGTGAAACCTCATTCCCGTTTCAATCATGCATTCTGTAGCGGTAAATTCATGATCGTTGAGCTATTGTTTAACTCAACATCAATAAAACTAGAGTCGCCACCGTGCTTTTATTATTTCCAATGGAAAAGGGAGAAAGTATGAACAAAACCCAAAGATAAGAAGTTTTCAAATCAAAACTAATAAAATATCAAATATTACAAGTAAGGGGGTTGGTTACACGAAGGGAAGGTATTAACACCCAAAGTGTCCTAGGTACTCCTAGGGAGCCCTTTTTGTGCGTACTTGTTTTGGTTGAAAAGATGTTTTTTTAAAAAATAGAATGAGGGGATGAGAAAAGAATTCATTATTTACATTTTGTGTTTGATAATACTTTTGGTCTTATGCATACGTACCAATACAAATGAGGGACCAAAACCTTGTAGTTCGGGGTAAAAATTTCATAGATTGATGGATTGATTTTAACATACGCTTAAAGATATTTTGTTATAAATGGGAGAACAGACAACCAAACATCCGCCGATAATGAGGGCTTTACAACATTTAAGAGGGAGGGCTCCAACTTGTATTAAATAAACAAGTATGCCTCTACCCCCTTGTAAATGGAAAGTCTTACACTTAACATATCATGTAATGGGAGAATTACATCTCAACAAAGGATAACTCAAATCTAAATGCTTTCTTTTTGAAAATTTTAAAAGGAAAAAGGCACCAAGTGGCCAAAATGATTAGATGAGGTTACTAGTTATTTTTGGTCTTTTTGAAGATAAAGTCATTATGATTAAGTCTTCTTACAAGTTTGATTAAGAAAATAGTTTGAAAATCAATGACATAAGGCCAAAGTTTCTACTCATTAAAACAAGTCTAAGTTGAAAAATAACAAGGAAAAAAACTTTGAAAATGAGAAGGAGATTTTGAAATTAAAGAAGAAGGAGGTGGAGATGAAGAGGCTATCTTATACATGATTAAGAGTTATGAATTGAAAATATCTAACCCATGGAAAGCATCCATAAGACAATAGTGTCAGATAGAAACCCATTTCCTTTAGATTATCAAGCAAACAACAAAGCCATAATCATCCTATAAATTAATAAGAAACCCAATGGTATCAAATAAAGATAACCAATCATCCAAGCTAGCACTCCAAAGGAAGGAATCTTCAATGTCCTTTATGTGTATCATATGAAATATCCCTTGAAACATACTCAAAGAGAAAACATCAAACAATAACAATAAGATCAAAGTAATAACTCAGACAATGAGAAAAAGTGTATCAGATAAACCCAAGGGTGTGTCTCAAGCTTGTGTCAGCTGAATGACATTGGCCATGTTTTTGGTCTCAAATTAATGGCATTGGCCAAGTTTTTCTTTCATAGCTCACGAATGTTGCCTACTCTAAGTCCATAGTTCAAATCAAGTAACAGACAAAGATCAAACAGTCCACCAATATGTTTTTTTGTGTTTTTGTTTTTATTAAGTGTTTTAAGGTCCTAAGACGACAAACAAAATATGACCACAAGCACAAATGTATCACAAGCACAAAATATAATGACTCAAGTGAGCAAAAAAAAAACTGAAACATAAACATAAGCCCAAGTGGGCAAAGAGAAAATGACTGAAGCGTAAACAATTTTCATGAATGTAAATGAAAAGGAATGATAAAGTGCAAGAATTTAAATTGCATTAAAGTAAATGACAAGAAAATTAAATGTTAGTTATCAAGTTAGTATGTTAATTTATGCCTTGAGGTAAATTTAGCGCTATGTTAAGCAATCGTAAGTAGGCTTATGTAGAAGCCATACCTATCTGAGGTCGGTCAATAATAATGTTGGTGTTAATGCATGCTAGAGACAAGGTATCAAAGACCAAGCTCCTAAAGTGTACCACACACAGAAACAAGAGGGTATGGGCCTATCTCAATCAAGCCTATTTTGATTCATCTTACACACGGTCATTAATGAATCAACTAGCTAATGATCCATGAGAAGTCATTGGCCAAGAGATGATTGGGGAATAAATGAGATAAAAATAAAGATATGAAATGAAAGGGATCCCAAATTGGTCAAGGGATGAACATCACTTGATCAATACCATTCATTCATCTGAGGGAGGGAGTTTTAAACTTTATCAACCTCCTAAATCCAATGGTATTGATACAATCAAGATCCAATTCAACCAAGACCAAGGCCAAACAAAAGTAAGGTCAACACAAAGTCAATAGAAAAGCTCACCAAAGCATTAAATCAATTAAACTATTTTTAAAACATTTTAAAAATGAAGAAAAATAAGTTTTCAAAGATCAAAAACCTAAAACCCCTTCAAATCACCAAAGAAATGGTCAAGGGATTTATTATAGGTCAAGTAAAGTCAAAGGACCATTGACTAATTTTTTTGGCATTTTTCAAAAGTAAGAAGTAATTCAAAACTAATTAAAACAAGTTAAAAAACACAAAATTCACCAAAAATATCAAACTTAATCCAAAAATTAATTTTAAATCATAAATGCGAAGAAGAAAATATTTGTGAATTTTTGGTGTTGGTCCCATAATTTTGGGATAAAAAATAAATTTATGGTGAATTTTAAAATAAAAGGCTATTTAAAAGTCAATTTAGAAAAATAAAATAAAAAGGAAAAACGAGAGCCATCAAATCTCCCTCATTAATTGAGGTGGAAGATCTGATGATCAAAAACACGCGTTCCACATGTACTCTCAGTCAACGCGCCACACACATGGTAATCACAAACAGAGGCTCAAATTAAAAGATGGAAGAGAGATCCAAGGGTAAGAGAAATGCCACGCCATCACCAGAGCCTTAGCTCCGGTCTTCTTCTACGGTGAAGGTCACCAGATTGTCAAGATCAAACTTGCCCATAAATTTATGGATCTAACATCATTTTTAAAGGAAAAATGGAAAGGATCACGAATATGACCTCCACTTGTTCCATCTCTCACTCTATAAATCCTCGTATCAACACGGTAGAATGGACTTAAATATTAACAACAAGAAACAAATTTTTGTCCCTAAGAGACCTCATGATGCATATGATATGAATGCAAAATATAACCTTCTTGGGGGGATATATTGCCATAAAAGGAAAAGAATACAGAAGAAACTGAAAGTCCACAAAAGCACAATGCATTCCATAAGGAAAATTCAATGAGGGGACAAAGACTCTGCGGATGATAAGCTATGCGTAGGCCAAGCTACGACTTAAGAACTGCTGGATACACGAGGCGATTTCCATGAAAATAAATCAATGGAAAAACTCGAACTGGAGAATAATCTGCTTGTATTAGGATACCACCAACACAACAAGAAACTATCCACTAGGGATAAGCGTGAATTGGATTATCCACTACCTTCTACTGAGGTAAACTAAGGATAAACAACCCAAAACAACAAAATATCCACAAAGAGACCACATGAAGAATTATCCACTACCATGCTTAACTGGTAAATGAAGGATATTCAAAAGAAATATCCACTACCATGCTTAACTGGTAAATGAAGGATATTCAATTAGCAAAAGTAAATTGGAACAACACCAAAACACTTAAAACATCCTCTAGGGAAAGGCGTAAATCAGAATGATGCTGAAATACCTATATGTTCAAAAGGAAGTTCGATTTCACAAGGAGATACAAATTCAGACTCAACTGGGGAATTCAAACTTCAACACAGGAGTAAAAGAGAGATATTATCTACTACTTGTTACTGGGTAGCTTAAAACGGAAGATAATACACTCGGGCTGAGGAACATCCGTTACCAGTTACTGGGGAATATATCAAGGATGACTCGCTGAGAAAAATAAGGAAGAATCACTAACTACCAATTACTGGGAAGCTTAACAAAGGTAATCAACCATAGGAAAGAGTTATATTACCAGTTACTGAGCAATATACTCAAAAGGGAGGAATATCTGTTACTGGTTACTAGGTAAGGATAGCCTATTGGGGAAATGAAAAAGTAGGATTTACAACTACCAGTTACTGGGTAGAAGACCAAAGAGAACAAAAGCAGGATTTACAACTACCAGTTACTAGGTAGAAGACCAAATGGAGAATATCCGTTACCAGTTACTAGGTAACATATCAAGGATAAACTGCCGGGGAAAAAATCAATGAGAAGTGTTGTTAACTATAGTTACTGGGTAAATAACAGAAAAACGACCAGCTGGAGAAAAGGATAAACAATTACTAGTTACTGGGTAATTGATCAATGATAATCTGCTGGCGAAAAGAAAAGATAACCCGTTGGGGAAACGAAAGTAAATTCGTTGGGGAAATCAAAGAAGTAAGTTACCTTTTACCGGTTATTGGGTAAATTAACACAGTTAAAGTACTCAAAATCAAGAAGGATATTACCAGTTACTGAGTAATAAAATCTTGGAGGACCAAAAGATCTATCTAGGTAAGAACCAAAAAGAAACTGTCAAACAAGACTTAACCCAATGAGGATATTACTCGAGGGGAATGGTTCCATCCAGATAATGAACTGTGGAGGAAACATAAATAATAATCATCCACAAGGAAATAATTCAGTGGGGAAGAAGAAATGATGAACTCTTTCTGCTTAAGGGGCTGACACTTTACATTGAAGGAGGACAGACACACCACATCTGCACAGGGAAATGATATCACCAAAGCATGGGATCATAAAAATAAGGTCAATGCGTAAAAATGCACAATGCAATATATGATGCTATACTTCTGCATGTATATGCATGAGTATGTATATGGTTATGCTGATAAACGAGCACAAAGGATACAAACATGAAGATTCCAAACATCACAAATAGATACCCGGCTAATCTCAACAAGATGGGAACACCAACTGGAGAACCTGCTAGGTATGAAAATAAATCTTCGAGGATATGAATCCTATCTTCAAATATTCAATTCCATGGGGATGATACACAACCATGTACTCAAGGAAGGATGGGGATATCATAATCCAAATGAAGAACATGCATCCGACCAACAACTGTTGAAGACTCAGTCTTCAGAGGAAATGAAGAATACATATATATCAGTAGAAGTTACAGGGATTAAAACAAATCCAATTTCAATACTCGACTCTAAGGAGAGAAGGAATAACTGCTAAGGGATAAGCAATGATTGACAAAGATCTTGCTTAAAGCTTAAACTCTCTGGGAGAGGAGAAAATACAGCTTGGGAATTCGCATGAGACGAAAGCATTTACTGAGGATATCAACCAATATGATGAGGATAAGAGAGATCTGTTGAGGATCCACATCTCAAGCCGAGGGATATATATATATATATATACTTTTTAGCAATAAGTCAATGTTGTAGGGGATTTTAGGTCAATACCATATCAAATGGGAGACAACCCTACAGGGGACGACTACATCAATATTGCTCATAATCAAATACTGTATGAATAGGGAGATCTATCACCAGAAGAGGAAACTCTTCGGGGAATCCACGTCACAACAAGAGGAAAAACTCGGAGTGGGGAACCAGTGAGAAGACAAACTCGAACTAGATATTTCATCAATCAAGATCAAATTTATGGGGACTTCACTAGGGATTAAAATATGTCATGACAAATTATACGTGGGGATTATATCTAACAAAGAAATAAATGCTGCACGAGGATGAAAAATGCAAACAGATTCCTCAAAAGGAAAACAATTAATCATAAGACTCTTCTTGAGGGATTGAGAAATAAACCAATTCCAAGGTACCAAATATCAACCAGACCTGCAGGGACTCGCTAAGGGAGAAATAATGCCAGGTCTATGTAACAACCAAATAAAGGTGCGGGGATCTGAAAACCAAATAAAGGTTTTACTGGAGATCCAGGGTTCAATCACAAAATATGTAAACCGAGGATGAAAATCCACAAAGGCTCTCAACTGGAGAAAGATGATGAACAATAAGGAAAACAACACATCAGCTCTACCGGGGATAAATAACAAATTGTTTGGGGAATAAATACCTCCAAACACTGCTTGGGGAAGGCAACAATGTTTCACACGTCTAGACTTACCGTTCTCAGATTGCTGTTGACATTCCTTTTCTTACCATTCTCAGATTACTGTTGACATTCCTTTTCTTACCGTTCTCAGATTGCAGTTTACATTCCTTTTTCGAATTTAATGTTCTTGAAGTAATGCCTTATTATTTCAAAAAAAATGGTTATTCATTGATTTATTTATTTCAAAATTATCATCATAAAAATGCAATTTTTTTAAGCAGAAACAAATAAGAATAACAACTAATTGGATAAAGGCTTAACTTTATTTAATAGAATGGTAGTCTGCAAATGGTGGGACTCCAGGGATCTTTACAAAGTTTAAATACAATGACCACTACTTTCCCTACCGATTTTGAAATCCAATTGTGCTTTGCCCTTGGTTGAGAATCATGAATCAGAACTAAATGACTGGGAATGTTGCTTCAACGATCAGGTCTAGTCGAATGAAGTTACTTGCCATAATCCCTAGTTTATACCTAGATTGCCCCAAGATGGGGTACTCAATCTACCAGGATGATTTTTCTATTTCATGTCTCTAATTTTTGCTTGGACCTCCCTTTCGGGTTTTCAATCCATCGAGACACTCATTTTTTCCTAAGCCGCCCTTTCGAGTTTTCAACTTAGCGAGCTATTCTTTTTTTAGGCGAAGTATTTCTTGACTGCATCAACATTCACAGAATGGTGAAATCTTTACCATCCATAATTGTAAGAATCAATGCATCGCCTTAGAAGGCTCTCTTGACAACATATGGGCCTTCATTATTAGGAGTCCACTTTCTCCCGGAATCAGGTTTGAAAGATAAGATCTTCTTTAGCACGAGGTCACCTTCTCGAAACACACGAGGTTTAACCTTCTTGTCAAAAGCTTTCTTCATTCTCTACTAATATAACTGACCATGACACATGGCAGTCAATCTCTTTTCTTCAATTAAATTGAGATAATCAAACCTGGTCTGACACCATTCAACTTCAATCAACTTGGCTTCCATCAACACACGTATTGATGGGATCTCAACCTCCACGGGGAGAACAACTTCCATGCCATAAACAAGAGAGGAAGAGGTTGCCCCTGTCGAAGTGCAAACAGATGTACAGTACCCATGCAAAGAAAATGGGAGCATCTCACGCCAATCTTTGTACGTCACACCCATCTTTTGGATAATTTCTTAATATTCTTATTCGCAACTTCAACAACCCCATTCATCTTGGGTCTGTAGGGAGAATAATTATGATGTGTTATTTTGAAGTCTTTGCAGAGCTCTTCCATCATATTGTTATTCAAGTTCGATCCATTATCAATAATGATCTTACTTAGCACACCATATCGACATATGATCTGATTCTTGATAAACCTCATAATAACTTGCTTGGTTACATTTGCATACGATGCCGCTTCAACCCACTTCGTGAAGTATTCAACAGCCACTAAAATGAATCGATGTCCATTTGATGCCTTGGAGAAGGGACATGGAAAGGAAATGACATTCAAAAGTGTAGGAGGAACATGAATCTTATCCGTATAGATTTGACACTTGTGGCATTTCTTCACGTATTTGCAGCAGTCAGATTCTATTGTCAGCCAATAGTAACCTGCTCTCAACATCTTGTTTTCCATAACATGTCCATTGGAACGAGTACCAAAAGAACCTTCATGGACTTCAGTCATTAATAGATCTTCTTCGTGCCTATCCACACATCTAAGAAAAACCATATCAAATTTTTTCTTGTAAAGTACATCACCATTAAGGTAGAAGTTGCCATCCAGTATTCTTACAGTCTTCTTGTCTTTCAAAGATGCCTCAAGCAGGTAAATATGGCTTTGGAGGAAACACTTAATATCATGGTACCATGGCTTGTCATTTTTGATCTCTTCAATAGAAAATACATGAGATGGCCTATCAAGGCGCATTACAGTCAGCTTAGGGATTTCACTCCAATAATTCAATGAAACATGGAAGCTAATCTTGCAAGAGCATCTGCCATCCGATTTTCATCTCGAGGGATATGATGCAACTCAACCTTTGTAAAGAAAGTTGATATCCTCCTTGCATAATCTCTCTATGGTATCACACCGGGTTGATTCGTCTCCTATTCACCTTTAGTCTGATTAACAACCAAAGCTGAATCTCCATAGACGTCGAGATATTTGATACTAAGATCAATGGCTTCTTCGAGCCCCATAATGCAGGATTCATACTCAACCATATTATTCGTACATTTGAAGGTTAACCTAGCTGTAAACGGAAAATGAGTGCCCCAATTGCATTACCATATGAATTAACAGCTCCATCAAATATCATGCCCCAACGGGAATCAGGTTCTGGCCATTCTTCAAGCAATGGCTCATCACAATCTTTCATATTCAAATACAATATCTTTTCATCAGGGAAATCAAACTATACTGACTGATAATCATCAATAGGTTGGTGAGTCAAATGGTCAGCCAAGACACTACCTTTAATCACTTTCTGAGCTCGGTATCCAATTTCGTACTCAGATAACAACATCTGCCAACGGGCAATCCTCCCAGTTAAAGCAGACTTTTCAAATATGTACTTGATTGGATCCATATTGGATATCAACCAAGTAGTATGATTCAACATATACTGGCACAAACGCTTAGTAGCCCAAGCCAAAGCACAACATGTCTTCTCAAGCATAGAATACCGAGACTCACAATCAGTGAACTTCTTACTGAGGTAGTAAATAACATATTCTTTCTTACCATATTTATCTTGCTAACCAAGAACACAACCCATACTCTCTTCAAGGACAATAAAATACATGATCAATGGTCTTCCTTCATCAGGTGGAGACAAAATAGGAGGCTCAAGCAGATACTGTCAAAAGCTTTCTAGTAGTCCCCGGTCTAATCACAAGACTGATTTTTCCTGAGGAACTTGAATATAGTCGTCCACGTGGAAGTTATATTCGATATAAATCTTGAAATATAGTTTAAGAGGCCGAGAAAACCTCTGCCTTGCTTCTCATTTTTGGGCGCAGGAATTTTTTGCATTGCTTTGACTTTGGCAGGATCAACTTCAATACCCTTCTCACTGACAATAAAACCTAACAAATTACCAGAGCGGACACCAAATGTACACTTATTTGGATTCAAGTGGAGTTTGTACTTCCTCAAACGCTAGAATAACTTCAATTAGTGCTCAACATGCTCATCTTTAGATTCTTATTTGGCAATCATGTCACCAACATAGACCTTAATCTCTTTATGCATCATATCATGGAAAAGAGTGGTCATGGCTCTTTGGTATGTTGCACCAACATTCTTCAAAGCGAAAGGCATCACTCGGTAACAAAATGTTCCCCAAGGCGTAATGAATATGGTTTTCTCCATATCTTCGGGTGCCATTTTTATCTGATTATAACTGGAAAATCCATCCATAAAAGAGAAGACATTGAACTTAGCTGTATTATCTACCAACATATCAATGTGTGGCAGAGGAAAATCATCCTTAGGACTAGGTTTCTTCAAGTCTCTATAGTTGATGCACATGTGGACTTTTCCATCCTTCTTCAGAATATGCACAATATTGGCCACCCACAGAGGTAACAAGGAAACCGACATCAATCTGCTTTTGGACTTCTCCCTTGATCTTCACTGCCATGTCAGGATGAGTTCTTCTTAACTTTTGCTTGACTAGTAGACATTCTTGCTTCAACAACAATCTATGCTCCACAATATCGGTATCAAGACCTGACATGCCTTGATAAGACCAAGAAAGCACATCAAAGTACTCCCAGAGATGCTCAATTAACCCCTTCTTAACCTCTGGATGAAGCTGTGACCCAATATTGACTTCCTTGATATCAACTTCGGAACCCAAGTTGACCAACTCAATTTGTTCTTCAAATGACTGAATGGTACTTTCCTCATGCTCAAGCAAACATGATAACTCATTAGAAACGTCTTCATCATCATTCTCTTCCTCTGCCTTGAACACAAGGAAATCAAAGTTAGAAGAGGGAGTAAGGTCATTATTTTCAATGGGTTTGAGAAGTAACCTGCATAATGATTTGATATTTTGATTTTAGAAATATGAAGTGCGAACAAATATTATGCAGATATGGAAAAAATTATTGTCTATTTATGTTTTTTGTGATTACCATTTTCATAAAAAATAAAAAAGTAAAAACAACATAAATATGGATGAATAAAGTCGTATTTTATTGATGATAATTGAAAATGCCTGACAATGTTTTCACTTCTCCCTAAGGCATAGGAGAAGGATTTTTATTTAAAAAATAAGGTATATTACTTTGAACGATGAATTCTAACAAGAACATCAACAGTAACCCAATTATTGCAAATTTGTCCATGCGTTACAAAGTTGGCACCATCTTCTTCTTCATTTTCATCTTCATGAAGGATTGCAGTTGAGTGTTGTTCTTCCTTGTGGATGAACCCTCCGCTATGGAAAATATATTGCATAGCCTTGACTTCCTTCTTGAATGACCCAATTCTTGTTCTGAAACACTTCCACGACACGGTCCCATTGTCTGTGTGACCAACCTAAACAATCTCTTGTGCGTCTTTCAAAGAAGCCATGGATGCCCCAGTCTTCTGGATCACATTAGCCATAGACAAAGCTTGAAATGAAGTTCTACAGCTTCCTCAGCTTCAACATACGTGAAAAATGATAAATGGATAACCAATAATGCCTTTTCACCTCCAACAATAACAAGCTTCCCATTCTTGACAAATTTGAGCTTTTGGTGTAGAGTTGAGGTGACACCACCTGATTCATGAATCCATGGCCTACCCTATAAGCAGCTATAGGCTGGATGGATATCCATTACCTCGAAAGTAATTTGGAAATTGCTCAGACCAATCTTAATAAGGGGGTAATGTTCTCCAATGACGGTTTTGTGAGAACCGTTAAACACCTTCACAATCACACCACTATATCTCATGGGTGCTCCTTGATAAGATAGCCTAGCCAACGTGGACTTGGGTAGAACGTTCAAAGATGAACCGGTGTCTACCAAGACGTTGGACAAGACATCATCCTTACAGTTCATAGATATGTGGAGAGCCAGATTATGATTCCTACCTTCTTCTGGAAGCTCCTTATCGCAAAAAATCAGATTGTTGCACGCAGTAATGTTAGCAACGATGTGATTAAATTCATAAACCGTAATATCATGTTCAACGTAGGCTAGCTCAAGTACTTTTTATAAAGCCTCACGGCGTGCTTCAGAATTCATTAATAGAGATAAAACCGAAATCTTGGAAGGCGTCTGTAGTAGCTGCTCTACGACGTTAAACTCGCTCTTCTTTATCTGATGTAGTACTTCATCATTATCATCCTTATTCTTCAAACTGCTGGACTCACCAGACTGACATATTAGGGTGTTAACATGATCAAACAAAGGAACAACCACCCCGACCTTCTTTCCAACTACGACATTCTCAACAGGCTTCGGGAATACCAGACTGAACACTCAATCGGTTCGGGTCACCTTGACAACATCAGTAATCCTTACTACTGAAGTAGCTGTGGGAAGAGTAATCTCTTGCCCATCTTTGATCATAGTAGCATCGTACTTGTAAGGTACAACTTTATCAGATTCTTACAGGACTGGGCCCGCCAACCGTATCACTAACGGTGATACCGATCTATTGCTTCTCTTACTGCTATCATACTGAATCACCATTTATTCAAGAGTTTTGAAAACTGGAACAATCACATTCACGTCATCATCCATATTTCTAGCTTGATGGATGTGAATCATACCTTCATCCACTAACCTTTAAATATCCCTATTCACAATCACGCACTCACGTGGATTTACACTACAAATGATACAACCTTCATGATCATGCTCGCATTCACTAATCTGACACAAAGTCTTGTGAAGCTCTACTAAGGATCTTTGGATACGTCGGACATCATAAACTCTATACTCGCTGGGACAACCGTCCACCATATTTACAGAGGAGTTACCATGAGCGAGTAACAAATTGGCTTTAATATTCAGCGCACGGTCCTCAAAGGACACCATCCCACTTCTTATCAACCGTTGAACCTCGTATTTCAATGGATAACAGTTCTCAATATCATGGACTGGTGCCCCTTGATGATAGGCACAATGCTGATTAGGCTTATACCACCACGACAGAGGTTCGGGCATATATGAAGGACTTCTTGGTTGAACAAGATTTTTGACAATAAGAGATGGATATAATTAGGCATAGGACATCGAAATAGGGTCGAACGTGACCTTCTTCCTCTCATAGTGTTTGTGCTGATTATTGTTGTGATTGTTGTTATGATGATTGTTGTTATGAGTATATTGTTGTTATTGTTGAGGTTGGACTGTTGCTGATTGAATGGCAAAATTATTGGCAAATACTGGAATAACAGAAGACACTTGATGATGTTGTTGATGAGATCTGGAACTCTTCTTCACATAAGGCTTCCTTCGCCTTTCCACAGTCAGTGAATTAGTTTCTCCATCCTTCTTTTTCGAGAAACCACTCCTATACTTCTTACTGTTTGACGCTTCTTCTCTAGATAATCTGCCCTTACGGACACCTTCCTCTAGACGCATCCCCATGTTCACCATCTCGGTGAAATCATTGGGAGTGCTAACAATCATACTCTCATAGTAAAATAAACTCAAAGTCTTGAGAAAGATCTTGGTCATTTCTTTTTCTTCCAATGGAGGACTGATCTGAGCGGCTAGCTCTCTCCATCTTTGCGCATATTCTTTAAATGTCTCTTTGTCTCTCTAACACATAGATCGAAGCTGGTCACGATCATGCGCCATATACACATTATACTTATACTGCTTGACAAAGGCCTCACCTAAGTCGTTTAAAGTACGAATGCTACCACTATCCAGACCCATGTACCAACATAGAGCGACACCGATCAAACTATCCTGGAAATAATGAATGAGCAACGAGTCATTATCTATTTGGGTTGACATCTTGCGGGCATACATCACAAGATGGATTATAGGGAAAGTGTTCCCCTTGTATTTCTCAAAGTCAGGGACCTTGAACTTAACAGGGATCTTCACATTGGGCACCAAGTAGAGCTCAGAAGCACCCTTCCTAAACAAATCTTTTCCCCTAAGGATCTTCATTTCCTTCTTTAGTTCTTGAAACTGATACTTCATTTCATCCATACTTTCATACATATACGAGCCTTCACACGTCTCAGAATGGTAGATAGTCGCTTTAACATGAGGCATGACTTGCACAATAGGAGAAGGAGTATACATGACCGGGCGAGATACCGACATAAGAGCTATGGTAGAAGCATAACCCTCAGGCACATAGTTTTGAGGCATTCCCTAAGGGAATCCAACATGAGTAAAGTGCACAGGCTGGTTGATTGGAGCCACAGACACGGGCGTTAAGGTGATATCAGAGATAATTGTTTGTTGTTGCAGAGTGGCAGGAGCTGGATTCGCTTGACTTTGAGCTATGATGAGAGAATCCATAAGAGTAGTAAGTCTAGCAACCTCATATTTGAGTTCATGGTTTTCTTGTTCCAATTTATCCATCTTGTGTTTATGATTAGCACGAGTGTTGTACTGTTACGTCAGCTTCACTGATACAAAGATGAAGATCATGAGACACCTGGCTGAAGGGCTAGAATACAAGAAACATACGATGCAAATGATGCATGAATGCAATGTTTTTTTAAAAATTATTTTCAAGGAACATACAAAGTCTTATTTGCAAATAGTTCAACAATAATAATCAATAATAACAATTTGAATTGACCATAAAATATCATTTTTGTTCCTAATATTTGGAAGGATTACACTGAGTACAATTTTAGAAACAAAAATACAAATACAAGAGAAAAGTAAAATAGCACCCTAATGATCCCTATCAATTACATCAGATGAACTGGCTTTGGGCATGTACTTCCTTCAAATGCGTCTGATCTCTGACTCGTAGGCGATCTTCATATGAGCTTTCTCGGTGACGATATGATCGACGATCTTCTTCCAAGCACTAGAAGACTGAGGGATACTAGAGGAAAATAAATCCTCTAGGCCTCTCTCTCTCTCTCTCTCTCTCTCTCTCTCTCTTACCTGCACGATCTTCGAGGATCTCAATAAGTGCATCCTTGTCTCTCATCTCAAGTTGTAACTCCACTTTCTTCGATTCAAAGCATGGAACCGTTCTCCCCAAAGGTCATTCTCTTGCTTCATCTTAGCTAGTGAGTCTTTCAACTCCTCTACGTCTTGGTTAAGGAGAGTTAATGGCTCAACCACAACCATAAATATAGGTCTTTCATAGGCATACTGCATCTTAAGCTTTGAGGCTATCTTCTTCACCCAACTGATGTAAGGTTCCAAAGCTACACAATTGCACGGTCGAAGCTCGACTCTTCCCTTCCTATGGACACTATGCAAAGCACGCACCATCCTATCCTTCAAGTTTTAGGGATCTTTACCCTCTTGATAGAATAGACATTCTAACTGAATGTTATTAGGTTTATCCTTCAAGGGGAATCCAAGTTGACGACTAGCCAAAGCAGGGTTGTAGTTGATTCCTCCTTGTGTACCAATGAGAGACACATTAGAGAATTTACCATAACTATCAATAATCTTCAAGCCATCGTATATAGAATTGTACCAAGTAATATCATCCTTAGTGAGAGACATAAGTCTCTAGGACCACCGTAGACATTGCTTGTTCTCTAGGAAGACTGGTGTCTGAGGTAAGTGTGAAATAAACCACTTGTACAGAAGAGGGATGCAACACACAATGGTTCCACTACGCACCGTAGACAAAGTTGGGATAGGATTCCCAATCAAGAAGATTCTAATGGAATTAACATCGACAAAGTTATCAATGTTAGGGAACAATGCAAAACCATAGATAAGCAATACGGAGATAGCCTCGTAGGTGTCCATATTATCGGCTTGAGGAAAAGTGGTAGCTCTCCCAATCAGAAACTCAGAAGTCAGACCTCAAATATTTCCTTTCTTCGTCATATTTGCATCAATATCATTCCTCAAATGAAGAGCATCAACTATGACTTGAGATTTCAGAATCTCCTCTAATCCACTAAAAGGAACCTTGTCAGATACGGGTATACCCAAGAGATATACATACTCCTCAAACATAAGCATAAGGTGATAATTGGGAAAGGTGAAACACTGGTAGAGAGGATCATAGAACTGAACCAACACACTCAAGAGTCCTTTAACAACCTCGATAGACAACACAAACAGAAGCCTCCTGTGACGCTCTTTGAAATCCATAGGATCAACTACAAAGGATGCTAGCTTCCTTAACTCTTTCAAATATGGACATCTGAAACCGTATTTCTTAGTGTTCCTTCACCCATAATCCATGGTATGAAAATATTTGCAAACACGACCTTAGTTCCTTCAAATTTATTTTTATGATGAATGCTATGATGTGCATGTATGCATGAATGCAACAATCACACACAAGGGATCACACTCAAGGTAAACACAAACAAAGGAAGGGATGGATCAAGTCACCGTCAAGATCAATCATCCATTTTGGTGGATTAGGGTTTTTACCCCATCAACACCCAAGATCCATTGATATTGATGGTAACTGGTCGGATCAACCAAGAATCAATGGGTTTGTTGCTAGTCACGAGCATGAAGTTGGGTTAAGAACCATCCCAAAGGAGTGTACTAAGGATAAAAAACCTGTATAGCATGTTCTAAAAAGTTTCCAGAGTCGTGATCCCATTTATCGAATACTATAAGTTTGGATGACTGACTCATCAACCAATAATATTTTCTAGAGAAACGCGTCTAAGTGTAGTATTGCGTAACAAATGTTATCAAGTACACACTTAAACAGACTTTGCACTACGTTCTAAATAGGCCAAATCGAGTTAAATGTTCTACGCTTCTCATCTTCTCGGACTCCTAGGTCGGAGAAAGTAGTGCCTATCCACGACTTACTCGTGTGGCAGCAGTAACTCCAAAGGGGTCTCCATTTAGTGGGGGATCTCAAGTCAACTTTTTCAAGAATGAGTCCATCAAAGTAAACATTGACTATACCCACCATCCTAATCATAAGTTCTCTTAAGTTCGGGTTAGGACTTATCTCACCACACAGAGATCACCAAGAAAAACAGACATAAAATATCATACATACAATATATACAAACATATAAACATCAATAATCCACAAATATAATACACATAAAAAGAAGGCTAAACCCACTTGGGACTACTCCCCAGCAGATTCGCCAGTTTTTTTCTATAGTAGTAAATTCATGACCACTGAGCTATTGTATAACTCAACATCAATAAAACTAGAGTCGCCACCACGCTTTTATTATTTCCAAAGGAAAAGGGAGAAAGTAAGAACAAAACCCAAAGATTAGAAGTTTTCAAATCAAAACTAATAAAATGTCAGAGATTACAGGTAAGGGGGTTGGTTACACGGAGGGAAGGTATTAGCACCCAAAGTGTTCTAGGTACTCCTAGGGAGCCCTTTTTGTGTGTACTTGTTTCGGTCGAAATTTAAAAAAAAAAAAATAGAATGAGGGGATGATAAAATAATTTATTATTTACATTTTATGTTTGATAAAACTTTTGGTCTTATGCCTACGTACCAACATAAACAAGGGATCAAAACCTCGTAGTTCATCGTAAAAATTTCAAAGATGTGTAGATTGATTTTAACAAAAGCTCAAAGATCTTTTGTTATCAATGAGAGAACACCCAACCAAACATCCACCGATAATGAGAGCTTTAAAACATTTAAGAGGGAGGGCTCCAACTTGGATTAAATCAACAAGTATGCCTTTATTCCCTAGTAAATGGAAAGTCTTACACTCAACATATCATGGAATGGGAGAACTACATCTCAACCAAGGATAACTCAAATCTAAGTGATTTCTTTTTGAAAAGTTTAAAAGGAAAAAGGTACCACGTGGCCCAAATGATTAGATGAGTTTATTAGTTGTTTTTGGTATTTTTAAAAATAAAGCCAATATGATTAAGTCTTCCTACAAGTTTGATTAAGAAAATAGTTTGAAAATCAATGGCATAAGGCCAATGTTTCTACTCATTAAAACAAGTCTAAGTTGAAAAAAAACAAGCAAAGAAGTTTTGAAAATGAGAAGGAGATCTTGAAATTATAGAAGAAGGAGGTGGAGATGAAGAGGCTATCTTAGACAAGATTAAGAGTTATGAGTTGAAAAGATCTAACCCATGGGAAGCATCCACAAGACAATAGTGTCAGATAGAAACCCATTTCCTTTGGATTGTCAAGCGAACAATAAAGACATAATCATCCAAGCAATAAAATAAGAAACCCAATGATATCAAATAAAGATAATCAATCATCCAAGCTAGGACTCCAAAGCAAGCAATCTTGAATGTCCTTTTATGTGTATCAGATGAATAATCCCTTGAAACATACTCAAAGAGAAAACATCAAATAATAATAATAAAATCAAACTAACAATTCATACAAAGAGAAAGAGTGTATCAGATAAACCCAATGGAGTCTCTCAAGCTTGTGTCAGATGAATGCGTTGGCCATGTTTTTGTTCTCACACTAATGGCATTGGCCAAGTTTTTCTTCCATAGCTCAGGAATGTTGCCCACTCTAAGTCCATAGGTCAAAATCAAGTCACAGACAAAGATCCAACAGTCCACCAATGTGTTTTTTAGTGTTTTTGTTTTTATTAAGTGTTTTAAGATCCTAAGACCACAAACAAAATATGATCACAAGCACAAATATGTAACAAGCACAAATATATTACAAGCATAAATATATCAAGACTCGTTTCACCTATGATAAATCCCTTGGCCATTTCTTGGTGGTTTTGAAGGGCTTTTAGGTTTTTGATCTTTGAAAACTCATTTTTCTTGATTTTAAAAGTGTTTTAAAAATAGTTTATTTGATTTAATGATTTGGTGAGCATTTTTATTGACTTTATGTTGCCCTTACTTCTGTTTGGCCTCGGTCTTGGTTGAATTGTACCTTGACTTGGTCAAAACCATTGGATTTAGGAGGTTGATAAAGTTTAAAACTTCATCCCTCAAGATGAATGAATGGTATTGATCAAGTAAGGCTCATCCCTTGACCTATTTGGAATCCCCTTCATTTCATCTCTCAATTTTCATCTCATTTCTTACCTAATCATCTCTTAGCCAATGAGTTCTCATGGATCATTAGCTAGTTGATTCATTAATGACCTTGTGTCAGATGAATCAATATAAGCTTGATTAAGACAGGCCCATCCTCTCTTGTTTTTGTGTGTAGTATGCTTTAGGAGATTGGTCTTGGATACCTTGTCTCTAGCATGCATTAACACCAACATTATTATTGACCGGCCCCAGATAGGTATGGCTTCTACATAAGCCTACTTACGATTGCTTAACATAGCACTAAATTTGCTTCAAGGAACCAATTAACATACTAACTTGACAACTAACATTTAATTTTCCCATCATTTACTTTAATGCAATTTAAATTGTTGCACTTTATCTTTCCTTGTCATTTACATTTGTGAAAATTGTTCATGCTTCAGTCATTTGCTCTTTTTCCATTCGGGCCTATGTTTATGCTTCAGTTATTTTCCTTTTGCTCACTTGAGCCATTATATTTTGTGTTTGTGATATATTTGTTCTTGTGATCTTATTTTGTTTGTGGTCTTAGGACCTTAAAACACTTAATAAAAAAACACTAAAAAACACATTAGTGGATTGTTGGATCTTTATATGTGACTTGATTTGGACCTACAGACTTAGAGTAGGAAACATTCATGAGCTATGGAATAAAAACATGGCCAATGCCATTAATTTGAGACTAAAAACACGGCCAATGCCATTCATCTGACACAAGCTTGAGAGACTCCCTTGGGTTTATCCGATACACTTCTCATTGTCTAAATTGTTACTTTGATCTTATTGTTATTAATTGATATTTTCTCTTTAAGTATATTTCAAGGGATTTTTCATCTGATACACATGAAGGACATTGAAGATTGCTTGCTTTGGAGTGCAAGCTTGGATGATTGGTTATCTTTATTTGATACCATTGTGTTTCTTATTAATTGCTTGGATGATTATGGCTTTATTTGTTTATTTGACAATCCAAAGGAAATAGGTGTAGCGGTAAATTCATGACCATCAAGCTATGGATAAGCTAGAGATCAAATAACAAGAGTCGCCACCGCGCTTTTATTGTTTGCAAGGGAAAAGGGAAAAAGTACGAACAAACCCCTAAAGTAAGAAGTTTTCAAATCAAAACTAATAAAATGTTAGAGATTATAGGTAAGGGGGTTGGTTACACAGAGGGAAGGTGTTAGCACCCAAAGTGTCCTAGGTACTCCTAGGGAGCCCTTTTTGTGTGCATATGTATTTAGTACAAAAATGAGGTTTACAAACAAATAGAATGGGGGGATGAGAAAAGAATTCATTTATTATATTTTTGTGTTTGACAAGACATTCGGACTTGTGCCTACGTACCAACATAAAAAGGAGGGATCAAAACCTCGTAGTTCGTGATACAAATTTCAAAGTGGATGCAAGTATGGTTAAGATGAGTTAGTTCTTTTTGTTTTTTTTGAAAGTTTAAGTCAAGTATGGGTAAGTTTATTTACAAATTTGATTTAAGAAAAGAAGTTTGAAAATGCAATGGCATAAAGCCAAAGTTTCTATCTTTTTGCAAAGTGGTCAAAGTTTGGAACAAAATAAGTTCAATCAAAGAAGATTTTGAAAAGGGAGGGAGAGATTTTGAAATTAAAGAAATGGGGAGAAGATGAAGAGGCTAATCCTATGCACAAAATTAAAAGTTAAGAGTTAAAAAGATCTGACCAAATGGGTAGCAATCCAATAGATAAGAATGTCAATAGAAACCCAGAATTCCCTTGGACTTTTAAAATCAAACAACACACAAATGCACAATTATATTATCTTGAAGAGCAAAGGCATCAAATAAAGATAGCCATATCCAAGCTTTAGCCATTCCATGATCTTCTTCAGATAAGCCCATGTAACAGATGGATTCCACAAGTCACAGGTTCAAAATAACAGCTTCACAATGATCATGTTGTAGATGAACTCAGAGGGATCTTGAATGATGTATCAGATGAAGTTTCAAATTGCAAACACTTGGTTTCACAAAAAGTTGGCATTGGCTAAGTCCTTTAGCATAGGAATGTTGCCTAAGTTCTAAGTCCATTTGTCCAAGATCAAGCCCACAGTCCACACAAAAGTTTTTTAGGGTTTTTGTTGTTATTATGTACATTAATGGTCAAAGACCACATAAACAAGCAAAGTATACACAAACAAGATATATCCCACAATATGGTCCAAGTGGACAAAGGGAAAATTGCATTAACATAAACAATTAGAATGGTATGAAAAGGCAAATGAATAAAAGCTAAAATTAAATGACATTGAAGTAAATGGCTTGAAATTAAAAGTTAGTTGTTAATGAGTTAGAAGTTAGTATTGTTTTGCTTTTGCTTTTCATTTTAAGTCATTCTTTGGAGAACACTCAACCCACTTATCACAAGCATGGATCCTTGAGCCAAGACATCTTCCAAAGGAAGGAAAAAAGGCCAAGTTTCTACACAATACCTTGAAAGAGGGGAGACTTACAATCTCACTAACTAGAATGCTATGCCTTTTGTGTCACAAATTTAGCGCTATGTTACACAATCGTAATTGGACTTATGTAGAAGTCACAACTATTTGAGGCTGGGCAATTGAATTTTGGTGTCAATGCATGTTAGAGACATAGTATAAGGGACTATGCTCATGAAACATACCACACACAAAAATAATATGCAAAAAAGGTGGCCTAGTCTCATCCGTACTCATGTTAATTTTTCAATTAACTAGCCTTAGGACTTTGAGATATCATAGGCCAAATGAGTTGAATGCATAAAGAAGGGGAATGGGGTGAAGAGGGAGGGGAATGGATCAAAACTCAAATAGGTCAAAGAAGGAATTTTACCAAATTAATATCATCCATTCATTTTGGGAGATGAAATGTACATTTCATAAATCCCCCAAATCCAATGATATTAACTTGACAAAGTCAAATCAACCTTGACCAAGGCCTAACAATAAAAGTCAAACTCAAACAAGTCAATATAATTGGTCAACAACATTATTTGGCATTTATTCAAATTAAAAATACTAAAATAAGGCACTTAAATTAAATATGGTTTGTCAAATTCTTAAAACCTCATCAAAACACCAAAGAAATGACCATCAGATTTATCATAGGTCAAACAAGGTCAAAGGACATTGGAGAAAAAATTTCAGAATTTTTAAAGACTTAAAAGTATTTTAAAACAATTAAAAACAAATGAAAAATCAATTAAATCATGAAAAATATCAATAATGATCCAAAAAATAATTTTAATTCAGAATATGAAAGAGGAAATTATTTGAATTTTTTTAGTGAAACTCTCATATTTTTTGGATCAATATTAAAATTAATATGAATTAATGAAAATAAAATGAATAAAAGAAAATCAGAAAATAGCAAAAAAACGTGGACCACGTGATCTCCCTCATTAATTGAGGTGGCAGATCAAGTGGTCCTCAACGTGCTTTCCACCATGGACTTAAGTCAATGCGCCACAGGGATGGTATTCAGAACCAACATATGAGATTAAAACAATTTAAAACAGGTCAATGGCTATGAACACTTCCAGCGCATCGCCGGAGTCCAAAGGCCGGACATCTTCTCCGGTGAACCTGGTCGGACTGGTTCACTTATCACCATCAAAAAAATGAAAAAGGAGGACATGATCTGAAAGAAAAAAAATGGTATAGAGCACGAATCCGACCTCAATTTTAACTAAATCCACATATATAGAAAGATATGAGGAGTTGAATTTTGAGGTGCGTCAACTGAGTTGCTTCGATTTGACCTCTAAGCAACTCAATCTTCTTGCCTACATTGGTAGGACTTCAAATAACCAAAGATCCAAGAGAATTGAGTGGAATTGAGAGAGAATCGACGAGATGAAATTTTCTGGAAAATACCTTCAATGCAGGTCTGAATTCCCTTGTTCTTGTTTTGGCTCGTGCTTGATTTTGCTCAGGATGCTGGCAGAAGTAGATTATAATGCATAAAAGGTCTTGGATCCCTGGAGTTTTGAATCTCAAAACAATGATATTCCAACTCAATTTCCAAAGGAAATTCTCAGGATTATCCTCTCAAATGGAAGGGTTTGGTGTTTGGGAACAAATCTGGCGCGAAGGAATCCTCAATTCTGAGCATATGGAGCTCTATTTATAGCTGAATCACATGATATTTGCACCTTACAATTGAGTTTCCAAAATTAGCAATGAGTGATGCATGCGTCCATGGGCGTGTACAGGCCCATGAGATCATTCCATTTGATCCATAATTGAGTGTGAACAAGTCTGAAATCAAAGTGGAGTGCTAGGCAATTGTATATGGAAACTTGAAGTTTGGTTTTTGCCAAATGATGATGCAATGTTCCATCCATGTGCAGCCCATTTAAATCTTGTCCAAAATGGATGAAATTGAACTTTTTGGAAAGGTTAGATCAAGAAGAACAGCGTTCATGTTTAACACTTTTCCATTTGAAGCTTGTATCATGGAGAATTTTGAGGTGGAAGTTTGGAAATTTCAACATGTTGAAATTTTTTCTAAGTGTCAAGCAATATATCACAATATTCCACCTTGCTTAACTTTTTATGTGAGCTTCAAATGAGAAACGTGTCTTCAAAACAGTTGTATCTCTTTCAAAGATCTTGAAAATGGTCTCTAATTTTTCATGTCATTTTTATTTGGAATGATAGAGTTACGCATTTTTGAAGTTTGGAAAAATCACTTGTTCAATGGTATTGGTCCAAAATGACCTATAATGTATCATCATATCACATGCTCATAAAAGTTGAATTAGATCTAAATCTAAACATCAAAGTTGAATTAGACATTTTGGATTTGATTGTGAAACTTGGAAATATTTTATCTCATAAAAAATGAGCAAGTTATGGCCTTGGGAAGTTGACTTTCAAATTAGGGTTTAGACAAAATGACCTATAATGTTTCAACATAGAAAATTCCATTCCAAGCAAAAATAACTCTAGGTCTCAACATGAAAGTTGTTTGGAATGCCATTTAGAGTAACGTTTCGCTTGGAATCATTTTCATATCGTGAAAAGTTTAGGAGATAGGGTCTAGGGAGACCCAGTTTTGATCAGATGCTTTCATCTGGCCAACCACCATCGACCAACTTGCTAACCTTCAATTCTTTAGACTTTCTTGGCTCATGGTAGATCATATATTCATAAGATGATCAATTTTAAAGTGTACGTTGAGATATATGATCAAATGGTAAGATAGCTTATTGGAGAAGTTACTCAAGTTACCCAGTCAAACTAGGGTTTCCAAGGCAAATCACCCTCAAACTCTTGAAGAAAACTTGATCAATATGATATGTAGAAACCAATGGAACTCATATATGATGCTTATAACCATTCTTGGACTAATTCATGGTTGTGATATTTTTCATGAGGGTATCAAACCCTAGATATGAACTTGATAAATCAATGGTGATCATGCCCTACCTACAAAAGAGTTAGGCAAATACAAAGACATATTTTTGGTTTTTTGGTTAGTAAAATGATAATATACAAGTATGATACAATCACATAGTTCTTGGTGATCTCTCCTAAAACAAACCCAATGAAAGAGGGGTAAGAAGGATGCCAATGTATGATCCTTATGCTAATGCTTATGATGAAATTGCATGAGAGATCTTAGGGTCAAAATTGGGGTCTTACAGCTGCCCCTATTTAAGGACATTCTAACTGAGGAGGCGAAGGTTAAAATCTTCATGTCGACTCAGTAGAATGGGCTTAAATAACAACATATAGAAACAAATTTTGGTCCCTAAGAGAACTCATGATGCATATGATATGAATGCAAAAGTTAATGCTCTGTGGGGAAATATTTCCACAAAGGAAAAGAAATCAGAGAGACCGAAAATCCGCAGGAGTATAATATATTCCGTAAGGAAAACTCACTAGGGAGACAGAGACTCTAGGGGGGGGGGGGGAAGACGAGTTATGTGTAGGCCAGGATACGACTTAAAATTGCTGGGGGACTCGAGGAATTCCATACAAAATGGAAAAGACTCAACGAGGGAACAAAAACATCTGCAGCAGATACGAGTAAGTCAGGATAAAAATGAAGTACTTGAATCATGCAGGAAAAGCGATTTCACTAAGGAAATGCGCACTCAACTGAACTGGGGAAGAAGTAAACTTCAACACAGGAGGAGCAGAAATATATTATCTACAACCTGTTACTGGGTGAGGAGATAATAAAGATCTGACAGAGAGGACATCTGTCATCGGTTAGGATGAACATATCAAGGATGACTCACTAGGAACCAACATAAGGGAATATTCAGTACCCGTTACTGGGTAAGAATAGCCTTGCTGGGGAGAACTGCAGAAAATAGGATTTACAACTACCAATTACTGGGCAGAAGACCAAGGGTGAGAATATCCGTCATCAGTTAGGATGAACATATCAAGGATAAACTCAACAAGGCAGAAAATCCGTCATCGGTTAAGATGAACATATCAAGGATAGACTTGCCTGGGAATGTCAAGGAGGATATCCGTCATCGGCTAAGATGAACATATCAAGGATAAACCAACTAAACAAAAAGTAGGAATTACATCTATCAAATGCTGGATAGAAGACCATCAAAGAGAAAATCCGTCACCAGTTAAGATGAACATATCAAGGATAGACTCTGAGAGGGGAGGAAAAATAGGGATTACATCTATCAGTTACAGGATATAATACCATCAAAGAGAAAATCCGTCACCGGTTAAGATGAACATATCAAGGATAAACTCTGCGGAGGGGACAAAAGCAGGATTTACAACTACCGGTTACTGGGTAGAAGACCGCAAAGAGAAGGAAACCCGTCACCGGTTAGGATGAACATATCAAGGGTTAACTCTCCGGGGAATAAGAATAGGGATTACAACTACATTTTCACTGGATAGAATACCAAAGGTGAGAATATCCTTCATTGGTTAGGATGAATATATCAAGGATAAACTCAGGCAGGGGGTAGAAAGATATCCGTCACCGGTTAGGGTTAACATATCAAGGATATACTTCCTGGGGAATCAGATCCACTGGGGACTCTACTAAGGAGAAAACATGGATACTTTTGCCATGTATTGGGTAAGAAATAACAAACTGCAAACTAAGAATATTACCAGTTAATGGGAAATAAACTCTTAGGAGACTCAGAGCATCTATCTAGGTAAGAGCTAGAAAGAAACAGTCAACCAAGACTCAACCCATTGAGGACATAACTCAAGAGGAGTGATTCCATCCAGATAAACAACTGGAAAGGAAACTGAAGTAATAATCATCCACGAGGACCATCTCAGTGGGGATGAGGAGAAAGGTTAAAGTCTTTCTGCCTAAAGGGCTGATGCTCTACAATTGAGGGAGGACATACACCGAAATTTGTATGGGGATAAAGTACCGCCATATAGAGAATGAGAATTTCAAACCAACAAGTTAATCAGATATGCAAATATGCAATTATGAAATTATATGAATATATATGTATATGATGATTATGCTGACAAACGATCACAAAGGATACAAAGGTGTCGCAAAGAATTTGAATCATCGGTACAATCCTCGGTCAATCCACAAAAGAGAGGGAGACCACTGCTGGAGAACAGAGAAATCAACAAACCAAAGGCTCAAAACTAGCCGAGGTAGGAGATCTGCTGAGGAGAGGCGAAGTTATCGAGTCTATGAGGAATTTTAGGTCAACAAACACAAATAGCTGCTCAGAAACTAGGAGGGAACTCTGACTAGGAGCGAGTCGGATGGCGACTGGTGGGGAAACCAATGCGATCTACTGGGGAAAACATCTTACTCTACTGAAGATCAACCCTGTTGGGGAATAGAGAAACACTTTCGGGGAAATAACACGCCGCAAGGTACTGAATCAACCAACTTAGTTGGGGAAAAGAATCGGAACTCCGCTAGGGAATAAACACTTTGCTGGGCAACCAGATCAACACAAACAACTAAGGATACCCGAAGGGTTAACTGCTTGGGGAACCTCTGATGCTTAGCACTTAAGGACTTACTGCTCTTGAAATGCTGTTGATACTTCCTTTTTAATTGCTTTGAAAAATTCTTGCTTTTATATGTTTTGAGAAAAAATGATTTTGATTAAAAAAATTAAATTTTCAAAATGATCATAATAAAATTTAAATTATTGGCTGAAGTAAATAAGAGTAGAAACAATTGGATAAAAGCTCAACTTTATTTACTGGGATGGGAGTCTGTAAATGATAAGACTCCATAGATTTTTACAAAGTTGAAAATGGTAATTTACATGGAAAAGGGCTACCTTGAATACAAATGATCCTTAATCCTTCTACCAATCCTTTGATATCCACTATGCTCTTGACGGCTGCCAGGATGATGGATCGACGTCAACCCTATGCTCGGAGTTCTCCAAAGTTTGAAAATTGGCAGAATGCAGTTACTTGCCAAAATCCCTAATTTTTGCATAAGTTTCCCCAAGGTGGGGTACCCAACTTATCGGGAAATTCTTTCTGTTTTTTTATGTCTCTAATTTTTGCCTGAATCGCCCTTTCGGGTTTTCAATCCTCCGAGACGCTCATTTTTTACTAAGCATCCCTTTCGGGTTTTCAACTTAGTGAGCTGTTCTTTTCTTTTTAGACGAAGTATTTCTTGACTGCATTTGCGTTCACAGGACGAGTGAACTCTTCACCATCCATAGTTGTAAGAATCAAAGTACCGTATGAAAATGCTCTCTTAGCAACATATGGGCCTTCATAATTAGGAGTCCATTTTCCCCTAGGATATGGTTTGAACGACAAGATCTTCTTGAGCAAGAGGTCACCTTTTCTAAACACACGAGGTTTGACCTTCTTATCAAAAGCTTTCTTCATTCTCTGCTGATATAACAGACCATGACACATGGCAGTCAATCTCTTCTCTTCAATCAAATTCAACTGGTCAAACCTGGTCTGACACCATTCAGCCTCAGTCAACTTGGCTTCCATGAACACACACAATGAAGGAATCTCAACCTCTACGGGGAGCACTGCTTCCATACCATATACAAGAGAGAAAGGGGTTTCCCCTGTTGAAGTGCAGATGGATGTACGATACCCATGCAAAGCAAACGGGAGCATCTCATGCCAATCCTTGTATGTGACAACTATCTTCTGAATAATCTGCTTAATGTTCTTGTTTGCAGCTTCAACAACCCCATTCATCTTAGGTCTGTAGGGAGAAGAATTATGATGTGCAATCTTGAAGTCTTTGCAAAAAGCTTCAACCATATTGTTATTCAAGTTCGATCCATTATCAGTAATGATCTTACTTGGCACACCATAACGACATATGATCTGATTCTTGATAAACCTTACAACAAATTGCTTGGTTACATTTGCATATGATGCCACTTCAACCCATTTGGTGAAGTAGTCAATTGCCACCAAAATGAAATGATGTCCATTCGAAGCTTTAGGCTCAATCATCCCAATCATATCAATTCCCCACATTGATAAGGGCCATGAGGAAGAAATAACATTCAATAGTGTTGGAGGGACATGAATCTTATCAGCATAAATTTGACACTTGTGGCACTTCTTCACAAACTTGCAACAGTCAGATTCCATTGTCAGCTAATAGTAACCTGCTCGCAACATCTTCTTCGCCATTGCATGTCTATTGGAATGAGTACCAAAGGAACCTTCATGCACTTCAATCATCAACAAGTCTGCTTCGTGTATATCCATGCATCTGAGCAAAACCATGTCGAAGTTTCTCTTGTACAGTATATCACCATTCAAGTAGAAATTACCGGCTAATCTACTCAAAGTCTTCTTATCTTTCAAGGTGTCCATTTTTAAGGTATTTGAGAGAGCTACAACTTTTATGAAGACACTTTCCTCATTTGAAGCTCCCATAAAAAGTTAAGCAAGGTGGAATATTGAGACATATGACTTGACACTTAGAAAAAATTTGATATGTCAAAATTTTCCAAACTTCCACCTCAAATTTCTCCAATTTCCATGCTCTAAATGAAAAAGTGTTCAACATCAAACTTGTTCCTCTTGATCTCACCATCCCAAAGAGCTAAATTTCATTCATTTTGGACTTGAAATGCATAGGCTGCGCATGGCTTAAACAGGATGATATCATTGGGCATGGATCCAACTTCAAGTAACAATGCACATGTGCCTTGCAATCCAATCAATCTTCAAAGCATATGAACTTCATATTTGGACTTTCAGCAATCATTCCATGGGCCTATGCACGCCCATGCACCATTCCATCATCATTTTGCCAATTTTAGAAAGTGGAAAGGGTGTGCAAATATCACATGGATTTGGCTATAAATACAGCTGCATTTGCTCAGAAATAACACACACATTGCGCCAGCTTTGAATCTCCATTGAAAACCCTTCACTCTCATAGGATAACCCTGATAAATTCATTTGAATTTGAGCTTGAATCTCCACTGTTTTGGAATTCAATTCTCTAGGTGTCCATTGCTTATAAACCTTTCCATTCCTCTCCTACAAGCAATTGAAGTGAATCCAAGCACAATTCAGATCAAGATCCATCGTGTTCAGACCTCCATTGAAGGTAATTTGTAGAAATTTTAAACTCTTTGATTATCTTAAATTGTTGATCAATTCCATTAATTCTTTGGTTGTCTGAAGTCCTACCAATGTAGGCAAGAAGATTGAGTTGCTTTGAGGCCAAATCGAAGCAACTCAGATCATGTACCTCATTTTTCAATTCCACATATCTCTTAATATATTTGGAATTGGAGGAATTGGAGGTTAGATTCGAGCTCAACGCCATTTTCTCTTTAAGATCGTGTCCATTTTCTTTTTTTGGTGATGGTTCATGTTGATCAATCCGGTGAAGCTCCCCGGAGAAGACAACCGGAGCTCTGGCTCCGGTGATGATGTGTCTTGTATCTGAACCACTTGATCCAAGTCTCATGTTCTAATCTTGATCGTTCCTTGTGATTATTCCATTTGCCACGCTGTTGACTCAGGTGTATGTTGTACACGCGTTTTGGATCATCAAATCTGCCACCCCAATTAATGAGGGAGATCTGATGGTCCACGTAATTTAGCATTTTCTGAATTTTATTTTAATTCCATTTTCTTCAATAATTCATATTAAATTCAATATTGATCCAAAAAATATGGGACTTTCACCAAAAACTTCCAAATATTTTTCTCTTTCGTATTCTGAATTAAAACTATTTTTTGGATCATTATTAATATTTTTCATGAATTAATTAATTTTTCATTTGTTTTTAATTGTTTAAAAATATTTTTAAATGTCCAAAAATTATGAAATTTTTTCTCCAAGGTCCTTTGACCTTGTTTGACCTATGATAAATCTCATGGCCATTTATATGATGTTTTGATGATATTTTAGGAATTGGACGAAACATATTTGAATTTAATGCATTATTTTATTATTTTTAATTGAATAAATGCCATTTAAATTGTGTTGACCCTTTGTATTGACTTAATTGAGTTTGATTGTTTGTTGTTGGGCCTTGGTCAAGGTTGATTTGACTTGGTCAAGGTTGATTTGACTTTGTCAAATTAATATCATTGGATTTAGGGGATTGATGGAATGTACATTCCATCTCCCAAAATGCATGAATGATATTAATTTGGTAAAAGTCCTCCTTTGACCAATTTGTGATCTCATTCATCCCCTTCCCACTTCATCTAATTCCCCTTCTCCATCCATTCATTTCCATTTGGCCTATGATATCTTAAAGTCCTAATGCTAGTTGATTGAAAGAGTAACATGAGTATGGATGAGATTAGGACACACCTTTTGCATATTTTTTGTGTGTGGTATGTTTAATGAGCATAGTTCATAATACTATGTCTCCAACATGAATTAACACCAAAAGCCCATTGCCCAACCTCAAATAGTTGTGACTTCTACATAAGTCCAATTACGATTGCTTAACATAGCGCTAAATTTGTAACAAAAAGGCATAAACATTCTAGTTAGTGAGATTGTAAGTCTCCCCTCTTCCATGGTATTGTGCGGAAACTTGCACTTCTTTCCTTCCTTTGGAAGATGTTTTAGTTCAAGGATTTATGCTTGTGGCAAGTGGGTTGAGTGTTCTCCAAAGAATGTCTTGAAATCAAAAGCAAAACAAAACTAACTACTAACTTACTAACTAATAACTTTTAATTTCATGCTTTTACTTTTAATGCAATTTACTTTTAGTATTTTATTATCATTTTCCATTATACATATCATTTTAACCATTTATGTTAATGTAATTTTCACTTTCTCCATTTGGACAATAGTGTTTGATATATTTTGTTTTGTATTACTTTGTTTGTGTAAGACCCCAATTTTGGGCCCTAAGATCCCTCATGGCCCATATCATTCATATCATAACCTCAAGGGTCAATGCATGCCTTTGTCCCCTCCTAGTGGGTTGATTGCCTTGTGGGTTTGTTTCTTGATCACCAAGCATACTTTGCATTTGTATATCTTTGCTTTCATATGTTTATCATTCAAAAAAATACAAAAATATTGTCAGTCTAACCTTGTTGCTTGCAGTGGAAGTAATCATCAGCATTTAGGTCAAAGTCAGTCATTGATCAATCAAAGCAATGGATGATGGCCATTCTTGTAGAATTTGGGCATCATGGTCAATAATCACAAGTTCATACATCTTGAAACATCATTTGAAGTCAAGTTATCAAGAAATTAGGGTTTGGAAATCATCAGAAGAAGTTCAATCAGGCCAAAACCCTAGAAAAGTCAACAGAAAAGTCAAACTTGGTCAACTGTTGATTTAATCAAGAATTTGATGGATAGAATTGATTTGAAGAAGCTCATTCATGCTTGTATAAACCTCATCTATCATGTTCAACCTCATCATGGAAGAAAATCAAGCCAATCAGAAAATTTTCCAGAAATAGAAAGTGGACCTGTAATTTCAACTGCCAGAAATGGAAACTTCTTGATCTTAAACTTACATCATGATACAAGCTTCAAATGAATTTTTGCCCAACATGAAAGTTGAAGGTCTTGTCTTCCCATTTTCAAAAAGTCCAAGAACATCAAAATCCCATGTGTGGTTGTCAAGATATGATCAAATCATTTTCACCAAATTTTGAACTTCAACAAGCCATATCTCTCAAACCATAAGGCCAAATTTGGTGGGGTTTTTTCCTACAAACCACATTTTTCATCCTCTTTCCAAAAATATATATTTCATGACCTAAAACCTTGCCAATCAAAATGGCATTTTTGGACCTTTTGCATTTAAATTCAAAGTTTGACCAAACTTTGACTTTTTGAGTTTTTGACTTTTTCTTGATTTGGTCAATTGGGAAATGCTTTAAACCATATTTGAAACTTGCCTCAAGCCATAAACCATGATCATATCACCATTTTCCCATCATTTTGAATCAAAATGCAAAGTTGGCATTTTTATGCATATTGGTTCAAAAAAGCAAAACCAGTACAGTTTTCATATGTACAATCAAAGCAGCAGCAATGTTGGTCTGTCTACAGCCTGGTTATAAGCCCACTCGACCATGAACACACCCTCCATTCCACTTTGTTACAAAATTAGCAAAATTGCAAATCATATCATTTAGCATAAACCAGCTTAACACATCATTAAAGGACCAAAAGCAGACCATATTTAAACTTCATTTTCTGCATTTCCAACCCTAGACAGCAGCCACCACACAGAAAATACTCCTACTCTCTCATCTTGCATTTTGCTCGGCTGAGATTTTTCACCCAAAACCATCAAAGCATACGAGTAATCCTTGGTTATTTCTTCACTTGGACAACATATTTAGCTCACCTTCACCATAAAATCACTGCTGTAAAGTCTTCATCATCTTCTGTTTTCCAAAGACCTCTCACATGGCAGCTTGAAGCTAGAATTGATTTAAGCAAAGTTGAGCACAATTCCTTCTGAGATACATCATTTGGGACCATCATCTTCATCTGTTCGAGCTTCAAACCTTCAAATAATCACTGCTCTACACTTTTCTTCAAATCCAAGTAAATTTTCGAAAACTCTAATTTCTTAAATCAATGCTATGCCATGTGTAGAGTATGTTCTTATGGTTACATTAAGCTTGAAATTACTAAAAATGATTAAGTATTATGCTAGTTATGTTGAAATGAAATCTGGAATTGGTTTATGTTCTTGCTCGATTTATGATAATCAATGAGTTCTAGTGGAAATGGCAGGTAGATTCGTGTTAGTTAGAGCTTGCTGTTTAGTTGTGTGTATTTGATTTTCATGTCTGGAAAATATTGTTGTTAAGCTCGATTGAACATGATGATGATAACACCCTGCAGCTGAAATTCTGTCTTGCCCAAATTTTGCATGAATTTAGTTTTGTTTGTGGCTGTTTGTTGTTTGCACGATTGTTCAGGGCCATGCTTGTTTATGTGGTACTGTTGGAATTCATTTTCCCTTTGATGATGAGCTTTGATGCTATGCTGTTGTTTTTGTTTGATGAACATTGTTGAATGATGGAGCATGCCATGCTGTTTTGAACCACATGAACATGCCATTCTGCTGCTATGCTAAAACCATGTTGTTGTTGTGTTTTTTGCTTGTTTGATGATTTTTTTTAAACATGATGAGCACATGATAATGATGGATGTTGCTGTTGATTTAAAACCAATACCCTGCTGTTGTTTCCAAGCTAGGCTGCTAGAACCATGTTGCTGTCTTGAACCTGCTTGCTAAATCCATGTTGTTGTGTGCTGTTGTTCATTTTGGTTGAATGTTGATAGACACCATGAACCATGCTGCTTTTGAATGATACCTTGTTTCGATTTCTGTTTACATGAAGATGATATTGCTTGCTATTATGATGAACTGCCTGTTGTGTTTGGTTTTTGTTGTTACATGATGATGATGAGTATGCCATGCTATTGTTTTGGGTTTGTTTGATCTGTTGATGAAGAATGATGAATGTTGCTGATGCTGTTATGCTATGCTGTTGCTTAATGCTTGTTTATAATGCTAACATGATGATGGTTGTTGCTGTTGTTTTTGAAACCAATACCCTGACAGTTATTTCTATGCCATGTGGTATGTTATTGATTGTTTGATGTGTAAACATTGCCAATGCCATGTCAGTTGTTTGCTGTTGTTTGTTTTGGCGCGGATATTGGTAACTATATGTGTACCCTACTGCTGTTTTGCATGAACATGCCCTATCCAGAAATTCCATTTGTCTTTATTGTTTTATTGTTCATGTCATGATGCCGCTATATGCTATTGTTCATGTGTTGGTTAAATGAGGAACATTGATGTTCATTGCTATGCTACATTGCTGCTGTTTTGTTTGGTTCGATGATGATCATGACCATTGCTGTTTGCTTGATGCTGTTACGATGATCACATGACAATGATGCATATGCTGTCTGCTGGATGTCGTTGTTGGTCGAATTTTGTTGATGCTGTTTGCTTGTTGATGCATGATGATGAAATGCCCTGTTGCAGTTTGTTTTTAAACCTTGCAATTGTCCAGAAATTCATGTGATTTATTTGTTTGTTGTGTTTGAATGTGGCTACTTGATTGCTGCATGATTATCATTTTACATGTTGCTGTTACCTGGTGATGTTTTAATTGATAACATGAAGATGCATGAATGCCATAGCCATGAATACATGTTGCTAAAACCCTAAGTTCCTTGTTAAACCCAGAAAGATGGACGATGATTGGCTGTTGTTGGTTGTTACACTGTTTCATTAAGAACCGACCAATAAGATCATTTCAATTGCCTTGCCTTATGCTGTGCGTTTCAATTAGTGAGTTGCCAAATGACACAATTGCCATCCTGTTGACTTTGTTTGACCACTTGCCTTGCTAGTTTGTTTCATATTTCACCCAATTTCATCCAACTCCAACAATTATTTTCTCATTCATTTTTTCACCAAAAATTATGAAATTTTTTCCACATGTTCACAAATGAGTCTAATATTTAATTGTGAATTTTAATTAATTTTTCATGTCCTGGATTTTAAATGATAAATTATTTTCTCAACATGTGTGAATGATTGATACCTTGTGCCATTCTCTTTGTGAAATACTCATGACATATCCAATGAGCTTGAAATTTTTTGTGGTGAAACTAGACACATTGACCTTCATTTCCATATAAAGTTTGTGCATTTCTCATTTGTGGATTGAGAGTTATGATTTTCTGAAGTTATGTGTTACATTTGGTGCTATACCATGATCATGCATTTTCCCAATTTTTGTTCACATGCTTCCTCTTATCCAAATGACTCCAAATTTTGCATGAATGATCCCTTGAATGTCTAATTGATGTATGAATTTTATTGGAATTAATCATGCTGTTTTCCATTTGATTGAGAATTTTCTTCCATATGTGGTCATTTGTTGACTTTTTGTGCTATGCCTTGCCAAATCTTTTGTGAAATTCTCAAATCTTATTGTATGTCCATGAAATTTCATATGTGACAACTAGACACTTCAAGCTTTGCATTGGTGTTAATCTCATTCATTTCTCTTCTGTTTTCAAATTAATATGATTTTTTGAGGTTGACCCATGCTTGTTGACTTTCACCATGCTTACTTGAATTTGATTTGACTTCATGATTTTATTTGACTGCCTTCCTCTCATCCAAATGCCATGAAATTTTGCATGTGTTCCATGTTAGATGTTAGGATTGAGTGTAATTTATTTCATAATTTTTGAAATTGTTTGAGTTGACTTTTGAATGAAGTCCTTGCTGTTGACTTTTACATGCTTCCTTTGCTATGCTTTGCATTCTTTTGCATATGAAATGGCTTTGATGCATGATATAAGTTTGAATCCAATTGTGTTTACTTTCTTACATGATTGAATTTGACTTTGATTGAACATTGCTTGCTGCCTTGACTTTTTCTTTCATCTTTGACCCTAGGCCAGTCCTAGTGGTCTTCTGAGCTTATGTTGAGTTCATCTGTTTCAGGTTGAACACTAATGCCTTGAGGATCATTCAAATATTTGTTTGAGTTGAATTATATGGTTTGCTAACCTTTGTTTTGTAGGTGACTCACATGCTTGAGTCTTTGTGCCTTGCACAATTGGTCCCACTGTGTGACTATTGGTTCATTTCCTTTTGATTTTGACTGTTGACTTGTTTACTAATGAGTTTGACTTTTGCAGGTGCTTTAGTTGCTTAAGTTCTTTGAACTTGCTTGCTTGCTTTGCTTTTTAGCATTTGCTTTGAGGTATAATTACTTCTTCTTCATGTAGTCTGGAGACCCGGTCTGTTATTTGACCGGGCAAACTGTCTGAAGTCCTCCTTAAGAGGCAATGCCTGTGTGTGTTTATAATTGTCCCAAGCAGGAAAAGTCCTTCAAGTAAGGCAATTGGTGGAAGGTAGGGATAAGAAATCTATCCCCGACTATTCAGTGTGTCCTCTCTTTGCTCCCAGTACCTGGTTGAAGCAATGAGATAAATACCCAAGATCTAATCGAGTCAATAATGTGGAGAGAGTTCCTACTTTCTGAACTCCCACACTTTCTTTGATGCTCTCTCTGATCTGAGATTGAAGCAATGAGGCACACCCCTCATCTCCTTTTCATCTGCTTCACCTGAGCCCCTCAATGGCCAGGTTAAGAGCGACACTTACCTATTACAGTGGGCTGTTAAAGTCAAACCCTCTTGTGTGAGCCCCCCATTGTTTGGCTATAGAGTGTGCTGTTTGTTATTCATTGATTGATTGATTGCTTCATATGTACTTGCTTGCCCATATGCTATGCATTTATCATCATCATCAATTGCCATTAGTGCATGATCATCTCATTTGTTTTGTGATGTTATCATTGTTGTTTGCCCATTGAGGACAATTGTAAGTCCATCTCTTTTGGCCTTTGCTCCTATGATATGGAAGGATAGAGTGTAAGACCTCATTGGTCACTCATATCTTCTGTTTATCTGTTTGTATGTGAGGATACAGTTATAAGTCCCTGTAAGTTGGCATCTGTTATCCTGTGATCATAATTTGATCTGTTTGATTTGTATGTGAGGTTGCAGTTATAAGTCCCTGTAAGTTGGCATCTGCTTTCCTGTGATCATAGTTTGTTTTCTTTGTTGATGAGAGGTTGCAATTATAAGTCCCTGTAAGTTGGCATTTGCATTCCTGTGATCATGATTGTTGCTTTTGTTCTTGTATGTGAGGATCCATTGTAAGTCCCTGTGATGTGGCATTGGATTTCCTGTGAGCATACTGTGGAGTTAACCTAAGTCCAGATAGATTGGCAGTTGACTTCCCTGTTTCATTTTCTTCTGAGGAGATTGGTGTAAGTCCATTGAGTGGCATCTGATATCCTGTTCTATTTTAGGAGACTGGTGTAAATCCATATATTGGTATCCGGTATCCGCTTTTATTTCTTTGCCTGTGGAGATTAGTGTAAGACCATTGAGTGGCCTCTGATATCCTGTTTTGTCTTAGGAGACTGGTATAAGACCATTGATTGGCATCCGGTATCCGTCTTTGTTTTGCTTGTTTGTTATTATCCATTGCTATTCCAAAGGACACACTTGAATCATCCGCTATATGATCTCAAGAAGTGAACCTTCTAAGAAGTTTTATTATTCATCCTTCATCCATTCATCATCTATTATGTCCTAAACCTTTTCACACTTTATTTTCCAAACTTGACGTAAGTGTTGTGCAAACATCTTCATGTTTTCTAACTAAAAACCTGGACTCAAGTCCTTGACCTTTTTTTTTTTCAAACTTCATTTCATAATACTTCTCTGAATTGATCTTAATCATACTTTGACTCCATTTTCATAATCATAATCAGTAATTCCACTCATTCACCTGTTTTGGCTTTGTCCATTAATCTTTTCATACATGAGCTATAGGTTTGATTTATCTTAGTGGTTGATGTTAATCTCACCTTCTGTCTTTAGTGATTGAATCGTAAGCCTTCCTTGCCTATTATAGGGTTAACCCCTCCTTGGCAAGTTGAAGCTGTTCTCACATGGTGGACGTTGTTGTTTGTATAAGGTTGAGTTTTCTCCCGTGGATAACGTAAGACCTAGGGTTTGTGTTTAAAATTGAACCTAACCCACTTTTGGAAATCTTTTAGCCGAACTACGGCGTTCTGATCCTTACCTTTGATGGAAGGTACGTAGGCAACGGGTTCATCCGTTCGAACCCAATACCCAATAATAATAAAACTTGTATATTCTTTTCTCACCATCCCAATCATGTTTGCACAATCTTTTTGTCATAACAAATAATAATTTTTGCATAACAAGTGTGAAAAGGGCTCCCTAGGAGTACCTAGGACGTAGTGGGTGCCTAACACCTTCCCATTGCGTAATTTACCCCTTACCCAGAATCTCTGATCTTTTTATTAGTTTTCTACGTGTAAAACTTCTTAGGCTTTTGTTCGCTTTTTAGCCAATCCTTTGGATAAATAAAAGTGCGGTGGCGACTCGAAATTTCAATGTATCTCATAGCTTATGATTTAATCGATAGATCATATAGCGACGAATACACCGCTACAGAAAAGTGGCGACTCTGCTGGGGAGACTCTCACCAGAATCTCTGGTTGTATTGCCTACTTTTCACCCTTGTTGTGATATATGTTATTATTCTTTATCTGGCATATTTTTGTACAATTTGGGATGAATGTATTGATTGTAATGTGTGAATTGCTTGATATACATTTGCTGTGTGCTTTGGTGATCTGTGAGATGAGTTCTATACCCGAACTCGAGTGCTCTCTAGGATAGGAGAATGGCATAGTCTTGTCGACTGGTGTGGAGTAGTCCTTAGCCAGTTGACTTGCGAGTCCATTCACTTGGTGGAGGTCATGTTGGACTAATAATGTCACACAAGTTATTTGTGGTTAGGCATTATTCTTTCAATCATGTTCCGCAGAAGCCAAGGACCTTAGTTTACCAAACCCATCTTGGCCTATTTTTAGGACCGTAGTGCGGAGGTCGTTCAGATGTCAGTTCTGATACGATTGTTACGCGATACTACACTCATAAGAGTTTCTCTTGAGAATATTCTTGGAATACGAGTATTCGTTCCTCCGATAATATTCGAAAGATGGAACGATGATTATGGGAACCTCTGGTAGAACATGTCTGGCAGGTTTAAACCCTAGTACACTCCCTTTGGGTGGTTCTTAACCGAGACTCCATGCTCGTGACTCTCAACAAACCCGTGATTCGTGGTTGAATCGTTCAAACATTGTTAATATCAATGGATCCCGGATCAGGTGTAAAACCTAAAATCCACCAAAGCGGCTGGTTGATATTAAGAATGTTAGAGCCGGTTCATGTACCGTTAATATCAATGGAACTTGGGTGTCGATAAGGTGAAAACCTAAATCCACCAAAATGGATGATTGATATTAGGGATACAATGAGCTTTCCCGCGACCTTTGTTTGGTGTGCTTTGCTTGATCCTTGAGTGTGTTTGTTGCATTCATGCATTCACGCATTCATCTGCATCCATATCATCAGATAAAAGAGAAAATTTTCAAGGAACTCAAAGGAGTTTATTTGCAAAAATTTTCAAAACATGAAAAAACCGGAAATTTTTTTTCACCTGATATATCTGATGAGATATTTTCATGTATGATCAAAATGCTTAAATCTTTCAAAGTTTGCAAATAAAACCCTCGGGTTCCTTTGATATAAAAACAAGCATATGCATAAACACTTCATGCATCATTCGCATAAGCAGGTGTTTTGTTCCGGTCTCCCTTCCTGTGGTTTGACCCTGCGATCTTCATTTATTTTGAGACGCACTTTGCCGGTATTATACCAGAGCCAACTCTGCCAGATTGATGGATCATCCTGGGCAAGAGAGTTGTGAATTCAGAGAGGATTTTGCCAGCCTTAGTGCTGTTGATGGATTTATTCCTGTTGATGGATTTATTCCTGGTTATCCAATCCCGGGCTGGCATTGGCTATGGTTCTGGGGCACTTAATGAGCAAGGTTTGTTCACAAGTGGAGGATTCATCCATGACGATCAACCTGAAGAGGAAGCTGTTACTATCATTGAAGAAGAAGATGCAGAAGATTTGAACACTTTCATCATACCTGGTGGTGTCTGCCACTGTTGGGTCGCTGTGGATGTTCCTACGGTCATTCATAAGTCAGCGTGATTTGTTCATTTTGTTTGAAACCCTTCTCCCATGCCAAAAGGAGAAGTGATGACATTGTTGACAACATTTAATACAATGATGTTTTCATTCAATTAATGCATTGCTAAACATTTGTTTTTCCATTTGTTTTCACTTTTTGCTTTTGCATGAAATCAGTGATCACAAAAAACCTGAAAAACAAAAACAGCTTTTTCATCTGCATAAATGATTTGCTTGTTTAAAATATCAAAAGCTTTTCATTATCCAGAATCATTATGCAGGGATTTCTAAACCCATTGAACATAATGATCCAACGCCATCTCCCAATCTTGAAGTCCTTGTATCTGAGGCAGAGGAAGATGATGTTGAAGGGGATTCCTGATGAGATTACCCGACTTCTTGAGCACAAAAGAAGCTCATTCAGCTGTATCACAAGAATCAGCAGAACAGTCAAACTGGGGCATTCAAAAAAAAAAAAAAAAAAAAAAAAAAAAAAAAAAAAGAGAAAAAATCAAAAATCAGGAAAAATTTTCCAAATATTTTTCCAAAGAAAAAAGAAAAATTATACCCTCAAGTCCCTAGTTGACTAATGCTGAATGGATTCAGAGTCGTTATGACCAATTGAATTTTGATTGAAGAGAAGAGATTAACTGCCATGTGCCATGGTCAGTTATATCAGCAGAGAATGAAGAAAGCATTCGACAAGAAGGTCAAGCCTCGTGTGTTCCGAGAAGGTGACCTCGTGCTCAAGAAAGTTTTGTCTTTCGCGCCCGATTCCAGGGGCAAGTGGACTCCAAACTACGAGGGTCCATATGTTGTTAAGGGAGCCTTTTCAGGCGGTGCTTTGATGCTTACAACAATGGATGGGGAGGATTTCACTCGTCCTGCGAATTCAGATGCAGTCAAGAGATACTTTGCCTAAAAAAAAAAAGTATATGCAAATAAAAAAAAAAGAATGAAAAAAAAAACAGAATTGCTCGCTAAGTTGAAAACCCGAAAGGGCGGCTTAGGCAAAAATGAGCGTCTCGGTGGATAACCCGCAAGGGTAATTCAGGCAAAAATTAGAGACTTGAAAAAAAAATATATTTGCATACCCGCTAGATTGAGTACCTCACTCTGGGGCAATCTAGGCAAAAATTAGGGATTTGGCAAGTAACTGCATCCCGACAAGACTTTCTGTTCATCAGTCGTCATTTCGTCAGAAGATTCTCGATTCGTCGTCAAACTGAAGCTTCGGATACATCGAGATTCAAATTGGTAGAGAAAGGATCATTATGTTCAATGTAGCCCTCTTCCAATATATATCACTGATTTCAAATTTGTACAGATCTATGGAGTCTTGCCATTTGCAGACTACCATTCCATTAAATCAATTTGAGCTTTTTATCCAATTATTTGCACTCTTATTTGTTTCAATTCAACAAATGTTTTGCATGTTTTAAATTGATAAAATGTCATTATTTTAAACAAATCAATTTTTCAAAATTTTTGTTTTAAACAAAGTGAACATTCACAATATTGAAAGGATACTCAAGAATATCTCAGTGCTCTCCCGAGGGTGGCATGATTCCCAACAGGTAAGACACTTGTTCATATCCCTGGTTTGGTGGTATCTTCTTTCTCCAAATCTTTGTTGAGGTTGTTCCTCAAAGCAGAGTTGTTGTTGGGGCTGTTCCCCAGTACGGTTGCAAGTAAGTGTTGTTGAAGACTTCGTTCTCTCCAGCAGCAGTTTTTCCCCCAGCGTGGGTGTTTTCTTGAGAAGTTTCGGCGGTTGATGGTCTATCATCCTGGTGCCCCGTCACTTTCTCCAGTGGGTCGTATACCCCAGACTTTATTTGTCTCCTCAGCACAGTCATGAGTATAACTGATTGATTGGTACTCCCCTCAGAGTCGCGAGTAGAGCTGTTATTAATATCCCCACCAGGGTTTGCAGGTGGAGTTGTTACTTCTTTTCCCCATGCAGTGTTGCCAGCGGATTTGTCTGTTTCCTCAGCATGATTGTTTTCTTTTGAAGATTCGGTAAGTCAGTGGTTTGATACCCGGTACTTTACCTTTTCCCCGGCGAGGTCGTCTGTGGAATTGTTGCTATCTCTCCATCAGAGTTATTATCTCCAGCAGAGCAGGATTTATTTTCCTACTCAGTGGTTGTTTGGGTTGATATCCCAGTTTTGCAACCACCTTTTCCTCAGTTTAGTCTGCAGGATGTTTGTTGTGGCAGTTTCGCCCGTTGATACTCCTTCGATCCCCAGTATGGTCGGATGATGGCTTTTGCTTCCAGTGAACGGATTTGATTTCCTGACTGTTTGTGATCCCCAGTAGATTGGCTTATATTGCAGAATCTACTTGTTGTGATCAGTTTGCTTTGTATTCTCCCCAAGCGGAGTGGTTTATTGCAGAATATATTTGTTTGATCTGTCCTCCCTCAGTGGTTTGTTCCCAAGAGAGTAGCCGACAGCTTTTCCCCAATAGAGTTGCTTGTGCAGTTAGATTCTATCTGGATGATATCATTCTCCCTCAGTGGGTTATCCCCCAGTGGAGTTATGTGGATTTGCTTCTACAGCAGTTCGTGCCTATGCACTTTTGTTTCTCAGTCGACACTGGGACCCCCTGCAGATATACTTTGGGACTTCTCTTGTTCCCCTACAGATTCGTCTTGGTGGCTGTTCTGCCCGTTGTAACTTTCTGTACCCTGATTGGGTTGTTTCCTGATATTTTCTGATCCTCTGCTTCTTCAGCAGTACCTGCAGATCTTTGCTTTACAGCATGTAGATCTCCGCAGATTGGCTCTCCAGCTGGTTTTTCCCCTGGAAGTATAATACCAGACGTTTGGTTCCTGAACCTGTTTGTGTTAGAATTGTCTGTTTTGTCAGCATTCATCAAACATAAATCACGCATATTCATGCATATTCATAAAACATTCAGATATTCATGTTGCATTTCTTGCCATATATCTCTTGTTTGTCGTGTCTCCTGCTATAGTGATATAGATCTCTTTACAGATCTCCCTAAGCAGATGTCGGGTGTTTATGAATCTCTCCATATAGAGTCAACCCCATAAGCAGAAAATGTTGTCTTTCCTTCTGCAGTTCCCCACTGAGATATATCCTCGTGGATGACGGTTTCTTCCATTTCCTCCCAACACATATATTGGGATGGATTTTCCTATTTGAGTTATATCCTCATTAGGACGTGTCTTTATTCAGTCTGTCTCTTCGGATCATTCCCGAATCGACTATTTGTCAGATATCTTGTGATTCCCAGTGGGTTGTTCCCCAGCGGAATGTTTTTTGGGCCTCTACCCAGTAACCGGTAGTTGTAAGTCCTATCTTTTCCTGGCTTTCTTGACAGAATTTGTGGTTATACACCTTTTATTCTCCAGCCAGAGTTTTTGGTCTTCTACCTCATACCCGGTAGTTGTAAATCCTATTTTCCTGCTCTTCAGCAGTTTGTGGTTTGTTATAAACCCTATTTTGGTTTCCCGTGCGGATTTGTGTGATTTGTTATATCCCCACGCGGAGTTTTTGGTCTTCTACCCCGTATTCGGTAGATGTAAACCCTAATTTTTGTGGTTATCTTCATCCAATATATTTGATGATGATTTTCCTTTGCTTGTATAAGTTGCTCAGATCAGCACTTATATCTTTAGCAAATATTTTGCGGATAATTGCCGTATGCTAGCAATTTTATCCCCAGTGGGTCTTTTCACCGTATGCTAGTGATTTGTTCCCCGGATCATTGGTTGTTTACCAG
Organism: Lathyrus oleraceus; assembly: GCF_024323335.1. Taxonomy (NCBI): domain Eukaryota; kingdom Viridiplantae; phylum Streptophyta; class Magnoliopsida; order Fabales; family Fabaceae; genus Lathyrus; species Lathyrus oleraceus. The sequence goes on from NC_066581.1 coordinate 408,025,387, forward strand.
TGCATCCCCAGCTAGTCTTCTGTCGATAATTGCCGGATGCTTGCAATTTATCCTCAGCAGTTCGCCTTTCATTTACCCTTTTGTTGGTAATGTTTGTTGCTTCTTTTGATTGGTTATCATTATATACCCAATTTGGTATCCCGATGCCTTTCTGTTCGGTCGATTTATCCCTTGTCAACCCAGTAACCGGTTGTGGATAATCTTCCATGCGAGTATATTATTCACGGTCTGCCGGTAATGAATAATATGTCTCATGCACTCTTCAGTCGAAGCCTTTTGTGTTTCCCCAGTCGAGTAAGATTCGTTATTTCCCTTTTGTGGAGTCGAATATTTTCTTGTTGTTGGATAATTGCCGGATGCTTGCAATTTATCCCTTTGAGTTGTCTTTCGTTTACCCGTATGCTTGGTATCGATTGTCTCTCTTTTTTCGGTTAGTCACCTATTATATACCCAGTAACCGGTATCTCTGGTGTCTTTTCCTCTCGAGTGTATTATTCACGGTCCGCCGGTAATGAATAATATATCTCATGCGCTCTTTAGTTGGAATCCTTTGTTGATTTTCCCCAACTGAGCAAGATTCGTATTCTTTGTAGAATCGAATGTCCATCCTTTAACCAGTTTGCGTTTCGGATGATGAGTGTTTTGGAAGTGAAAACCAATTCACGTTTTCGGTAGATCACCTATTATATACCCAGTAACCGGTATCTCTGGTGTTTCTTACCATGCGAGTTTATTATCTACGTTCTGACGGTAATAGATAATAGATCTCATGCGAGTATTTTATCCACGGTCTGCCGGTAATGGATATTATATCTCATGCACTCTTTGGGTTTGTGTCCCCATTTGAGTAAGATTCGTTTTCCCGTTGTGGATTCGAATGTCCATCCTGTAAGTTGTTTTGCTTTTTCAAGCCCTCCTTTTGGATGATGAGTGTTTTGGAAGTGAAAACCAATTCACGTTTTCGGATTTTATCCTATAAACAACCCAGTAACCGGTTCAGGATAATTTTCCCATTCGAGTATATTATTCACGGTCTGCCGGTAATGAATAATATGTCTCATCTGAGTATTCTATCCACGTTCTGACGGTAATGGATATTATATCTCGTTCGCTTTTGAGTCGATCTTTTGATTGTTTTCCCCTCAGAGTAAGATTCATTTTCCTTGCGGAATTGAATGTCCATCCTAAACAAGTTCGCTTTTCTAGCTCTCTTCAGGATGATGAGTGTTTTGGAAGTGAAATCCAATTCACGCTTTGGTCGGTCACCTATTATATACCCAGTAACCGGTATCCTTGGTGTTCCCTCCTTTCTGCTCCCTATTATGACCTCGGTCCCCCTGTGGAGTCAGATTTTCCTGAGTTTGTTACCCGTATGCCTGGGAACATCTCATTTCTTTGTTACTTCCCCAGTGGAAGTTTTCTGTTGCTTCTCCTCCAGGAGTCAGCTTGTGTCTCTCCAATGGATTTATTTCCCATTTGGAATTCTTTTTCCCAGTGTGAGTCCTTCACTCCCCAGTGAGTTCTCCAGTCTGTTTTCCGTTTTTCTAATCAGAGTCGTGTTTTGATCACGTTGTGTCAGTTTTGTTTTTTCCCCAGTTTGGAGTCGTATTTTGTACACATCTCTTTCTTTTATTATCCCCATAGAGTCTTGTTTGAGTCTCTGTTCCTGGTGAGTGTACTACTCCGATGGATTGTCTTTTCTTCTGTGTGAATCATATTCCCCACAGAGTTTGTGTCTTTTGCACGCATACATTTGCATCATGAGGTCTCTTAGGGACCAAAATTTGTCTCATTACTGTTATTTAAGCCCATTCTACCGCGTCGAGATGAAGATTTCTAGACTTCACTTCTCCGGCTAGAATGACCTTAAATAGGGGCATCTGTAAGACCCCAATTTTGGGCCCTAAGATCCCTCATGGCCCATATCATTCATATCATAACCTCAAGGGTCAATGCATGCCTTTGTCCCCTCCTAGTGGGTTGATTGCCTTGTGGGTTTGTTTCTTGATCACCAAGCATACTTTGCATTTGTATATCTTTGCTTTCATATGTTTATCATTCAAAAAAATACAAAAATATTGTCAGTCTAACCTTGTTGCTTGCAGTGGAAGTAATCATCAGCATTTAGGTCAAAGTCAGTCATTGATCAGTCAAAGCAATGGATGATGGCCATTCTTGTAGAATTTGGGCATCATGGTCAATAATCACAAGTTCATACATCTTGAAACATCATTTGAAGTCAAGTTATCAAGAAATTAGGGTTTGGAAATCATCAGAAGAAGTTCAATCAGGCCAAAACCCTAGAAAAGTCAACAGAAAAGTCAAACTTGGTCAACTGTTGATTTAATCAAGAATTTGATGGATAGAATTGATTTGAAGAAGCTCATTCATGCTTGTATAAACCTCATCTATCATGTTCAACCTCATCATGGAAGAAAATCAAGCCAATCAGAAAATTTTCCAGAAATAGAAAGTGGACCTGTAATTTCAACTGCCAGAAATGGAAACTTCTTGATCTTAAACTTACATCATGATACAAGCTTCAAATGAATTTTTGCCCAACATGAAAGTTGAAGGTCTTGTCTTCCCATTTTCAAAAAGTCCAAGAACATCAAAATCCCATGTGTGGTTGTCAAGATATGATCAAATCATTTTCACCAAATTTTGAACTTCAACAAGCCATATCTCTCAAACCATAAGGCCAAATTTGGTGGGGTTTTTTCCTACAAACCACATTTTTCATCCTCTTTCCAAAAATATATATTTCATGACCTAAAACCTTGCCAATCAAAATGGCATTTTTGGACCTTTTGCATTTAAATTCAAAGTTTGACCAAACTTTGACTTTTTGAGTTTTTGACTTTTTCTTGATTTGGTCAATTGGGAAATGCTTTAAACCATATTTGAAACTTGCCTCAAGCCATAAACCATGATCATATCACCATTTTCCCATCATTTTGAATCAAAATGCAAAGTTGGCATTTTTATGCATATTGGTTCAAAAAGCAAAACCAGTACAGTTTTCATATGTACAATCAAAGCAGCAGCAATGTTGGTCTGTCTACAGCCTGGTTATAAGCCCACTCGACCATGAACACACCCTCCATTCCACTTTGTTACAAAATTAGCAAAATTGCAAATCATATCATTTAGCATAAACCAGCTTAACACATCATTAAAGGACCAAAAGCAGACCATATTTAAACTTCATTTTCTGCATTTCCAACCCTAGACAGCAGCCACCACACAGAAAATACTCCTACTCTCTCATCTTGCATTTTGCTCGGCTGAGATTTTTCACCCAAAACCATCAAAGCATACGAGTAATCCTTGGTTATTTCTTCACTTGGACAACATATTTAGCTCACCTTCACCATAAAATCACTGCTGTAAAGTCTTCATCATCTTCTGTTTTCCAAAGACCTCTCACATGGCAGCTTGAAGCTAGAATTGATTTAAGCAAAGTTGAGCACAATTCCTTCTGAGATACATCATTTGGGACCATCATCTTCATCTGTTCGAGCTTCAAACCTTCAAATAATCACTGCTCTACACTTTTCTTCAAATCCAAGTAAATTTTCGAAAACTCTAATTTCTTAAATCAATGCTATGCCATGTGTAGAGTATGTTCTTATGGTTACATTAAGCTTGAAATTACTAAAAATGATTAAGTATTATGCTAGTTATGTTGAAATGAAATCTGGAATTGGTTTATGTTCTTGCTCGATTTGTGATAATCAATGAGTTCTAGTGGAAATGGCAGGTAGATTCGTGTTAGTTAGAGCTTGCTGTTTAGTTGTGTGTATTTGATTTTCATGTCTGGAAAATATTGTTGTTAAGCTCGATTGAACATGATGATGATAACACCCTGCAGCTGAAATTCTGTCTTGCCCAAATTTTGCATGAATTTAGTTTTGTTTGTGGCTGTTTGTTGTTTGCACGATTGTTCAGGGCCATGCTTGTTTATGTGGTACTGTTGGAATTCATTTTCCCTTTGATGATGAGCTTTGATGCTATGCTGTTGTTTTTGTTTGATGAACATTGTTGAATGATGGAGCATGCCATGCTGTTTTGAACCACATGAACATGCCATTCAGCTGCTATGCTAAAACCATGTTGTTGTTGTGTTTTTTGCTTGTTTGATGATTTTTTTTAAACATGATGAGCACATGATAATGATGGCTGTTGCTGTTGATTTAAAACCAATACCCTGCTGTTGTTTCCAAGCTAGGCTGCTAGAACCATGTTGCTGTCTTGAACCTGCTTGCTAAATCCATGTTGTTGTGTGCTGTTGTTCATTTTGGTTGAATGTTGATAGACACCATGAACCATGCTGCTTTTGAATGATACCTTGTTTCGATTTCTGTTTACATGAAGATGATATTGCTTGCTATTATGATGAACTGCCTGTTGTGTTTGGTTTTTGTTGTTACATGATGATGATGAGTATGCCATGCTATTGTTTTGGGTTTGTTTGATCTGTTGATGAAGAATGATGAATGTTGCTGATGCTGTTATGCTATGCTGTTGCTTAATGCTTGTTTATAATGCTAACATGATGATGGTTGTTGCTGTTGTTTTTGAAACCAATACCCTGACAGTTATTTCTATGCCATGTGGTATGTTATTGATTGTTTGATGTGTAAACATTGCCAATGCCATGTCAGTTGTTTGCTGTTGTTTGTTTTGGCGCGGATATTGGTAACTATATGTGTACCCTACTGCTGTTTTGCATGAACATGCCCTATCCAGAAATTCCATTTGTCTTTATTGTTTTATTGTTCATGTCATGATGCCGCTATATGCTATTGTTCATGTGTTGGTTAAATGAGGAACATTGATGTTCATTGCTATGCTACATTGCTGCTGTTTTGTTTGGTTCGATGATGATCATGACCATTGCTGTTTGCTTGATGCTGTTACGATGATCACATGACAATGATGCATATGCTGTCTGCTGGATGTCGTTGTTGGTCGAATTTTGTTGATGCTGTTTGCTTGTTGATGCATGATGATGAAATGCCCTGTTGCAGTTTGTTTTTAAACCTTGCAATTGTCCAGAAATTCATGTGATTTATTTGTTTGTTGTGTTTGAATGTGGCTACTTGATTGCTGCATGATTATCATTTTACATGTTGCTGTTACCTGGTGATGTTTTAATTGATAACATGAAGATGCATGAATGCCATAGCCATGAATACATGTTGCTAAAACCCTAAGTTCCTTGTTAAACCCAGAAAGATGGACGATGATTGGCTGTTGTTGGTTGTTACACTGTTTCATTAAGAACCGACCAATAAGATCATTTCAATTGCCTTGCCTTATGCTGTGCGTTTCAATTAGTGAGTTGCCAAATGACACAATTGCCATCCTGTTGACTTTGTTTGACCACTTGCCTTGCTAGTTTGTTTCATATTTCACCCAATTTCATCCAACTCCAACAATTATTTTCTCATTCATTTTTTCACCAAAAATTATGAAATTTTTTCCACATGTTCACAAATGAGTCTAATATTTAATTGTGAATTTTAATTAATTTTTCATGTCCTGGATTTTAAATGATAAATTATTTTCTCAACATGTGTGAATGATTGATACCTTGTGCCATTCTCTTTGTGAAATACTCATGACATATCCAATGAGCTTGAAATTTTTTGTGGTGAAACTAGACACATTGACCTTCATTTCCATATAAAGTTTGTGCATTTCTCATTTGTGGATTGAGAGTTATGATTTTCTGAAGTTATGTGTTACATTTGGTGCTATACCATGATCATGCATTTTCCCAATTTTTGTTCACATGCTTCCTCTTATCCAAATGACTCCAAATTTTGCATGAATGATCCCTTGAATGTCTAATTGATGTATGAATTTTATTGGAATTAATCATGCTGTTTTCCATTTGATTGAGAATTTTCTTCCATATGTGGTCATTTGTTGACTTTTTGTGCTATGCCTTGCCAAATCTTTTGTGAAATTCTCAAATCTTATTGTATGTCCATGAAATTTCATATGTGACAACTAGACACTTCAAGCTTTGCATTGGTGTTAATCTCATTCATTTCTCTTCTGTTTTCAAATTAATATGATTTTTTGAGGTTGACCCATGCTTGTTGACTTTCACCATGCTTACTTGAATTTGATTTGACTTCATGATTTTATTTGACTGCCTTCCTCTCATCCAAATGCCATGAAATTTTGCATGTGTTCCATGTTAGATGTTAGGATTGAGTGTAATTTATTTCATAATTTTTGAAATTGTTTGAGTTGACTTTTGAATGAAGTCCTTGCTGTTGACTTTTACATGCTTCCTTTGCTATGCTTTGCATTCTTTTGCATATGAAATGGCTTTGATGCATGATATAAGTTTGAATCCAATTGTGTTTACTTTCTTACATGATTGAATTTGACTTTGATTGAACATTGCTTGCTGCCTTGACTTTTTCTTTCATCTTTGACCCTAGGCCAGTCCTAGTGGTCTTCTGAGCTTATGTTGAGTTCATCTGTTTCAGGTTGAACACTAATGCCTTGAGGATCATTCAAATATTTGTTTGAGTTGAATTATATGGTTTGCTAACCTTTGTTTTGTAGGTGACTCACATGCTTGAGTCTTTGTGCCTTGCACAATTGGTCCCACTGTGTGACTATTGGTTCATTTCCTTTTGATTTTGACTGTTGACTTGTTTACTAATGAGTTTGACTTTTGCAGGTGCTTTAGTTGCTTAAGTTCTTTGAACTTGCTTGCTTGCTTTGCTTTTTAGCATTTGCTTTGAGGTATAATTACTTCTTCTTCATGTAGTCTGGAGACCCGGTCTGTTATTTGACCGGGCAAACTGTCTGAAGTCCTCCTTAAGAGGCAATGCCTGTGTGTGTTTATAATTGTCCCAAGCAGGAAAAGTCCTTCAAGTAAGGCAATTGGTGGAAGGTAGGGATAAGAAATCTATCCCCCACTATTCAGTGTGTCCTCTCTTTGCTCCCAGTACCTGGTTGAAGCAATGAGATAAATACCCAAGATCTAATCGAGTCAATAATGTGGAGAGAGTTCCTACTTTCTGAACTCCCACACTTTCTTTGATGCTCTCTCTGATCTGAGATTGAAGCAATGAGGCACACCCCTCATCTCCTTTTCATCTGCTTCACCTGAGCCCCTCAATGGCCAGGTTAAGAGCGACACTTACCTATTACAGTGGGCTGTTAAAGTCAAACCCTCTTGTGTGAGCCCCCCATTGTTTGGCTATAGAGTGTGCTGTTTGTTATTCATTGATTGATTGATTGCTTCATATGTACTTGCTTGCCCATATGCTATGCATTTATCATCATCATCAATTGCCATTAGTGCATGATCATCTCATTTGTTTTGTGATGTTATCATTGTTGTTTGCCCATTGAGGACAATTGTAAGTCCATCTCTTTTGGCCTTTGCTCCTATGATATGGAAGGATAGAGTGTAAGACCTCATTGGTCACTCATATCTTCTGTTTATCTGTTTGTATGTGAGGATACAGTTATAAGTCCCTGTAAGTTGGCATCTGTTATCCTGTGATCATAATTTGATCTGTTTGATTTGTATGTGAGGTTGCAGTTATAAGTCCCTGTAAGTTGGCATCTGCTTTCCTGTGATCATAGTTTGTTTTCTTTGTTGATGAGAGGTTGCAATTATAAGTCCCTGTAAGTTGGCATTTGCATTCCTGTGATCATGATTGTTGCTTTTGTTCTTGTATGTGAGGATCCATTGTAAGTCCCTGTGATGTGGCATTGGATTTCCTGTGAGCATACTGTGGAGTTAACCTAAGTCCAGATAGATTGGCAGTTGACTTCCCTGTTTCATTTTCTTCTGAGGAGATTGGTGTAAGTCCATTGAGTGGCATCTGATATCCTGTTCTATTTTAGGAGACTGGTGTAAATCCATATATTGGTATCCGGTATCCGCTTTTATTTCTTTGCCTGTGGAGATTAGTGTAAGACCATTGAGTGGCCTCTGATATCCTGTTTTGTCTTAGGAGACTGGTATAAGACCATTGATTGGCATCCGGTATCTGTCTTTGTTTTGCTTGTTTGTTATTATCCATTGCTATTCCAAAGGACACACTTGAATCATCCGCTATATGATCTCAAGAAGTGAACCTTCTAAGAAGTTTTATTATTCATCCTTCATCCATTCATCATCTATTATGTCCTAAACCTTTTCACACTTTATTTTCCAAACTTGACGTAAGTGTTGTGCAAACATCTTCATGTTTTCTAACTAAAAACCTGGACTCAAGTCCTTGACCTTTTTTTTTTTCAAACTTCATTTCATAATACTTCTCTGAATTGATCTTAATCATACTTTGACTCCATTTTCATAATCATAATCAGTAATTCCACTCATTCACCTGTTTTGGCTTTGTCCATTAATCTTTTCATACATGAGCTATAGGTTTGATTTATCTTAGTGGTTGATGTTAATCTCACCTTCTGTCTTTAGTGATTGAATCGTAAGCCTTCCTTGCCTATTATAGGGTTAACCCCTCCTTGGCAAGTTGAAGCTGTTCTCACATGGTGGACGTTGTTGTTTGTATAAGGTTGAGTTTTCTCCCGTGGATAACGTAAGACCTAGGGTTTGTGTTTAAAATTGAACCTAACCCACTTTTGGAAATCTTTTAGCCGAACTACGGCGTTCTGATCCTTACCTTTGATGGAAGGTACGTAGGCAACGGGTTCATCCGTTCGAACCCAATACCCAATAATAATAAAACTTGTATATTCTTTTCTCACCATCCCAATCATGTTTGCACAATCTTTTTGTCATAACAAATAATAATTTTTGCATAACAAGTGTGAAAAGGGCTCCCTAGGAGTACCTAGGACGTAGTGGGTGCCTAACACCTTCCCATTGCGTAATTTACCCCTTACCCAGAATCTCTGATCTTTTTATTAGTTTTCTACGTGTAAAACTTCTTAGGCTTTTGTTCGCTTTTTAGCCAATCCTTTGGATAAATAAAAGTGCGGTGGCGACTCGAAATTTCAATGTATCTCATAGCTTATGATTTAATCGATAGATCATATAGCGACGAATACACCGCTACAGTTTGCTTATTTGGTCTTTGACCATTAATGTACATGATAATAATAAAAACCCTGAAAGACTTTTGAGTGGACTTAGAACTTAGGCAACATTCCTTTGCTAATGGACTTGGCCAATGCCAATTTGTGGAAGAACCAAGTGCTTACAAGTTGAATTCCATCTGATACATCATTCAAGATCTCTCCAATTCATCTGCAACATGACCATTGTGAAGCTGTTATTTTGAACCTGTGACTTGTGGGATTCATCTGCTACATAGGACATTTTTAAGAAGATCATGAAGTGGATAAGCTTGGATAAGGCCATATTTATTTGATGCCTTTCTTTTTAAGAGAATGTAATTGTGCATTTGTGTGTTGCTTGATTCTAAAAAGTCCAAGGGAATTTTGGGTTTCTATTGACATACTTGTCTATTGGATTGCTACCCATTTGGTCAGATCTTTTCAACTTTAAACTTTTAAATTTTATGCATAGGATAGTCTCTTCATCTTCTCCCTATCTCTTTAATTTCAAAATCTCTCCCTCCACTTTTAAAACCTTCTTTGTGTGAACTATTTTTATTCTAAACTTTGACCACTTTTGCAAAAAAATAGAAAATTTGGCCTTATGCATTGCATTTTCAAACTTATTTTCTTAAATCAAACTTGTAAGTAAATTTAACTATACTTGACTTAAAATTTCAAAAAAAGCCAAAAAGAACTAATTCATTCAAACCATTTTAGGCCTTTGTGCCTTTCAAACTTAAATTTTGTTAAAACTAACACACCCATTTTGAAATTTGTATCACGAACTACGAGGTTTTAATCCCTCATTTTTATGTTGGTACGTAGGCACAAGTCCGAAGGTCTTGTCAAACACCAAAATATAATTAATGAATTATTTTCTGATCCCCCCATTCTATTTGTTTGTAAACATCATTTTTGTACTAAATACATATGCACACAAAAAGGGCTCCCTAGGAGTACCTATGATACTTTGGGTGCTAACACGTTCCCTATATGTAACCAACCCTCTTACCTGTGATCTCTGATTTTTATTAGTTTTTATTTGAAAACTTCGTACTATTTGGGTTTTGTTCGTACTTTTTCCCATTTCCCTTAGAAACAATAAAAGTGTGGTGGCGACTCTTGTTAATTGATCTCTAGCTTGCCAATAGCTTGATGATTATGAATTTCCCACTATAGAAATAATTGGCGACTCTACCGGGGAGTAGTCTCCAGTGGGTTTAGCCTACTTTTTGTGTGAATATATTTGTATATATGTGATATTTATATATATATATATATATATATGTATGTGTGATATAATCTGCTTGTTATGCTTGGTGATCTCTGAGTGGTGAGATAAATTCTAACCCGAACTTGAGTGCAATTAAGATAGGAGGATGGTATAGTCATGTTCAACTTATGTGGAGTTGTCCTTAACAAGTTGGCTTGAGATCCATCTGCTCAGTGGAGACTCTTTTGGATTTGGAAATGTCACACAAGTATTGGTGGTTAGGCATTACTACTTCTAATTGGGTCTGAGAAGCTGAGGACCTTAGAACCCCTAACCCATCTTGGCCTATTTAGGACGTAGTGCGGAAACTGTTCAGGTGTAGACTTGATAACAGTTGTTACGCGATACTACACTCAGACGAGTTTCTCTTGAGAATATTATTGGTCGATGAGTCAGTCATCTTAACCTGTAATATCCGATAGATGGAATTAAGACTCTGGGAACTTTTTAGAACATGATCTACAGGTTTTTATCCTTAGTTCACTCCTTTGGGATGGTTCTTACCCAGACTCCATGCTCGTGACTCACAACAAACCCTTGATTCTTGGTTGATCCAATCAAGTCTTGTCAATATCAATGGAACTTAGGTGTTGATAAGGTGTAAACCATAATCCACCTAAATGGATGATTGATCTTGACAATGACTTGATTCATCCCTTGACCTTTGTTTGCCTTGTGTGTGATCTCTTATTTGTGATTGTTGATTCATGCATTCATGCGCATCATAACATTCATCACATGAAATTTCAAGGAACTAAGGTATCATTTGCAAATATTTTCAGACCATGGATTATAGACGAAGGAACACTAAGAAGTACAGTTTCAGATATCCCGACTTGAAAGAGTTAAGGAAGCTAGCATATTTTGTATTAGATCTCTTGGACTTCAAACAAAGTCATTAGAATCTTCTATCCATTTTGTCTGCTGATGTGGTTGAAGGACTCTTGAGTGTGTTGGTGCAGTTCTATGATCCTCTATACCATTGTTTCACTTTCCCAGATTTTCAGCTTGTTCCTACCTTGGAGGAGGATTCTCATCTTTTGGGGATACCTGTTTCTAGTAGAGTACCTTTTAGTGGATTGGAGGAGATTCTCCGATCTAGTATTATTGCTGAAGCTCTTCACTTGAAGAAGTATGAGATAGAGGCTCATTGGGTGAATAAAGGAGGATTGTTTGGGTTGCCATATGTTTTCCTCATCAAGGAAGCTACCACTTTTTCTCAAGCTGGTAGTGTGGACGCTTTTGAAGCTATCTTTGCATTGCTCATCTATGGATTAGCTTTGTTCCCTAACATTGACGGTTTTGTTAATGTTAACGCCATTAGGATTTTCTTGATTGGGAATCCTGTGCCTACTTTGTTGGGTGATATGTATTTCTCTTGGCATCTAAGGAATTCTAAGGGTGGTGGAACGATTGTCTGTTGCACTCCTCTTCTGTACAAGTGGTTTATTTCGCACTTGCCTCAGACACCTGCTTTTGTGGAGAACAAACAATGTCTAAGGTGGTCTCAGAGACTTATGTCTCTCACTAATGATGATATAGTTTGGTATGATCCATCTTTAAGCAGCTTGGAGATTATTGATAGTTGCGGTGAATTCTCTAATGTACCTCTCATTGGTACACAAGGAGGAATTAACTACAACCCTACTTTGGCTCGTCGTCAACTTGGGTTCCCCTTGAGAGACAAACCTAATAACACTTTGTTAGAAGGTCTTTTCTATCAAGAGGGTAAAGATCCCCAACATTTGAAGCAGAAGATTGTGCATGCTTGGCATAATATGCATAGGAAAAAAAGATCTGAGCTTGGTCCGTGCAATTGTGTAGCTTTGGAAGCTTACACTCTTTGGGTGAAGAAGAGAGCTATGGAGTTAAAGATGCCTTATCCTTGTGAAAGACCTATGTCTATGGTTGTGGTTGAGCCATTAACTCTCCCTAATCAAGATGTAGAGGAGTTGGAAGACACGCTCATCAAGATGAAGCAAGAGAAGGATATGTGGGAAGAGCGTTTCCATGCTTTGAGCAAAAAGCATGAAGAGTTGCAGTTGGAGTCTAAGTACAAAGATGCACTGATTGAGCTACTTTAAGACCGAGTGACGAAGAGACAGAGAGAGCCAGAGGTTTCATCTTCTAGCATGTCTTAGCCTTCCGTTGCTTGGAAGAAGATTGTTGACCAGCTTGTCCTCGAGAAGACTCAGATGAAGGCTTCTTTTGAGACTGAGATTCTTCACATCCAAAAGAAGTACGCGCCTAAAGCCAGATCTTCTAACATTTTTGTTAGGGATCCTTAGGATTACTAGTCTCCTTTTCTCGTGTATCTTTTATTTGGTTTCTGAAATTGTACTCAGTGTAATCCTTCCAATTTATATAAATAAAAAGAGACTTTTGGTCATATCAAATTGTTGCAATTACCATTTAATTTATATATTTGCAAATGATATAATAAGTTCCTTGGGAATAAAAATAATCAAGCATTGCATTTCATGCATCATTTGCATAAACAGGTTTTTGCCAGGTGTCTATTTGGTTTTCTTCTGTGATTTAGCCAAGCTGACTCACCGGTACAACACCAGGGCTAATCATCCAAGAATCATGGAACACCTTGAGCAAGAGAACCGAGATTTGAAAGAGGAAATCGCCCGGCTGACTGCCATGATGGAGTCAGTCCTTGCTGCTCAGAGCCAAGCTTCTCCAACGCCTGCAACTCCTCCCGCGAGGACAGTTATTTCTGAAGTGGTTACCTCTACTGTGCCTGCTGCCACCGCCCACTTCGCACCCAACTTGCCTGCTGGATTCCTGTGGGGAATGCCTCCGAACTTTGCGCCAGAAGGCTTCGCTCCTACTTTTGCTTCCATGCGGCATCTAGCCCGGTCATGTCCATGCCACCTCCAGTTGTGCACACTTTGCCTCGTGTAGAGGACACCATCTATCGTTCTGAGCCGTTTGAGGTCCCGGACGTCTATGAGAAGATGGATGAAATGAAAGACCAATTTCTTGAGCTGCGCAAGGAATTGAAGACGCTGATGGGTAAAGATCTGTTTGGGAAGAGTGCTGCCGAAATGTGCTTGGTACCCAATGTGAAAATCCCTGTGAAATTCAAAGTGCATGACTTTGAGAAGTACAAGGGGAACTCGTGTCCGCTCAGTCATCTTGTGATGTATACCCGCAAGATGTCAACTCAAACAGATAATGATCAATTGTTTATTCACTACTTCCAGGATAGCCTGACTGGTGCTGCACTCCGTTGGTACATGGGGTTGGATAGTGCAAGCATCCACACTTTCAACGACTTGGGAGAGGCTTTTGTGAAGAAATACAAATATAATATGGACATGGCGCCAGATAGAGACCAGTTGAGGTCTATTACTCAAGAAAGACAAAGAGAAATTCAAAGAGTATGCGCAAAGATGGAGGAAGTTGGCTGCCTAGATCACTCCTCCTTTGGAGGAGAAAGAGATGACAAAAATCTTTTTGAAAACCCTGAGTTCATTTTATTATGAACGTATGATCGCCAGTGCCCCTAATGATTTTACCGAATTGGTAAACATGGGGATGAGACTTGAAGAGAGGGTCTGTGAAGGACGATTGTCAAAAGGTGAGGCGTCGAAAAGCAAAAAGTATGGAAGTAGTTTCAGCAAGAGGAAGGATAATAAGACCAACGCAATTTCCAGTGGGAGGCAGAGGAGGCCTCAAGTAAGAAGAAATCCACCACCCCGTCAACATCATCATCATCAAGTATCTTCTGTCATTCCAGTATTCTCTAACCAGCAAACAATACCTATTCAACAACAACAAAATCAACATCAACAACAACAACCGAAACAAATAACAAACACCTACAACAACAATAATACCAACAACAATCATCATCAGCAGCAGAACTTCGAGAGGAAGAAGGTCTCTTTTAATCTGATTCCTATGTCGTATGCAGAACTGTACCCATCATTAGTCCTCAAAAACTTGATTCAACCGAGGAACCCACCGCAGATCCCAGAATCACTTCCTTAGTGGTATAAACCCGAGCTTCGTTGTGCTTTTCATCAGATTGCACCTGGGCATGATATTGAAAATTGTTATCCGCTGAAGTATGAGGTGCAAAAGCTTATGAAGAGTGGCATGGTGTCTTTTGAAGACCGCGCACCTAATGTGAAAGCTAACCCTTTGCTCGCTCATGGGAATTCTTTAGTTAATATGGTGGACGGTTATCCTGGTGAGTACAAAGTTTTTGATGTGTGTTTTATCCGTGGATCCTTAGTGCAGATACACAAGGACATCTGTATGGTGAGTGACTGTGAACATGATCACATTGGTTGTGATATTTGTAGCGTGAACCCAAGGGGTTGTGTTGTTGTGAAAAGGGGCATCCAGCGTTTGATGGATGAAGGCATGATTTAGATTTGTCAATCCCGTCATGAAGATGACGACGTCAATGTCATAGTGCCCATTATCAAGCAACCAGAGAGGTTGGTGATTCAGTATGATAGCAGCAGTAATAAGAACGTCAACAAAAGATCAGTATCACTGTTGGTAATACGGTTAGCGGGCCCAGTCCCGTATGCATCTGATAAGGTTGTACCGTACCAATACAATGCTACAATGATAGAGAATGCTCAAGAGGTCCCGTTACCTATGACCAGTTCAGTGGTGAGCATTGCAGATGTTACGAAGGTGACCCACAGTGGTTGAGTTTTTGGACCGGTGTCCCCGGAGAATAGAGAAGAAACAGTTGTTGGTAAGAAGGTGGAGTTACCTAATGTAGATCTAGTTGGTTGTTCAAAGGATAAGTTTGGTGAATCCAGCAACTTGAAAGCCAATGATGATGATGAGGTACTCCATCTGATCAAGAGGAGCGAATTTAATGTGGTTGAGAAATTGCTCCAGACTCCCTCAAAGATTTCCGTGTTGTCTCTGCTCTTAAATTCTGAAGCACACAAAGAAGCACTCCAGAGAGTTCTTGAACAGGCATATGTGGAGCAGGATGTTACTGTGGATCAATTTTATCACATTGTAGCTAACATCACTTCACGCAATAATTTGAGTTTTTGCGATGAAGAACTCCCTAAGGAGGGAAGAAATCATAATCTGGCTTTGTACATTTCTATGAATTGCAAGGAAGATGCTTTGTTAAACGTGCTCGTTGACACCGGTTCGTCACTCAATGTGCTTCCAAAGTCAACATTGTCAAAGTTATCTTACCAAGGAGCTCCCATGAGATATAATGGGGTGATTGTCAAAGCCTTTGATGGCTCGCACAAGACAGTCATTGGTGAAGTGACCTTCCGATTAAAATAGGTCCGAGTGATTTTCAGATTATTTTCAGGTATTGGATATTCACCCGACCTACAGTTGTTTATTGGGAAGGCCATGGATTCATAAGGCAGGAGCCATTACTTCCACTCTGCATCAGAAGCTCAAATTTGTCAAAAATGGCAAGCTGGTAACTGTGGGAGGAGAGAAAGCACTATTGGTTAGCCATCTGTCATCTTTCTCATATGTGAAGCTGAGGATGAGGTTGGGACTCCGTTCCAAGCATTATCTATTGCTGCTGAGAAGAGAGTTGGGGCACCTATGTCCTCTCTGAAAGATGCACAAAAGATTGTTGAAGAAGGTCCTGTTGATCAGTGGGGGTGCGTGGTAGAGGTATGTGACAACAGAGGAAGAACTGGTTTGAGGTTTCAAAAGGGCTCATTAATCGTTAGATCTGAAGAGATGCAACTCAGCTTCCGTAGCGGAGGGTTCATTCATGGGGATGAACAACACTTAGCTGTTGTGCTAGAGGATAATGAAGAGGAAGACTGCACCAACTTTGTGACGCATTGAAAGACATGCAACAAATTGACTGATGTTGATATTCCTGTTATTTTGCATCGATCTAAGTAATTTCTTTTATATTTTAAAATCCTTCTCCTATGCCTAAGGGAGAAGTGAACATTGTTTGGGCATTTTAAATTGATCATCAATAAAATTAATTCTATTCATCCACATCTTTGATGTTTACTTTTACTTTTTGATTTATTCTGAAAATGGTAATCACAAAAAAAACATAAAAAAACAATATAATTGTCCATATGCATAATATTTGGTCACAAATTCACTTCTCTAAAATCAAATATCAAATCGTTATGTAGGTTGATTCCTAACCTCATTGAATACAATGATCCTTCTCCTTCTCTAAATTTTGAATTCCCTGTGTCTGAAGCCGAGGAGGAAAGTGATGTAGAAGTGAGTGATGAATTGTCTCATCTTCTTGAGCAAGATGAAAAGATTATTCAACTGTTTGAAGAGAAGAATAAGCTTGTCAACTTGGGTTCCGAGGATGATGTAAAGGAAGTCAAGATTGGGTCTCGATTGTGTCCAGATGCTAAGAAGGGGTTGATTGATCTTCTTCGAAAGTATTCAGATGTGTTTGCTTGGTCTTATCAAGACATGCCTGTGTTGGATTCTGATATTGTGGAGCATAGATTACCGTTGAAGCCAGAATGCCCGCCAGTCAAGCAGAAGTTGAGAAGAACACATCCTGATATGGCTATGAAGATCAAAGAGGAAGTACAGAAGCAAATTGATGTCAGTTTCCTTGTAACCACTGAGTATCCGCAGTGGATGGCCAATATTATGCCTGTGCCAAAGAAAGATAGAAAAGTCCGCATGCGTGTCGACTATAGATATTTGAATAAAGCCAGTCCAAAAGATGATTTCCCTTTGCCACACATTGATATGTTGGTAGACAATACTGCTAAATTCAAAGTCTTTTTGTTTATGGATGGATTTTCCGGATATAATTAGATTAAGATGGCACCCGAGGATATGGAGAAGACCACATTCATTACACCCAGGGGAACATTCTGTTATAGAGTGATGCCTTTCGGTCTAAAGAATGCTGATGCAACTTACCAGAGAGCAACGACTACTCTTTTTCATGATATGATGCATAAAGAGATTGAAGTATATGTCAATGACGTGATTGCTAAATCGATTGATGAAGAGGAACATGTTAAGCATTTGTTGAAGTTACTCCAAGGTTTGAGGAAGTATAAATGCCGCTTGAATCCCAATAAGTGTACTTTTGGTGTTCGTTCTGGTAAGTTGTTAGGCTTTATTATCAGCGAGAAGGGTATTGAAGTTGATCCTGCCAAGGTCAAAGCAATACAAGAGATGCTTGCGCCCAAAACTGAGAAGCAAGTCAGAGGTTTTCTCGACCGCTTGAATTATATTTCCAGATTCATTTCCCACATGACTGCCACATGTGCGCATATATTCAACCTTCTTCAAAAAGATCAGTCTTGTGATTGGACCAAAGATTGCCAAAAAGCTTTTGACAGTATCAAAGAATATTTGCTTGAACCTCCGATTTTGTCTCCACCTGTTGAAGGAAGACCGTTGATCATGTATTTCACTGTGCTTAAAGATAGTATGAGTTGTGTTCTTGGTCAGCAAGATGCGACTGGAAAGAAAGAGTTTGCAATTTAATATCTCAGTAAGAAGTTCACCAACTGTGAGACTCAGTATTCTATGCTTGAGAAGACTTGTTGCGCATTAGCTTGGGCTGCTAAGCGTCTGCGTCAATATATGTTGAATCATACCACTTGGTTGATATCCAAAATGGATCCAATCAAGTATATATTTGAGAAGCCTTCTTTAACTGGGAGAATTTCCCGTTGGTAGATGTTGTTATCAGAGTATGATATCGAATACCGATCTCAAAAAGCGATCAAAGGTAGTATCTTGGTAGATCATTTGGCTCACCAACCAATTGAAGATTATCAGTCAGTACAATATGATTTTCCTGATGAAGAGATTTTGTACTTAAAAATGAAAGATTGTGATGAACCATTGCTTGAAGAAGGGCCAAAACCTGGTTCCCGTTGGGGTATGGTTATTGATGGAGTTATTAACCAATATGGAAATGGCATTGAGGCAGTGATTATTACTCCTCAAGGCACGCATCTACCATTTACAGCTAGATTAACTTTCAAGTGTACTAACAACATGGCAGAATATGAAGCTTGCATTATGGGGGCTTGAAGACGCCATGAATCTCAGAATCAAGTATTTGGATGTCTTCGGTGATTCGACTTTGGTTATGAATCAAATCAAAGGAGAATGGGAGACGAATCAACCCGGTTTCATACCATATAGAGATTATGCGAGGTGGATTTCAATTTTCTTTACAAAGGTTGAGTTTCATCATATCCCTCGACAGGTGGATCTTCATCAAACATGTTTGGTATTTTCCCCAGTAGATCGCTTTGGTGTCCCCCACCAATCGCTGTATCTTTGCTCCCAGTCAGAGTTTCCTCCTGGTTTTTGAGCGGCTTTTGTTGTTGATATTTCCTCTGTAGGGTTGTCTCCCATTTTTATGGTGTTGACCTAAAATTCCCCACAAAGTTGTTTGTTCTGTCCTCAACAGATCTCCTCTTTCCCCAGCCAGGGTTTAGCCCTTGGGATGTTGATCTCTCTGTTCTTCAGCAGTAGCCTCCATATTTTGTGGATTGACTGAGGTTTGTACCGGTGGTTCAATTTCTTTACGACACCTTTGTATCCTTTATGATCGTCCTGTCAGCATAATCATCATATATACATATACATATAAATTCATAAAATTTCATAATTTATCCTACATATTCATATTTGACTTTTTTGAGATTCTCATTCTCTGTTATGGTGGTACTTTATCCCCATACCAAATCTGGTGTATGTCCTCTTTCAATTATAGAGCGTCATCCCCTTAAGCAGAAATACTTTAACCTTTCTCCGTTTCCCCACTGAGTTTGTTTCCTCGTGGATGATGGTTATTTAAGTTTTTTCTCCAGTAAATTTTTTGGATGGAATTACTCATCTTGAGTTATGACCTCAATGGGTTGAGTCTTGTTTGATTATTTCTTTCTAGCTCTTACCTAGATAGATGTTTGGTCCCCTAAGAGTCTATTACCCAGTAACTGGTAATATTCTTCTTAGCTTGCAGTTGTTACTTTTTGCCCAATACCCGGCAAAATTACCCTTTGGTCTCCTCAGTAGAGTCCCCTGAAAGTATATCCTTGATATGTTCATCTTAACCGGTGACGGATATCTTTCCTTCCCCCGTGTGAGTCCATCCTTGATATGTTCACTCTAACAAGTGACATATGTTCTCATTCTTTGGTATTCTACCCAGTAACCGATAGTTGTAAATCCTGCTTTTTCCCTGTGCAGAGTCAATCCTTGATACGTTCATCTTAACCGATGACGGATTTTCTCTCCGACGGTTTTCTATCCAGTTTTCGATAGTTGTAATTCATATTTTCTCCCCTTTTCAGAGTATATCCTTGATATGTTTACTTTAACCAGTGACGGGTTTTCTCTTTGATTTGGTCTTCTACCCCGGTAGTTGTAAATCCTATTTCGCCCCCGTCGCAGAGATAATCCTTGATATGTTCATCTTAACCGATGACGGATTTTCTCTCCGATGGTTTTCTATCCAGTTTTCGATAGATGTAATTCATCCCTTTTTGATAAGTTGGTATATCCTTGATATGTTCATCCTAACTGATGACGGGTATCCTCCTTGACATCCCCAGGAAAGTCTATCCTTGATCTTTTCATCTTAACCGGTGACAGATTTTCTTCCCTATCGAGTTTATCCTTGATATGTTCATCCTAATCGATGACGGATACTCTCACTTTTGGTATTCTACCCAGTAACTGGTAGTTGTAAATCCTATTTTCCGCAGTTTTCCCCAGCAAGGTTATTCTTACCCGGTAACCAGTAATGAATACATCTTCCTGGATTTTCCTCAGTGAGTCATCCTTGATATGTTCATCTTAACTGGTGACGGATGTTCTCTCTGTCATATCTTTATTATCTCCTTACCCAGTAACAGGTAATAGATAATAGATTTCTGCTCCTCCTGTGCTGAAGTTTATCTTCCCTAGTTGAGTTGAGTGTGCATTTCCTCAGTGAAATCGCTTTTCCGCTGCACGAGTCGAGTACCTCAGTTTTATCCTGACGTATTCGTACCTCCTGCAGATGGTTTGTTTCCCCGGCTGAGTCTTTCCATTTTATATGGATTCCCTCGATTTCCCCCAAGTAGTTTTGAGTCCTAGCCTGGCCTATGCATAACTCCTTTTTTTTTATCCTCAAAGTCTCTATTTCCTCAGTGAGTTTTCCTTATGGAACGCATTATACTCCTGCGGACTTTCGGTCTCTCTGATTTCTTTTCCTTTGTGGCAATATTTCCCCACAAAGAATTTACTTTTACATTCACATCATTTGCATCATGAGGTCTCTTAGGGACCAAAATTTGTTTCTCTATGTTGTTATTTAAGCCCATTCTACTGAGTCGAGCCGAAGATTTTAACCTTCACCTCCTCAGTTAGAATGTCCTTAAATAGGGGCAGCTGTAAGACCCTAATTTTTACCCTAAGATCCCTCGTGCATTCTATCATAAGCATTAGCATTGGGATCATATCTTGGCATCCTCCTTACCCCTCTTCTTTGGGTTTGTTTTGGGAGAGATCACCAAGCACTTTATGATTATATCATACTTGTATTTTATCATTTCACTAACTAAAATACCAAAAATATGCCTTTTCATATATCTAGCTCTTTTGTAGGAAGGGCATGATCTCATTGATTCATCAAGATCACATCTAGGGTTTGAGACCCTCATGAACAAATAGCACAACCAAGAATTGATTCAAGAATGGTTATGAACATCATATATGAGTCCCAATGATCTCTACATGATATATTGATCAAGTTTTCTTCAAGAGTTCGAGGGTGATTTGCCTTGGAAACCCTTATTTGACTAGGTATCTTGAGTAACTTCTTCAACAAGCTATCTCACCAATTGATCAAATTTATCAAGGGACACTTCAAATTTCATCATCTTATGCAGATATGATCTACCATGAGCCAAGAAAGTCAAGAGAATTGGAAGTTAGCGAGTTGGTTGATGGTGGTTGGCCGGATGAATTCATTTGATCAAAGCTGGGTCTCCCTAGACCCTATATCCTACAATTTTTACCAAAATAAAATGATTCCAAGAGAAAACTTACTCTAAATTACATTCCCAACAACTTTCATGTTTAAACCTAGATCTAGTTTTGCTTGGAAAATCATTTTCTATATTGAAACATTATAGGTCATTTTGTCTAAACCCTAATTTGAAAGTCAACTTCCCAAGGCCATAACTTGCTCAATTTTTCTAATATGAAAGATTTCCAAGTTGCAAAATCAAATTAAATGTGTCTACTTCAACTTTGATGTCTGGAGTGGGAGATAATTCAACTTTTTTAAGCATGTGATATGTGGATACATTATAGGTCACTTTTGACCTATACTATTGATCAAGTGATTTTTCCAAATGACATTAAATTGGTGATCATTTTGAAGGTCTTTGAGAGAGATACAACTTTAATGAAGCCACTTTTCTCATTTTAAGCTCTCATAAAAAGTTAAGCAAGGTGGAATATTAAGACATATGGCTTGACACTTAGAAAATTTTTTATATGTCAAATTTTTCCAAACTTCCACCTCAAATTTATCCAAGTTCCAAGCTCCAAATGAAAAAGTGTTCAACATCAAACTTGTTCCTCTTGATCTCGCCTTACTAAAGGGATGAAATTCATTCATTTTGGACTTGTAATGCATAGGCTGCCATGGGTTAAACAGGATGATATCATTTGGCGTGGATCCAACTTCAAGTAGAATGCGCGTCTGCCTTGCAATCCAATCAATCTTCAAAGCATCTGAACTTCAAATTTGGACTTTCAGCTATCATTCCATTGGCCTATGCGCGCCCATGCATCATTCCATCATCATTTTGCCAATTTTGGAAAGTGGAAAGAGTGTGCAAATATCACATGGATTTGGCTATAAATACAGCTGCATTTGCTCAGAAATAACACACACATTGCGCCAACTTTGAATCTCCATTGAAAACCCTTCACTCTCATACGATAACCCTGATAAATTCATTTGAATTTGAGCTTGAATCTCCACTATTTTGGAATTCAATTCTCCAGGAGTCCATTGCTTCTAAACCTTTCCATTCCTCTCCTACAAGCAATTGAAGTGAACCCAAGCACAATTCAGATTAAGATCCATCGTGTTCAGATCTCAATTGAAGGTAATTTGCATAAATTTTAAACTCTTCGATTCTCTTAAATTGTTGCTCAATTCCATTAATTATTTGGTTGTCTGAAGTCCTACCTGTAAGACCCCAATTTTGGCCCTAAGATCCCTCATGGCTCATATCATACCATATCATTGCCTCAAGGATCTTTGTGCACCTTTGCTTCCCTCCTAGTGGGTGGGTTATCTTGTGAGTGTGGTTCTTGATCACCCAGCATGTATTGCATTTGTATATCATTGCTTTTCATCTGTCTATTAACCAAAAGTACAGAAATATTGTCATCTAACCATGTTACTTGCAGATGAAGCAAATTAGGTCAAATCAGTCAAGTCAGTCATTGAGATAGATAGTGGCCATTCTTGCAGAATTTGGGCACCATGATCATTCATCAAGAGTTCATATGAGTTGTGACATCATTTTGGATCAAGATATCAAGTGGTAGGGGCTTGGAATTCATCAGAACATGGTTCAGTCAAGCAAAACCCTAGCAAAGTCAACTGAAGTCAACTGTTGGTCAACTGTGCATTTAATCAGTGATTTGATGGTGGGAATTGGTTTGAGAGGTCTCATTCATGTCCATATAAGCCTCATATAACATGTCAAACATCCACAGTGAAGAATTTGAAATCAGACAAGAAATTTCTAAAAATAGAAAGTTGACCTGTAACTGGAATTTGCCAAAAAAGGAAAGTTCTTCTCCTCCAAATTACATCATCATACAAGCTTCAAATGGATTTTTGCCAAACATGAAAGTTGAAGATCTTGTTCTCCCATTTCCAAAAAGTCCAAGAACACTCATTTATCATGTGTGGTTGGAAAGTTATGATCAAATCATTTTCAAAAAAATTTGAACTTCAAAGTGGCATATCTTCCAAACCATTTGGCCAAATTGAGTGAGGTTTTTTGCTACAAGTCATATTTGATGTGCTCTATCCAAATCCTTCATCACAATTCACCAAAACTCAACCAATCAAAATGGCATTTTTTAGTTGACTTGAATTAAAAAGGAAAGGTAAAAAAGTTGACTTTCAAAATAGCCATTTGCTACACTTTCTACCAATTGAACTTGACTAAAAATCACATTTGGAGTTTGTCTAAGGCCCATTTTCGTGCATTTACATGCACCCCATGCATTTTTGAGTGGTTTTAGAAAATTGGTAAAAACATTTCATTTTGAGCTAAATTGGATTACCACTTCATTAACCAAACTTAAGGACATTAAACAGAGTATATATTGATCATTTCAGACTGCAAAAACCCTAGCCACACTTTGCAAAACAGATCAAAAATTCCTTTGCTCTCAAAACACTCATTTCTATTTTTGAACTTTTTGCTGAAAATCTTCAAAGAGCTCGAGCTTGGTTTGATTGTTTCATCATATGCCATCCTTTTGGAAGCTGTAGCAAGCATCAAATCTCAGCTGTAAAGCCTCTCATACCATTGTTACGTTAAAGCTTCATCCATGGCAGATTTTGATTGGAGCTGTTTCAAAGGTTGTTGAGCTAAAATTCATTCTCCATTCATCAATACAAACCTCCTTGTACATCTGTTTTAGCCTTTTGCAACCAAACAACCACTGTATCATCACTGTGCTCCAAATCAAGTAAGATTTCGAATCTCTTTATTTTCAAAATCATGCTATCCTTTAGAAAGAACTCTCCATGCTGATTATTTTGAAACTTGAATCATGGAAAATGGTTGAATATTGAGAGAGATACATGGATTCAAAGTTGTTTTGTCAAATATGTTTGTGCTTGGTTCTTTCTTGATAGCTCGATTTAGTGAAAATCAAGGTTGGATTTGTGATGTACATGTTTAGCTGATTCGAATGGTATGCTTGTGTCCAAATTCTGGGAAAAAAGTTCATCACGATTGATGATGATGATGAACAATAAACATGAACCCTAATTTGAAAGCCCAAAATCGTGTTTGGCATTTGGCATTTTGTTCTGCATGTATTTTTCACTATTCCATTGCCATGAACCAGTGACCACACGCCACCTCACTAAGTGAAACGCGGCGTTTCACTTAGTGACCCCCAATATTACCGTTTTGCCATTGTCCGCTTATTATTTTATTAAATCATTTCTTTTTTCTTATTTATTTCATTTTGGCATGGCAACTTAGAAAAATCATAAGTCACTCATTTCTTATCCAATTTTGGTGGGATTTTTCCAGATATTTTGCATGTGTGGATTTTAAAATGTGCTAGGGTTTGTTCATGTTGTTCATTTTATGTATGTCTTGCCAAATTGCTTGTGAAATGATGATACATTA
The DNA here is from genome assembly GCF_024323335.1 of Lathyrus oleraceus. Classification (NCBI taxonomy): domain Eukaryota; kingdom Viridiplantae; phylum Streptophyta; class Magnoliopsida; order Fabales; family Fabaceae; genus Lathyrus; species Lathyrus oleraceus. The sequence continues at coordinate 408,050,119 of NC_066581.1, forward strand.
TCCAATGCCTCTGAAATTTTTTGTGCTTAAACTAGACATGTTCATGGTGATTTTGGTGTAGTGTTTGTGAATTTATCATTGCTGGTTATTGAGATATGATTTTTTGAATAGAGGTGTGACAATTTGTGTCACACCATTCATGTCCAACTTCATGATTTTAATTACCATGCTTATTGAACTCAAATTGGTCTGAATTTTTTCATGAACATACTTGTGGATGTTGAGAATGCTTGTGATTTTTTTCTGGAATTATTGATGGCATTTCCTATTTGATTGGAATTTTCTCCCCTGTTTGGTCATTTGTTGACTTTTTGTGACACATGTTCTCATATGATTTGTGAAATTCTCATGCTTAATTGGATGGACTTGAAATTTGACATGTGAATTGTAGATATCTTAAAGTTTGTCATGGTTTTAGTCCCATTCATTTATCATGTGTTGTCACTATTTTATGATTTATTGAAGTTGGTGCATGTTTTGATGCTTTGTATGAGTCTACTTGAACTTGCTTTGACTTCCTGATTTTCATTGACCTACTTCCTTTGACCCAAATGAGCTGAAATTTGGTATGCTTATCATGTTATGGATGATGTTTGATCATGAATTAGTTGAGAATTTTTTGAAATGTTTGTGATTGAATTTGAGTTGAATCATTCTGTTGACTTCTTTGAAGTTCTATATGACATGTTTTGACCTAAGTTGTTTGTGAAATGATAATGATGAATGATATGAATGTGAAACCACTTGGGTTTGTTTCTTGATTGTTTGAACATCACTTTGGACACTTGTCACTTGCTGTTTTAAATTTTTTATCCCCTTTTGACCCTAGGCTTGTCCTAGTGGTCTTGTCACTCATGTTTAAGCTTGGTTTTTTCAGGTTAAGCAACAAATGCTTCAAAGAGATCAATACAAGTTGAATGAGTTTGATTGTTTATCATGAACTAACTTGTTTGTTTTGTAGGTTACCTAGCTCACTTGTTATGAGCTTGTTGCTTCGCACATATGCTCGACTGTATTATCTGTTGGCTTATGCTGTTTTGTTTTAACTTTGTGTCTGGTATACTAATTGTGCTTGACTGATTTCAGGTACTTTAGTTGCTATTAGTTCCTTGTGAACTTTGCTTTGCTTTGCTTGATAAGCAATTTGCATTGAGGTATAATTTCCTTACTTCATGTAGTCTGGAAGACCTGGCCTGTTACTTGGCCAGGCAACTGTCTGAAGTCCTCCTTAAGAGGCGATGTTTGTGCTTGTTTACTTTTGTCCCAAGCAGGAAAAGTCCTTTAAATAAGGCAATTGGTAGAATCCAAGAGATATGTAACCTATCTCCTACTATTCTGTGAGTCACTCACCTTGCTCACACTACTTGTGTTGATGCATAGTGAGTAAAAACCCAAGATCTATCGAGTCTAACTTGTGGAGAGAGTTCCTACTTTCTGAACTCCCACACCTTCTGATATTCAAAGCTCTCCCTGACTAGGGATAAGAGCATGAGGCACACCCCTCATATCCTTTCATCCGCTTCACCTTGGCTCTCAATGTCAAGGTTAAGAGCACCATTAACCCTATTCCAGTTGGCTTCAATGCCTAACCCTTTGTATGAGCCTATTTGCTTGGTTATAGAGTGTGCTGAATGCCTTTGTTTGATTGATTACTTAATCCATTTGTATATGTCTGCTTGCGTGATTTGTGCATTTGTTATCATTAATTGCTCATTAGTGCATGATCATTTCATTTGTCTTTGTGACATATCTTTGTTGTTTACCCATTGAGGACAATTGTAAGACCATTCATTGGCCATTGTTCCTATGATATGGAAGTGAGTTGTAAGACCATTTCATTGGCCACTCATCATCTCTTTGCTTGATGCATATGTTTGATTTATGTGAGGATGCAATTGTAAGTCCGTGTAATTTGGCATTTGTTTTCCTATGATCATATGTTGGAGGTTAGAGTAAGCCCAGATAAATTGGCATCTGACATCCAAGTGTTTGCTTTGTTTTGTTGGAGATTGGTATAAGCCCAGATAGATTGGCATCCGGTATCCACTTTTTATTTCTTTGTTGAGGAAATTGGTATAAGTCCATAGAGTGGCCTCTGATATCCAGTTCTGTTTTAGGAGATTGGTATAAGTCCAGTAATTGGCATCCGGTATCCGCTTTTGTTGACTTTCTTCCTTTGCTTTGCTTGTTTGTTATTGCTCATTGTCTATTCCAAAGGACACACTTGAATCATCTTCTATATGATTTCAAGAGGTGAACCTTCTAGGAAGTTTTACACTCCATCTTTATCCGTTCATCCCTCTTTGTCCTAAACCTTTTCACACATTACTTTTAAAACTTGAGATAAATATTGTGCAAACATCTTCATGCTTTCAAATTAGAAACCTGGACCTTAAGTCCTTGACTTTTTCCAAACTCCATTTCATAATATTCTTTCGAATCAATCTTAATCATACTTTGACCCTCCTTTTGTGAATAATCATAATCAATTAACTTCACCCATTCAATGATTTTGTGGCTTTGTCCATTCTTGCTAAGTTTTCATACATTAGCCTAAGGTTTGATTTATCCTAGTTGGTTGATGTCAATCTCACCTATTTGTCCTTAGTTGATTGAATTGTAAGTCTTCCTTGCTTATTATAGGGTTAACCCCTCACTAGCAAGTTGAAGCTTTTCTCACATGGTGGACTTGTTGTTTTGTATAAGGTTGAGTTTTCTCCCGTGGATAACGTAAGACCTTAGGGCTTGTGTTTAAAATTGAATCCACTAACTTTTGGAAATCTTTTAGCCGAACTACGGCGTTTTGATCCTTACCTTTGATGGAAGGTACGTAGGCAACGGGTTCATCCGTTCGAACACAAAAATAATAAAATTGTATATTCTTTTCTCATCATCCCAATCATGTTTGCACAATAAATATTTCATAACAAATAACAATTTTATACAAAAAGTGTGAAAAGGGCTCCCTAGGAGTACCTAGGACGTAGTGGGTGCCTAACACCTTCCCATTGCGTAATTTACCCCTTACCCAGACTCTCTGATCTTTTCATTAGTTTTCTATGTGTAAAACTTCTTAGGCTTTTGTTCGCTTTTTAGCCAGTCCTTTGGATAAATAAAAGTGCGGTGGCGACTCGAATTCATTGTATGCTTTGCTTATGGTTTAATCAATAAATCATATAGCGACGAATACACCGCTACAGAAAAGTGGCGACTCTGCTGGGGATAACGTTAGACCTTCCTTGGTGGTATTGCCTACTTTTCACCCTTGTTGTGATATATTGTTATTTGTTATATGACATATTTTTGTACAATTTGGGATGACTGTATTGATTGTAATGATTGAATTGCTTGATATACAATTGCTGTTTGCTTTGGTGATCCTTGTGAGATGAGTTCTATACCCGAACTCGAGTGCACTCTAGGATAGGAGAATGGCATAGTCTTGTCGACTGGTGTGGAGTATTCCTTAGCCAGTTGACTTGCGAGCCCATTCACTTGGTGGAGGTCATGTTGGATTGATAATGTCACACAAGTTATTTGTGGTTAGGCATTATTCTTTCAATCATGTGCCGCAGAAGCCAAGGACCGTAGTTTACCAAACCCATCTTGGCCTATTTTTAGGAACGTAGTGCGGAGGTCGTTCAGATGTAAGTTCTGATGCGATTGTTACGCGATACTACACTCATAAGAGTTTCTCTTGAGAATATTTTTGGAATACGAGTATTCGTTCCTCCGATAATATCCGAAAGATGGGACGATGATTATGGGAACCTCTGGTAGAACATGTCTGGCAGGTTTAAACCCTAGTACACTCCCTTTGGGTGGTTCTTAACCGAGACTCCATGCTCGTGACTCTCAGCAAACCCGTGATTCGTGGTTGAGTCGTTCAGACAACCTTAATATCAATGGAACCTGGGCGTTGATCAGGTATAAAACCTAAATCCCCCAAAACGGATGGTTGATATTAAGGATGTTAGAGCCGGTTCATGTACCGTTAATATCAATGGAACTTGGGTGTCGATAAGGTGAAAACCTAAATCCACCAAAATGGATGATTGATATTAGGGATACAATGAGCTTTCCCATGACCTTTGTTTGGTGTGACTTGTTTGATCCTTGAGTGTGATTGTTGCATTCATGCATTCATGCATTCATCTGCACTTCATGTCATCAAAAAAAAGAAAATTTTCAAGGAACTTAAAAGGGTTTATTTGCAAAATTTTCAGACATGGAAAGACCAAAAAGGCATACAAAGAAGTACAGCTTTAGACAGCCCGATGTAAAAGAGTTAAGGAATCTGACATCTTATGTATTAGATCCCTTGGGTTTCAAAGCTCGCTATGGGAAGCTTCTACCTCTGCTGACTACTCAGGTTGACGAAGGGCTGATGAGTACTCTGGCTCAGTTTTATGATCCCCTGTATCATTGCTTCTCATTTCCGGACTTCCAGCTGTTGCAAACTTTGGAGGAGTATTCTCATCTCATTGGGATTCTGATTCTGGATCAAGTGCCGTTCAGTGGCCTAGAGAGTATTCCGACTGCTCGAGAGATTTCCAGCTTGTTGCACATAGATGAAGATCTGATTAAAGCTAATCTGACTACCAAAGGCGGAATTCAGGGTTTTCCTTCCGAGTTCCTCATTGCCCAAGCTACCTTTTATGGGAAGGCCATGAGTGAAGATGCCTTTGAGGCTTTGTTTGTGCTGCTCATCTATGGATTGGTGTTATTCCCCAACTTCGACAAGTTTGTGGACATGAACGCCATTAGGATCTTCTCAGTTCTTAATCCCGTTCCGACTTTGTTGGGCGATGCCTATGTCTCTTTGCATTTGAGGAACGCAAAGGGTGGAGGAGTTATTGTCTGCTGTCTACCTCTGCTGTACAAGTGGTTTATTTCGCACTTGCCACAGACAGTTGCTTTCAAGGAGAACAAGGGATGTCTACGGTGGTCTCAGAGACTTATGTCTCTCACCAATGATGATATCACTTGGTATGATCGCGTGTATGATACCGTCCAGATCATTGACTATTATGGTGAATTCCCTAATGTGCCTCTTCTTGGCACATGTGGTGGGATCAGCTACAATCCTATTCTCGCACGACGTCAGCTTGGGTTCCCCCTGAAGGATAAACCTCATAACATTCTGTTAGAAGGTGTGTTCTTCCAGGAGGGTAAAGATCCCCAAGGCCTGAAAGCCAGATTTGTCCGTGCTTGGCGCAGTATTCACAAGAAGAGTAGGAACGAGTTAGGTCCAAAGAACTGCATTGCTTTGGAGCCATACACCTCTTGGGTCAGACAGAGAGCTGCCGTGTACTTGATGCCATATGATCATCCGAGACCTACACCGTTGGATGTGGCTGGGCCTTCAACCCTCCCTACCCAACATGTAGAGGAGTTGAGAGAAGAAGACCTTTCACGTGCTTGGATCCGTGAAAGATAAGAATTGCTTCAGCAGCTTAAGGAGAAGGATGCTATGATTGAGTTCCTCGAGCATCGAGTGATCGACGATCCGAACGACACTTGGACTTCTCTGCTTCCTCAGTCTTCCAAATTCTGGAAGAGGAATTATGATCGACTTGCAAAGGAGAAAGCAGATATGGAAGCAGCCTATGAGAGAGAGATCAAGAAGCTGTGTACTTTTCGTCTTCCAGCATCCCGAGCTTCTAGGGATCCATAGGATGTTATTTCCCTTTTCTCTTTGTAATGATTAAAAATGATGTACTTCTTTGTCTCGATATATTGAATGAAAAATTTTCCATGAGAAATTAAAATGCTTTAACTAGTCAAAATATTGCAAATAATACCCTAAGGGTTCCTTGAAAATAAACAAAGCATCTGCACAAGCATTTCATGCATCATTTTTGCATAAGCAGGTACCCTTTGTTTCTGGTCTTCTTGTCCTAACTCTGTGTTCTTCATTTATTTTGAGGACAAGCTGACTCACCGGTATTATACTCGAGTCAATTCTGCAAGAGTCATGGAGCAGCTAGAACAAGAGAACAGAGAACTGAAAGAAGAGGTCGCCAGACTTGGCGCTTTGATGGAGCAACTCCTCGCTGCTCAAAATCAACCTGCTCAACCGCCTGCAACTCCTACCCAGAGGACGGTTATCTCTGAGGTCTCCACTTCGACTGTGCCAGTCAGTGCTCATGTGCCCAATGCTATGCCAGTCGGGTTCCCTTGGGGAATGCCTCCAGGTTTTATGCCTGATCGGCCTGCTCCAACTTTCGCTCATATGCCGGCATCTAGCCCGGTCCCTGTTGCCGCTCCTCCTGTCGTGCATACCATGCCAAGGGTAGACGACACCATCTATCACTCCGAGCCGTCTGAGGGCCCGGACGTTTATGAAAAGATGGACGCCATGAACGACCAATTCCTCGAGCTGAGAAAGGAATTGAAGACCCTTCGAGGTAAAGACCTCTTCGGCAAGTCTGCTGCCGAGCTCTGCCTTGTTCCCGGTGTGAAGATACCGATCAAATTCAAAGTACCTGACTTTGAAAAGTATAAAGGGAACACCTGTCCACTCGCACACCTGGTCATGTACGCCAGGAAGATGTCTACCCAGACTGATAATGATCAGCTTCTGATTCATTATTTTCAAGACAACTTGTCCGGTGCTGCGCTCAGATGGTACATGAGCTTGGACAGTGCCAATATCAGATCCTTCAACGACCTTGGCGAAGCTTTCGTCAAGCAATATAAGTACAACGTCGATATGGCGCCTGACCGAGATCAACTCAGGTCCATGTCGCAAAAGGACAAGGAAACTTTCAAGGAGTACGCCCAGAGGTGGCGAGAGCTGGCAGCTCAAATCACTCCACCGCTGGAGGAGAAAGAAATGACCAAGATCTTTTTGAAGACTCTTGGCTCATTCTATTATGAGCGGATGGTAGCAAGTGCTCCCTCTGATTTCACCGAGATGGTGAACATGGGGATGCGTCTTGAGGAGGGTGTCCGTGAAGGACGATTGGCAAAGGATGAGAGCTCTTCTTCTAAACGATATGGAGCGTTTAAGAGGAAGGATGGGGAAGCACATGCTGTACAATCCCATCCCAAGCATAGAAGACCCTCTGTTCAGAGGAAGCCTGCACGTCGTGCCGGTCATCAGCACCAGGTGGCTCATATAGCACCTGTATTTAAAGACAATGCTCAGCAACAACAGCAATATCAGCATCAGCAACAATACCAACAGCCTCAGTATCAGCAACAACATCGTCCACAGCAACAGGCTTACCAGCCTCGTGGCAGTACAACCAATCAAGCTAACTTGGGTTATGATAGGAAGAAGATCAGCTTCGATCCAATTCCTATGTCATATGCAGAGCTTTATCCTTCCTTGTTGGAAAGGAAATTGGTTTCTCCCAGGGATCCCCCTGCCATTCCTGCAAATCCACAATGGTGGTATAAACCGGATCAGCATTGTGTTTACCATTCCGGTGCTCCGGGTCATAACATTGAGAATTGCTACCCACTCAAGACTAAGGTTCAAGATCTTATGATATGTGGGATTCTGAGCTTTGAAGATTCAGGCCCGAATGTCACCAAGAACCCATTGCCTGCGCATGGGAAATCAGTTAATATGGTTCAGGAATGCCTTGGGAAGTACAAGGTCAGATACATAAGCCACATTAGGCAATCGTTGGTTGAATTACATCGTTTGCTGTGTCAGTACAGCTACTTAGAGCATAACCACGATAAGTGCCGCGTCTGCTCGGTTAACCGCTTGGGTTGCGACCAGGTACGAAGAGAACTCCAAAAGTTGTTGAATGAGGGTACCATTGAGATTCTGCAGAATCGCAATGTTGATGAAGACGAGCCTGAGATTAATGTTATATCTCCAGTGTTCAAATTGCCTGAGCCTGTTGTTATTCGTTACAATAGCAACAAGCCGAAGGTTTCCCCTTCTTTGGTCATTAAACCTGCAGGCCCTGTGCCCTATTCATCTGATAAGGCCGTACCATTCAGATATAACCCTGTTGCTGTGCAAGAAGGGGTAGAAGTGCCTTTACCTTCAACTTCCGTGACCAACATCACTGATGTAAGTGGGTTGACCCGAAGTGGTCGTGTGTTTTCCGCGCCTCCTAAGGCTGTTGCTTCTGAATCTGCTGAGCGTCTGATTGAAACCGCTGTGAATGTTCAGAATCAGGCACGTGATGTTGCCAAACCATCCTCCTCTGTACAAAAAACTCTCGTTTCTTCAGTTGGCCCGAGTGGCATTGTAGATGAAGAATCTGATGAGATGCTGAGGCTCATCAGAAAGAGTGAGTACAACATTGTGGATCAGCTTCTACAAACACCATCCAAGATTTCCATTCTTTCTCTGCTGCTGAATTCAGAACCCCATAGGGAGGCTCTGCAGAAAGTCTTGGATCTGGCGTATGTTGATCACGACGTCACCATTGAGCAATTTGATAGTATTGTTGCAAACATTACCGCTTGCAACACTTTGAGCTTTTGTGACGCTGATCTCCCTGAGGAGGGAAGAGACCACAACATGGCTTTACATATCTCCATGAATTGCAAATCTGATGCAATGTCCAATGTGCTGGTGGACACTGGATCTTCTTTAAATGTATTGCCAATGACCACACTCTCCAGATTGTCATATCAAGGTCCTCCTATGAGGCAGAGTGGGGTTGTTGTAAAAGCATTTGATGGGTCGCGTAAGACCGTGATTGGGGAAGTTGATCTCCCAATCAAAATTGGACCAAGTGATTTCCAGGTTACCTTCCAGGTAATGGATATCCACCCATCTTATAGTTGTCTCTTAGGCAGACCATGGATTCACGAGGCTGGTGTCGTGACATCCACCCTACACCAGAAGCTGAAATTTGTGAAAAATAAGAAACTGGTCGTAGTAGGGGGAGAAAAGGCTCTCCTGGTTAGCCATCTGTCTTCTTTCTCGTACATTGACGCAGAGGATGAAGTTGGAACGCCATTCCAAGCTTTATCTATTGATGAACCAATCGAGAAGAAGTCTCCTTCATTCACTTCCTACCGAGATGCGAAGCTGGCCATTGAAAATGGTGCAGTTGCTGGTTTAGGGAAGGTGATTGAACTTGAAGACAATAGATCCCGGGCTGGCATTGGTTACTGTTCTGGGGCATGTAATGAGCAAGGTTTGTTCACAAGTGGAGGATTCATCCATGCTGATCAACCTGAGGAGGAAGTTGCTGCTATCTTGGAAGAAGATGCAGAGGACGTGAACAATTTCATCATACCTGGTGGTGTCTGCCACAATTGGGTTGATGTAGATGTTCCTACAGTCATCCATAGATCAGAGTAATTGTTCACTTTGTTTGAAACCCTTCTCCCATGCCAAAAGGAGAAGTGATGACATTGTTGGCAAAACATATATACAATGATGTTTTCATTCAATTAATGCATTGTTAAACATTTGTTTTTCCATTTGTTTTCACTTTTTGCTTTTTACATGAAATCAGTGATCACAAAAAACCCATAAAAACAAGAATAAAAGCAACATTTTTCATCTGCAGAATGATTTGCTTGTTTAAATTCTAAAGTTTTTCCTTAACCAAAATCATTATGCAGGTTGATCCTAAAACCCATTGAACATAATGATCCAACGCCATCTCCCAATTTTGAATTCCCTGTATTTGAGGCAGAGGAAGATGACGTTGAGGAGATTCCTGATGAGATTACCCGTCTCCTTGAGCACGAAGAGAAGATCATTCAGCCGCATCTCGAAGACTTGGAAACAGTCAACTTGGGGTCTGAGGATTGTGTTCGTCTAGTGAAGATTGGGGCACTTCTTGAAGGGTCTGTCAAGGAAGATTTGATCAGTTTGCTACGAGAATATTCAGATATCTTTGCTTGGTCCTATGAAGACATGCCGGGTTTAGATACATATATTGTGCAACATTTCCTGCCTTTGAAGCCTGAGTGCGTGCCTGTGAAGCAGAAGCTCAGAAGAACTCATCCAGATATGGCAGTGAAGATCAAAGAGGAAGTTCAGAAGCAAATTGATGCGGGGTTTCTGGTGACTTCTACATATCCTCAATGGGTGGCCAATATTGTGCCTGTTCCTAAGAAGGACGGAAAAGTCCGTATGTGCGTTGATTATAGAGATTTGAATAAGGCTAGCCCGAAAGACGATTTTCCTCTACCACACATTGATATGTTGGTAGACAATACAGCCAAATTCAAAGTCTTTTCCTTTATGGACGGATTTTCCGGATATAATCAAATCAAGATGGCACCAGAGGATATGGAGAAGACAACATTCATCACACCTTGGGGAACATTCTGTTATCGAGTGATGCCCTTCGGTTTGAAGAACGCTGGAGCCACGTATCAACGAGCTATGACTACCTTGTTCCATGATATGATGCACAAGGAGATAGAAGTCTATGTTGATGATATGATTGCTAAGTCCCGAACGGAAGTTGAGCATATTGAGCATTTGTTGAAGCTTTTTCAGCGTTTGAGGAAATTTAAACTTCGCCTAAATCCGAACAAATGTACATTTGGAGTCCGTTCTGGCAAGTTGTTGGGTTTTGTGGTAAGTGAAAGAGGTATTGAGGTTGATCCTGCAAAGGTCAAAGCAATACAAGAGATGCCCGCACCCAAAACGGAGAAGCAAGTCCGAGGTTTTCTTGGCCGCTTGAACTACATTTCCAGATTTATATCCCACATGACTGCCACATGTGCGCCGATAGTCAAGCTCCTCCGGAAAGATCAGTCTCATGATTGGACCGAGGATTGCCAGAAAGCTTTCGACAGTATCAAAGAGTATCTGTCTGAACCTCCGATATTGTCTCAGCCTGTGGAAGGGAGACCTCTGATCATGTACTTGACAGTTCTTGAAGATTCGATGGGTTGTGTACTCGGTCAACAAGATGAATCAGGGAAGAAGGAATTTGCCATATACTACCTGAGTAAGAAGTTTACTGATTGTGAGTCTCGGTACTCCATGCTTGAGAAGACGTGTTGTGCTTTGGCTTGGGCTGCTAAGCGTTTGCGCCAGTACATGATAAATCATACAACTTGGTTGATATCCAGAATGGATCCGATTAAGTATATCTTCGAGAAGCCTGCTTTAACTGGGAGGATTGCCCGTTAGCAGATGTTGTTGTCTGAGTATGATATTGAGTATCGAGCTCAAAAAGCTATCAAAGGTAGTATCTTGGCTGACCATTTAGCGCACCAGCCAATCGAAGATCATCAGTCTGTTCAGTATGACTTCCCTGATGAGGAAATTCTGTATTTGAAGATGAAAGATTGCGATGAGCCTACACTTGATGAAGGTCCGGAACCTGGTTCCAGATGGACGATGGTGTTTGATGGCGCTGTTAATCAATATGGAAATGGAATTGGGGCAGTGATCATTACTCCTCAAGGTTCACACATTCCGTTTACAGCAAGGCTAACTTTCAAATGCACGAATAATATGGCGGAGTATGAAGCCTGTATTATGGGACTTGAAGAATGCATTGATTTGAGAATCAAGTATCTTGATGTGTATGGTGATTCGGCCCTGGTTGTTAATCAGATCAAGGGAGAATGGGAGACGAATCAACCAGGTCTCATTCCGTACAGAGATTACGCAAGGAGAATTTCAACATTCTTCACAGAAGTTGAATTTTATCACATTCCTCGAGAGGATAATCGGATGGCAGATGCTCTTGCTACGCTTGCTTCCATGATTGTAGTCAGATGGTGGAATGATGTCCCCAATATTACTGTGATGCGTTTGGACAGACCAGCTCACATATTTGCAATTGAAGAAGTGAAAGATGACAAGCCTTGGTATTTTGATATCAAGAATTTCCTCCAGAACCAGGTCTACCCGCCTGGGGCATCTGTGAAAGATAGGAAAACTTTGAGAAGGTTGTCAGGCAGTTTCTACCTCAGTGGTGAAGTGCTGTATAAAAGGAATTTTGATATGGTTTTGCTCAGATGCGTGGATAGACACGAAGCAAACCTATTGATGACTGAGGTCCATGAGGGTTCATTTGGTACTCATTCCAATGGACATGCCATGGCTAAGAAGATGTTGAGAGCAGGCTACTATTGGCTGACAATGGAGTCTGACTGTTGCAAATATGTGAAGAAATGTCACAAGTGTCAAATTTATGCGGATAAGATTCATATTCCTCCGACACTTCTGAATGTGATTTCATCACCATGGCCTTTCTCTATGTGGGGAATCGACATGATCGGCATGATTGAGCCAAAAGCGTCCAACGGACACAGGTTTATTCTCGTAGCAATTGATTACTTCACCAAATGGGTTGAAGCCGCTTCATACGCAAATGTAACCAGGCAGGTGGTTGTGAAGTTTATCAAGAACCAGCTGATTTGCCGTTATGGTGTGCCAGAGAGGATCATTACTGATAATGGATCCAATCTGAATAACAAGATGATGGATGAGTTGTGCGCTGAATTCAGGATTGCACACCATAATTCCTCTCCCTACATACCTAAGATGAATGGGGTTGTTGAAGCTGCTAACAAGAATATCAAGAAGATTATCCAGAAGATGACAGTTACGTACAAAGATTGGCATGAGATGCTGCCATTTGCTTTGCATGGATATCGTACGTCTGTACGCACTTCAACAGGGGCAACCCCTTTCTCTCTTGTTTACGGCATGGAAGCTGTTCTCCCAGTAGAGGTGGAGATCCCATCAATGAGAGTCTTGATGGAAGCCAAGTTGACTGATGCTGAATGGATTCAGAGTCGTTATGACCAGTTGAATTTGATTGAAGAGAAGCGTTTAACTGCCATGTGTCATGGTCAATTATATCAGCAAAGAATGAAGAAAGCATTCGATAAGAAGGTCAAGCCTCGTGTGTTCCGAGAAGGTGACCTCGTGCTCAAGAAAGTTTTGTCTTTCGCGCCCGATTCCAGGGGCAAGTGGACTCCAAACTACGAGGGTCCATATGTTGTTAAGAGAGCCTTTTCAGGCGGAGCTTTGATGCTTACAACAATGGATGGGGAGGATTTCACTCGTCCTGTGAATTCAGATGCAGTCAAGAGATACTTTGCCTAGAAAAAAAGTATATGCAAAAGATGAAAAACAGAATGGCTCGCTAAGTTGAAAACCCGAAAGGGCGGCTTAGGCAAAAATGAGCGTCTCGGTGGAGAACCCGCAAGGGTAATCCATGCAAAAATTAGAGACTTGAAAAAAAGAAGAATATTTGCGTCCCGCTAGATTGAGTACCTCACCCTGGGGAAATCTAGGCAAAAATTAGGGATTTTGGCAAGTAACTGCATCCTGACAAGACTTTCTGTTCCACAGCTGTCATTTCGTCAGAGGATTCTCGATTCGTCGTCAAACTGAAGCTTCGAATACATCGAGATTCAAATTGGTAGAGAAAGGATCATTATGTTCAATGTAGCCCTCTTCCAATATATATCACTGATTTCAAATTTGTACAGATCTATGGAGTCTTGCCATTTGCAGGCTACCATTCCACCAAATCAATTTGAGCTTTTTCTCCAATTATTTGCACTCTTATTTGTTTCAATTCAACAAATGTTTTGCATGTTTTAATTGATAAAATATCATTGTTTTAACCAAATAAATTTTTCAAAATTTGCTGTTTTAAACAAAGTGAACATTCACAAGGTTGAAAAGATACTCAAGAATATCTCAATGCTCTCCCAAGGGTGGCATGATCTCCAACAGGTAAGACATTTGGTTCATATTCCTGGTTTGGTTGTATCTTCTTTCTCCAGATCTTGTGATGGGGTTGTTCCCCAGCATAGTTGCAAACAGAGTGTTGTTGAAGACTCAGTTTTCTCCAGCAGCAGTTTTCCCCAGTAGAGTTGCTTATGCAGTTGGATTCTACTTGGATGTTATTCTCCTTCAGTGGGTTGTTCCCCGGAGTTGTTTGAAGTTGCAAAGCTCTTTGTTTCTCAGTTGATGCTGAGATCCCCTGCGGATCTTCGAGATTTTCTCTTGTTCCCCAACAGATTCGTCTTGGTGGCTGTTTTGCCCGTTGTGAGTTTCTGTACCCTGGTTGGGTTGTTTGCTGATCCATCATTCAGAGATTTGGTGTTTCCTGATATCTCTAATCCTCTGCCTCTCCAGCAGTACCCACAGATCTATGCTTTATAGCATGTAGATTTCCGCAGATTGACTTTCCAGCTGGTTTATCCCTGGAAGTATAATACCGGGCGTTTTGATTCCTGGACCTGTTTGTGTTAGATATGTCTGTTTTGTCAGCATTCATCAAACATAAATCACGCATATTCATGCATATTCATAAACACTCAGATATTCATGTTGCATTTCTCGCCATGTATCTTTTGTTGATTGTTCCCTGCTATGGATACAGATCCCCAATAGATCTCCCCTAGCAGATGTCGGGTGTTAAATCTCTCCATATAGAGTCAGCCCCATAAGCAGAAAGTGTCTGTTGTCTTTCCTTCTGCAGTTCCCCATTGAGATATATCCTCGTGGATGACGGTTTCTTCTGTTTCCTCCCAACATATATATTGGGATGGATTTTCCTATTTGAGTTATATCCTCATTAGGACGTCTCTTGATTCAGTCTGTCTTTTCGGATTATTCCCGAATTGTCGTTTTGTCAACTGTATCGTGCTTCCCAGTGGGTTGTTCCCCAGCGGAGTTTTTTCGGGCCTCTACCCTTATACCGGTAGTTGTAAGTCCTACTTTCTTTGCCCTTTCAGCGGAATTGGTGGTTATATACCTTTTATTCCTCGGCAAGAATTGTTGGTTTTCTACCTAGTAGGAGGTAGTCGTAAATCCTGTTTCTTACTCTCCAACAGAGTTTGTGGTTTGTTATAAACCTTATTTTTTGGTTTCCCGTGCGGATTTGTGATTTGTTCTATCCCCACGCAGAGTTGATTGTTGGTCTTCTACCCCGTATTCGGTAGATGTAAACCCTAATTCATGTTTATCCCCACCAGAGTATGGCAATTGCCCCGTATTCGATAGTTGTAAGTCCTATCTCTTTTTTCCTAACAGAGGTAACCTTTGTGGTTCGTTCTGGTTGTTGGTGGATTGTGTGCTGTTCTGGCCCCATCCCCAGTTGAGTCTGTGGTCTTCTACCCCGTATTCGGTAGTTGTAAATCCCAGGTGTTGATTTTTCTCCCCAGCGGAGTTTGTGCCTTGTGGTACAGTTGGATAATTGTCGGATGCTTGCAATTTATCCCCACCGGGTCCCTTCACCGTTTGTCAGTGATTGCGTTCCCCGGATAGTTGATTGTCATCAATATATCCCCAGCTTGTCGTTGTGGACAATTGCTGTTTATGCAATTCATCCCCGGATCATTGATTCTCACCAGTGAATCCTCAGCAGATCGCCTTTCATTTACCCTCTTGTTGGTAATGTCTGTTGCTCCTTTTGATTGGTCATCATTGTATACCTAGTTTGGTATCCCGATGCCTTTCTTTTCGGTTGATTTATCCTTTATTAACCCAGTAACTGGTTGTGGATAATCTTCCATGCGAGTATATTATTCACGGTCTGCCGGTAATGAATAATATATCTCATGCACTCTTCAGTCGAATCCTTTTGTGTTTCCCTGGTCGAGTAAGTTTCGTACTTCCCTTTGCGGAGTCGAATATTCTTTGTTGTTGGATAATTGCCGGATGCTTGCAATTTATCCCTTTGAGTTGTCTTTCGTTTACCCGGATGCTTGGTATCGATTGTCTCTCTGTTTGGTTAGTCACCTATTATATACTTCGGTATCTCTGGTGTCTTTTCCTTTCGAGTATATTATTCACGGTCTGCCGGTAATGAATAATATGTCTGATGCGCTCTTTAGTTGGAATCCTTTGTTGATTTTCCCCAGCTGAGCAAGATTCGTATTCTTTGTAGAATCGAATATGCATCCTTTAACCAGTTTGTGTTTCGGATGATGAGTGTTTTGGCATATATACCAATCCACGTTTTCGGTAGATCACCTATTATATGCTTCGGTATCTCTGGTGTTTCTTACCATGCGAGTTTATTATCTACGTTCTGACGGTAATATATAATATGTCTCATGCGAGTATTCTTATCCACGGTCTGCCGGTAATGGATATTATATCTCATGCACTCTTTGGGTTTGTGTCCCCATTTGAGTAAGGTTCGTTTTCCCGTTGTGGATTCGAATGTCCATCCTGTAAGTCGATTTGCTTTTTCAAGCCCTCCTTTCGGATGATGAGTGTTTTGGCATATATACCAATTCACGTTTTGGTCGGTCACCTATTATATACTTCGGTATCCCTGGTGTTCCTTCCTTTCTGCTCCCTATTATGACCTCGGTCCCCCTGCGGAGTCAGATTTGCCTGAGTTGATGTACCTTTTTCAGGTCTTTCTCAGATGTTTGGTTGATTGATATCTCTCACCCTTATACCGGTCTTAGATATTCATTCTTCCCGAGTTTGTTACCCTTATACCGGTAACATCTCATTCTTTGGTGCTTCCTCAGTGGAGTTTCCTTTTGCTTCTTCCCAGAAGTCAGCTTGTGTCTCTCCAATGGATGTTTTTCCTTTGGGATTTTCTTTTCCCCAGTGTGAGTCCTTCACTCCCCAGTGAGGTCTCCAGTCTGATGTCTGTTATCCCCTAATCAGAGTCGTGTCTTGTTCACGCTGTGTCAGTTTTGTTTTTTTTTCCAACTTGAAGTCGTGTCCTGCTCACGCATTCTTTTTTTCTTTTACTATCCCCAACAAGAGTCTTGTTAGAGTCTCTGTTCCTGGTGAGTGTATTACTCCGATGGATCGTCTTTTCTTCTGTGTGAATCATATTCCCCACAGAGTTTGCGTCTTTTGCATACATACATTTGCATCATGAGGTCTCTTAGGGACCAAAATTTATCTCATTATTGTTATTTAAGCCCATTCTACCGCGTCGAGATGAAGATTTCTAAACTTCACTTCTCCGGCTAGAATGACCTTAAATAGGGGCATCTGTAAG
Organism: Lathyrus oleraceus; assembly: GCF_024323335.1. Taxonomy (NCBI): domain Eukaryota; kingdom Viridiplantae; phylum Streptophyta; class Magnoliopsida; order Fabales; family Fabaceae; genus Lathyrus; species Lathyrus oleraceus. Next base: position 408,067,017 of record NC_066581.1, read on the forward strand.
ACCCCAATTTTGGCCCTAAGATCCCTCATGGCTCATATCATACCATATCATTGCCTCAAGGATCTTTGTGCACCTTTGCTTCCCTCCTAGTGGGTGGGTTATCTTGTGAGTGTGGTTCTTGATCACCCAGCATGTATTGCATTTGTATATCATTGCTTTTCATCTGTCTATTAACCAAAAGTACAAAAATATTGTCATCTAACCATGTTACTTGCAGATGAAGCAAATTAGGTCAAATCAGTCAAGTCAGTCATTGAGATAGATGGTGGCCATTCTTGCAGAATTTGGGCACCATGATCATTCATCAAGAGTTCATATGAATTGTGACATCATTTTGGATCAAGATATCAAGTGGTAGGGGCTTGGAATTCATCAGAACATGGTTTAGTCAAGCAAAACCCTAGCAAAGTCAACTGAAGTCAACTGTTGGTCAACTGTGCATTTAATCAGTGATTTGATGGTGGGAATTGGTTTGAGAGGTCTCATTCATGTCCATATAAGCCTCATATAACATGTCAATCATCCACAGTGAAGAATTTGAAGTCAGACAAGAAATTTCTAAAAATAGAAAGTTGACCTGTAACTGGAATTTGCCAAAAAAGGAAAGTTCTTCTCCTCCAAATTACATCATCATACAAGCTTCAAATGGATTTTTGCCCAACATGAAAGTTGAAGATCTTGTTCTCCCATTTCCAAAAAGTCCAAGAACACTCATTTATCATGTGTGGTTGGCAAGTTATGATCAAATCATTTTCAAAAAATTTTGAACTTCAAAGTGGCATATCTTCCAAACCATTTGGCCAAATTGAGTGAGGTTTTTTGCTACAAGTCATATTTGATGTGCTCTATCCAAATCCTTCATCACAATTCACCAAAACTCAACCAATCAAAATGGCATTTTTTAGTTGACTTGAATTAAAAAGGAAAGGTAAAAAAGTTGACTTTCAAAATTGCCATTTGCTACACTTTCTACCAATTAAACTTGACTAAAAATCACATTTGGAGTTTGTCTAAGGCCCATTTTCGTGCATTTACATGCACCCCATGCATTTTTGAGTGGTTTTAGCAAATTGGTAAAAACATTTCATTTTGAGCTAAATTGGATTACCACTTCATTAACCAAACTTAAGGACATTAAACAGAGTATATATTGATCATTTCAGACTGCAAAAACCCTAGCCACACTTTGCAAAACAGATCAAAAATTCCTTTGCTCTCAAAACACTCATTTCTATTTTTGAACTTTTTGCTGAAAATCTTCAAAGAGCTCGAGCTTGGTTTGATTGTTTCATCATATGCCATCCTTTTGGAAGCTGTAGCAAGCATCAAATCTCAGCTGTAAAGCCTCTCATACCATTGTTACGTTAAAGCTTCATCCATGGCAGATTTTGATTGGAGCTATTTCAAAGGTTGTTGAGCTAAAATTCATTCTCCATTCATCAATACAAACCTCCTTGTACATCTGTTTTAGCCTTTTGCAACCAAACAACCACTGTATCATCACTGTGCTCCAAATCAAGTAAGATTTCGAATCTCTTTATTTTCAAAATCATGCTATGCTTTAGAAAGAACTCTCCATGCTGATTATTTTGAAACTTGAATCATGGAAAATGGTTGAATATTGAGAGAGATACATGGATTCAAAGTTGTGTTGTCAAATATGTTTGTGCTTGGTTCTTTCTTGATAGCTCGATTTAGTGAAAATCAAGGTTGGATTTGTGATGCACATGTTTAGCTGATTCGAATGGTATGCTTGTGTCCAAATTCTGGGAAAAACGTTCATCACGATTGATGATGATGATGAACAGTAAACATGAACCCTAATTTGAAAGCCCAGAATCGTGTTTGGCATTTGGCATTTTGTTCTGCATGTATTTTTCACTATTCCATTGCCATGAGCCAGTGACCGCACGCCACCTCACTAAGTGAAACGCGGCGTTTCAGTTAGTGACCCCCAATATTACCGTTTTGCCATTGTCCGCTTATTATTTTATTAAATTATTTCTTTTTTCTTATTTATTTCATTTTGGCATGGCAACTTAGAAAAATCATAAGTCACTCATTTCTTATCCAATTTTGGTGGGATTTTTTGCAAAATGCTCCTCTTGATCTCTAGTTTTTTTATGATAATTTTTCCAGATTTTTTGCATGTGTGGATTTTAAAATGTGCTAGGGTTTGTTCATGTTGTCCATTTTATGTATGTCTTGCCAAATTGCTTGTGAAATGATGATACATTATCCAATGCCTCTGAAATTTTTTGTGCTTAAACTAGACATGTTCATGGTGATTTTGGTGTAGAGTTTGTGAATTTATCATTGCTGGTTATTGAGATATGATTTTTTGAATAGAGGTGTGACAATTTGTGTCACACCATTCATGTCCAACTTCATGATTTTAATTACCATGCTTATTGAACTCAAATTGGTCTGAATTTTTTCATGAACATACTTGTGGATGTTGAGAATGCTTGTGATTTTTTTCTGGAATTATTGATGGCATTTCCTATTTGATTGGAATTTTCTCCCCTGTTTGGTCATTTGTTGACTTTTTGTGACACATGTTCTCATATGATTTGTGAAATTCTCATGCTTAATTGGATGGACTTGAAATTTGACATGTGAATTGTAGACATCTTAAAGTTTGTCATGGTTTTAGTCCCATTCATTTATCATGTGTTGTCACTGTTTTATGATTTATTGAAGTTGGTGCATGTTTTGATGCTTTGTATGAGTCTACTTGAACTTGCTTTGACTTCCTGATTTTCATTGACCTACTTCCTTTGATCCAAATGAGCTGAAATTTGGTATGATTATCATGTTATGGATGATGTTTGATCATGAATTAGTTGAGAATTTTTTGAAATGTTTGTGATTGAATTTGAGTTGAATCATTCTGTTGACTTCTTTGAAGTTCTATATGACATGTTTTGACCTAAGTTGTTTGTGAAATGATAATGATGAATGATATGAATGTGAAACCACTTGGGTTTGTTTCTTGATTGTTTGAACATCACTTTGGACACTTGTCACTTGCTGTTTTAAATTTTTTATCCCCTTTTGACCCTAGGCTTGTCCTAGTGGTCTTGTCACTCATGTTTAAGCTTGGTTTTTCAGGTTAAGCAACAAATGCTTCAAAGAGATCAATACAAGTTGAATGAGTTTGATTGTTTATCATGAACTAACTTGTTTGTTTTGTAGGTTGCCTAGCTCACTTGTTATGAGCTTGTTGCTTTGCACATATGCTCGACTGTATTGTCTGTTGGCTTATGCTGTTTTGTTTTAACTTTGTGTCTGGTATACTAATTGTGCTTGACTGATTTCAGGTACATTAGTTGCTATTAGTTCCTTGTGAACTTTGCTTTGCTTTGCTTGATAAGCAATTTGCATTGAGGTATAATTTCCTTACTTCATGTAGTCTGGAAGACCTGGCCTGTTACTTGGCCAGGAAACTGTCTGAAGTCCTCCTTAAGAGGCGATGTTTGTGCTTGTTTACTTTTGTCCCAAGCAGGAAAAGTCCTTTAAATAAGGCAATTGGTAGAATCCAAGAGATATGTAACCTATCTCCTACTATTCTGTGAGTCACTCACCTTGCTCACACTACTTGTGTTGATGCATAGTGAGTAAAAACCCAAGATCTATCGAGTCTAACTTGTGGAGAGAGTTCCTACTTTCTGAACTCCCACACCTTCTGATATTCAAAGCTCTCCCTGACCAGGGATAAGAGCATGAGGCACACCCCTCATATCCTTTCATCCGCTTCACCTTGGCTCTCAATGTCAAGGTTAAGAGCACCATTAACCCTATTCCAGTTGGCTTCAATGCCTAACCCTTTGTATGAGCCTATTTGCTTGGTTATAGAGTGTGCTGAATGCCTTTGTTTGATTGATTACTTAATCCATTTGTATATGTCTGCTTGCGTGATTTGTGCATTTGTTATCATTAATTGCTCATTAGTGCATGATCATTTCATTTGTCTTTGTGACATATCTTTGTTGTTTACCCATTGAGGACAATTGTAAGACCATTCATTGGCCATTGTTCCTATGATATGGAAGTGAGTTGTAAGACCATTTCATTGGCCACTCATCATCTCTTTGCTTGATGCATATGTTTGATTTATGTGAGGATGCAATTGTAAGTCCGTGTAATTTGGCATTTGTTTTCCTATGATCATATGTTGGAGGTTAGAGTAAGCCCAGATAAATTGGCATCTGACATCCAAGTGTTTGCTTTGTTTTGTTGGAGATTGGTATAAGCCCAGATAGATTGGCATCCGGTATCCACTTTTTATTTCTTTGTTGAGGAAATTGGTATAAGTCCATAGAGTGGCCTCTGATATCCAGTTCTGTTTTAGGAGATTGGTATAAGTCCAGTAATTGGCATCCGGTATCCGCTTTTGTTGACTTTCTTCCTTTGCTTTGCTTGTTTGTTATTGCTCATTGTCTATTCCAAAGGACACACTTGAATCATCTTCTATATGATTTCAAGAGGTGAACCTTCTAGGAAGTTTTACACTCCATCTTTATCCGTTCATCCCTCTTTGTCCTAAACCTTTTCACACATTACTTTCAAAACTTGAGATAAATATTATGCAAACATCTTCATGCTTTCAAATTAGAAACCTGGACCTTAAGTCCTTGACTTTTTTCAAACTCCATTTCATAATACTTCTTTCGAATCAATCTTAATCATACTTTGACCCTCCTTTTGTGAATAATCATAATCAATTAACTTCACCCATTCAATGATTTTGTGGCTTTGTCCATTCTTGCTAAGTTTTCATACATTAGCCTTAGGTTTGATTTATCCTAGTTGGTTGATGTCAATCTCACCTATTTGTCCTTAGTTGATTGAATTGTAAGTCTTCCTTGCTTATTATAGGGTTAACCCCTCACTAGCAAGTTGAAGCTTTTCTCACATGGTGGACTTGTTGTTTTGTATAAGGTTGAGTTTTCTCCCGTGGATAACGTAAGACCTTAGGGCTTGTGTTTAAAATTGAATCCACCAACTTTTGGAAATCTTTTAGCCGAACTACGGCGTTTTGATCCTTACCTTTGATGGAAGGTACGTAGGCAACGGGTTCATCCGTTCGAACACAAAAATAATAAAATTGTATATTCTTTTCTCATCATCCCAATCATGTTTGCACAATAAATATTTCATAACAAATAACAATTTTATACAACAAGTGTGAAAAGGGCTTCCTAGGAGTACCTAGGACGTAGTGGGTGCCTAACACCTTCCCATTGCGTAATTTACCCCTTACCCAGACTCTCTGATCTTTTCATTAGTTTTCTATGTGTAAAACTTCTTAGGCTTTTGTTCGCTTTTTAGCCAGTCCTTTGGATAAATAAAAGTGCGGTGGCGACTCGAATTCATTGTATGCTTTGCTTATGGTTTAATCAATAAATCATATAGCGACGAATACACCGCTACACTACCAATGTAGGCAAGAAGATTGAGTTGCTTTGAGGCCAAATCGAAGCAACTCAGATCATGTACCTCATTTTTCAATTCCACATATCTCTTAATATATTTGGAATTGGAGGAATTGGAGGTTAGATTCGAGCTCAACGCCATTTTCTCTTTAAGATCATGTCCATTTTCTTTTTTTGGTGATGGTTCATGTTGATCAATCCGGTGAAGCTCCCCGGAGAAGACAACCGGAGCTCTGGCTCCGGTGATGATGTGTCTTGTATCTGAACCACTTGATCAAAGTCTCATGTTCTAATCTTGATCGTTCCTTGTGATTATTCCATTTGCCACGCGGTTGACTCAGGTGTATGTTGTACACGCGTTTTGGATCATCAGATCTGCCACCCCAATTAATGAGGGAGATCTGATGGTCCACGTAATTTAGCATTTTCTGAATTTTATTTTAATTCCCTTTTCTTCAATAATTCATATTAAATTCAATATTGATCCAAAAAGTATGAGACTTTCACCAAAAATTTCCAAATATTTTTCTCTTTCAGATTCTAAATTAAAATTACTTTTTGGATCATTATTAATATTTTTCATCAATTAATTGATTTTGCATTTGTTTTTAATTGTTTAAAAATATTTTTAAATGTCCAAAAATTATGAAATTTTTTCTCCAAGGTCCTTTGACCTTGTTTGACCTATGATAAATCTCATGGCCATTTATTTGGTGTTTTGATGATATTTTAGGAATTGGATGAAACATACTTGAATTTAATGCATTATTTTATTATTTTTAATTGAATAAATGCCATTTAAATTGTGTTGACCATTTGTATTGAATTAATTGAGTTTGGTTGTTTGTTGTTGGGCCTTGGTCAAGGTTGATTTGATTTTGTCAAATTAATATCATTGGATTTCGAGGATTGATGGAATTTACATTCCATCTCCCAAAATGAATGAATGATATTAATTTGGTAAAAGTCCTCCTTTGACCAATTTGTGATCTTATTCATCCCCTTCCCACTTCATCTAATTCCCCTTCTTCATCCATTCATTTCCATTTGGCCTACGATATCTCAAAGTCCTAATGCTAGTTGATTGAAAGATTAACGTGAGTATGGATGAGATTAGGCCATACCTTTTGCATGTTTTTTGTGTGTGGTATGTTTAATGAGCATAGTTCATAATACTATGTCTCCAACATGCATTAACACCAAAATTCCATTGCCCGACCTCAAATAGTTGTGACTTCTACATATGTCCAATTACGATTGCTTAACATAGTGCTAAATTTGTAACATAAAAGGCATAAGCATTCTAGTTAGGGAGATTGTAAGTCTCCCCTCTTCCATGGTATTTTGTGGAAGCTTGGCCTTCTTTCCTTCCTTTGGAAGATGTTTTGGTTCAAGGATCTATGCTTGTGGCAAGTGGGTTGAGAGTTCTCCAAAGAATGTCTTGAAATCAAAAGCAAAACAAAACTAACTACTAACTTAATAACTAATAACTTTTAATTTCAAGATTTTACTTTTAATGCAATTTACTTTTAGTATTTTATTATCATTTGCCATTATACATATCATTCTAATTGTTTATGTTAATATAATTTTCACTTTGTCCATTTGGACCAAATTGGGTGATATATTTTGTTTTGTGTTACCTTGTTTGCTTGTTTGGTCTTTGACCATTAATGTACATGATAATAACAAAAACCCTAAAAGAATTTTGAGTGGACTGTTGGTTTGATCTTGCCCAATTGGACTTAGAACTTAAGCAACATTCCTTTGCAAATGGACTTGGCCAATGCCAATTTGTGGAAGAACCAAGTGCTTACAAGTTGAATTCCATCTGATACATTATTCAAGATCTCTCCAGTTCATCTGCAACATGACCATTGTGAAGCTGTTATTTTGAACCTGTGACTTGTGGGATTCATCTGCTACATAAGTCATTTTGAAGAAGATCATGAAGTGGATAAGCTTGGATAAGGCCATCTTTATTTGATGCCTTGCTCTTCAAAAGAATATAATTGTGCATTTGTGTGTTGCTTGATTCTAAAAAGTTCAAGGGAATTCTGGGTTTCTATTGACATACTTGTCTATTGGATTGCTACCCATTTGGTCAGATCTTTTCAACTTTAAACTTTTAAATTCTATGCATAGGATAGTCTCTTCATCTTCTCCCTATCTCTTTAATTTCAAAATCTCTCCCTCCATTTTTAAGACCTTCTTTGTGTGAACTATTTTTATTCTAAACTTTGACCACTTTTGCAAAAAAAATAGAAACTTTGGCCTTATGCCATTTCATTTTCAAACTTATTTTCTTAAATCAAACTTTTAAATAAATTTAACTATACTTGACTTAAACTTTCAAAAAAAAGCCAAAAAGAACTAACTCATTCAATCCATTTTCGGCCTTTGTGCCTTTCAAGCTAAAATTTTGTTAAAATTAACACACTCATTTTGAAATTTTTATCATGAATTACGAGGTTTTGATCCCTCATTTTTATCTTGGTACGTAGGCACAAGTCTGAAGGTCTTGTCAAACACAAAAATATAATTAATGAATTCTTTTCTCATCCCCCCATTTTATTTGTTTGTAAACATCACTTTATACCAAATACATATGCACACAAAAAGGGCTCCATAGGATACTTTGGGTGCTAACACCTTCCCTCTGTGTAACCAACCCCTTTACCCGTGATCTCTGATTTTTATTAGTTTTTATTGAAAACTTCTTACTATTTGGGTTTTGTTCGTACTTTTTCCCATTTCCCTTGGAAACATTAAAAGCGCGGTGGCGACTCTTGTTAATTGATCTCTAGCTTGTCAATAGCTTGATGATCATGAATTTCCCGCTACACCATTAACCGTATAACCAACATGGATACTGATATATTGCTGCCATTGTTACTGTTGTTGTTGTCGTACTGAATTACCAATCTCTCTGGTTGCTTGAAAATGGGAACTATGACATTCACATTGTCATCTACATGACGGGATTGGACAATTTGAATCATGCCTTCATCCATCAGTCGCTGGATGTCCCTTTTCACAACTTCACAATCCCTCAGGTTAACACTGCAAACAACACAACCATCACGGTCATGCTCACAATCACTTACCAAACACCCATCCTTATCCATCTGCACCAAGGATCTTCGGATAAATCGCACATCAAAAACTTTAAACTCGCTAGGACAACCATCCACCATATTCACAGAAGAGTTCCCATGGGCAGGTAGCGGGTTTGCTTTCACATTCGGCGCACGGTCCTCGAAGGACACCATTCCACTCTTCATCAGCTTTTGAACCTCATACTTGAACGGATAATAGTTCTCGATATCATGTCCGGGTGCTCCTTGATGAAAAGCAGAATGAAGCTCAGGCTTGTACCACCATGGAAGTGGTTCTGGAATCTGCAACGGATTTCTTCGTTGGATCAAGTTCTTGAGAACCAAAGACGGGTATAATTCTGCATAAGACATAGGAATCGGGTCAAAAGAGACCTTTTTCCTCTCAAAGTTTTGTTGATGATGATTGTTGTTGGTATTGTTGTTGTAGGTGTTTGTTCGTTGTTGCAGTTGTTGTTGTTGACGTTGTGGTTGTTGAACTGGTGTTGATTGTTGATTATAAAATACCGGGATAACGGAATATACTTGACGATGATGTTGATGAGGTGTGCACGAAGGGAGGTGGCACAGACATGACCGGGCTAGATGCCGGCATGGAAGCAAAATTAGGCGCAAAGCCTTCAAGCATAAAGTTGTACGGCATTTCTCACGGGAATCCGACAGGCATGGTAGGTGCAAAAAAAGCAGTAGCAGCAGGCATGGTGGAGGTAGCCACCTCTGAAATAACTGTCGTCGCAGGAGGAGTTACAGGCGTTGGAGAAGATTGACTCTGAGCAGCAAGAACTGACTCCATCATGGCAGTCAGGCGGGTGATCTCGTCCTTCAGCTCTCTGTTATCTTCCTCTAGATGCTCCATAATTTTGAAGTGATTGGCGCGGGTGTTGTATCGATGAGTCAGCTTGGCTAAAGTACAGAAGAAACACCAATGAGACATCTGGCGGAAGAGAAACCTGCTTATGCAAATGATGCATGAAATGCAATGCTTGATTATTTATTTTTGTTTTTAAGGAACTTACTATATTATTTTCAAATATATATATCAACAATTGCAATAATTTTTCATATGACCAAAAATCTCTTTTCATTTATATAATTGGAAGGATTACACTGAGTACAATTTCAGAAACCAAATGAAAAATACAAGAGAAAACGAGACTAGTCATCCTAAGGATCCCTAACAACGTCAGAAGATCTGACTGAAGGCCCGTACTTCCTTCGAATGCGTCGAATCTCGGCCTCAAAAGAAGCCTTCATCTGAGTCTTCTCGAGGACAAGCTGATCAACAATCTTCTTCCAAGAAACGGAAGGCTGAGGCATGCTAGAAGATGAAACCTTTGGCTCTCTCTGTCTCTTTGTCACTCGGTCTTCAAGTAGCTCAATAAGTGCATCCTTGTCCTTAGACTCCAACTTCAACTCTTCATGCTTCTTGCTCATAGCACAGAAACGCTCTTCCCACATATTCTTCTTTTGCTTCATCTTGATGAGTGCATCTTCCAACTCCTCTACATCTTGGTTAGGGATAGTTAATGGCTCAACCACAAACATAGACATAGGTCTTTCACAAGGATAAGGCATCTTCAACTCCAAAGCTCTCTTCTTCACCCAAAGAGTATATGCTTCCAAAGCTACACAATTGCGCGGACCAAACTCAGATCTTCCTTTCCTATGCACATTATGCCAAGCATGCACAATCTTTTGCTTCAAATGTTTGGGATCTTTACCCTCTTGGTAGAAAAGACCTTCTAACAAAGTGTTATTAGGTTTGTCTCTCAAGGGGAACCCAAGTTGAAGACGAGCCAAAGCAGGGTTGTAGTTAATTCCTCCTTGGGTACCTATAATCTCCAAACTGCTCAAAGACGGATCATACCAAACTATATCATCATTAGTGAGAGACATAAGTCTCTGAGACCACCTTACACATTGTTTGTTCTCCACTAAAGCTGGTGTCTGAGGGAAGTGCAAAATAAACCACTTGTACAGAAGAGGAATACAACACACAATAGTTCCACCACCCTTAGAATTCCTTAGATGCAAAGAGAAATACATGTCACCCCACAAAGTAGGCACAAGATTCTCAATCAAGAAAATTCTAATGGTTTTAACATCAACAAAACCGTCAATGTCAGGGAACAAATCTAATCCATAAATGAGCAACACAAGGATAGCTTCAAAAGCATTCACACTACCAGCTTGAGCAAAAACAATAGCTTCCTTGGTGAAGAAACCATATGGCAACCCAAACAATCTTCCTTTCTTCACCCAATGAGGCTCTATCTCAGACTTCTTCAAGTGAAGAGCTTCAGCAAAAATACTAGATCGAGGAATCTCCTCTAATCCACTAAAATGCACCCTACTAGAAATAGGTATCCCCAAAAGATGAGAATACTCCTCCAAGGTAGGCACAAGCTGATAATTTGGGAAAGTGAAACAACGGTGGAGAGGATCATAGAACAACACCAATGCACTCAAGAGTCCTTCAACCACATCAGTAGGCAAGATAGATAGAAGCTTCCCATGACGTTGTTTGAAGTCCAAGGGATCTAATACAAAAGATGCTAGCTTCCTTAACTCTTTCAAGTCGGGACATCTGAAACTGTACTTCTTAGTGTTCCTTCGTCTATAATCCATGGTCTGAAAATATTTACAAATAATGCCTTAGTTCCTTGAAATTTTCGTGTGATGAATGTTATGATGCGCATGAATGCATGAATGCAACAATCACAAATAAGGGATCACACACAAGGCAAACAAAGGTCAAGGGATGAATCAAGTCATTGTCAAGATCAATCATCCATTTTGGTGGATTATGGTTTACACCTTATCAACACCCAAGTTCCATTGATATTGACAAGACTTAATTGGATCAACCAAGAATCAAGGGTTTGTTGTAAGTCACGAGCATGGAGTCTGGGTAAGAACCATCCCAAAGTAGTGAACTAGGGATAAAAACATGTAGATCATGTTCTAAAAAGTTCCCAGAGTCTTAATTCCATCTATCAGATATTACAAGTTAAGATGACTGACTCATCGATCCATAATATTCTCAAGAGAAACTCATCTGAGTGTAGTATCGCGTAACAACTGTTATTAAGTGTACACTTGAACAGTTTCCGCACTAGGTCCTAAATAGGCCAAGAGGGGGTAAATGTTCTACGGTCCTCAGCTTCTCGGACCCAAATTAGAGATAGTAATACCTAACTACAAATACTTGTGTGACATTTCCAAATCCTTAAGAGTCTCCACTGAGCAGATGGATCTCAAGCCAACTTGTTAAGGACTACTTGTAACACCTCAAAATTTGCCCTCCTCTTCTTGAGATTAGTTTGACACATTGCATTTCATATTTTAGGGCATTAGGCATTGCATTTTGCATCTCATATGAAAATAAGAAGGTCATCCTCCAAAGTCTTTTCAGAAGATGGAGAGGTTACATGATTCAAGCCTTAGGGTTTTTTATGAATTGGTGATCAACCATCTGAGGGTTTGCACTTCAATTAGGGTTTCCTAATCCTTCAAGAGTCTTGAGCATTATCTTGTTTGCAAGGATATATTACCATCATCATGGTTCTATCATCATCCAGGGTTTCATTGTTCATGCTCAAGTTCCTTTAGATTAGGGTTTTGACCTCTAGTCAACCCTAATCAATGACTTTCTTCCAGCCAGGGCTTCTCAAAGAAAGGAGGTATTTGATGATGAAGAGGATCAAATGATCATTATATTGGGCTTATATGAGCTAGGGTTTCATTTCTGAGCCATTTCACCAAGTGGTTGAGGCTCATGCTGATCAGAGCATTTCAAGGTCATCCGAGGGCCTAAAAGTCAACTATGCAAGAACTGAGGGCTATGAGGTGGGAAAATGAGTTGAGACACGTCAATCATGTTCAAAAGAGGTCCATTTGTCATTCTAAACATTTATCTTGAAGATTTTGAAGTCATGGCAAAAGTTTCCAAAAATGGAAAGTGACCTGTAATTTCATGTTTCCAAATATGGCAAGTTTTTGGTTCACATTCAACTTGACTTATCAACATCCAAGAAGCTTAAAATGGATTTTTGGTGAACATGAAAGTTGTAGATCTTTCTCTCCCATTTTCAAAAAGTCCTAGATCATGTCCATCTGATGATTGGTTGAGAAGTTATGGCCAAATGATCACAAAGTATACATGGAATTTCAAAGTGGCATAACTTTTAATTCAAAACTCCAAATTGGTCCATCCTTTTTGCAAAATGCTTGTCATGACCAATATTTTCCAAATCAAGCCTTGCCATGCATGGAAGAAGATCATATGACCACTTGTTCACACATGTGTATTTTGGAGGGAAATCTCGCAATTCGAATTTGGTTCAAGATACAAGCAAAATACCACTTCCATCATGTCTATTGTTTGATTTTAAATGGATTCAAGCTTTTGCATGAGAAACTCACGTGTTGCATGGGCATAATGGTTCACTTATCATTTTTTGCAAATGGATTAAAAATTCACTAATCATGATTAACCAAGGCTTAAGTGGATTAGCATTGTGATTAACACCTCATATAAAAGCCAAACCCTAATTGTTTTTGCTCATAACAGAATTTGAGATCTAGAATTTTCCATTTTCCCTCCAATTTTCTCTCTCTTCAATTTTCATTTTTTTCACATAACTCTTCAATTTCTTTGCATATTCTTGATTATCATGCACTATTAAGCAAGATTCAACCATTGGATTGGACAATTGAGCTGGTTTTCAAGCAGATTCAAGTGCATCACATGTTAATGGATGTTTGGAATTAAATCAGATCTAGGAGTTTTCAAGCGTTTCTTTGTGCATAAAGCTTCAAAGCAAGGTTCAGGAAGTTAATTTGGAGAGTTTGGAAGCTTGAACACGCGTGAATAATGCACTGCCATTTCCAAGTAGGTTGAATTCGATCTCTCTTTTTTGCCAATTTCTTGTGATAATTGTGTAGATCTCACTTAGGTGATCATGTTGATATGTTTAGAATTGATTTTTGTGAAGAAATGAGCATGTATGATTGAATTAAAGTTTCGGTTGCAAAGATGTTTGCCTTCGATCCAGAAAATATATGAGGAATTAGATGATTTCGACATGATATTTGAGTTGTACATGGAAAGATCTTTCGAATGATGTACGGTTTGTCCATTTCTGGAAAAATGCACGGCGGAGCTCCGCCTGGTTGACCGGAGAAGACGGCTGATTCCACCGTCTGTAACTGGTTAGGGTTCGTGCCATGTGGAACGCTGACTGTATCGTGCGTGGCTATTCCATTGGCCATGATTATTTTGACTTCGCTTGCGTGTGCGAAGACCGCCTGCGTGGCTTGCCACGCGTTTAAGTGAAACGGTGCGTTTCACCCAGTGCTTCTTGACCTAGCACGCATGAGTTCGATCCCGGCATGTTGTAATTTGTTTTCTTCTGGACCTTGCTAGCGTGGGTTCGATTCTTGGCATTTGCATATTTCTAATTTTTATTTTGAGTGCTTTTGTCATCCTTGCTAGCGTGGGTTCAATTCCTGGTTGATGTACTATGCTGAATTTCATTTTTCTTCATATTGCCAGGCTATTTGTTCATTTTAAAAAAATCACAAAAAATAGTAGAATGATCTAAATTGAGTCCAATTTTTTTCCACATTCTTGTCTTGATCTCTAGTATTTTATAGCATTTATTTCATGATTTTTTTGTTTCTGGAATTTTATGTTGTAATTTTTGATTGGACCTTATGTTAAATTGATATGCTACATTAAATGCTTTGTGAGATGCTCATCTTTAATCCATTTGATCTGAAATTTTGCATGCTTGATCGTCACATGTGATATGATTTTTGAGCTTTGGTTTGGAATTTTTATCATATGCTATCACTGTTTTGGTCACATTTTTGGTATTCAATTTGTGCATTTTTGTTTACCTATCATTTGAACTCTTCTGGATTTTATTTTTTGCATGATTTTTGTTCATACATGAAGGACTTGCATAAAAAATTCAAGGCCATTGGATGCATTTCTGTTTTGATTTGTATTTTCTAAGTTGGATGTCCTATTTGTGCACCTTTGCTTGCCTTTGCTTTACATGAATCATTTGAGCCACTTAGCTTATGAATTGATGTTGGTCCTTTTGAGGACATCTTGTGAAATGTTTAAATGTGCATTATGCAAAAGATTGACTTCTGTTTTGATCATTTGGTTTGTTTTTGGACCTAGTCTTTGTACTAGTGTTTTGTACATAATTAATTGTGCTTTGTGTTTCAGGTTTGGACATTAGCCTTGATGATTGGTTTGATCTCACCTTGTGAGATGCAAATATATTTAAGCACTAACTATTGTTGTTTTGTAGGTCAATTGATGTGATGAACTCATTTGAGTGCTTGCATTTGTGCCTTGCATTGAGTTTTAAATATTGGAAAGTTCCACTGTTTGTCTGTTGGTTTTCTGATTGAGATATTAATTGTTTAAGCTTTTGTACAGGTACATTAGTTGCTTGCTAGCTTTGCTCTTGCTTAAGCTTTGGATTGTGGTTGATACACCACTGAGGTAGTTTAGCCTTCTTACTCCATGTAGTCTGGAAGTCCTGTCACCTTTCTTGCAGGCATTTTGGCTGAAGTCCTCCTTAAGAGGCTCTGTTTGTGTTTGTTTACATTTGTTCCAAAGACCTCCAAGTGAGGCATGTTACTTGATAAGTCCTCCTAAGTTAAGAGGCAATTGACAGATAGAAGGGATTAGCAATCAATCCCATGTTATTCAGTGAGTCGTTCTTTATGCTCGCACTACGTGCTGATGCTCTAGAACATGTACCCAAGATCTCTGTATAGAGTCAGTTAAGTGGAATAGGGTCCCTCTTTCTGGATCCCCACGCTTTCATTGTCATAAGCTCACCCAGGCCAGGGTTAAGAGCATGAGGTCTCATCCTCATTACCATTTTGATCTGCTCACCCTAACTCTCAATGTTAGTGGTTAAGAGCTCCTGTTTACCCTTACAGTTTGGCTTATTTGTCGAGGTTGATATGACCCCTCTTGACTAAAGCCTACCCATTGTTTGGGCCTCTTGTGTGGATATAGTGTGTGATACTTGTTCACTGGTGTTGATGTTTTTAAGCTGACTTGCTTCCTGTGTGAGTTAGATGCTTGATTAGAGACCTCAACTTAGGGATTGTGGATTGCATGACAACTATTAGGCTCGAGTTAGTCTCCCTCTTAGTTTGTTGTTTCCCTGGTCTCTGGTTAGGAGAGAGTTTCTCCCCTGTTAAGGGGAACTACATCGCCCTGAGTCTCATACCAGATGAGATACGTAGGCAGGAGATCGAGCGAGATCTTTCCGGGCGCCCATTTTTTTCTTTTTCAAGCTTTTTGTTTCTTTTGGCGTCTCAGCGCCCCTTTTTTTCTTTTTCAAGCTTTTGGTTTCTTTTGACGTCTCAGCGTCTCTCTGTGTTTGTGTGACAACTATTAGGCTCGAGTTCCAGACTCCCTATTAGTTTGTCAATCTGATAACCTTTTTCTTTGGTGTTCGCTGGTTAGCATGTGCTATTGTTTGGAGTTGGATGTAAGTCCATGTATTGGCATTCTGTTTCCTTTTGTGTTTTTTGGTAGGAGTTGGATGTAAGCCCATATATTGGCATTCCGTTTCCTTTTGAGTGTTTCTTTTGACGTCTCAGCTTCTATTTTGGTGTTTTGTTTCGGCGTGCGTTAGTCGAACTACGAGTGTTCTGATTCTTCTCTGGATAGAGAAGATACGTAGGCATAGGATGTGATATCCTAGCGAGCATGTTTCCCTTTTCCCCGAACTACGTTGACTCTGATGTTTGTTTCTGACAAACTACGTAGGCCCAGGGTGCGACATCCTGCCGAGTCCACTTCCTCCATCTTCCTTCACCTATTTTATTATTCCAGTATGTGCATTCTCTTTGAGCAGTTATTAGCAACCTTATTCTATTCTTTTCCTATTCTTTTGACCGTGGATCCCGTCGAGTACGACGGACGTGAGGGGTGCTAATACCTTCCCCTTGCTTAACCGACTCCCGTACCTTGTAATCTCTGGTCGTAAGACCGTTCCTTTTCCCTTTCTTAGGTAAGTCTTGTGCTTCCTTTCCGTCATATGATGAATAGCGTCGGTGGCGGCTCTGTAAACAGTTTTTTTTTCCGCCGGTTGTTTTTCGCGTTGCGACACTACTCCACACAAGTCGAACATGACTATACCATCCTCCTATCTTAATTGCACTCAAGTTCGGGTTAGAACTTATCTCACCACTCAGAGATCACCAAGCATAATAAGCAGATTATATCACACATACATATATCCAAACATCACATATATACAAATATATACACACAAAATGTTGGCTAAACCCACTGGAGACTACTCCCCAGCAGAGTCGCCATTTAATTTCTGTAGCGGTAAATTCATGACCATCAAGCTATGGATAAGTTAGAGATCAAATAACAAGAGTCGCCACCGCGCTTTTATTGTTTACAAGGGAAAGGGAAAAAGTACGAACAAAACCCTAAAGTAAGAAGTTTTCAAATCAAAAGTAATAAATTGTCAGAGATTACAGGTAAGGGGGTTGGTTGCACAGAGGGAAGGTGTTAGTACCCAAAGTGTCCTAGGTACTCCTAGAGAGCCCTTTTTGTGTGCATATGTATTTAGTACAAAAATGATGTTTACAAATAAATAGAATGAGGGGATGAGAAAATAATTCATTTATTATATTTTTGTGTTTGACAAGACCTTCGGACTTATGCCTACGTACCAACATAAAAATGAGGGATCAAAACCTTGTAGTTCGTGATACAAATTTCAAAGTGGATGCATTGTTTTTAACAACAATTAAGTTTGAAAGGCACAAAGGCCTAAAAATGGTTTGAATGAGTTAGTTCTTTTTGGTTTTTTGAAAGTTTAAGTCAAGTATGGTTAAGTTTATTTACAAATTTGATTTAAGAAAAGAAGTTTGAAAATGCAATGGCATAAGGCCAAAGTTTCTATCTTTTTGGAATGTGGTCAAAGTTTGGAACAAAATAAGTTCAATCAAAGAATATTTTGAAAATGGATGGAGAGATTTTGAAATTAAAGAAATGGGGAGAAGATGAAGAGGCTAATCCTATGCACAAAATTAAAAGTTAAGAGTTGAAAAGATCTGACCAAATGGGTAGCAATCCAATAGACAAGAATGTCAATAGAAACCCAGAATTCCCTTGGACTTTCAAAATCAAAAAACACTTACATGCACAATTATATTATCTTGAAGAGAAAAGGCATCAAATAAAGATAGCGACATCCAAGCTTTAGCCATTCCATGATCTTCTTCAGATTAGCCCATGTAATAGATGGATTCCACAAGTCACAGGTTCAAAATAGCAGCTTCACAATGATCATGTTGCAGATGAACTCAGAGGGATCTTGAATGATGTATCAGATGAACTTTCAAATTGAAAACACTTGGTTTCATATAAAGTTGGCATTGACTAAGTCCTTTAGCATAGGAATGTTGCCTAAGTTCTAAGTCCATTTGTCCAAGATCAAGCCCACAGTCCACACAAAAGTTTTTTAGGGTTTTTGTTGTTATTATGTACATTGATGATCAAAGACCACACAAACAAGGAAAGTATACACAAACAAGATATATCACACAATATGATCCAAGTGGACAAAGGGAAAATTGCATTAACATAAACAGTTAGAATGGTATGAATAATGGCAATTGAATAAAAGCTAAAATAAAATGACATTGAAGTAAATGGCTTGAAATTAAAAGTTAGTTGTTAATGAGTTAGAAGTTAGTATTGTTTTGCTTTTGCTTTTCATTTTAAGTTATTCTTTGGAGAACACTCAACCCACTTATCATAAGCATGGATCCTTGAGCAAGGACATCTTCCAAAGGAAGGAAAAAAGGCCAAGTTTCCGCACAATACCATGAAAGAGGGGAGACTTACAATCTCACTAACTAGAATGTTATGTCTTTTGTGTCACAAATTTAGCGCTATGTTAAGCAATCATAATTGGACTTATGTAGAAGTCACAACTATTTGAGGTCGGGCATTAGAATTTTGGTGTTAATGCATGTTAGAGACATAGTATAAGGGACTATGCTCATGAAACATACCACACACAAAAATAATATGCAAAAGAGGTGGCCTAATCTCATCCATACTCATGTTAAGTTTTCAATCAACTAACTTTAGGACTTTGAGAAATCATAGGCCAAATGAGATGAATGCATAAAGAAGGGGAATGAGATGAAGAGGGAGGGGAATGGATCAAAACTCAAATTGGTCAAAGGAGGACTTTTACCAAATTAATATAATCCATTCATTTTGGGAGATGGAATGTACATTCCATTAATCCCCTAAATCCAATGATATTAACTTGACAAAGTCAAATCAACTATGACCAAGGCCCAGCAACAAGAGTCAAACT
Organism: Lathyrus oleraceus; assembly: GCF_024323335.1. Taxonomy (NCBI): domain Eukaryota; kingdom Viridiplantae; phylum Streptophyta; class Magnoliopsida; order Fabales; family Fabaceae; genus Lathyrus; species Lathyrus oleraceus. The sequence continues at coordinate 408,085,971 of NC_066581.1, forward strand.
CAAACAAGTCAATATAATTGGTCAACAAAATTATTTGGCATTTATTCAAATTAAAAATACTAAAATAAAGCACTTAAGTGGAATGATCTCATGGGGATGCAATGTTCCAGCCATGCGCAGCCCATTTAAATCTTGTCCAAATTGGATGAAATTTTACTTTTTGGAAAGGTTAGATCAAGAGGAATAACTTTCATGTTCAACACTTTTCCATTTTAAGCTTGTACCATGGAGAATTTTGAGGTGGAAGTTTGGAAATTTCAACATGTTGAAATTTTTTCTAAGTCTCAAGCCATATATCACAATATTCCACCTTGCTTAACTTTTTATGTGAGCTTCAAATGAGAAAAGTGTATTCATAAAAGTTGTAGCTAATGAAAATAAATTCAAAATGCTCACCAATTTCATGTAATTTGGATTTGGAATGATAGAGTTATGCATTTTTTAAGTTTGGAAAAATCACTTGTTCAATGGTATTGGTCCAAAATGACCTATAATGTATCCTCATATAACATGCTCATAAAAGTTGAATTAGCTCTCACTCAAAACATCAAAGTTGAATTAGACATCTTGAATTTAATTGTGCAACTTAGAAATCTTTCATCTTATAAAAATTGAGCAAGTTATGGCCTTGGGAAGTGGACTTTCAAATTAGGGTTTAAAGAAAATGACCTATAATGTTTCAACATAGAAAATGATTTTCCAAGCAAAAATAGATCTAGGGATCAACATTAAAGTTGTTTGGAATGTAATTTAGAATCATTTTTCGTATGGTGAAAATTGTAGGAGATAGGGTATAGGGAGACCCAATTTTGATCAGATTCTTTCATCTAGCCAACCACCATCAACCAACTTGCTAACCTTCAATTCTTTGGATTTTATTGGCTCATGGTAGATCATATATGCATAAGATGATGAATTTTGAAGTGTCCCTAGAGATATTTGATCAAATGGTAAGATAGCTTGTTGAAGAAGTTACTCAAGATACCCAGTCAAACTAGGGTTTCCAAGGCAAATCACCCTTAAACTCTTGAAGAAAAATCGATCAATATGACATGTAGAAATAAATGGAACTCATATATGATTCTTATAACCATTCTTGGACCAATTCATGGTTGTGATCTTTGTCATGAGGGTCTCAAACCCTAGATATGAACTTGATAGATCAATGGTGATCATGTCCTACCTACAAAAGAGTTAGGCAAATACAAAGACATATTTTTGGTATTTTGGTTAGTAAAATGATAATATACAAGTATGATAAAATCATATAGTGCTTGGTGATCTCTCCCAAAACAAACCCAATGAAAGAGGGGTAAGGAGGATGCCAAGGTATGATCCCTATGCTAATGCTTATGATGAAATTGCATGAGGGATTTTAGGGTCAAAATTGGGGTCTTACAATAGGTTTCTATCTAAAATTATTGTCTTATGGATTCTTCCCATGGGTTAGATCTTTTTAACTCAAAACTCTTAATCTTTTCTAGGATAGCCTCTTCGTCTCCACCTCTTTCTTCTTTAATTTCAAAATATCCTTCTCATTTTCAAAAACCTCTTTGCTTGTTGTTTTTCAACTTAGACTTGTTTTAATGAGTAGAAACCTTGGCCTTATGCCATTGATTTTCAAACTATTTTCTTAATCAAACTTGTAAAAAGACTTAATCATATTGACTTTATTTTCAAAAAGACCAAAAAGAACTAATAACCTCATCTAATCATTTTGGCCACTTGGTGCTCTTTTCCTTTTAACCTTTTCAAAAAGAAAGAATTTAGATTTGAGTTATCCTTGGTTGAGATGTAATTCTCTCATTCCATGATATATTGAGTGCAAGACTTTCCAATTATTAAGGGTTAGAGGCATACTTGTTGATTTAATCCAAGTTGGAGCCCTCCCTCTTAAATGTTATAAAGCCTTCATTATTGGTGGATGTTTGGTTGAGTATTCTCACATTGATAACAAAATATCTTTAATATTTTGTTAAAATAAATCTACCCATCTTTGAAATTTTTACCATGAACTACGAGGTTTTGATGCCTCATTTATGTTGGTATGTAGGCATAAGACCAAAAGTCTTATCAAACACAAAATGTAAATAATGAATTCTTTTCTCATCCCCTCATTCTATTTTTAAAACAAACATATTTTCAACCAAAACAAGTACATACAAAAAGGGCTTCCTAGGAGTACCTAAGACACTTTGGATGCTTATACCTTCCCTCTGTGTAACCAATCCTCTTACCTGTAATCTCTGACATTTTATTAGTTTTGATTTGAAAACTTCTTATCTCTGGGGTTTGTTCATACTTTCTCCCTTTTCCTTTGGAAATAATAAAGGCGCGATGGAGAGTCTAGTTTTATTGATGTTGAGTTAACCAATAGCTCAGTGATCGTGAGTTTACCGCTACAATGTTCTCCTTCAATTTTGAGCAAATCATCTTTGATTTTAGGTCAAGCAAATGATATGTGCACCTTTCCAAATTTAAATCAAAATGAGCAATTCTTGGTGCATGGGTGCATGGGTGATAGTACAGTCCTAATTAATAATTGGAACCAACTCTAAATCGTGCAAGGAAGTTACTGAAGTCATAACACAAGACCATGCAAAGTTGTGCGTTGTTTGGAACTCAAAACTTGAAAAAACAAGTCATGGAAATACCTCATGCGCAAGTCCCTAATATATCATCCAAATGATGATATCTTGAACTTTTTGGAAAGCTCTACTCATATGGAACAACTTTTATGGTTTGAATGTTTCAATTTGAATCTTGAAAAATGAATAAAACTGGCCTTGAAGGTGGAGGTATCAAACATACTTAGAATGTTTTCTAAGTTAAAAGCCAAATGACCTATCTTTCCACCTTGAATAACTTTTGATGTGAGCTTCAAATAAACTTGGATCCTCCTACAAGGTTGTATCTCTTTCAATTACCTGAAATTTGATCACAAATTTGGAACCATTTGGAGTTTGGATGATGGAGTTATGGATTTTAGAAGTTGAGGAAATTTGCTTGTTCAATGATGAGGACCAAAATGGACCTATAATGTTTCCTCATGGTAAATGGATTTTCAAGTAGAATTTGATCTTTCACAAAGAAGTAAAGTTGAAGAAGACATCTCGACATTAATCATGAAACTTGGATAATCTTCATATCATAAAAAATGAGTAAGTTATCGCTCTTGGAAGTTGACCTTCTATCTAGGGCACATACAAAATGATCTATAATCTTTCACCATAAAAAATGACTTTTTAAGAAACATTAGCTCTTGTGTCTAAAATGAAATATATTTGGAATGTCATAAATAGTAAAGTTTCTCTTGGAAGCATTTTCATATGACAAAAATTGTAGGAGATAGGGTCTAGGAAACCCTAGATTTGACAAGTTGACTTTTATGGTCAACTTCCTTGAATCGACTTGCATACTTGAAGTTACTTTGCTATTAGGGGCTCATGGAGGATCATATAGGATTATGATGATGTAAAATGAAGTATCCTTTGATATCTTTGATCAATTGTTGAAGAAACTTTCTAAGGAAGGCACACAAGATACCCAGATGAATTAGGGATTCTTCGACAAACAAAGCTTCAAACTCTTGATGAACTCTTCATAAAAATGACAAATAAAGAACATGAGGATACATATATGATGTTTAGAACCAATGTGGACCTTATCTCGCTTGATTTCTTGCATTGAGGGTTTCAAACCCTAGTTGTGGGCTTGGAGGGGCACATATGGACACACACACTACCTATAAAAGAGACAAAGCTTTAAGACCCCAATTTTGACCCTAAGATCCCTCATTCTATCTCATCATATGCATTGGCATTGTGATCACATCTTGGCATCCTCCTTACCCCTTATTCATTGGGTTTGTATTGGGAGAGATCACCAAGCACCATTTGATTGTACCATACTTTGTATTTTATCATTTTTACTAACCAAAATACCAAAAAATATGTATTTTCATGTGACTAACTCTTTTGTAGGTAGGGCATCTGCTCACCTTTGATTTATCAAGCTCACATCTAGGGTTTAAGACCCTCACTGCTAAGAGCTCAATCAAGAATGATCTACAATGGCTCTAGGAATAATATATGAATCCCCATGATCTCCACATGTTATTTTGATCAAGAATTCATCAAGAGTTTGGAATTTATTTGCCTTGGAAACCCTAGTCCATCTGGGTGTCTTGTGTAACTTCTTCAACAAGCTTCTTCAACAATTGATCAAATATTTCAAGGGATACTTCAAATTTCATCATCTTATGCATATATGATCTCCCATGAATCCCAAAAGTCAAGATAATTGTAATCGAGAAAGTTGGTTGATGGTGGTTGACTAGAGGAATTCATCTGATCAAATATGGGGTTCCCTAGACCCTATCTCCTACAATTTTTGCCATATGAAAATGATTCCAAGATAAATGTTACTCTAAATCACATTCCAAACAACTTTCATGTTGAGGTATAGAGCTATTTTTTCTTGGAAAGTCATGTTTTATGGTGAAGGATTATAGGTCATTTTGTCTAAACCCTAATTTGAAGTTCAACTTCCCAAGACCATAACTTGCTCAATTTTTATGAGATGAAATATTTTCAAGTTGAATAATCAAATTCAAGTTGTCTACTTCAACTTGGATGTTTGGGGGAATAGCTAATTCAACTTTTATGAGCATGTGGTATGAGGATACATTATAGGTCATATTGGACCAATGCCATTGAACAACTGATTTTCCTCAACTTCAAAAATCCATAACTCCTTCATATTAAATCCAAATGAGGTTAAATATATGACCATTTTGAAGGACTTTGATAGAGATACAACTTTGATAAAGGAACTTTTCTCATTTGAAGTTCACACATAAAGTTAGCCAAGGTGGAATAAGTGAACATATGGCTTGACACTTAGAATTTTTTTTGACATGTTTAATTTTCCAAACTTCCACCTCAAAATTAATCATGATACAAGATTCAAATGAAAATGTGTTCAACATAAAAGTTTTTCCTCTTGATCTAACCTTTCTAAAAAAGTCCAATTTCATCCATTTTGGACAATATTTTGAATGGGCTGCACATGGCTTGAACATTGCATCATCATTTGGCATGATTGAACTTCAGACATCCATGCATAATTACCTATCATTCCAACATGACTTCAGCAATGCTTACACATGATTTTGGACCTAAAGGAATGATTTCAGGGGTCTGTATACACCCATGCACCCATGCATCACACATTTCTATTTTTTGATTCCATGTTCAAGTGTGCAAATATCAATTGAATTGGCTATAAATAGAGACCTCTAGGATCAGAACCAAGGACCCTACCTGCCAGCTTTGAATCCACACCTTCAAACCCTTCCATTTGAGAGGACAACCTTGATAATTTCCATTGGAAATTGAGTTTGAATCTTACTGTTTTGAGATTCAAATCTCAAAGGATCCAAAGCCTTTTGATCATTCTATTCTACTCCTGCAAGCATCCTGAGCAAGATCAAGCACAAGCAAGAGTAAGACCAATCGAATTCAGACCTGCATTGAAGTTATTTTCCAAAAAATTTCATCTCTTCGATTCTCACTCAATTCTCCATAATTCTCTTGGATCCTTGGTTGTCTGAAGTCCTACCAATATAAGCAACAAGTTTGAGTTGCTTTGAGGTCAAATCGAAGCAACTCAGATCGTGCACCTCGAATTTGAACTCCTTGTATCTCTCAATATACTTGGAGTTAGGATAAATTGAGGCCAAATTCGAGCTCAGTGGCATTTTTACTTTAAAATCATGTCCTTCTTTTTAATTTTGGTGATGGTTGTGATTGAACCAGTCCGATGAGGCTCACTGGAGAAGGAGACCGGAGCTTTGCCTCCGATGGTGAGTTGGCAGTCATCAGAGCCACATGATCCATTTGATTTAATCTAATCTCACACGTTGATTTGAATTACCATTGTTGTGGTGCGCTGACTCAGGTTCATTGTGGATCGTGCGCTAGTGACCATCTGACTTGCCACCTCAATTAATGAGGGAGATCAAGTGGTCCACGTTTTTTATCTTTTTCTGATTTTCCTTTTATTTTTTTTATTTTCATTAATTCATATTAATTTTAATATTGATCCAAAAAATATGAGAGTTTCACCAAAAAAAATTTAAATATCCGGCTAATCTTGTTTGACCTTTAAATATGAATTTTTTTCTCCAAGGTCCTTTAACCTTGTTTGACCTATGATAAATCTCATGGCCATTTCTTTGGTGTTTTGACGCGGTTTTAGGAATTTGATAAACCATAATTTAATTTAATGCATGTTTAGTTGAATTTAATTATTTAAATGCCAAATAAATTGTGTTGAGCTTCTAATTTTGACTTATTGAGTTTGACTTGCGTTGTTGGGCCTTGGTCAAGGTTGATTTGACTTTGTTGAGTTACGATCATTGGATTTAGGGGATTGATGAAATGTACATTTCATCTCACAAGATGAATGAATGATCTTAATATGGTAAAATTTCTCCTTTGACCAATTTGTGTTGATTACATTTCCCCTCCCTCTTTATCTCATTCCTAGTCTTTATTCATTCATGTCATGGACCTATGATATCTCTATATCCTAAGGCTAGTTAATTGCAAAATCAACATGAGTATGGATGAGATTACGTCCACTCTTTTGCATATTTTTTAAGTATGGTATGTTTTAGGAGCATGGTTCATAAGACCATGTCTCTAACATGCATTAACACTAAAATCTCTATTGCCCGACCTCAGATAGTTATGACTTCTACATAAGTCCAATTACAATTGCTTAACATAGCGCTAAATTTGTGACACAAAAGACATATCATTCTAGTAAGTGAGATTGTAAGTCTCCCCTCTTTCATTGTATTGTCTGGAAACTTGGCCTTTTTTCCTTCCTTTGGAAGATGTCTTGGTTCAAGGATCCATGCTTGTGAATAGTGGGTTAAGTGTTCTCCAAAGAATGACTTAAACAAAACCAAATCAAAAACAATACTAACTTCTAATAAATTAACCACTAACATTTAATTTCAAGCCATTTACTCTTATGCACTTTAATTTCAAGCTTTATTCATTTGCCATTATTCATATCATTCAATTTGTTTACTTTAATGCAATTTTCTCTCTGCTCACTTGAGCCATACTTTGTGAATATATTGTGATTGTATATACTTGTTTGTGTTTGTGGGCTTTTGACCTTAATGTACATAATAAGAACAAAAACCCTAAAAAAGATTTTGTGTGGACTGTTAGACTTGATCTGAGACATTGGACTTAGAATTAGGCAACACTCCCTATGCAAAGGACTTGGCCAATGCCAACGTTCATGAAACCAAGTGCTTGTAAGTGAATATTCATCTGATACAAATATTGAAGATCCATTTGAGTTGATCTGCAACATGATCATATTGAAGCTGTTATTTTGAACCTGTGTCTAATGCCTACTTTTGAAGTCATCTGATACATGGGAAATTTTGAAGAAGATCATGGAGTAGCTAAGCTTGGATGTGATTATCTTTATTTGATGAATTACACTTCATCTTGCTATTTGTGTATTGATATTGCTTGATTCTAAAGTCCAAGGGATGTTTCAGTTTCTATATGACATTCTTGTCTATTGGATTGCATCCCATTGGTCAGATCTTTTCAACTCTCAACTTTTAAATTTATGCTTAGGATTAGTCTCTTCATCTCCTCCCCATCTATTTAATTTCAAAATCTCTCCCTCTTTTAAAAAGTCTTTTTTGTTTGTGTTTTTTCCCAAACTTTGACCATATTGCAAGTTAGAAACTTTGGCCTTATGGCATTGTATTTTCAAACTCTTTTTCTTAAACAAACTTGTAAATGAACTTAATTATACTTGACTTAAAATTTTTAAATCGATAAAGAACTAACCCTCATCCAAACCTTTTCAGTCCTCTTGTGCCTTTGTTAAACTTACAATTTTGTTATAAGCAACTCACTCACTTTGAAATTGATACCACGAACTACGAGGGTTTTATCCGTCATTCTGTGTTGGTACGTAGACACAAGTTCGAAGGTCTTGTCAAATACAAAAATATAATTAATGAATTCTTTTCTCATCCCCACACTCTATTTATTGCAAACATCATTTTATACCAAAACACATGTACACACAAAAAAAAGGCTCCTTAGGAGTGTCGCATTACGCGAAAAACCGGCGGGAAAACGAAACAACAGAGCCACCACCGTGCGTTATTTATCCCAAAAGAGGGAAAGGAAACGCTCGAAGTAAACCTGGAAAAGACATGGTCTCGCGACCAACGAGAGATGGGATCGGGAGTCGGTTATGCGAAGGGAAGGTATTAGCACCCCTACGCATCTGTCGTACTCGACGGGATCCACGCACAAAAGGAAGGATAAAGGTTGCTAAAAACTGCTCACAAACATCAAACACTGGCTGAAAAGAGACACAGAAAAACAAGAGAAACTAACTCGGCAGGATATCGCATCCTGGGCCTACGTAGTCTGTCAGGCACAGACATCAGAGTCGACGTAGTTCGGGATAGGGGAAAACATGCTCGCTAGGATGTCGCATCCTATGCATACGTATCTTCTCTGACTAAAGAAGAATCAGAGCACTCGTAGCTCGGCTGACGCACGCCAAACAAAACCACACAGGAAACCGGCTGCCAATCGCTGGACTTATGTCAGACTCCACACAAACAGGCAAACATGGAAACCGAATGCCAATCGCTGGACTTACATCAGACTCCGAACCAACAAACACACACGGGAAACCAACTGCCAATCGCTGGACTTACGTCAGGCTCCAACAAGCAAACACAAACTGGAAACCGAATGCCAATCGCTGGGCTTACATCGGACTCCAACCAGAAAAGGAGAAACAACTCACACAAACAAAGCAAAAAGAGCGCCCTGAGAGATCAGCTCATCTCCTGCCTACGTACCTCATCTGGTATGAGGATCAGGGCGACGTAGTTCCCCTACACAGGGACAAAGGACTAGCCTAACCAGATACAAAGGGAGACACAAACTACTAGGGAGACTACGACTCGAGCCTAGAAGTTATCATGCATACGATCCCTATGTTAAGGTTGCTATCTAACTTGCACAGGGAGCAAGCTATCCTAATCAGCACAGGCAAAGCAATCAATCACACAATTAGCACACACTATATAAAAACAAAGTGGGCTCACACAAGGTTAAGCTTTAGTCAAGGGGTCATGTCAACCTCGACAAACAAGCCACTGTAACAGGGTGATGTTAGCTCTTAACCCTAACATTGAGAGTCAGGGTGAAGCAGATGAAATGGGAAGTGAAGATAAGACTCCACAGCTCTCATCCCTGGCCTAGGAGAGCTTCAGACAAATGAAAGTGTGGGAGTTCAGAAAGTAGGAACTCTTCTCAACATATGACTGACACAACAAAGATCTTGGGTTAATATCCACAATGCATCAACACAAGGTGTGTGAGCAGAGTGGATGACACACTGAATAGCAGGAGATGGATTGCACGTCTCTTCTATCTGCCAATTGCCTCATAGAGGACTTTTCCTGCTTGGCACAAAGATAAACAAACACAAGCATTGCCTCTTAAGGAGGGCTTCAGACAGGTGCCTGCCCAAGTAACAGGACAGGTCTTCCAGACTACATGGAGTCAAAGAAATTATACCTCAATGCTTAAGCAACCAAGCAAAAGCAAAAGCAAGTTCACAATGAACTTAAGCAACTAATGTACCTGAAAATAATCCAACTCAATCAGTATACAAGTCAAAAAGTCAAACAGACAGTTAATAGTCCACAGTCAATAGACATAGTCAAACAAGCAGTGCTACAATGTGCAAGGCACAAGCTCAACTCAAATGAGCTAAAAGCCACCTACAAAACAATTCAAGATTAGTCAACATCAACCAAATAATCCAACTCAAGCAAATGAATCAATCCCCTCATGGCCATATGCTTCTTATCCTGAAAACAAAGCTCAAACATAAGCACAAACCACTAGGACAAGGCCTAGGGTCAAAGAGGGAGAAATAATTCAAAACAGAACATGAAAATTTACATGAAGCAACCTTAATCAATTAATAACATCATCCAAAAGGTTCCACATCAATAGCATTCACCAAATTCATTTCACAATTCAATCATGGCAAGGCATGCAAGTTGAAAGCTCATTGAAGCAACAGAATGAACAAATCCACATTAATTCAAAAATGGTTCAATTAATTCCAAGAAAAATCATGGCTAAGCAGAACACACAATATGATCAACACACTAAATATCAAGGCATTTGGACAAGTTTAAGCATGGTAATCAAATTCAATAAGGCAAGGTAAGCACAAACAAGCTCAAATGAGACACCAAATGATACATCAACTTAGCACAAGCCTAAAACAGAATTGACAAATGGTAAACACCTCAAATCAAAGCCATAATAAACTTCAACATGTCTAGAAACAATGTGCAAAATTTCACATCCATATGATAAACAACCAACATTTCCCAAATCATTGAAGTTCAAGACTATTCAAAAGTGCACAAATGATCATCCAGCAAGAAAAATATCAAACAAATCAGAAATGAATCCAAAAAATCCACAAATAATCATGATCAATCACAACATCCAGAAGAAGCATCATACAAAAAATCACATCATTTGGAATTTAATTGGCATGGCAAAGAAATTCATCCAGTTGAGCAAGCAAAGGTGTGACACACATTGTCACACCCAAATTAACATGAGCATATCTCAACAACCCCAAATGATAAAAATGCAAACTTAACACCCAAATGTCCATCAAGATGTCTAGTTTAGGCATACCAAATTTCAAAAGCATTGGATTAAAACTCATCATTTCACAAAAGATATGGCAAGCAAGGTACACAATATGATACATGTTAACATTCTCTAGCGCCAATTAGAAACCAGCCATGCACAATTTGAGTAAAAATAACCAAAAAAATCTAGACAGAAAATGGGACCTAACACAAAAAACCTCATAATTTTTGGATGTGTTTTCAATTTGATATAGATTTTAGAAGTGGATGAAAAAATAAAAAATGATGAAAGCATAACATATGAATATATGAAAAAAAAAATGAAGCCAAATGGAAGAATGCTGGAGCCAAGGTTCGAACAGAGTACACATTCAAAAGCCAGGCGCGCCAACATGAAACGCGGTCGTTTCACTTAAACCCTAAATGCAACATGCATGCATGCAAAGCGGAATCCGCAGGTAATGTTGAAGAACACATAGGTAAATTCGCAGGTAATGCTATGAAGGTTGTGGTAAATTCCGCAGGAAATATGCAGTCGGTATGAACATGATGAAGATCTTCATGATCTTCATCATCAAATTTCCAGAAAATTTCAAATGTGCACAGAAACACAAATCAAGCATAGCATTGCAAAGATCTTTCATTAGGCAACAAGAATCAACAACAATTTCATCCAAAACACATCATATATGCATGGATCGAATGAAACAATAATCATCAACCAAACGTCAAATTAACATTTCTCACTCAATTTGGCACGGATTCACACGATTCAAAGCTCAATCTACTCAGCAATCAAAGATCTATCATATCATGTCCATTAAAAGCAAAATTATGAGAATGAATTTGTAACCTCTTGTAGAAGCAGAACTGGATTCAGCTGGATTCGAGGCCTGGTGATGCTTGGAAATTCCTCTACAATGCTTATGAAGGTGAATAGAAGGAAGATCAAAGCTCAGTTATGCACGATTCCACAAAATTGTTGATTTGCCATTGTTGCTTCCAAGCTCCAAACACTCCAATGCTGCACGATTTCTGCTGATTCTATGAAGGATCCTGCTCAATATCAACTCAATAACGAGAATCAAACAAGAAAATGGATTGGCAAATGAAGAAATTGGAAGAAAATTTGAGAGAGAAATTTTGTGTTCTAGATCTAGATCTGAAAATAATGAATGTTGTTAGCAGAATTCAGTTATGCTTAGGGTTATATACCCCCTGTTAATCCAATCCTTAATCATGTTTAAGCATATGCAATTGTAATTAATGAAAATGAAGGTGTAAGTGCAAATTAGCAAGTTCACCTTATGCATGATGTGCATGATGAACAGTGCACGTGATTATGGTTCAATTTCACTTAAAAATGCATTTTGGAGCTATTGGCAATGATAGAATGCTCACACAATTGGCCAATTTTAAATTTTGAAAATTCCCTCCAAAAATCAAGTGAAATATGAAATGATCATGTGATGATAATTGATGAAATGTAATGCATGATTTGGATAGTAGAGATCAAGAGAAAAATGTTGCAAAAAGAACCACTCCATTTGGACATTTGGTGTGAAAGTTACGCATGCTTGAAGTTCAAATTCACTTGGCCATGATTGATCCATATCTTTTCAACCATACATGAGAAATTCATGATCTTGGACTTTTTGGAAATGGGAGAATAAGATCTTCAACTTTCATGTTGGACAAAATTTCATTTGAATCTTGCTTGATGATGTAATCTTGAGGAGAAAACCTTTCCATTTTTGGCAATTTCAAATTACAGATCACTTACTATTTTTGGAAACTTTTCATCTGACCTCAAATTCTTCATTGTTGATGTTTGAAATGTCAAATGAGACTTGTATGGACATGAATGAAGCCTCTCTAACCATCTCCCACCTTCAAATCCATGATTGAACTGACAGTTGACTTTGGTTGACTTTCTAGGGTTTCAGATGAATTGATCATTGATTGATGAGCTTTGAACATCCAATACTTGACCAAACCACTTCAAAATGATCCTTGAATCATATGAACTCATTATACCAACCCTAGGGCTTTGCTTCCATATGAAATGCACTGGCTTGCTTGCACAACTGGATCTCCTAACCAGTCTTGACTGATGAACTGATGAACCATGCAATGGTCAATGCAAATGTTAATGACCTAAAATGAAAATGAATGTACAAAATGGGAGGTGCAAATTTGAGGTGCTACAGCTGCCCCTATTCAATCAACTGGGAACCCGAATGGATGAGAGCAACAGCTGTCAGACCTTCAGGGTAAACAGGGATTGAATACCAAAGAACCGTAGAAATTTGCACTTTGCGGGGGATCCAAGAAAGGAAAGTTCACCCATGGCAACTTCCACTGGGATCTGATATTTACTACTGGGAATTCTGATTTTCTTCAAAGGTACAATCATATCCAGACAGCGAAAGATGATGAATGGGACTAGAAATCACAACTAGACGTCAACGGACGACCAGGAAAAACTCGACGTTTATCGAAACCAACGGAGAGGTAAACCAGACATTAACGGATGACTGGGAAAGGCTCGACCAGACGTCAACGGACGAACGAGAGAAGCTCGACGTTTATCGACACCAACGGAGAAGGAGAAGCTCGACGTTTATCGACACCAATGGAGAGAGGTGACCAGACATCAACGGATGAATGGGAAGAAAGAAATACATCTAGATGTCAACGAACAACTAGGAAAAACTCGACGTTTATCGAAACCAACAGAGAGGTAACCAGACATTAATGAATGACTGGAAAGAAAGGCAACCATACGTCAACGGACGAATGGGAAAAACTCAACGTTTATCGAAACCAACGGAGAGGTGGCCCTACTGGGGAAGACTCGACCAGACGCCAACGGGCGAAAGGGAGAAGCTGGACGCTTATCGACACCAACGGAGAAGGAGAAGCTCGACGTTTATCGACACCAACGGAGAGGTAAACGGACATTAATGAATGACCGGGAAGGGTACAACCATACGTCAACAGACGACATGGGAAAAACTCAACGTTTATCGAAACCAACGAAGAGGTGACTCTGAGGGGAAAGGTATCACTATACGTCAACGGACGAATAGGAAAAACTCAACGTTTATCGAAACCAACGGAGAGGTGACTCTCTGGGGAGAGAAAATATAACTCAAACAAACGTCAACGGACGATTGGGAAAAACTCATCGTTTACCGACACCAACGGAGAGGTAAACAGACATCAACGGATGACCTATGGGGAGGATACAACTATACGTCAACGGACGAATAGGAAAAACTCAACGTTTATCGAAACCAACGGAGAGGTGGCTCACTGGGGATCAAGGTCACGACAGGGAGCAGACAGGAAGGAACACCAAGGATACCGGGTTATAGGCATGAAACAGGTGACCGACCAAAGCGTGAATTGGTTTGTGTTCCAAAACACTCATCATCCTGAAGAGGGCTAGAAAAGCAATCTTGTTAAAGGATGGACATTCGATTCCACAATGAATACGAATCTTACTCAGTTGGGGAAACAAACAAAGGGTTCAGCCAAAGAGCGCATGAGATATATTATCTATAGCCGTCAAAACATAGATAATATACTCGCATGGAAGATTATCCATAACCGGTTTGTAGGTTGTTAAATGGATAAATCGACCGAAAAAAAAAAGGCATCGGGATACTAGGACTAGGTATGCAAAGATGACCAATCAAAAGGGGAAACCACAAACATTACCAACAAACGGTGAATGAAAGAGGACCTATTGAGGATAGCTTACTCGGAGCAAATACCCACAAGGAAAGGCAAGACCCGTTGGGGATAAAGTTGCTTAATCAAAGCAAATATCCGAAAGGTGAAAGGAATATCAATACCGAAAATGGATAATGATAACCACAAAGAGGGGATTACATCTACCGGTTAGTAGGTAGAAAACCACGGAACAATAATCGTTATCAACTAGGATGAGCACAAGGGTTGACTCCACAACAGGGGAGAACAGAGGATTCACATCTACCGGTTAGTAGGTAGAAGACCACAAAGATAGGACTTACAACTACCGGTTCGTAGGTAAAAGCCAACAAATTCCGATGAGGATAAGATGAATGAGTGCCGGCTAGTGAGCAACTATTCATTTATACCACAGGGAGGCACAAGAAACATCCACAAGAAAGCCAGTTTAGGATCGATCCAAAAAGGCATACTGAATCAAGACTCATCCTAATGAGGAAAGAACTCAATAGGGAAAACCCATCCTGTTATGTGTGCAGGGAGGGAACGAAAACAACCGTCATCCACGAGGATATAACTCAGTGGGGAGCGCAAAATGAACTGACAGACACTTTCTGCTTAAGGGATCGACTCTATATGGAGAGATCAGACACACCCACATCTGCTAGGGGAATCGGTCCAAGCTTGCAAGATGCTACCAATTGTGGGGAGTAACACTGCTGGGGATACCCGCTCAACTAAGGAGTCACTTGTTGGGAAAACACCATCCTCTCAACCAGGCTGGGGAATCCAATTCTGAAATCGATCCAATGGCGCGATGCTAAACTCTTTCCGACAACCCATTCTCGGATGGTCACCACGGCCTTGGGCTGATGGGTATGTTTGCAATGTTGATGCATGAGTTTTTTTTTTAGCGCCATGCCCCATGATCATGGAAATGCTACGCACTAATGATGCAATATGCTATGCTTATCTAAATGATGAATGCATAAAAACACGTCTCCTTCAGAGACAACACCGGGGAGCTCAAGGAACTCTGTTGAGGATTTCAATACCACGTCAATTTCCACCCTGCTGGGGAAAGACAACCCTTGCTGGGGATGACTTCCATCGAACCCGAACTACTTGGGGGATTACCCTGCTAGGGGAGCAAACAAGCTTATCTCTACTGGGGATAACTTCACCGAACCCGATCCGCTTGGGGACCTTGCTGGGGGAAACCATCAACACAACCTCTACTGGGAAGACAGTAACCTTCATACTTGCTAAGGGAGCACCGATCTCGAATCTGCCAGAGAGATAACACTCTCAAACCCATTGGGGAAACACAGCCTATTGGACACGGACCGCCCCTCGACTCGTCGGACACTGGTGTTCACCATCCCACCATAGTGTTGACTTTCCACTTTTGAGAACTCCCAGACTCATCTGGACTTTTCTGATTCATCACCTTGTACTCCCGACTCCTCCGTACTCCACGGAGACCGAACTCCTGGGATTCATACAAACTTTCAAGTCCTCAGACTTTGAAGAGTCTTCTTGATCACCCTCTAGGATCGTCGTCCTTCTTTCGCCGTCTTTTCACCGTTCTTCTATCCCTTGCCCCTGGTTGGACTCTGCGGGGATCTTTTGTCAAAGTATTTCACATCGCAACTTGCAAGTGAGTGAACATAGCTAACAACACCTGCAAAAGAGATCGTTAGGTAAAAGCATGCCCCAGGCGTGCCATATTCAACACCTAGGTCACTCAAACTTCCGAATAAGATTTCCAGATTCCAATCTTATAAGCATGCATCGGAAGGGACTTCTATGTTTCAAAATGCAAGTATTCTTATCAAAAATAACGGATGTTTTCGCAATCAAAGCGGTAATGAAGACAAAAACAAAATTATTTGACTGAACCTGCATTTATTGACTAAAGAAAAAAATAAGGTGGCTCAAAACCGAGCAACACACAGGAAGCAAACCCTGAAAAGAGGTGATTGCGCACAAAAGGAAAATCTATCCTAATGGCAATGTGAAACCGTGATCTCATCGGGTTCCAACCCGGTTACACCCCATATGTCCTCAAGACTTTCCACACTTTCTTCCTTCTGAACAAGATGCTTCTGATCGATCTCTGTCGGGGATTATCCAAATTATATCCAAAGCACAAAGGACCATGCTAGACGCAGTTGTTCGTTTCATTCCCTCTTTTGCCTGGACCGCCCTTCCGGGTTTTCGATCCACTGGGATACCCTTTTTTGCCCAAGCCGCCCTTGTGGGGTTTTTGACTTGCCGGGTGTACAATTTCTTCTTTTTTTTTATCCCTAACTTTTGCCCGAACCTTCTCTCTTTTTGGTTCGCCGGGATGCCCATTTTTGCCTGGACTATTTTATTCTTTTCGTCCAGCGGGTCTCTTTTTACGAAGTATCTTCTAACTGCGTCTGCACTCACAGGGGATGGAAAATCCTCACCATCCATGGTCGTCGACATCAAGGCTTTGTCAGAGAAAACCTTCTTGACCACGAATGGGATCCATAATTGTATATCCACTTGCCCCGCGATCGTTGAGGAGGAAGGATCCTTTTCAAAACTAACTCTCCCACGTGGTACGCACGAGGTCGCACTTTTCGGTCAACAACACGCTTCATTCACTGGGCACAACTTCCCCATGACAAGTAACTGCCAGCCTCTTTTCCTCAGTCAGGCTCAACGTCATACCGAGTCCTTATCCCCTCAGCCGTCTCTAATTTCTCATCCATCAGGACTCTGCGCAATGGGATCTAGACTTCAGTAGGTAATACCACTTCTATCCCGTACACGAGCGAGCGCGACGTTGCCCCAGTAGACGTACGCACCGAAGATCGATACCCAGGATACAAGCTTTGTATTCAGCCACCATTGTTGGTGCATTCAAATGCTAACTGGGCAACGAAGGGAACATGGGATCCTTTCGGCGTAACCAAAGCAGCTCTAACTCATACACATTAACCTCCCCATCAGACATCAGAATCCGTTCGGATTCAGGGTCAAGCCCCTCCTCCGGGATCAGTTACTCACAATCTTTCAACTTGAGCACCTCGAGATGTCCTCATCAGGGAACTCAAACTTCCTTGGTTGATAATCCTCAATGGGTTGCTGGGCGAAGTAATCAGACAATACACTCCCCTCGATTGCTTTCTGAGAGGTGTTCCGTACATCACAAATCAGTCAAACTCACCTTTTTTACCATCTCGCAACCCGTCCGGTCAATGCTAGCTTTTCAAACACATACTTGATCAGATCCATCTTGGAAATCCACAAAGTGGTATGAACCAACATATACTGTCTCAGTCGGCGAGCAGCCTATGCCAAAGTACGGCAAGTTTTATTGAGTAGTGAGTGTATTGTTTCACAGTCGATAAACTTTTTGCTAAGGTAAATTGCATGCTCTTTTCGACAAGACTCGTCATGCTGACCTAGTACGCACCTGATAGACCCCTCGAGGGCTGTCAAGTACCAGATTAACAGTTGTTCCTTCCATGGGAGGCATCAGAATCAGAGGTTCCTGCAACCTATTCTTTTATCTTTCAATGCCCCTTGGCAATCATTATCCACCTGACCGTTTGATCTCCCTTTTTTTCGGTTCAGGTATTTTTTACATTGCTTTTTTCCTTTTCTTTTCTTTTCTCTTTTTTTTTTTAATTTTTTTTTAGCAGGATCGACCTCGATTCCTCTTATCCGCTCACAATAAACCTCAGTAGTTTACCGGACAGCATTCCACAAGTGCACTGATTCGGACTCAACCTCAGTCTGAGTTGTCTCAACCGGTCAAACAACTTGACCAGATCCACCAGATGCCCCTCTTCTGCTTGAGACTTTGCTATCATGTCATCAACATAGCATTTGATTCCACGATGAATCATATCATGAAACAAAGTCACTCTGATACGTGGCACCGGCGTTCTGCTTCTCTAGAGGACAGTCTTCTCTCAATGGTAGCTCGTGTATAACGACATTGGTGTCTGACCCTGGCATATCCTGACACGACCAAGCGAAGGTATCCACATGCTCTTTCAACAGGGCTACCATTCTGCCCTCGACTCGCCTCTGAAGCGGCCCCAATTTTCACTTCCTGACCTCGGCGGTGCCTGGAATAACAATCTTGAATCGCTCCTCGTGCGGTTGAATCACCTTCTCCTCTTGTCTTAACAACCTGGCTAATTCCAGCAGATCACAATCTTCTTCGCCTTATTCTTCGGCATGATAGATCGGATTGTCGAAGTCATACAGAGGTGTAACCGAATTGTTATCAATGAGATCAGGAGGATAATCACTTTTGAGGTCGGAACCAAATGGATTAAAAGGAAAGAGAATGAAAAACATTGCCATTTTTATTTTTTAAACTGCAAAAATAAATGAAAAACAGGGAACACCGCTTTTAATCACAAAAACATCCATTTATTATTGATGCAAAACGTTGCATAATGAAACACATGAGGTGGCCCTTACAATGGACCATTACGTTTCGGGCAGAACGTATGGCTTTCATGCAAACAAAATTAAAAACCAGAAATACTACACTTCCGGATGAGTGACAGTGATGATTTTGGATGCCTTCCAATTTCCTGGTACGCACGATTTTATCCATGACTCGAGCTCGCGGTCGCGGTCAGTCTCTTCACTCACTGTATAGGCGTGGCTAGGATCCAGGATCCCTGCACTGACGAAGGTGTACGGTGGACGACGTCCTCTGTTGTGTCTAGACAACTCTTGATCTGGCTGATAGCCGACCCCAAACATGTCTGCTTTTACCACGATGTCGATGATCCTTCCCCAACCTTGGGCCTCTCTGTTCTTCACCACTTCCATGGCCTGTTTGTAAGAAGAAATAGACAGCTTCTTTTCTTTCTCAGCAAGGATGGCGTTCTCTACCTTGATGGTTGCAACTGCCTGACCTAGTGTTTCACATTTTACACCACCCATTTTTACCTCCATCATCCTCTGAATCTATTCCCCCATCATTGTACACCCATTGGTAGCAGTAACCGCACCACAATTGTCAACACTAGGGAAAGCTCCATCCTGCATCAGATGTTTTGAGACACAGACAGTGGAACTTTTAACTGATCCTCCTCAGTCACCTCCATTCCTCTCTTGTCCTTTTTCACCATCTTCACTTTTATAGGACCCTGCCTGGGTACGGGGTTGACATCCTCATTCATAGTTTGCAGGCCTCCGCTGCTGTTCTACAGGAATCAAGATCCTCGGCCGAACTAACCCAAGATCCCTCAGCTTCTTGAACAGAAGGGTATAAGTCACAGGTGGCTTATCAAACAGACGATCCGTCTTCCCCTTCTTCACTTGGCTCTTAGCTCTCGGTGCTTTCTGTTGAGGTGGTGGTTGTTGCTGTGGTACAGTTGGATTATCAACAGGAGTGGTTACAGCGGCAACATAAGGGTGGTAACGATCCTGACCGCGTTCCTTTTTTGCCGGCACACCACTTGACTCAACCTCTTTCTTGAGCTGACCACTGCAAGAGGGCTTCTTTACCACAGTGCCATAGGGGTTGTTTACTTCGGATGACAGAGCCTTTCCCTGAACTTTCTCCTTGATCATCCAGCCTTCAATCCTTTCCAATCTCTCGGCCATTGCTTTCTGCCCCAAGGCAAGCCCTTGCACGACTTTGAACAACTCCCTCATCATCTTTTTTAATTCAAGAATGTCGGTGTTGGGTGGATCCATCAGTCTGAGTTTGTTGAGTCTGGCTGAATGTCTGAACAGAAGAGCTATGCGCACCGGTTAGATACTGAAACCTACAAAACAGCAAACAAGTTAGTATGACTCACGCATGCAATGTCTATCCGTACTAGGAATATTCTGTCCTTTGATTTTGGTTTCATCGAGACAGATAATATTTCATCAATAACATTCCGACATCTGGACGTCTCTCAACCAGAATCTTAATCAAAAAATGGACCCTGAGTACGGATAGACATGAGTTGAATGCAGATGAATGCAAAATGGGAATGATGCAAATGCATGAATGCGGATCATTGTGCCATCAAGTCATCTGAAGACCCATTAAGTCTCTGGACCAGTCACAGTCATCTGAGGGACTAAGTCACCATAAATCCAACTTGGGGAGTTCCGAAATAAACGGAACCGGAGGTTATATCACTATCATCACAGGAACATCCACTGAACGGACGACAACCAGATCCTCTGAACGAGTACTCTCAAATTCAACCTGGGGATCCGAAATAAACGGAACCCGCTGATAAATATCACGGACAGAATTTCGGCGTGTCAGAAGTAAGTACCCATAAGTTCATCTGAACCAAAGTCACCTCCAGTAACCAGAGTCACCAACAAGTCACCAACTGTACCTGTAATAATGATCATTCCCTCCCCACTCACGGGTGTCATCTAGGCCAGGGTAAGGTCGAGAGAAACGCAGCATAAATAACCCTTTCATAGAATATCATCATATACACACCCGAAGTATGTAACGACGATACCCCATCAGAGTCTGAACTGCTCGTGATATCAATGTTCCGCTAAGTGGCGCAATACCACCCGCTTTCCATGAATCACTCTATTCCTAGGTATCCTAGATTTCACTCATAGCCTGGGTATTGGGCCTTTTACCTCATGTAACTCCCACCCCAACAGAGAGACAACACAGCACAGCCAGATGAACAGATGAATATGAATGAATGCAAACATAAATGCAAACATAAATGCAAACAATAAATAAACGAATGCAATAAATGAAACAGCAAAAGCAACCAAACCCTAACCTAGAGAGCGCTAGGAGAGACTCGCTTAGGGAAGATGGACCAGCAAGAGGTCAACTTTTCTATATCCCCAGCAGAGTCGCCAGTTGTCGCATTACGCGAAAAACCGGCGGGAAAACGAAACAACAGAGCCGCCACCGTGCGTTATTTATCCCAAAAGAGGGAAAGGAAACGCTCGAAGTAAACCTGGAAAAGACATGGTCTCGCGACCAAAGAGAGATGGGATCGGGAGTGGGTTATGCGAAGGGAAGGTATTAGCACCCCTACGCATCCGTCGTAATCGGCGGGATCCACGCACAAAAGGAAGGATAAAGGTTGCTAAAAACTGCTCACAAACATCAAAGACTGGCTGAAAAGAGACACAGAAAAACAAGAGAAACTAACTCGGCAGGATATCGCATCCTGGGCCTACGTAGTCTGTCAGGCACAGACATCAGAGTCGACGTAGTTCGGGACAGGGGAAAACGTGCTCGCTAGGATGTCGCATCCTATGCATACGTATCTTCTCTGACTAAAGAAGAATCAGAGCACTCGTAGCTCGGCTGACGCACGCCAAACAAAACCACACAGGAAACCGACTGCCAATCGCTGGACTTATGTCAGACTCCACACAAACAGGCAAACATGGAAACCGAATGCCAATCGCTGGACTTACATCAGACTCCGAACAACCAAACACACACGGGAAACCAACTGCCAATCGCTGGACTTACGTCAGGCTCCAACAAGCAAACACAAACTGGAAACCGAATGCCAATCGCTGGGCTTACATCGGACTCCAACCAGAAAAGGAGAAACAACTCACACAAACAAAGCAAAAAGGGCGCCCGGAGAGATCAGCTCATCTCCTGCCTATGTACCTCATCTGGTATGAGGATCAGGGCGACGTAGATCCCCTACACAGGGACAAAGGACTAGCCTAACCAGATACAAAGGGAGACACAAGCTACTAGGGAGACTACGACTCGAGCCTAGAAGTTATCATGCATATGATCCCTATGTTAAGGTTACTATCTAACTTGCACAGGGAGCAAGCTATCCTAATCAGCACAGGCAAAGCAATCAATCACACAATTAGCACACACTATATACAAACAAAGTGGGCTCACACAAGGTTAAGCTTTAGTCAAGGGGTCATGTCAACCTCGACAAACAAGCCACTGTAACAGGGTGATGTTAGCTCTTAACCCTAACATTGAGAGTTAGGGTAAAGCAGATGAAATGGGAAGTGAAGATAAGACTCCACAGCTCTCATCCCTGGCCTGGGAGAGCTTCAGACAAATGAAACTGTGGGAGTTCATAAAGTAGGAACTCTTCTCCACATATGACTGACACAACAAAGATCTTGGGTTAATATCCACAATGCATCAACACAAGGTGTGTGAGCAGAGTGGATGACACACTGAATAGCAGGAGATGGATTGCACATCTCTTCTATCTGCCAATTGCCTCATAGAGGACTTTTCCTGCTTGGCACAAAGATAAACAAACACAAACATTGCCTCTTAAGGAGGGCTTCAGACAGGTGCTTGCCCAAGTAACAGGACAGGTCTTCCAGACTACATGGAGTCAAAGAAATTATACCTCAATGCTTAAGCAACCAAGCAAAAGCAAAAGCAAGTTCACAATGAACTTAAGCAACTAATGTACCTGAAAACAATCCAACTCAATCAGTATACAAGTCAAAAAGTCAAACAGACAGTTAATAGTCCACAGTCAACAAACATAGTCAAACAAGCAGTGCTACAATGTGCAAGGCACAAGCTCAACTCAAATGAGCTAAAAGCCACCTACAAAACAAGTCAAGATTAGTCAACATCAACCAAATAATCCAACTCAAGCAAATGAATCAATCCCCTCATGGCCATATGCTTCTTATCCTGAAAACAAAGCTCAAACATAAGCACAAACCACTAGGACAAGGCCTAGGGTCAAAGAGGGAGAAATAATTCAAAACAGAACATGGAAATTGACATGAAGCAACCTTAATCAATTAAGAACATCATCCAAAAGGTTCCACATCAATATCATTCACCAAATTCATTTCACAATTCAATCATGGCAAGGCATGCAAGTTGAAAGCTCATTGAAGCAACAGAATGAACAAATCCACATTAATTCAAAAATGGTTCAATTAATTCCAAGAAAAATCGTGGCTAAACAGAAGACACAATATGATCAACACACCAAAAACCAAGGCATTTGTACAAGTTTAAGCATGGTAATCAAATTCAATAAGGCAAGGTAAGCACAAACAAGCTCAAATGAGACACCAAATGATACATCAACTTAGCACAAGCCTAAAACAGAATTGACAAATGGTAAAGACCTCAAACCAAAGCCACAATAAACTTCATCATGTCTAGAAACAATGTGCAAAATTTCACATCCATATGATAAACAACCAGCATTTCCCAAATCATTGAAGTTCAAGACTATTCAAAAGTGCACAAATGATCATCCAGCAAGAAAAATATCAAACAAATCAGAAATGAATCCAAAAAATCCACAAATAATCATGATCAATCACAACATCTTGAAGAAGCATCATATAAAAAATCACATCATTTGGAATTTAATTGGCATGGAAAAGAAATTCATCCAGTTGAGCAAGCAAAGGTGTGACACACATTGTCACACCCAAATTAACATGAGCATATCTCAACAACCACAAATGATAAAAATGCAAACTCAACACCAAAATGTCCATCAAGATGTCTAGTTTAGGCATACCAAATTTCAAAAGCATTGGATTAAAACTCATCATTTCACAAAAGATATGGCAAGCAAGGTACACAATATGATACATGTTAACATTCTCTAGCACCAATTAGAAACCAGCCATGCACAATTTGAGTAAAAATCACCACAAAAATCTAGACAGAAAATGGGACCTAACACAAAAAACCTCATAATTTTTGGATGTGTTTTCAATTCAATATAGATTTTAGAAGTGGATGAAAAAATAAAAAATGATGAAAGCATAACATATGAATATATGAAAAAAAAATGAAGCCAAATGGAAGAATGCTGGAGCCAAGGTTCGAACAGAGTACACATTCAAAAGCCAGGCGCGCCAACATGAAACGCGGTCGTTTCACTTAAACCCTAAATGCAACGTGCATGCATGCAAAGCTGAATCCGCAGGTAATGTTGAAGGACACATAGGTAAATTCGCAGCTAATGCTATGAAGGTTGTGGTAAATTCCGCAGGAAATATGCAGTCAGTATGAACACGATGAAGATCTTCATGATCTTCATCATCAAATTTCCAGAAAATTTCAAATGTGCACAGAAACACAAATCAAGCATAGCATTGCAAAGATCTTTCATTAGGCAACAAGAATCAACAACAATTTCATCCTAAACACATCATATATGCATGGATCGAATGAACTTCAAATTAACATTTCTCACTCAATTTGGCACGGATTCACACGATTCAAAGCTCAATCTACTCAGCAATCAAAGATCTATCATATCATGTCCATTAAAAGCAAAATTATGAGAATGAATTTGTAACCTCTTGTAGAAGCAGAACTGGATTCAACTGGATTCGAGGCCTGGTGATGCTTGGAAACTCCTCTACAATGCTTATGAAGGTGAATAGAAGGAAGATCAAAGCTCAGTTATGCACGATTCCACAGAATTGTTGATTTGCCATTGTTGCTTCCAAGCTCCAAACACTCCAATGCTGCACGATTTCTGCTGATTCTATGAAGGATCCTGCTCAATATCAACTCAATAACGAGAATCAAACAAGAAAATGGATTGGCAAATGAAGAAATTGGAAGAAAATTTGAGAGAGAAATTTTGTGTTCTAGATCTAGATCTGAAAATAATGAATGTTGTTAGCAGAATTCAGTTATGCTTAGGGTTATATACCCCCTGTTAATCCAATCCTTAATCATGTTTAAGCATATGCAATTGTAATTAATGAAAATGAAGGTGTAAGTGCAAATTAGCAAGTTCACCTTATGCATGATGTGCATGATGAACAGTGCACGTGATTATGGTTCAATTTCACTTAAAAATGCATTTTGGAGCTATTGGCAATGATAGAATGCTCACACAATTGGCCAATTTTAAATTTTGAAAATTCCCTCCAAAAATCAAGTGAAATATGAAATGATCATGTGATGATAATTGATGAAATGTAATGCATGATTTGGATAGTAGAGATCAAGAGAAAAATGTTGCAAAAAGAACCACTCCATTTGGACATTTGGTGTGAAAGTTATGCATGCTTGAAGTTCAAATTCACTTGGCCATGATTGATCTATATCTTTTCAACCATACATGAGAAATTCATGATCATGGACTTTTTGGAAATGGGAGAACAAGATCTTCAACTTTCATGTTGGACAAAATTTAATTTGAAGCTTACTTGATAATGTAATCTTGAGGAGAAAACCTTTCCATTTTTGGCAATTTCAAATTACAGGTCACTTACTATTTTTGGAAACTTTTCATCTGACCTCAAATTCTTCATTGTTGATGTTTGAAATGTCAAATGAGACTTGTATGGACATGAATGAAGCCTCTCTAACCATCTCCCACCTTCAAATCCATGATTGAACTGACAATTGACTTTGGTTGACTTTCTAGGGTTTCAGATGAATTGATCATTGACTGATGAGCTTTGAACATCCAATGCTTCACCAAACCACTTCAAAATGATCCTTGAATCATATGAACTCATTATACCAACCCTAGGGCTTTGCTTCCATAGGAAATGCACTGGCTTGCTTGTACAACTGGATCTCCTGACCAGTCTTGACTGATGAACTGATGAACCATGCAATGGACAATGCAAATGTTAATGACCTAAAATGAAAATGAATGTACAAAATGGGAGGTGCAAATTTGAGGTGCTACAAGGAGTACCTAGGACACTTTTGATGCTAACACCTTCCCTCTGTTTAACCAACCCCCTTACTTGTAATCTCTGGAATTTTATTAGTTTTGATTTGAAAACTTATTATCTTTTGGGTTTTGTTCGTAATTTTCCCTTTTCCCTTGTAAATAATAAATGCGCGGTGGCGACTCTGGTTTTATTAACCTCTAGCTTATCCATAGCTTGATGGTCATGAATTTACCGCTACAGAAATTAAGTGGTGACTCTGCTGGGGACTAGTCTCCAGTGGGTTTAGCCTACTTTTTTGTATGTATATAATTGTGTATTTGATGTATGTATATATGTTTTTATGATATAGTCTGCTTGTTATGCTTGGTGATCTCTGAGTGGTGAGATAAGTTCTAACCCGAACTTGAGTGCAATTAAGATAGGAGGATGGTATAGTCATGTTCGACTTGTGTGGAGTAGTCCTTAACATGTTGGATTAACAAGTTGGATTGAGACCCATCTATTTGTGGTTAGGCATTACTTTATCTGATTTGGGGTCCGAGAAGATGAGGACCGTAGAACATTTAACCCCACTTGGCCTATTTAGGACGTAGTGCGGAGACTGTTCAAGTGTAGACTTGATAACTGTTGTTACGCGATACTACACCCAGACGAGTTTCTCTTGAGAATATTATGGGTTGATAAGTCAGTCATCCTAACCTGTAATATTCGATAGATGAAATTAAGACTCTGGGAACTTTTTAGAACATAATCTATAGGTTTTTATCCTCAGTTCACTCCTTTGAGATGGTTCTTACCCAGACTCCATGCTCGTGACTCACAACAAACCCTAGATTCTTGGTTGATCCAATTAAGTCTTGTCAATATCAATGGAACTTGGGTGTTGATAAGGTGAAAATTATAATCCACCAAAATGGATGATTGATCCTGACAATGACTTGATGCATCCCTTGACCTTTGATTGTTTGCCTTAAGTGTGATCCCGTATTTATGATTGTTGCATTCATGAATTCATGCACATCATAACATTCATCACACGAAAATTTCAAGGAACTGAGGTCTTCTTTGCAAATATTTTCAGACCATGGATTATGGACAAAGGAACACTAAGAAGTACAGTTTCGGATGTCCCGACTTGAAAGAGTTAAGGAAACTAGCATTTTTTGTATTAGATCCCTTAAATTTCAAACAATGTCATAGGAAGCTTCTGTCTATCTTGTATGCTGATGTGGTTGAAGGACTCTTGAGCGCGTTGGTTCAGTTTTATGACCCTCTCTACCGTTGCTTCACTTTTCCTGATTATCAGCTTGTGCCTACGTTGGAGGAGTATGCCCATCTCTTGAGAATACCTGTTTCTGATAAAGTTCCTTTTAATGGATGGGAGGAGATTCCCAAATCTCATTTTATAGCTGACGCTCTTCACTTGAAGAAGTATGAGATTGAGGCTCATTGGGTGAAGAAAAGAGAATTGTTTGGGTTGACTTCTGAATTCCTCATCAAGGAAGCTACTGCCTTTGCTCAAGCTAGTAGTATGGATGCTTTCGAAGCCATCTTTGTGTTTCTCATCTATGGTTTGGCTTTGTTCCCTAACATTGACGGTTTTGTTGATGCTAACTCCATTAGAATTTTCTTGATTCGGAATCATGTGCCTACTCTGTTAGGAGATATGTACTTCTCTTTGCATCTAAGGAATTATAAAGGTGGTGGAACGATTGTGTGCTGTGTTCCTCTTCTGTACAAGTGGTTTACTTCGCACTTGCCTCAGACGCCTACTTTTGTGGAGAACAAACAATGTCTACGGTGGTCTTAAAGAATTATGTATCTCACTAATGATGATATAGTTTAGTATGATTCTTCGTTGAGTAGCTTGGATATTATTGATTGTTATGGTGAATTCTCTAATGCACCTCTCATTGGTACACAAGGAGGAATCAACTACAACCCTTCTTTGGCTCGTCGTCAACATGGGTTCCCCTTGCGAGACAAACCTAATAAAACTTTGTTAGAAGGTCTTTTCTATCAAGAGGGTAAACATCCCTAACATTTTAAGCAGAAGATTGTTCATGCTTGGCATAATGTGCATAGGAAAGGAAGATTCGAGTTTGGTTTGCGTAACTGTGCAGCTTTGGAAGCTTACACTCTTTGGGTGAAGAAGAGAGCTTTGGAATTGAATATTCCTTATGCTTATGAAAGACCTACCTCTATGGTTGTGGTTGAGCCATTTACTCTCCCTAACCAAGATGTAGAGGAGTTGGAAGACACACTCGCCAAGATGAAGCAAGAGAAGGATATGTGGGAAGAACGTTTCCATGATATAAGTAGAAAGCATGAAGAGTTGCAACTTGAGTCTAAGAACAAAGATGCACTTATTGAGCTTCTTGAAGACCGAGTAATGAAGAGACAGAGAGAACTAGAGGTTTCGTCTTCCTTTAGTATACCTCAGTTTTCCGCCGCTTGGAAGAAGATTGTGGATCAGCTTGTCCTTGAGAAGACTCAGATGAAGACTTCTGTAGAGTCCGTGATCCGACGCATCTGAAGAAAGTACGCGCCTGCAGCCAGATCTTCTGATATGGTTGTTAGGGATCCTTAGGATGACTAGTCTCCTTTTCTCTTGTATTTTTGTATTTTTGGTTTCTGAAATTGTACTCAGTGTAATCCTTCCAATTATATCAATAAAATAGATTTTTATGGTCAATCAAATTGTTACAATTGATATATATATATTTGCAAATAATATAGTAAGTTCCTTGAAAATAAAAAAAATCAAGCATTGCATTTCATGCATCATTTGCATAGAAGGTTTCTCTTTCTCAAGATGTCTTATTGGTATTTCTTTTGTGCTTCAGCCAAGCTGACTCATCGATACAATACCCGCGCCGATAACTCAAGAATCATGGAATATATAGAGCAAGAGAACAGAGACTTGAAGGACGAGATCACCCACCTGACTGCCATGATGGAGTCAGTGTCAGCTTCTCAGAGTCAATCTTCTCCAACGCTTGCAACTCCTCCTCCTCAGAGGATTGTTATTTTTCAGAGGTTGCTACTTCTACCATTCCTGCTATTGTTGCTCACTTTGCGCCTACCATGCCTTCCGGATTCCCGTGGGGAATGCCGCCCAATTTTGTGCCTGAGGGTTTCGCGGCTACTTTTGCTTCCATGCCGGCATCTAGCCCGGTCATGTCTGTGTTGCCACCAGTTGTTCACACTTTGCCCCATGTTGAATAAACATCCTATGGAGCCCTAGAAGTGAGCAACATCATTATCTCTGAGTTGCTAAAGTAGTTCCTCTCGCTCATGAACCCAAGCACGCGAGCGGTCTTCATCTCTCAACTCCTCTACTGCTTGGTTAGGGAGGGTTGAAAGCCCAACCATAACCATATGTGTAGGTCTCGGATAATCATAGGGAATGCGGTACTCGAGAGCTCTTTTCCTCACCCAAGCGGTGTAGGGTTCCAAAGCAATACAATTCTTCGGACCAAGCTCTTTCCTTCCCTTCCTATGAATCTTGCGCCAGGCGCGGACCATCCTGTCCTTCAAGTTCTGGGGATATTTACCCTCTTGAAAGAACACACCTTCCAACAGTATGTTGTTAGGTTTATCCTTTAAGGGGAATCCAAGCTAACGGCGAGCCAAAATAGGGTTGTAGTTAATTCCACCACATGTACCAAGAAGAGGCACATTGGAGAATTCACCACAAGATTCAATAATCTGGACACCATCATACACACGGTTATACCAAAAGATATCATCATTAGTGAGAGACATAAGTCTCGTAGACCATCGTAGACATCCCTTGTTCTCCTTGAAGGCAAGTGTCTGAGGCAAGTGCGAAATAACACACAATGGATCCACCACCCTTTGCATTCCTCATATGCAAAGAGAAATAAGTGTCACCCAACAGAGTTGGAACGGGATTAAGAGTAGAGAAAATCCTAATAGCATTCACATCCACAAATTGTCGATGTTGGGGAATAACACTAGCCCATAGATGAGAAGTACAAATATGGCCTCAAAGGCGTCCTCACTCATGGCCTTCCCAAATAAGGTAGCTTGGGCGATTAAAAAATCAGATATGAGACCTTGAATTCCACCATTGGTAGTCATATGAGCAATAATATCAGATACATCTATGTGAAGCAGATCAACAATCTCTTGGGAAGAAAGAACTCTCTCAAAACCACTGAACGACAGCTGATCTAAGACAGGTATACCCACAAGATAAGCATACTCCTCAAGTGTAGGCAAAAGCTGGAAATCCGAGAAAGTGAAGCAACGGTACAGAGGATCATAAAACTGCACCAACACACTCATCAGACCTTCATCCACCCGAGTAGAAATAATACACAGAAGCTTCCCATGACGAGCTTTGAACTCCAAGGGATCTAATACATAAGATGTCAAACTCCTTAACTCTTTCAAGTCGGGATGTCTGAAACTGTACTTCTTCGTATTCCTTCTTTGCTTTTCCATGTCTGAAAGATTTGCAAATAGACCTCTTAAGTTCCTTGAATATTTTCTCATTCTTGATGATATGGATGCAAATGAATGCATGGATGCAAACAATCACACTCAAGGATCAAGCAAGTCACATCACACAAAGGTCACGGGATGGCTCATGTCATCCTCAATATCAATCATCCATTTTGGTGGATTATGGTTTACACCTTATCAACACCCAAGTTCCATTGATATTAAGGATATACGAGAACGGATCAACTGCGAATCACGGGTTTATTGTAAGTTACGAGCATGGAGTCTTGGTTAAGAACCACCCAATGGGAGTGTACTATGGTTAAACCTGACCATCATGTTCTAAAAAGGTCCCAATAGTCATCATCTTATCTTTCAGATATTATCGGATAATACGACTACTCGTATTCCAAAAATATTTTCAAGAGAAACTCTTACGAGTGTAGTATCGCGTAATAATCGTATCAAACCTTACACTTGAACGATCTTCGCACTACGTCCTAAAATAGGCCAAGATGGGCTAGGTAATCTAAGGTCCTTGGCTTCTAAGATTTATATTGGAAAGAGTAATGCCTAACCACGACTACTCGTGTGACATTATTGATCCCAACAAGACCTCCACCAAGTGAATGGGCTTGCAAGTCAACTTGCTAAGGAATAACTCCACACAAGTCAACAAGACTATCCCATTCTCCTATCATAAGTGCACTCGAGTTTGGGTAAAGAACTCATCTCACAAGAAACCACCAAGCATACAAGGAATTGATATATCAAGCAATTCATACATTACAAACAATACAGTCATCCCAAATTTGCACAAAAATATGTCACAAATATATATAAACATACAACACACATAAGAAAAAAGTAGGCTAAACCCACTAGGGAATGTAGTCCCTAGCAGAATCGCCACTTTTCTGTAGCGGGGTATTTGTTACTATTAGATTTATTGATTAAATCAAAAGTAAGCATACAATTCGAGTCCCCACCGCACTTTTATTTATCCAAAGGAAAGGTTAAAAAGCGAACAGAAACCGAGTAAGAAGTTTTATCAAATAAAAAACTAATAAAAATGTCAGAGATCTAGGTAAGGGGGTTGGATATGAAATGGGAAGGTTTTAAGCACCTAAAACATCCTTAGTACTCTAAGGGAGTCCTTTTTGCAAATGTGTGTTGTAGGTTGGTATTTGTGAAAATATTTGTGCAAACAAGATTGGAGGTATGAGAAGAGAATATACATTATATTTACAATATTGTTGTTTGAATGGATAAACCCATTGCCTACGTACCATCACAAAGGTAGGATCAAAACCTCGTAGTTCGGGGTAAAAATCTCAAAAAAGATTGGTGAATTGATTTGATCAAAAGCCTTAAGGTCTTTTGTTTTCAAAGGGAGAAAACTTAACCTAAACCAACAATCCACCATGTGAGGAGAGCTTCAACATACTAGTGAGGGGTTAACCCTATAATAAGTATGGAAGACTTATAGTCCAATTACTAAGGATGAGGTGAGGATTACATCGACCACTATGATAACTAAAACCTATGACTAATGTTTATGAAAAAGGTTTTAACAAAGGTGGCCATTTGAACCACAAAAACAACTTGAAGTGAGTTGTATTAACAAGTTAGGAGTATTCACAAAATGAAGTCAAAGTTGACTTAAGGTTCATTCATAATGAGTATTAATGAAAAGAGTTTGAAAAATCAAAGGCATAAGGCCTACGTTTCTAGTTTGAAAATAATATCAAAGTTTGCACAAAATGAGTTTGGCTTGGGTTAATGTGGAGAGAAGAAGAGAAGGGCTAGTCCTAAAGCATACAAAGATGAGAGAAGAGATAAAACCCTTGGAGTTCCTTTTCTTGAAAATCATAAAGATGATTCAAGATGCTCATTTCCTTTGGACTTAGTAAGCAACAAGCAATCAAAACAAATATTCATTCAAGCTCCTAGGATCCTCATTTGGCTTGTCTCTCTTAACTTGGCTACTCATGACAATGGTCCTTCTTACTATCTCAAGAGGGAATCCCTATCACACAAGAACAAACATCAAAAAATTCACAATACAATAAGTGGAATGGACAAAGAATGAGTTTAGATTAGGGGTCCTTTGAAGTCAACTTTGAGATTTAGCATTCTAAAGGCATGTGGGCTAGTTGCTCTTCAACAAATTTAGCATTCTAAAGGCATGATGCCTAGTTGCTCTTGAACTCCTTTAAGCATATGTAAGGTCCTAATTCTAAGTCCTTTCTCCTTTTTGCACTGGGTTCACACAAACAAAGACAAAACAAACACAAAGCAAGAATATATTTATATGCAATAATGAGCTCAAATGAGCAAAAGGAAAATGACATAAACATAAAATATGAGCTCAAGTGAGCAAAGGGAAAAGCAATATGAATAAATGAGCAAGAAAGTAAATTGCATTAAAGTAAATTTCAAGGAATTAAATGCCTAAATTAAAGTCAATAATTAGTGGTTATGTTAGTTTGTCATAAGACAATTTAGCGCTATGTTAAGCAATTGTAAGTGGACTAATGCAGTAGTCACCTATCTGAGGCCGGTCAATAAAACTATAGGCAAATAAACACTGTTAGAGATCATGACTAGTAAGCCAAGCTCCTACAACTTGCCATGCCAAAAGAAAAGAGGAAAGGCCTTGTATGGACTTTAGGTTTTTTGCTTGACCAAGAAGCAACCTATCTTGGACACAAAGCAACTCACTTGATCATGGATCAAGTTGAGTTTGATTTGGATCAAAGAAGGTTAAACCTCTCATATGTCAAGACCAACCACGAATCATTAACTTATTGGCCAAAATAAAAAGAAGAAATAAGATGAAGATGAAATGAATAAAAGGAGAATTCAAATGAAATATCAAAACACAATGATCAAATGTGAATCAAATCATCATCAACCAATGTAAAACAGAAGAGAAATGAAGATTAGAAGTCAAGAAAGTCAAACATATTTTTTGGTATTTTTGGAATTAAAACAAATACAAAATTAAAATGGACAAAATATGGTCAAACCTCAAATTCAATTCAAATCAACTTAAACAAGTCCAATTAAATTTTCATAGGTCTAACATGGTCAAACAAGGTTTGACAAATTTTCTCAACAATTTTTGAAAACAGAAACTATTTAAAAACAATTAAAAACAATAAAAAATAACACAAATGAATTAAAATCTCAAATAAATCTCCAATCAATTAAGAAGTTGATGAGACTATTTTTCATAGACTTATCATGATCCATATATGTTAAGAAAATATTTTTGGAATTTTCAGATATAAAAAAGTATTTAAAATGAATTAAAAACTATTAAAAACAAAATAATTCACCAAAAAAATTAAATGAGTCACAAAAATAATTAAAAATCATATTATGAAACTAGATTTTTCAAGAAATTTTTTACCATTGGTCTCATATTTTTGTGACTTCAAATAAAATAGTTATGAATTTTTGAAATTAAAAGGAATTAAAAGAAATTAAAACAGAAAATAAAAAATAGGAAAAATCAGGAGCGCTTGGATCTGATTCATTAAATGACGTGGCTCCATCAAGCGGTCCAGAAGCGCTGATGCACCATGGTCTTAAGTCAAGCGTGTCACATGTGGTATTAAAATAAGTCAAACAAATGCAAGGTTGAGATTAGATCGTTGGAGCATCATCCAAGGGCTCAGAGGCATCCACGTGAGGATGGTGGTGGAAACCACCATCTTCTCCGCCCAGAGAACAAACTCCGGCCACCACGCGCAGGTTTTTCTACCTCAACCAAAATGAAAAACTATGGTACGAAAATGAAGCTAGGGTGATGTACATCACCCCTGTAACCTTGGATTGTCCTCAATGTTTCTATTTAATGAGAAATCTGAGCTTGAAAATCAAGGTACACAAACTGAAATGGCTCAAATCATGAAATCAAGACCACCACTGGCCTGCCTCTTGCTCGAGGACTTTAGACAACAGTTCCAATCAAAGCAATTCACATTGTATGATAAGATCCAAATCAAAACAGTTGAGTGATATACCATTGAAGAGCAGCTTTGAACAACACGATTCCTTCAAGCTTTTGATTGCAATTTGATCTAGAGATGTGATGATGATGCAAGGCTAAGGAATTAAGACTTGAAGATCACCTAATGATGTTGAAATTCAAGCTTGAAATTGAGAAATAAAAATTGGAATTCCTTTGAGTGAGGTTAGGTTTTGAATCCAACAGAGTTTCAGATCACCTTGAGGTTGAAATTTGAATAAGCAAGGCCCTTTATTTATAGCTGAGCTAAAGGCAATAAGGTGATTTGCTCGTGTGCATGAACTTTGGGTCCTCCATGCATGGGCCGGTACAGGCTCATGTGAGGCCCAAAAGTGAATGGAATTGCAAGATGAGATCATATGGAGTTGAGTTGGACGTGTAATTGGCCTGGTATTAGCTTGTGAATCAAGTTACAAAGTGAATTGCATAATTGGACCTACACATTAAGCTCTTTGAAAGTCCCACATGGAAAATCCAAAGATGGTCATGTGAGTAATGGTTAGAAAGCTATTGACATAAGGAACAAAAGTTGTGTTGGGAAAAAATTCATTTGGAGTTTGGAAATTTGTGAAAACTGGTCTTGAAGTTTGAGGTACAAAACATGTCTAGGTTTTCTTTACATTTTTTTTACCAAAAGTGATCAACTTCAAGCCCTTCTGTTTCAATGATGCAAGCCTCAAAAGGAAAAACCTCCAACCTGAAAGTTGTACATCTTTTCAATATGATCAATTTAGACTTAAATGTTTCATCATTTGGATTTTTAATGAGAAAGTTATGGGCACTTGAAGTTGGACATTTTTCAAATTCAATGGTTTTGGTCCAAAGTGACCTATAATGTTTTGTATTATCACATGTGTTTCTTTTAGGATTATGAAATTTTGTCCAACATAACATTTGAAGTAGACATCGTAAGATTTCCAATTAAATTGGTCTCACCTCAAAATCATGAAAAATAAGGAAGTTAGGTCCTTGGGAAGTTGACCTAAAATTAGGGTTTCAATCAAAATGACCTACAATATTTTGAAATGAATGATGACCTTCCAAGTTTCAAATTGATTTTTGATGTAGACGAAAGTTGTTCATATGGTTCTTAAGAACATGTTTTATCTTGGGGTCATATTCATTTGACAAACACATCACAAGTTGTGTCTCGGGGGATCTCAGTTTGGTCAGATGACTTGACTAGTCAACTTCTCATGGCCAAACTTCAAATCTTGATGAATGAATGATTGAGGATACTCACATAAGCTCATATATGCATAAAATAATGAATGAAAGAACTTCCCTTGATTAAATTTGATCATAGGTTGAGGTTTCATCATGGGCAAGGCATAGTCAAAGCACAGTTGAATTAGGGTTTCCTTGGGAAACAACCCTCAAGCCCTTTGGGTTATCATGATCAAATTGGCAAATTGAGATACTTGGGAGACATATATGATGATTAGGAGCTTTGTGAACCATTGTCATGCTTGTTCTCATATTCATCTAGCCACTTCATTGAGTATAGGAGCCTCCTAGGAGTAGGGGATCACATGATTACGTGAGCTTCAAAACAAAAGAGGTTAGTGACATATTTTTGTGCTTTTGGTTCGTAATCAAAATAAGAAAAGCATTAATATACAATGCAAGCATGCTTGGTGGTCTCAAACCAACTCACACAAGTCCTAGCCCTAGGGTTAAGGAGTCATACATGCTATGATCCTTGAGGCAAATGTATTGAGAAAATGATATGATGCCACGAGGGATCTTAGGGTCAAAATTAGGGTCTTACAAATGCCCCTATTTAAGGTCATTCTAGCCGGAGATATGAAGGTTAAAATCTTTGTCTGGACGAGGTAGAATGGGCTTAAATAAAAACAAAGAGACGAATTTTGGTCCCTAAGAGACCTCATGATGCCGATGTATGCATGCATAAGTTAATACTCTGTGGGGAAATATGGCCAAAAAGGAAAAGAAATCAGGAGAACCTGAAAATCCATAGGAGTAATACACTCACTAGGGAGACAAATACTTTGGGGAGAAATAAGGGTAAAATGCGCGAGCAGGTCACGACTTGAGAACTTGCTGGGAGACACGATGGATTCCATGAGAATAGATCGATGGATAGACTCGAGCTGACT
The DNA here is from genome assembly GCF_024323335.1 of Lathyrus oleraceus. Classification (NCBI taxonomy): domain Eukaryota; kingdom Viridiplantae; phylum Streptophyta; class Magnoliopsida; order Fabales; family Fabaceae; genus Lathyrus; species Lathyrus oleraceus. The sequence goes on from NC_066581.1 coordinate 408,122,710, forward strand.
CAAAGATGCGTGTATTGGGGAATATGGCAATACAACGAGACTATCCACAAAGGACTCAGCTGAGGAAGAAAACGAGATTATTACCAACGTCTGGGTAATAAACTCAAAGAGAGACATGTCATCAAAACACCGATTACTGGGTGAGAACAACACGCTCAGGGAGAAAGAATATCTAAGATCGGTATAAGGGTGAGAGACATCAATCATCCGAAACATCCGACGAGGGCCTAAAAGGCATATCTCAACTCAGGAAAATCTGACTCCACAGGGGACAAAAGTCATAATAGGGAGCAGAAGGAAGGAACACCAGCGATACCGGTTACTTGGCATATAATAGGTGACCAACCAGGTGTGAATTGGGAACATATCCAAGACACTCATCATCCGAAAAGGAGGGCTGAAAAAGCAAACTCAATTTACAGGATGGGTATTCGATTCCACAAGGAAAAACGAATCTTACTCGAATGGGGAAGAAAAAGACTTCGACTGAAGAGCGCATGAGATATATTATCTATTACCGTCAGAACATAGATAACATACTCGCATGGAAGATTATCAACAACCGGTTACTGGATTAATAAAGGATAAATCGACCGAAAAAAAGGACATCGGGATACCGGGTACTGGGTATAAAATGATGACCGATCCAAAGGAGAAACAATCATTACCAAACAAGGGTAAATTAAAGATAACTCGCAGGGGATGAATTGCTTAGCAAAAAGTAATCATCCGAGAGATATATCACCGGTTACTGGGTGGTATACTCAGAAATGAAGGAATATCAATACCGAATATTGGATAAAGATAACCAACAAAGAGGGGATTACATCTACCTGTTACTGGGTAGAAAACCACAGAAATAGGACTTACAACTACCGGTTACTGGGTAGAAGGCCACAGAAAAATCCATTGGGGAAAAGATGAACAATGACTGGTTACCGAGCAATTGAACAACTAAACCACAGGAACTGCAGGGGAATAACAAGAAAGGAGTCAATCTAGGAACAAACTAGAAAGACACAATCAAACAAGACTCAACACGATGAGGATATAACTCAGGGGAGTAATTCCATTCAGATACACAACTGGGGAGGAAATTGGAACAAAAATCGTCCACGAGGACATAACTCAGTGGGGAATATAGAAGGAAAGATAGACACTTTCTGTTTATGGAACTGACTCTATATGGAGAGATCAGACACAAATATCTGCTTGGGGAAGAATATTTCACCAACAACAGGTGATAACAAGCAAAGATATATGGCAAAGAATGCAACATGAATATTTGAATGCTATAATTATGCATGTATATGCGTGGTTTATGTATGATTAATGCTGACAGGCAGACATATCTAACACAAACAAGTCCGAGAATCAATGGACGGACATCCGGTATAACATCTCAAAAGAGAAAGGTCAGGCCCACAGGAGAAATCAATTCTGGTGGAGATGCATCAAATACCAGGAGACACAGACCACCGCTGGGGATAGGCCAAGTCTTAGCTGGGGAACATGCATAGATATCAATAAGATCTGTAATAGAAGAACTCTATTGAGGATCTTATAGGGAATGATATGAAATTCCGTGGGGAACAACCACGAAACAGATACACATCAATCAAGCATTCTCTTCTAACTGCTGAAGAGATATATCTGCTAACGGGAGAAAGAACAAATTTCTCCGCTGGGGAAGGAAACTAATACATCTTCCTCAAAATCCCTCAAATAATAGAAAATATCTTCCACTCGGAGGGGATACCAATGTCAAGTTAGGATTAGGCAAACCTACAGGGGATAATCTGCTGCAAGCAACCTTACTGGGGATAATCTACTGCAAGCAACCCTACTGGGGGTGAGTTGTAGGCAAGCCTACCGGGGAGAAACTACAAGTACCTCCGGAGGAATTATCTTGGCTGAGGGAATCAGAAGTGAATCCTTCATCAACACGTGCCATGCTGGGGATGAAAAGGGAACAAACTCTTCACCAACTGCTCTAAGAAACTATTGCTGAGGAGATATCTGAAAAATAGCTTTGCAAGGAACACATGTTTACTCCGCCGAGGACTTCTACTTATGCTAGGAATTTATGCTCACTAGGGAAAGACAAACTTCCTTGTGAACAGATAACATATCAACTTTTATCAATCTATTGGGGATTTTAGGTCAGTCCACACAAGGGATGACAACCATATAATTGATAAAACACAAATGCTAATGCCTGATATAGAGGTATACACATCTCTAAAAGATCGAGGCCAAAACTCCAGACTCTCTGGGGATCTGATAATGTTTTGTTCTTTCTGCTCTCGCTGGGGAGACAACCTGAAAGATGATGAAGAGGATACAATCATGCCAGAACATGAACAAATGTCTTACCCTTTTGGAGATCATACTATCCTTAGGAGAGCACTGAAGACATTCCATTTATCCTTCCAGTCATTGTGAATGTTTACTTTGTTTAAAAACAGTTTATAAAAACTTTATTCGTTTAAATCAATGATATTTATCAATTTAAAACATGCAAATATTTGTCAAACACAAACAAATAAGAGTGCAAAGAATTGGATAAAGGCTCAAATTTATTTGATAGAATGGTAGTCCGCAAATGGCAAGACTCCATGGATCTTTACAAATTTGAAATTGGTGATATATATTGGAAAAAGGGCTACATTGAACATAATGACCATTTCTCCACTAACTCTGAATCCAATGTATCTGAAGCTTCAGTTGACGATGACTAAGCGAGAATCTTTGACAGATGACAACTTGTAGAACAAAGTCTTGTCAGGATGTAGTTACTTGCCAAATCCCTAATTTTTGCCTAGATTGCCCCAGGGTGAGGTACTCAATCTAGCGGAATATATATATTCATTTTTTTATGTCTCTAACTTTTGCCTGGACCACCCTTTCGGGTTTTCAATCCACCGAGACGCTCATTTTTGCCTAAGCCGCCCTTTCGGGTTTTCAACTTAGCGAGCTATTCTATTTTTATTTTTAGGCGAAGTATTTCTTGACTGCATCTGAATTCACAAGACGAGTGAAATCCTCCCCATCCATAGTTGTAAGTATCAAAGCACCGCCTGAAAAGGCTCTCTTAACAACATATGGGCCTTCATAGTTTGGATTCCACTTGCCCCTGGAATCGGGCGTGAAAGACAAGACTTTCTTGAGCATGAGGTCACCTTCTCGGAACACACGAGGCTTGACCTTCTTATCAAAGGCTTTCTTCATCCTTTGCTGATATAACTGACCATGGCACATGGCAATTAATCTCTTTTCTTCCATCAAGTTCAACTGGTCATAATGACTCTGAACCCATTCAGCCTCAGTCAACTTGGCTTCCATTAAGACTCTCATTGATTGGATCTCAACCTCCACGGGGAGCACAGCCTCCATGCCATATACAAGAGAGAAATGGGTTGCCCCTGTTGAGGTGCAGACGGATGTACGATAGCCATGCAAAGCAAATGGCAGCATCTCATGCCAATCTTTGTACGTAACAACCATCTTCTGAATAATCTTCTTGATGTTCTTGTTAGCAGCTTCAACAACCCCATTTATCTTGGGTCTATAGGGAGAAGAATTACGATGTGCAATCTTGAACTCGCTACACAGCTCTTTCATCATCTTGTTCAAGTTAGATCCATTATCAGTAATGATCTTATCTGGCACACCATATCGGCATATGAGTTGGTTCTTGATAAACTTCACAACCACCTGCCTGGTCACATTCGCATATGATCCCGCTTCAACCCACTTGGTAAAGTAATCAATAGCTACGAGAATAAAACGGTGATCGTTAGACGCCTTAGGTTGAATCATGCCAATCATGTCAATTCCCCACATGGATAAAGGCCATGGTAAGGAAATAACATTCAGAAGTGTCGGGGGAATATGAATCTTATCCGCATAGATCTGACACTTGTGGCATTTCTTTACATATTTGCAGCAGTTAGACTCCATTGTCAACCAATAGTAGCCTGCTCTCAACATCTTCTTTGCCATGGCATATCCATTGGAATGAGTACCAAATGACCCCTCATGGACTTCAGTCATCAACAGGTCTACTTCGTGTCTATCCACCCATCTGAACAGAACCATGTCAAAATTTCTCTTATAAAGCACATCCCCATTAAGGTAGAAACTGCCAGATAATCTCCTTAAAGTCTTCTTGTCTTTAACAGATGCCCCAAGCGGGTATGTCTGACTTTGGAGAAAGCATTTGATATCATAATACCATGGCTTATCATCCTTCACTTCTTCAACTGCAAATACATAAGCTGGTCTATCCAAGCACATCACGGTAATATAGGGGACTTCATTCCAATCTTTCACCATAATCATCGAAGCAAGCGTAGCAAGAGCATCTGTCATCCGATTCTCATCTCGAGGAATATGATGGAAGTCAACCTTAGTAAAGAAAGTTGAAATCCTCCTCGCATAATCTCTGTATGGGATGAGGCCATGCTGATTCGTCTCCCATTCACCCTTAATCTGATTAACAACAAGGGCCGAATCACCATAAACATCAAGATGTTTGATCCTAAGATCAATACACTCTTCCAATCCCACAATACAGGCCTCATACTCCGCCATATTAGTCATGCATTTGAAAGTTAGCCTTGCTGTAAAAGGAAAATGTGTGCCCTGAGGAGTAATAATCATTGCCCCAATACCATTTCCATATTAATTAACAGCGGCATTGAACACCATACACCATCGGGAACCAGGCTTTGGCCCTTCATCGAGCGTAGGCTCATCGCAATCTTTCATCTTCAAATACAGAATCTCCTCATCAGGGAAGTTGTATTGAACAGACTGATAATCCTCAATTGGTTGATGTGCCAAATGGTCTGCCAAGATACTACCTTTGATAACTTTTTGAGCTCGATACTCAATATCATACTCAGACATCAGCATCTGCCAACGAGCAATCCTCCCGGTTAAAACAGGCTTTTCAAAGATATACTTGATTGGATCCATTTTGGATATCAACCAAGTTGTATGATTTAACATATACTGGCGTAAACGCTTAGCAGCCCAAGCCAAAGCACAACATGTCTTCTCAAGCGTATAGTATCGAGACTCACAATCAGTGAACTTCTTACTCAAGTAGTATATTGGATATTCTTTCTTCCCTGATTCATCTTGCTGACCCAATACACAACCCATAGAGTCATCAAGCACGGTCAAGTACATAATCAATGGTCTCCCTTCAACAGGCGGAGACAGAATCGAAGGCTCAGACAAATACTCTTTGATACTATCGAAGGCCTTTTGGAAATCCTCGGTCCTATCACGACGCTGATCTTTCTGGAGGAGCTTGAATATAGGCACACATGTGGCAGTCATGTGGGATATAAATCTCGAAATGTAATTCAAGCGGCGAAGAGAACCTCAGACTTGCTTCTCAGTTTTGGGCGCATACATCTCTTGTATTGCTTTGACCTTGGCAAGATCAACTTCAATACCTCTTTCACTGATAATAAAGCCCAATAACTTTCCGTAACAGACTCCAAATGTACACTTGTTCGGATTCAGACGGAGTTTGTACTTCCTCAAACGCTGAAAAGGCTTCAACAAGTGTTCTACATGTTCAACTTCCGTTCTCGACTTTGCAATCATATCATCAACATATACCTCGATCTCCTTGTGCATCATATCATGAAACAAGGTAGTCATAGCTCGTTGATACGTGGCTCCGGCATTCTTCAAACCGAAGGGCATCACTCGATAACAGAATGTTCCCTAAGGTGTGATGAATGTTGTCTTCTCCATATCCTCGGGTTCCATTTTAATTTGATTATAACCAGAAAATCCGTCCATAAATGTGAAGACATTGAATTTAGCCGTATTATCTACCAACATATCAATATGTGGTAGAGGAAAATCATCTTTTGGACTAGCTTTATTCAAGTCACGGTAATCCACACACATTCGGGCTTTTCCGTCTTTCTTAGGCACATGCACAATATTGGCCACCCATTGAGGATATGTAGAAGTCACCAGAAACCCCGCATCAATTTGCTTCTGAACTTCTTTAATCTTCACCGCCATATCAGGATAAGTTCGTCTGAGCTTCTGCTTCACAGGCACACACTCAGGCTTCAAAGGCAGGAAATGTTGCAAAATATTAGTATCTAGACTAGGCATGTCTTCATACGACCAGGCAAAGACATCGACATATTCTCGTAGCAACTCGATCAACCCCTTCTTAACAAACTCTTCCAGGAGTGCCCCAATCTTCACTTCACGGACACAATCTTCAGACCCTAAGTTGATTGTTTCCAGATTCTCAAGATGTGGCTGAATGATCTTCTCTTCGTGCTCAAGCAGACGGGTAATCTCATCAGGAATCTCTTCAACATTATCTTCTTTGGCCTCAAATACAGGGAACTCAAAGTTGGGAGATGGCGTTAGATCATTATGTTCAATGGGTTTGATCAACCTGCATAATGATTTTGAGTATAAAAGAGATTTCAGAATTCAAACAAGGAAAATCATTATGCAGATGAAAAGATTGATTTTATTCTCTTTTTATGGTTTTATGGTGATCACCAATTTCATGCAAAAAGAAAAAACGAAAAATAATTTGGAAAAACAAACATTTAACATGTGATTATTGAATGAATATCATTGTATTAATCAAATATGCCAACAATGTGACCACTTCTCCTTTTGGCATGGGTGAAGGGTTTTCAAACAAAATGAACATATTACATGGACTTGTGGATAACTGTTGGAACATGAACAGCGACCCAATTATTGCAGATTCCACCAGGTATGATGAAGTTGCCCAGATCTTCCTTTTCATCATCTTCAACAATGGCAGCAGCCTCTTGATCTTCAACGGTATGGATAAAACCACCACTCTAGAACAGTCCACGCTTATTGGAAATACCTGAAGAATACCCTATGCCAGCCCGGGATTTATTATCTTCTAGCTTGATCATTTGCCCTAAACCAGTAGTTGTACCATGCTCAATGGCCAACTTAACATCATTGTAGGAAGCAAATGAAGAAGGTCATTTCCTTGAAGGCTCAGCAATAGACAAGGCTTGGAACAGAGTCCCAACCTCATCCTCAACGTCAATATAGGAAAAGGAAGATAAATGGCTAACCAAGAGAGCCTTCTCTCCCCCTATCACCACCAACTTCTTGTTTTTGACAAACTTTAACTTCTGGTGTATGGTGGATGTCACGGCGCCTGCCTCGTGAATCCATGGTCTGCCAAGCAAACAGATATATGATGGATGGATATCTATGACCTGGAAGTGATATGGAAATCACTAGGTCCAATCTTGATCAGGAGTTCTACTTCACTGATCACAGTTTTCCTCTATCCATTAAAAGCTTTCACAACCACTCCACTCTGCCACATGGGAGGCCCCTGGTACGAAAATTTGGCCAGAGTGGATTTTGGCAACACATTAAGTGATGATCCTGTGTCCACCAAAACATTGGACAAGGCATCATCCTTACAGTTCATTGATATGTGTAAGGCCAAATTATGGTCTTTTCCCTCCTCGGGAAGATCAGCATCACAAAACCTCAAATTGTTACAAGCAGTTATGTTTGCAACAATGCTATCAAACTGTTCAATAGTGACATCGTGATCCATGTATGCCACGTCCAACACCCTTTGCAAAGCTTTACGGTGTGGCTCAGAATTCATCAACAACGATAGGACAGATATCTTTGATGGAGTTTGTAGCAGCTGATCAACAACATTGTATTCACTCCTCTTGATGAGCCTTAGCATCTCATCACCATCCTCTTTCAAAATACCATGCTGGCCAACCAGGATAGGAGTGTTATTAACAACAGTTGGGTCAACACCCTTCACAACAGGATTGTTTGAAGAAGAAGAAGTCCCCACGGGACCGGCAGGATTAACCACGACTTTCCTCACAACGTCTTAATGGGGTTTCGGCGGAGCCGAGAAAACACGACCACTACGGGTCACACCACTGACGTCTGAGATGCTCACAATAGAGGTTGAGGGCAACAACACCTCCTTCCCATCTTCTAGCATCACAGCATTGTATCTGTAGGGAACAACTTTGTCTGATGAATACGGGACAGGACCCGCTAGCTATATCAAAAGAGATGGTGACATTTTCTTCTTGTTGCCGTCATATTTGACGACAATAGGCTCTGGAATTCAAAAATAGGGGAAATAACATCAACCTCATCCTCATTACGATTCTGAAGTATTTCGATCATTCTCTGATCCAGCATCGTCTTTCGTTGATAGTGCACACCTGAAACCTATCATGGTCATGCTAATAGTGGTTGTAACCACACAACAGTTTGTGCATCTCGACCAAAGATTTCCTGATATCATTAACATACAGGACTTTATATTTGCCAGGGCAACCCTGGACCATATTCACAGCATCTTTCCCATGCTCGGGCAATGCGTTCTTCTTCATATTAGGACCTACGTCCTCGAAAAACAAAATCTCACTTCTCACAAGGTCTTGCACCTTGGTCTTCAGCGGGTAGCAATTCTCCACATCATGTACGGGGGCACCGGAATGATATACACAGTGTAATTCAGGCTTATACCACCACTGAGGGTTGGTTGGTACAGCGGGTGGGTCTCGTGGAGTAATTAACTTTCTATCGATTAGAGAAGGATAGAGTTCAGCATATGACATTGGAATCCGATCAAAAGTGACCCTCTTCCTCTCGTAGTTGTTGGTGCTGGTGTTATTGTTGTTTCGAGGCTGGTAGGCCTGCTGTTGGTGACGATGTTGTTGTTGATACTATTGATGTTGTTGTTGTTGATGATGAACTTCTCTAAAGGCAGGTGCTATATGAGCCACCTGGTGTTGGTTAACGGTAGGACGCACGTTCTTCCTCTTCACAGAGGGTCTTCTTTAGATATGGGAAGACACATCATGTACCTCTCCCTCCTTCTTCTTCGCAAAGCTCCCATACCTCTTTGCTGAAGAGTTGTCATCTCTAGACAAGCGTCCTTCATGGACCCCTTCCTCTAGCCTCATTCCCATATTCACCATTTCGGTGAAGTCCGAGGGAGCACTAGCAATCATCCTCTCATAATAGAAAGAGCTCAAAGTCTTCAAAAAGATCTTCGTTATTTCTTTCTCTTCAAGGGGTGTCACTATCTGAGCTGCCAACTCGCGCCATCTCTGGGTGTACTCTTTGAAGGTTTCTTTCTCTTTCTGTGACATTACCCTCAGTTGGTCCCTATCAGGAGCCATATCCATATTTTATTTATATTGCTTGACGAAAGCTTTGCCAAGATCATTGAAGGAGCGGATGTTCGAACTCTCCAAACCCATGTACCACCGGAGAGCAGCACCAGACAGGATGTCCTGGAAGTAGTGGATAAGAAGTTGATCGTTATCAGTTTGTGTTGACATCTTGCGAGCATACATCACAAGATGGCTGAGCGGGAATGTGTTTCCCTTATATTTCTCAAACTCAGGTACTTTGAATTTAACAGGGATCTTCATGTTAGGCACAAGGCACAACTCAACAGCACTCTTACCAAAGAGGTCCTTACCCCTCAGAGTCTTCAGTTCCTTGCACAGCTCAAGGAATTGGTCTTTCATCTCGTCCATCTTCTCATATATGTTCGGGCCCTCAGATGGCTCAGAATGATAGATGGTGTCTTCAACTCTTGGTTAAGTGTGCACAACGGGAGGTGGCACAGAAAGGACCGGGCTAGATGTCGGCAGAGAAGCGAGAGTTGGAGCAAAACCCTCGGGCAGAAAGTTGGCGGGCATTCCCCAGGGGAACCCGACTGGCATAGTAGGCGCAAAATGGGTTGTCGCAGCAGGCACTGTAGAAGAAGCAGCCTCAGATATAACAGTCCTCGCGGGAGGAGTTGCAGGAGTTGGTGACGATTGGCTCTCAACAGCCAGTACTGACTCCATCATGGCAATCAACCTAGCAATCTCATCCTTCACTTCCCGGTTCTCTTGTTCCAGATGCTCCATGATCCTTGGAAGATTGGCTCTTGTGTTATACCGGTGCGTCACCCTGTCTTCAAAATAAATGAAGAGCAAAGAGTTAGACCACTGATCGGAGCTGAACAAAACCTGCTTATGCATATGATGCATGCAATGTTTGTGCATATGATTTGTTTTTATTTGAGGAACTTTATAGAGATCTATTTGCAAATATTTGAAAATATTGATCTTTTAAGACATTATAGGGAATACTCATATAAATAATATTTGGAAAAACTTTTTACACCAAAGAAGTAGTGCAGTTTTGGCAACCAAATACAATACAAGAGGAAAGGAGAATAAACATCCTATGGAGCTCTAGAAGCAATCGTCCAAAGCTCTCGAGATCGGAAGATAAGTTGCACTAAGCCTCTTCACCTCTCTCTCATAAGCTGCTTCCATATCAGCTTTCTCCTTGGCGAGTCGATCATACTTCCTCTTCCAAAACATGGATGACTGAGGAAGAAGAGAAGTAACCACATCATCAGGCTCATCAATAACCTGATGCTCCAGAAATTCTATCACAACATCCTTATCTCTGAGTTGCTGAAGTAGTTCCTCTCGCTCATGAACCCAAGCACGCGAACGGTTTTCATCTCTCAACTCCTCGACTCCTTGGTTAGGGAGGGTTGAAGGCCCAACCATAACCATATGGGTAGGTCTCGGATGATCATAGGGCATGCGGTACTCGAGAGCTCTCTTCCTCACCCAAGCAGAGTAGGGTTCCAAAGCAATATAATTCTTTGGACCAAGCTCTTTCCTTCCCTTCCTATGAATCTTGCGCCAGGCGCGGACCATCCTGCCCTTCAAGTTCTGGGGATCTTTACCCTCTTGAAAGAACACACCTTCCAACAGAATGTTGTTAGGTTTATGCGTTAAGGGGAACCCAAGCTGACGGCGAGCCAAAATAGGGTTGTAGTTAATTCCACCACATGTACCAAGAAGAGGCACATTGGAGAATTCACCATAAGAGTCAATAATTTGGACACCATCATACACACGGTTATACCATAAGATATCATCATTAAGGAGAGACATAAGTCTCGTAGACCACCATAGACATCCCTTGTTCTCCTTGAAGACAAGTGTCTGAGGCAAGTGCGAAATAAACCACTTGTACAACAGAGGAAGACAACACACAATGGATCCACCACCCTTTGTATTCCTCATATTCAAAGAGAAATAAGGGTCACCCAACAGAGTTGGAACGCGATTAAGAGTAGAGAAAATCCTAATAGCGTTCACATCCATAAAATTGTCGATGTTGGGGAATAACACTAGCCCATAGATGAGAAGTACAAATATGGCCTCAAAGGCGTCCTCACTCATGGACTTCCCAAACAAGGTAGCTTGGGCGATGAGAAAATCAGATAGGAGACCCTGTAATTCCACCTTTGGTAGTCATATGAGCAACAATATCAGATACATCTATGTGAAGCAGATCAACAATCTCTTGGGAAGAAGGAACTCTCTCCAAACCACTGAACGACAGCTGATCCAAGACAGGTATACCCACAAGATAGGCATACTTCTCAAGTGTAGGCGAAAGCTGGAAATCCAGGAAAGTGAAGCAACGGTACAGAGGATCATAGAACTGCACCAACACACTCATCAGACCTTCATCCACCTGAGTAGAAAGAATAGACAGAAGCTTCCCATGACGAGCTTTGAACTCAAAGGGATCTAATACATAAGATGTCAAACTCCTTAACTCTTTCAAGTCGGGTTGTCTGAAACTGTACTTCTTCGTATTCCTTCTTTGCTTATTCATGTCTGAAAAATTTGCAAGATGACCTCGTAAGTTCCTTGAAAATTTTCTCATTGTTGATGATATGGATGCAAATGAATGCATGAATGCATGGATGCAAACAATCACACTCAAGGATCAAGCAAGTTACATCACACAAAGGTCACGGGATGGCTCACGTCATCCTCAATATCAATCATCTATTTTGGTGGATTATGGTTTACACCTTATCAACACCCATGTTCCATTGATATTAAGGATATACGAGAACAGATCAACCGCGAATCACGGGTTTGTTGTAAGTCACGATCATGGAGTGTACTATGGTTAAACCTGACAATCATGTTCTAAAAAGGTCCCCATAGTCATCATCTCATCTTTCGGATATTATCGGATAAAACGACTACTCGTATTCCAAAAATACTCTCAAGAGAAACTCTTATGAGCGTAGTATCACGTAACAATCGTATCAAATCTTACACTTGAACGATCTTCGCACTACGTCCTAAAATAGGCCAAGATGGGCTAGGTAATCTAAGGTCATTGGCTTCTAAGGTTTATATTGGAAAGAGTAATGCCTAACCACGACTACTCGTGTGACATTATTAATCCCAACAAGACCTCCACCAAGTGAATGGGCTTGCAAGTCAACTTGGTAAGGAATAACTCCACACAAGTCAACAAGACTATGCCATTCTCCTATCATAAGTGCACTCGAGTTCGGGTAAAGAACTCATCTCACAAGAAACCACCAAGCATACAAGCAATTGATATATCAAGCAATTCATATATTACAAACAATACAGTCATCCCAAATTTGCACAAAAATATGTCACAAATAAATATAAACATACAACACACATAAGCAAAAAGTAGGCTAAACCCACTAGGAAATATAGTCCCCAGCAGAGTCGCCACTTTTTTGTAGCGGGGTATTCATTACCTTTAGATTTATTGATTAAATCAAAAGTAAGCATACAATTCGAGTCGCCACCGCACTTTTATTTATCCAAAGGAAAGGTTAAAAAGCGAACAAAAACCAAGTAAGAAGTTTTATCATATAAAAAACTAATAAAAATGTCAGAGATCTAGGTAAGGGGGTTGGTTATGAAATGGGAAGGTTTTAAGCACCCAAAACATCCTTAGTACTCTAAGGGAACCCTTTTTGAAAATGTGTGTTGTAGGTTAGTATTTGTGAAAGTATTTGTACAAACAAGATTGGAGGGATGAGAAGAGAATATACATTATAGTTACAATTTTATTGTTTGAATGGATAAACCCATTGCCTACGTACCATCACAAAGGTAGGATCAAAACCTCGTAGTTCGGGGTAAAAATCTCAAAAAAGATTAGTGAATTGATTTGATCAAAAGCCTTAAGGTCTTTTGTTATCAAAGGGAGAAAACTCAACCTAAACCAACAATCCACCATGTGAGGAGAGCTTCAACATACTAGTGAGGGGTTAACCCTATAATAAGTATGGAAGAGTTATAATCCAATCACTAAGGATGAGGTGAGGTTTACATCGACCACTATGATAACTAAAACCTATGACTAATGTTTATGAAAAAGGTTTTAACAAAGGTGGCCATTGGAACCACAAAATCAACTTGAAGTGAGTTGTATTAACAAGTTAGGAGTATTCACAAAATGAAGTCAAAGTTGACTTAAGGTTCATTCATAATGAGTATTAATGAAAAGAGTTTGAAAAATAAAAGGCATAAGGCCTACGTTTCTAGTTTGAAAATAATATCAAAGTTTGCACAAAATGAGTTTGACTTGGGTTAGAATGGAGAGGAGAAGAGAAGGGCTAGTCCTAATACATACAAAGACGAGAGAAGAGATAAAACCCTTGGAGTTCCTTTTCTTGAAATCATAAAGATGATTCAAGATGCTCATTTCCTTTAGACTTAGCAAGCAACAAGCAATCAAAACAAATATTCATTCAAGCTCCTAGGATCTCCATTTGGCTTGTCTCTCTTAACTTGGCTACTCATGACAATGGTCCTTCTTACTATCTCAAGAGGGAATCCCTATCACACAAGAACACACATCAAAAAGTTCATAATACAATAAGTGGAATGGACAAAGAATGAGTTTAGATTAGGGGTCCTTTGAAGTCAACTTTGAGATTTAGCATTCTATAGGCATGAGGCCTAGTTGCTCTTGAACTCCTTTAAGCATATGTAAGGTCCTAATTCTAAGTCCTTTCTCCTTTTTACATTGGGTTCACAGAAACAAAGACAAAACAAACACAAAGCAACAATATATTTATATACAATAATGAGCTCAAATGAGCAAAAGGAAAATGACATAAACATAAAATATGAGCTCAAGTGAGCAAAGGGAAAAGCAATATGAATAAATGAGCAAGAAAGTAAATTGCATTAAAGTAAATTGCAAGAAATTAAATGTCCAAATTAAAGTCAATAGTTAGTGGTTATGTTAGTTTGTCATAAGACAATTTAGCGCTATGTTAAGCAATCGTAAGTGGACTAATGTAGTAGTCACAACTATATGAGGCCGGTCAATAAAACTATAGGCAAATAAACACAAGTTAGAGATCATGACTAGTAATCCAAGCTCCTACAACTTGCCATGTCAAAAGAAAAGAGGAAAGACCTTGTATGGACTTTAGGTTTTTTGCTTGACCAAGAAGCAACCTATCTTGGACACAAAGCAACTCACTTGATCATGGATCAAGTTGAGTTTGATTTGGATCAAAGAAGGTTAAACCTCTCATATGTCAAGACTAACCACAAATCATTAACTTATTGGCCAAAATAAAAAGAAGAAATTAGATGAAGATGAAATGAATAAAAGGAGAATTCAAATGAAATATCAAAGCACAATGATCAAATGTGAATCAAATCATCATCAACCAATGCAAAACAGAAGAGAGATGAAGATTAGAAGTCAACAAAGTCAAACACATTTTTTGGTATTTTTGGAATTAAAACAAATACAAAATTAAAATGGACAAAATATGGTCAAACCTCAAATTCAATTCAAATCAACTTAAACAAGTCCAATTAAATTTTCATAGGTCTAATATTGTAAAACAAGGTTTGACAAATTTTCTCAACAATGTTTGGAAAGAGAAACTATTTAAAAACAATTAAAAACAATAAAAAATAACACAAATGAATTAAAATCTCAAATAAGTCTCCAATCAATTAAGAAATTGATGAGACTATTTTTCATAGGCTTATCATGGTCCATATGTGTTAAGAAAATATTTTTGGAAATTTCAGATATCAAAAAGTATTTAAAATGAATTAAAAACTATTAAAAACAAAATAATTCACAAAAAAAATTAAATGAAGTCACAAAAATAATTAAAAATCAGATTATGAAACTAGATTTTTCAAGAATTTTTTTGCCATTGGTCTCATATTTTTGTGACTTCAAATAAAATAGTTATGAATTTTTGAAATTAAAAGGAATTAAAAGAAATTAAAACAGAAAATAGAAAATAGGAAAAATTAGGAGCGCTTGGATCTGATTCATTAAATGACGTAGCTCTATCAAGCGGTCCAGAGGCGCTAATGCACCATGGTCTTAAGTCAAGTGCATCACATGTGGTATTAAAATAAGTCAAACAAATGCGAGGTTGAGATTAGATCGTTGGAGCATCATCCAAGGGCTCAGAGGCATCCACGTCGGGATGGTGGTGGAAACCACCGTCTTCTCCGTCCAGAGAACAAACTCAGGCCACCACGCGCAGGTTTTTCTACCTAACCAAAATGAAAAACTATGGTACCAAAATAAAGTTGGGGTGATGTACATCACCCGTGTAACCTTGGATTGTCCTCAATGTTTCTATTTAATGAGAAATCTGAGCTTGAAAATCAAGGTACACAAACTGAAATGGCTCAAATCATGAAATCAAGACCACCACTGGCCTGCCTCTTGCTAGAGGTCTTCAGAAAACAGTTCCAATCAAAGCAATTCACATTGTATGATAAGATCCAGATCAAAACAATTGAGTGATATACCTTTGAAGAGCAGCTTTGAACGACACGATTCCTTCAAGCTTTTGATTCCAATTTGATCTAGAGATGTGATGATGATGCAAGGCTAAGGAATTAAGACTTGAAGATCAACTAAGGATGTTGAAATTCATGCTTCAAATTGAGAAATAAAAATTGGAATTCCTTTGAGTGAGGTTAGGTTTTGAATCCAGTAGAGTTTCAGATCACCTTGAGGTTGAAATTTGAATGAGCAAGGCCCTCTATTTATAGCTGAGCTGAACGCAATGAGGTGATTTGCTCGTGTGCATGAACTTTGGGTCCTCCATGCATGGGCCTGTACAGGTGCATGTGAGGCCCAAAAGTGAATGGAATTGCAAGCTGAGATCATTTGGAGTTGAGTTGGACGTGCAATTGGCCTGGTATTAGCTTGTGAATCAAGTTACAAAGTGAATTGCATAATTGGACCTACACATTAAGCTCTTCGAAAGTCCCACATGGAAAATCCAAACATGGTCATGTGAGTAATGGTTAGAAAGCTATTGACATAAGGAACAAAAGTTGTGTTGGGAAAAAATTCATTTGGAGTTTGGAAATTTGTGAAAACTGGTCTTGAAGTTTGAGGTACAAAACATGTCTAGGTTTTCTTTACATTTTTTTTACCAAAAGTGATCAAATTCAAGCCCTTCTGTTTCAATGATGCAAGCCTCAAAAGGAAAAACCTCCAACCTGAAAGTTGTAGATCTTTTCAATATGATCAATTTAGACTTAAATGTTTCATCATTTGGATTTTTAATGAGAAAGTTATAGGCACTTGAAGTTGGACATTTTTCAAATTCAATGGTTTTGGTCCAAAGTGACCTATAATGTTTTGTATTATCACATGTGTTTCTTTTAGGATTATGAAATTTTATCCAACATAATATTTGAAGTAGACATCGGAATATTTCCAATTCAATTGGTATCACCTCAAAATCATAAAAAATAAGGAAGTTAGGTCCTTCGGAAGTTGACCCAAAATTAGGGTTTCAGTCAAAATGACCTATAATGTTTTGAAATTAATGATGACCTTCCAAGTTTCAAATGGATTTTTGATGAACATGAAAGTTGTTCATATGGTTCTTAAAAACATGTTTCATCTTGGGGTCATCTTCATTTGACAAAAAAATCACAAGTTGTATCTCAGTGGATCTCAGTTTGGTCAAATGACTTGACTGGTCAACTTCTCAAGGCCAAACTTCAAATCTTGATGAATGAATGATTGAGGATACTCACATAAGCTCATATGTGCATAAAATAATGAATGAAAGAACTTCCCTTGATTAAATTTGATCATAGGTTGAGGTTTCTTCATGGGCGAGGCACAGTCAAAGCACAGTTGAATTAGGGTTTCCTTGGGAAACAACCCTCAAGCCCTTTGGGTTATCTTGATCAAATTGGAAAATTGAGATACTTGGGAGACATATATGATGATTAGGAGCTTTGTGAACCATTGTCATGCTTGTTCTCATCTTCATCTAGCCACTTCATTAAGCATAGGAGCCTCTTAGGAGCAGGGGATCACATGATTACTTGAGCTTCAAAACAAAAGAGGTTAGTGACATATTTTTGTGCTTTTGGTTAGTAATTAAAATAAGAAAAGCAATATTATACAATGCAAGCATGCTTGGTGGTCTCAAACCAACTCACACAAGTCCCAACCCTAAGGTTAAGGAGCCACACATGCTATGATCCTTGAGGCAAATGTATTGACCAAATGATATGATGCCATGACGGATCTTAGGGTCAAAATTAGGGTCTTACAAGTCCCTGTATTCAAAACTCTTGAGAGAATAGTGATCTAGTATGACAACAGCAGTAGTAACAGTGTCACTAACAAATCAGTATCTCCGTTGGTTATACAGTTAGCGGGCCCTGTTGATACCTCAGGATTGGCATTAATTTTAGAAAACAAATAATGTATCCACCTCTGTTGTTTTAATATGTTGGGTTGAAGAAATTCAACATCTGGACCAACATGTCATGTACGATGTCACGACGTCAGGTCTGTGACATCGCACATGTGTAGAAGACTGAATTAATTAATTCAGTATATGTCAAGGGATCAGCAAGGATATCTGGTGAATATCCTAACTCCCTTGTGGAGGACTTGAAGACTAATTCAGAATATATATAGGCTCAAAATATGGAGATATATATGGAGAGAGATTAGGAACTTGAAGACCTTGTTTTTAGCAGATTTTTTCTGCTGAAGTTGTAACAGCAAAGAACAAGTCTGCTGCAGCTTTCTGAAGGCCCAAATCCAGTTGGGTGATTAGGTTATAAATAGCTGATTGTAATCTAGTTTTTGTAAGCCTCTTAGAATGAATTTTTAGGGGTGTGTGTAAGGTAAACCTCCCAATCTGTGGGAAGGTTACCATGTGTTTCTCAGTGGTAAACCTGAGAGTGTTTGTCACTCAAAGCCTGTAGGCAAGAGTGATTATGTTCTTGAATGAAGCTGTGAAGCAAGTTCAAGGTGTTTGCACATTACATTGTATTTGTAGTGATAGGAATGGAAACTGGAGGTTTCTATCTAGGAGTTCCTAGGTATAGATTGCATTGGGTAGGGATTAAGTGATGAGTTGTAAACGGGGGAGTTTAACTCTGAATTGATACTACTAATAGTGGATCTTCTTCCTGGCTTGGTAGCCCCCAGATGTAGGTCATGTTGGACTGAACTGGGTTAACAATTTCCTGTGTGTGTTTACCTACTGCATGTTATAATCCTGTCTGCCATAATTCAGGTTGTGTTACAGTCTGCCAATCAAGTTAATAACAAACCTGATACATAGCCTTCTGTTGGAATGTCAATCAGAATGTTTTGACATTCATCAACAACAGCACATACTGTTTAATAAGCTGATGAATTCAGTTCAGTATGTAGTGGAGTCTGGTTTTAAAAAGCATATCAGACCTGGCCAAAAGAGCAGTGTGAAATTGTCAAACTGGATGTCTTGACAGTTCTTCCAGTAAGCTGATACTGAAGTAGAGACTGGTTGGTCTTTTACAGTACAGCAAATTTAGCAGTCTGTGTTCAGGAACTAAACAGACTGAGCATATGGTTCTGGGCTTGGATGTCAGACGGAATGTTGTGACATTCATTCCTGACAGCATATGCTATATTGTTGGATGGTTAGTTTTTCTGTTTCAGGATTTTTCTCAGGCTATTCTTCAGGAATCCACCAGCTGTTCTAAAATCTAGGAAACTAACAACTAAGCTACAATTAATGAACCTAACAAATAATCTATTTGTTAGCTCCTTAATAAGTGGAGATTAGTTTAACTTGTTACAACCTTTAATCTAGGAAATACAAGTACATGACCAACAAACTGGAACAATGTAACAGATGATGTTCAAAACAGGATTGAAACATCATGATAACAACTGTGCAGGAAAACAACAGTGGTGAATGTTATGATGCACAGAACTAGGTGTTCCTCCATTCTGGGATGACATAGAATGAGAGGATGTGACACTGAAAAAAAGAGTGTACATTAGTACAGGGTGTAATAACTGTCTTGCTGTATGTACAATGTTAGATCAGATGTCATGACTTGAAGTAGAACATCTGAATACTGACTACACCAGAATTTCAGGCCCCATCTCGTATGCATCCGATACGGCTGTCCCGTATCAGTACAATGCTACTATGTTAGAGAATGGTCAAGAGGTTCCTTTGCCAACGACCAGTTCTGTTGTAAGCATATCTGATGTTACTAAGGTGACCCGTAGCGGTCGTGTCTTTGGGCCGATGTTCCCTAAGAATGTGGAAGATATGTCTGTCAGTAAGAAGATGGATGTGCCTGCGGTAGATCCTGTTAGTGCTCCAAGATGTCAGTTTGGTGAATCCAGTGGTTTGAAGCCTAACTATGATGATGAGGTACTCCGATTGATTAAGAAGAGCGAGTTTAATGTGGTGGAGCAACTGCTCTAAACCCCCTCCAAGATCTCAATGTTGTCTCTGCTTATGAACTCTAAAGCGCATAGAGAAGCATTACATAAGGTGCTAGAGCAAGCGTATGTGGAACATGATGTTACGGTGGATCAGTTTGATCATATTATGGCTAACATCACTTCCTGCAACAATCTCAACTTTTGTGATGAAGAACTCCCCGAGGAGGGTAGAAATCAAAACTTAGCACTACACATTTCAATGAACTGCAAGGAGGACGTTCTATCAAATGTTTTGGTTGACGCCGGTTCTTCATTGAACGTACTCCCGAAATCAACTCTGTTAATATTGTCATATCAAGGAGCTCCTATGAGATATAGTGGCGTGATCGTCAGATGCGTGGATAGACACGAAGTAGACCTATTGATGACTGAAGTCCATGAAGGTTCCTTTGGTACTCATTCCAATGGGCATGCGATTGCAAAGAAGATGTTGCGAGCATGTTACTATTGGCTGACAATGGACTCTGACTGTTACAAGTTTGTGAAGAAATGCCACAAGTGTCAAATTTATGTAGATAAGATTCATGTTCCTCCGACACTGTTGAACGTCATTTCTTCCCCATGGCCCTTCTCCATGTGGGGAATTGACATGATTGGCATGATTGAGCCCAAAGCTTTGACCAGACATCATTTCATTTTGGTGGCTATTGACTACTTCACAAAGTGGGTTGAAGCATCATCGTATGCGAATGTAACCAAACAAGTTGTTGTAAGGTTTATCAAGAATCAGATTATATGTCGTTATGGTGTGCCAAGTAAGATCATTACTGATAATGGATCAAACTTGAACAATAATATGGTGGAAGCTCTTTGCAAAGACTTCAAGACTACACATCATAATTATTCACCCTACATACCTAAGATGAATGGGGCTATTGAAGTTGCAAATAAGAACATCAAGATGATCATCTAAAAGATGGTTGTAACATATAAGGATTGGCATGAGATGCTCCCATTCGCTTTGCACGTGTATCGTACATCCATCCGCACTTTAATAGGGGAAAACCCATTCTTTCTTGTATATGGTATGGAAGTTGTGCTCCCCGTAGAGGTTGTGATCCCATCACTATGTGTCTTGATAGAAGCCAAGTTGACTCAAGCTGAATGGTGTCAGACCAGATTTGATCAGCTGAATTAGATTGAAGAGAAGAGATTAACTTCCATGTGTCATGGTCAGTTATACCAGCAGAGAATGAAGAAACCTTTTGATAATAAGGTAAAGCCTTGTGTGTTTAGAGAAGGAGACCTCGTGCTCAAGAAGATTTTATCTTTTAAACCAGATTCTAGGGGCAAATGGACTCCTAATTCTGAAGGCACATACGTTGTTAAGAGAGCCTTTTCAGGTGGTGCTTTGATTTTTACAACTATGGATGGTGAAGAGTTCACTCATCATGTGCAGATGCAATCAAGAAATACTTCGCCTAAAAAGAAAAGAACAGTTCGCTAAGTCGAAAACCCGAAATGGCTGCTTAGGCAAAAATGAGCGTCTCGGTGGATTGTAAACCCGAAAGGGAGATCCAGGAAAAAGATAGAGACATAAGACAGAAAGAATTATCCCGTTATATTGAGTTCCCCACCTTGGAACAATTTATGCAAAAATTAGGGATTATGGCAAGTAACTGCATCCTGCTGATCTTCAGTTCCGAAGACTTTCTTGAGCACAATGTCATATTCTGATCCATCATCCCCGATAGCGGTCAAGAGCACAATGGATATCAAGAGTTGGTAGAAGGATTAGTGATCATTGTATTCGATGTAGCCCTTTTCCATGTAAATTACCATTTTTCAACTTTTTTAAAGATCTATGGAGTCTTGTCATTTACAGACTACAATTCTATTAAATAAAGTTGAGCTTTTATCCAATTGTTTCTACTCTTGTTTAATCCAGCCAAATAGATTTAAATTTTATTATGATCATTTTTGAAATTAAAATTTTAATCAAAATCATATTTTTCTTAAAAATATAAAAGCATTAATTTAAAGCAATCAATCTCCTTTAAAAGGAATATCAATAACGGTTTGAAAGCAGTAACCCCTAAATGTAGAGCATTATTGGTTCTCCCCAAGCAGTTGGCGTGATCCATGTTTCATATTCGCCAGTATGTCAGCACCCGGTGTTTGTTGATTTCCCCAGCCGAGTTGTTCATCTTTTCCAGCTGAGTTTGGGATTGTCCTCCCTTGGGTTGTAGGCATTTCATTACATCGGTTTACATGGTTTCGGAAGAACTTTGTTTCCCTGCATGCCGCTATCAGATTCGTCCCCAATCAGAGTTACTCCTTGTTTCTAAGCGACTATTTGTGTTTATCCCCTGCAGGGTTGTCTCCCATTTGATATGGTGTTGACCTAAAGTTCCCCGCAGAGTTAATAGTAGTTTCCTCAACGAATCTTCTCCTTTCTTCCCCATATAGGCTTGAGTCATTGAAATGTTTGATCTCTTCTCCAGCAGATGTTTCCATCTTTTGTGGATTGGCCGAGAATTGTATCGATGATTCAAACCAACGACATTTTGTATCCTTTATGACTATTTTATCAGCATAATCATCATATATACATATACATATACATATACATATACATATACATATACATATACACTCATATAGCTTCCATTGCTGAATTATTGCATTTTAATACCCTTTGATTCATTGTTATCCTCTACTATGATGGTACTTTATCCCCATGCAGGTTCAGTGTGTTTGTCCTCCTTCAATTGTAGAATCTCATCCCCCTAAGCAGAAAGACTTTATCCTTTCTCCCTTCCTTACTGAGTTATTTCCTCGTGGATGATTATTATTTCAGTTTCCTCCCTAGTTGATTACCTAGATAAAACCACTCCCCTTGAGTTATATCCTCATTGGGCAAAGTCTTTAATTGACCGTTTCTTTCTAGATCTTACCTAGATAGATGTTTTTGGCCCCCTTGAGAGTCTATTACCCAATAACTGGTAGTATTCTTCTTAGTTTGCAGTTTGTTACTTCTTCCCCAATACCCGGAAAAAGTAACCCCTTTTCCCACGCGGATTCGTTTTCACGTTTCCTCCAAGAAGTATATCCTTGATATGTTCATCCTAACCGATGACAGATATTTTCTTCCCCTTCTTTTAGTCTATCCTTGATATGTTCATCCTAACCGATGACGGATATTCTCTCTTTTTGGTATTCTACCCAGTAAAATGGTAGTTGTAATCCATATTTGTTTCCAAGAGAGTCAATCCTTGATATGTTCATCCTAACCGATGATGGGTTTCCTTCTTGTCGCAACCTGCAAAATACAGTGCGCGAAAAAACAACCGACGAAAGAAAAATGACAGAAGAGTCGCCACCGTGTGTTATTCATCCCAAAGGAGGGAAAGGAAACGCTCGAAGTAAACCTGAAAAAGGAAAGGACAAGACGGGGTCTCGCAACCAAATCTTGGGTTCGGGAGTCGGTTATGCGAAGGGAAGGTATTAGCACCCCTACGCATCCATAGTACTCTACGGAATCCACTTTTGTGGTTTTTGTCTAAAGGGTGTGAGTTTATCTTGTGCTGTTTACCAAAAAAAAGGGTTAAACGAGAATGACTCGCGCGGATGTCGCATCCACTGCATACGTATCTCATCTGAATATGAGAATCAGAGTCTTCGTAGCTCGGCTGACCTATGTGTTGGGGGAATGTGTGCTCGCTAAGACATCGCGTCTTATGCCTACGTATCTCATCTGGAATGAGAATCAGAGCAAGCCGTAGTTCGGCTAACTACGGGGTTGTGGATTGGGTTTTGGACGAACGACGTCACTACGCAATCTACTGGATGCTCGACCTTTGGAGACTTACTCGCCTGTAGTAGAAGGAGTAAACGTGTTGCTTTGGGTTTTAGGGTTTGGGATGCGCGAGGGCAAACAGGCAGTCCTTGACGAAGGAACCGCGCTACATGTGGGGATATGAATACAAAACACAAAACATGTATCTCAAAGTAAAATGCCACCAAGGGGCTCAAACATTGCCTCCTATCGAGGTCTTCCATCTAAGAAAGCGATAAAGTACGAGAAAAGGAAAAAAATTACCACACGGATAAAGATCCGAAGTTACAGCAATTAAAGGATTAGCAACCCTGAGATCTCTCCAGCTAGACCATCAAAGAAAATCAGTCAATACGATTAAACAGGATAAATCTCCGGATGGTATCCCTGCAAGAGTATGTGAGCCCTCACGAAAACTCAACAGAAAGGTTAGACAAACAAGGTGAAATCCAGGGAAAACAAATGCCATGGCAACACAAAGATAGGTTAGAGAAACACAATAGGGTAACCAAGAGTTGCCCCTAAATCAAAATGTAACTACATGAATAATTCCATCAAAATTCACAAAAGGCTCACAAAAAGCAATCAAGGTTAGGAGGCCTAAACCTCTTGTCAAACACATGCATCAAAAGGGTATCAAATTCACCCATAATACCTCATACATTTAGAGCATTCAAATTAAAGGCATAAAGATGATGGATATATGGCAAACCTGATTGGAGAGATTGATTAAGATTGAATGGTACGGCCGGATCTACAAAGTAATACTAGGGTTTGTGTGAGGCGGAGTGAACTTCTCAGGGCTGCCTGAAGGTCGCTGCAGAGTAGTTCCTAGGTTTCCTTCTTTCAAAATCTTTCTCCAGTGAATCTCCCAGTGTAACTCCAAGTGTCTTCCTCTACTAAAACTTCAGTATTTATAGACTAATTTTCGTGGGTAGTGGGCTCAAATGAGGGAGACCCAAGTTCAAAAAAATTTGTTATATTTTATTTATTTATTTAATTAATTTTATTTATTTATTTATTTTTAACTTCTTTTTTTTTCGTTTTATCTTTTTCATTTTTTTTTTCGTTTTTTTTTTCTTTCAGGAAAAATGAAGGGTAAATTTTGGGGTATTACAGCTGCCCTATTCAATCAACTGGAGACCCGGAAAGAAGATGGCAGCTGCTTTCGTACCTTCGAGGTATCAAGGGATTGAATACAATAAAAGCCCAAAAATTTGCACTGAAGTGAAGTGAAGTAACAATGTCTGTCAGAATCGGCAAAGAGGTGGTCTTGAAAGAAGAATCCGTCTGGTACGGTGAGAGTCAGTCTGAATACCGAAAAAGAATGTTAACTTGGATACCAAAATAAATGGTAACACAGAAATAACCATGGCCTGAATGCCGCTCATCAGTCTGAATACTGGAAATGACTTCGATCTGAACATCGGGAGATATGAGATTATTAATATCGGTCTGAACACCGAGAGGTTGGCCTGAATGCCACAAGTTGCATCGACCTGAACGTCGGAAACTTCTTCGATCTGAACATCGGAAAATTGGCCTGAACGCCACAAGTTGCATCGACCTGAACGTCGGAAACTTCTTCGATCTGAACATCGGAAAATTGACCTGAATGCCACAAGTTGCATCGACCTGAACGTCGGAAACTTCTTCGATCTGGACATCGGAAAACTGGCCTGAACGCCACTTCGATCTGAATATCGGAAATTGGCCTGAACGCCACTTCGATCTGAATATCGGAAATTGGCCTGAACGCCACTTCGATCTGAATATCGGAAATTGGCCTGAACGCCACTTCGATCTGAATATCGGAAATTGGCCTGAACGCCACTTCGGTCTGAATACCGGAAAATTGGCCTGAATGTCACTTCGATCTGAATACCGGAAAAACTTCATGCCTGTTAGCATCGGCAGAAATAGGGAAAGATAATAGAGGCAGCGCATGGGCCAATGATACTTGCTGGGGATAACAAAGGTAAGTCATGAACAATCTTCAGTCTGAGTACTGGAAACAACTTCTAGCTTATCACTTGGGATACCGAGAATGTTTTATGCTTACATGCGTATGTTTGAATTTTTCAATGGCGTAATGCTCCATGAAAATGGAAATGCTACGCGATTTGGAAGGATGCAATGCAATATGATTCTACATGCAGGGATGCGAAATGCTGGGTAGAATGCCAAGCTGAGGCAAGGGGATCTGCTGGGGAAATGATCACCATCTTCTGGACCCTGACAAGGCTGTTGGAGATGCACAGCGCAAAGAATTCTATGGGGAAATGACCCGCCACACGGTGTTCTAGCAATGACGAAATACCGAGATTCTGACAGGGGAGACAACGACACTGAACACCTGCTGTTGGGGAAAGCGATAGTGGTTCTGGCAACCACGATCTGCGAGAGATGACTCAATAGGGGAAGCAAACACTGATACGGTACCGAGGTTCTGCTTCAAGGAAAGAAACCATGGATCTGGCATTGGGATTATCGATCTGGCCTCGAACTCTAAGGAGCAGCCACTTCTGCTGGGAAGATACAGTCTGGCACTGTCAACTCCGCTGGGGATATATAGTCTGGCACTGTCAACTCTACTGGGGAGTGTATGTCCTGAAACAGACGCTTGGGGAAGTATAGTGGTGAGAACCTGCTGGGGATTGAAGAATCCAACACTCTGATCAGCTCTGCAGGGATAAGACACCGGATTCGTCTGTTGGCGACTTCACTGGGGAAGATATTCACGATCATCTGCAGGGGATTTTAAGGAAATGCCCCGAGGGTATCTGTTCTGAATAGACGATCCAAAGCACTTAAAATTTACAGCAATTTTAAATGTTTATTAAGCATGTACCTGTAAAGCCCTTATGTGTCATGATGCAATGTTTATCAAAAATTCGGACGTCATTTTTGCAAACAAAACAGTAAAATGAAAATGAAAACAGAGATATACTGAATAACATGATTTTATTGATTGAATGGCCTCTGAATAGGCATTTACATCAGGAAGCAATCCCTGGAAAGAGGTAATCGCACAAAAGATAAAAACAGAAATTAATCTAATGGCAATGTGAAATTGATTTCTATTGGGTTCCAATTCTGCTATGACTTGCTCGTCTTCAAGATCCTCCAGATGATCAGCCTTCTGAAAAGGTGATTGGAATGTTTCCTACCTTTCGAAAATTTCCAGTCATCGACATGAGATGAGATTCAGAACTAACTCAGAACGCAGTCATTCGCTTAATCCCTATCTTTTGCCTGGATCGCCCTTTTCGGGTTTTCAATCCACCGGGATACCCATTCTTGCCTAAGTTGCCTTTTCAGGTTTTCAACTTACCGGGTGTACGATCTTTTCATTTTTAACCCCTAATTTTTGCCCGAACCTTTTCATTTTCTTGGTTCGTCGGGATGCCCATTTTTGCCTGGACTATTCTTTTTACTGTCCAGCGGGTCTATTTTATGCGAAGTATTTTTTAACTGCGTCTGAGTTCACAGGGGAAGTGAAGTTTTCACCATCCATAGTTGCAAACATTAAAGCCCCACCATCAAAAACCTTGGTGACAATATACGGTCCATCATAGTTAGGAGTCCACTTGCCCCTGTGATCTGTCTGAGGAGGAAGGATCCTTTTCAACACTAAATCTCCGACTTGGAAACAACGAGGACGCACTTTCTGATCAAAGGCTCTCTTCATCCGACTCTGATACAACTGCCCATGACAAATGGCTTCCATTCGCTTCTCTTCGATAAGACTCAACTCATTGAACCTTGTCCGAATCCATTCGGCTTCGTCTAACTTGACATCCAACAGGACTCTTAGAGAAGGAATCTCCACTTCAACAGGTAGGACTGCTTCCATACCATACACCAGGGAGTAAGGGGTTGCCCCGGTCGATGTACGTACTGAAGTGCGGTACCCATGCAAGGCGAAAGGTAGCATCTCATGCCAATCTCTGTACGTGACGACCATCTTCTGCACAATCTTCTTTATGTTCTTATTTGCCGCCTCAACAGCGCCGTTCATCTTAGGGTGGTAAGGGGAAGAATTGTGATGCTGAATGTTGAAGTTCTGACACAACTCCTTCATTATTTTGTTGTTGAGATTAGAACCATTATCAGTAATGATTCTTTCGGGAATCCCATAGCGACAAATGATTTCTTTCTTGATGAAACGGGCAACCACATGCCTGGTGACATTCGCGAACGACGCTGCCTCGACCCACTTGGTGAAATAGTCGATGGCAACAAGGATGAAGCGATGCCCATTGGAAGCAGTCGGCTCAATCTTTCCAATCATGTCAATACCCCATATAGAAAACGGCCACGGCGAAGACATCACATTCAGAGGATTCGGCGGTACATGCACCTTATCAGCATAAATCTGGCATTTATGACACTTCCGAGCATATTTGAAGCAATCTGATTCCATGGTCATCCAGTAATAACTCGCTCTCAACAATTTCTTAGCCATTGCATGTCCGCCGGCATGAGTACCGAAGGAACCTTCATGAACTTCCTGCATTAACATGTCCGCCTCGTGTCTGTCCACGCATCTGAGCAAAACCATGTCGAAGTTCCTCTTATACAGCACATCGTCTTTGTTCAAGAAGAAACTGCCTTCCAATCTTCTCAAAGTCTTTCTGTCGTTGTTGGATACCCCTGCAGGGTACTCTTGATTCTTCAGAAAGCACTTGATATCGTGATACCAGGGCTTGTCATCGACTACCAGTTCAGCGGCAAAGACATATGCGGCCTTATCAAGGCGCATAACATCGATCCTGGGAGCATGGTTCCAACGAATTACCTTGATCATGGAGGATAGAGTAGCAAGTGCGTCTGCCATCTGGTTCTCATCACGAGGTATATGATACAATTTTACTGTTGTGAAGAAAGTCAACAGTCTTCTCGTGTAATCTCTGTAGGGGACCAGAGTGGGCTGGAGAGTATTCCAATCACCATTCACTTGATTGATCACCAGAGCTGAATCTCCGAAGATGTCCAAAGTCTTGATTCTCAAATCAATGGCTTGCTCAATACCCAAGATACAGGCCTCGTACTCAGCTTCATTATTTGTGCACTCAAAAGTCAAACGAGCGGTGAAAGGTATGTGGGCACCTTTCGGAGTAGTAATAACAGCGCTAATTCCACTTCCTCTAGCATTGACAGCCCCATCAAACAACAAAGTCCACTTTTCATTTGGATCAGGTCCCTCCTCAAAAACTGGCTCTTCACAGTCTTTCATCTTGAGGAACATGATGTCTTCATCTGGAAAATCAAACTTCATCGGCTCATAATCATCAATCGGCTGCTGAGCAAGATAGTCTGACAGAATACTCCCTTTGATGGCTTTCTGGGATGTATAATGGATATCGTACTCTGTTAGTACCATTTGCCAACGAGAAACCCTTCCGGTGAGAGCTGGCTTCTCGAATATGTATTTGACTGGAGTCGCCAGCTGTTGCAACCTGCAAAATACAGTGCGCGAAAAAACAACCGGCGAAAGAAAAATGACAGAAGAGTCGCCACCGTGCGTTATTCATCCCAAAGGAGGGAAAGGAAACGCTCGAAGTAAACCTGAAAAAGGAAAGGACAAGACGGGGTCTCGCAACCAAATCTTGGGTTCGGGAGTCGGTTATGCGAAGGGAAGGTATTAGCACCCCTACGCATCCATAGTACTCTACGGGATCCACTTTTGTGGTTTTTGTCTAAAGGGTGTGAGCTTATCTTGTGCTGTTTACCAAAAAAAAGGGTTAAACGAGAATGACTCGCGCGGATGTCGCATCCACTGCATACGTATCTCATCTGAATATGAGAATCAGAGTCTTCGTAGCTCGGCTGACCTATGGGTTGGGGGAATGTGTGCTCGCTAAGACATCGCGTCTTATGCCTACGTATCTCATCTGGAATGAGAATCAGAGCAAGCCGTAGTTCGGCTAACTACGGGGTTGTGGATTGGGTTTTGGACAAACGACGTCACTACGCAATCTACCGGATGCTCGACCTTTGGAGACTTACTCGCCTGTAGTAGAAGGAGTAAACGTGTTGCTTTGGGTTTTAGGGTTTGGGATGCGCGAGGGCAAACAGGCAGTCCTTGACGAAGGAACCGCGCTACATATGGGGATATGAATACAAAACACAAAACATGTATCTCAAAGTAAAATGCCACCAAGGGGCTCAAACATTGCCTCCTATCGAGGTCTTCCATCTAAGAAAGCGATAAAGTACGAGAAAAGGAAAAAAATTACCACACGGATAAAGATCCGAAGTTACAGCAATTAAAGGATTAGCAACCCTGAGATCTCTCCAGCTAGACCATCAAAGAAAATCAGTCAATACGATTAAACAGGATAAATCTCCGGATGGTATCCCTGCAAGAGTATGTGAGCCCTCACGAAAACTCAACAGAAAGGTTAGACAAACAAGGTGAAATCCAGGGAAAACAAATGCCATGGCAACACAAAGACAGGTTAGAGAAACACAATAGGGTAACCAAGAGTTGCCCCTAAATCAAAATGTAACCACATGAATAATTCCATCAAAATTCACAAAAGGCTCACAAAAAGCAATCAAGGGTAGGAGGCCTAAACCTCTTGTCAAACACATGCATCAAAAGGGTATCAAATTCACCCATAATACCTCATACATTTAGAGCATTCAAATTAAAGGCATAAAGATGATGGATATATGGCAAACCTGATTGGAGAGATTGATTAAGATTGAATGGTACGGTCGGATCTACAAAGTAATACTAGGGTTTGTGTGAGGCGGAGTGAACTTCTCAGGGCTGCCTGAAGGTCGCTGCAGAGTAGTTCCTAGGTTTCCTTCTTTCAAAATCTTTCTCCAGTGAATCTCCCAGTGTAACTCCAAGTGTCTTCCTCTACTGAAACTTTAGTATTTATAGACTGATTTTCGTTGGTAGTGGGCTCAAATGAGGGAGACCCAAGTCCAAAAAAATTTGTTATATTTTATTTATTTATTTAATTTTATTTATTTATTTATTTTTAACTTTTTTTTTTCGTTTTTTTTTTTTTTCGTTTTTTTCGTTTTTTTTTTTTTTTTTCTTTCCGGAAAAGTGAAGGGTAAATTTTGGGGTATTACACTTCTCTTTGCGGTCTTTTGCCCAGTAGCTGACAGTTGTAAATCATGCTTTTCTCCCCTTTATAGAGTTTATCCTTGATATGTTCATTTTAACCAGTGACAGATATTCTCTTTGTGGTTTTCTATCCAGTAACTGATAGATATAATCCCTATTTCTCCCCTCGGAGTCTATCCTTGATATGTTCATCCTAACCGGTGACAAATATTCTCTTTCTGGTATTGTATTCAGCATTCGATAGATGTAATTCCTACTTTGTTCAGGCGGTTTATCCTTGATATGTTCATCTTAACCGAAGAGGGTATCCTCCTTATCATCCCCATGCAAGTCTATCCTTGATATCTTCATCTTAACCGATGACATCTTTTCTTTCCTTTGAGTCTATCCTTGATATGTTCACTTTAACCAGTGATGGATATTCTCTCCCTTTTGGTCTTCTGCCCAGTAACTGGTAGTTGTAAATCCTATTTTTGCTTTTCCCAGCAATTTATTCTTACCCAGTAACTGGTAATGAATACACCTCCTGGCTGCCCTCAGCGAGTCATCCTTGATACGTTTACCCTAACCGGTAACGGATGTCCTCCATGTTAGATTTTTTTATCCCCGTAGCCAGTAACCGGTAGTGGATAATATATTTCTACTCCTCCTGTGCCGAAGATCTTTTCTTTCCCGAGTCGAGTTTGAGTGAGTATTTCCTTAGTGAAATCGTTGTTCCTGCTTGGTTCGAGTATGTCAGTTTTGCTCTAATCCACCCGTTGCCCCCTGTAGATGTTCCTTTGTCCCGGGTTGAGTCTTTCCATTGATTTAATTTCATGGAAGTACCTTAAGTCCCCCAGTGGTTTTAAGTCGTAGCCTGGCCTACGCACAACCCTTTTCCCCTAGAATCTATGTCTCCCTAGTGAGTTTTCTTTACGGAATGCATTATGCTCTTGCGGACTTTCAATCTCTCCAGATTCTTTTCCTTTGTGGCAACATTTCCCCATAGAGATTATTTTAACATTCATATCATATGCATCATGAGGTCTCTTAGGGACCAAAATTTGTTTCTATATATTGTTATTT
Organism: Lathyrus oleraceus; assembly: GCF_024323335.1. Lineage (NCBI taxonomy): Eukaryota > Viridiplantae > Streptophyta > Magnoliopsida > Fabales > Fabaceae > Lathyrus > Lathyrus oleraceus. Next base: position 408,154,338 of record NC_066581.1, read on the forward strand.
AAGCCCATTCTACTGAGTCATTACAAAGATTTTAACCTTTTCCTCCTCAACTAGAACGTCCTTAAATAGGGGCAGTTGTAAGACCCCAATTTTGACCCTAAGATCCCTCATGCTATGTCATCATATGCATTGGCATTGGGATCACATCTTGGCATCCTCCTTACCCCTCACCAAGCACCATTTGATTGTATACTACTTTGTATTTTATCATTTTTACTAACCAAAATACAAAAAAATATGTCTTTGCATGTGACTAACTCTTTTGTAGGTTGGGCACATGCTCACCTTTGATTTATCAAGCTCACATATAGGGTTTAAGACTCTCATTGCTAAGAGCTCAATCAATAATGATATACAATCTCTCTAGGCATCATATATGGATCCCCATGATCTCCACATCTTATTTTGATCAATAATTCATCAAGAGTTTGGAATTGATTTGCCTTGGAAACCCAGGTCCATCTGGGTGTCTTGTGTAACTTCTTCAACAAGCTTCTTTAACAATTGATCAAATATTTCAAGGGATAAATAAAATTTCATAATGTTATGCATATATGATCTCCCATGAGTCCCAAAAGTAAATAGAAGTGCAAGATAGCAAGTTGGTTGATGGTGGTTGACCAGAGGACTTCATCTGATTAAATCTGGGGTTCCCTAGACCCTATCTCCTACAATTTTTTGCATATGAAAATTATTGCAAGAGAAACGTCACTCTAAATGACATTCTAAACAACTTTCATGTTAAGGTCTAGAGCTATTTTTTTTTACAAATTTATTTTTTATGGAGAAGGATTATAGGTCATTTTGTTTAAACCCTAATTTGAAGTTCAACTTCCCAAGACCATAACTTGCCCAATTTTTATGAGATGAAAGTTTTCCAAGTTGAAAAATCAAATTCAAGGTGTCTAATTCAACTTTGATGTTTGTAGGAAGATCTAATTAATCTTTTATGAGCATGTGATATGAGGATACATTATAGGTCATTTTGGACCAATGCCATTGAACAAGTGATTTTCCTCAACTTCAAAAATGCATAACTCCTTCATATGAAACCCAAATGAGGTCAAATTTGTGACAATTTTGAATGAATTTGATAGAGATACAACTTTGATGAAGAAACATTTCTCATTTGAAGCTCATACAAAAAGTTAGCCAAGGTGGAATAAGTGAACATATGGCTTGACACTTAGAATTTTTTTTGACATGTTTAATTTTCCAAACATCCACCTCAAAATTCATCATGATACAAGATTCAAATGAAAAAGTGTTCAACATAAAAGTTGTTCCTATTGATCTAACCTTTCCAAAAAGTCCAATTTTATCCATTTTGGCAAGATTTGAATGGGTTGCGCATGGCTTGAACATTGCATCATCCTTTGGCAAGATTGAACTTCAAACTTCCATGCACAATTGCCTAACATTCCAACATGACTTCAGTAACGCTTACACACGATTTTGGACCTAAAGGAATGATTTCATGGGCCTGTACACGCCCATGCACCCATGCATCACACATTGCAATTTTTGGATTCCATGTTCAAGTGTGAAAATATCAATTGAATTGGCTATAAATAGAGACCTCTAGGCTCAGAACAAAGGACCCTACGCACGCAGTAAATCCACACCTTCAAACCTTGAATCTCACTGTTTTGAGATTAAAATACCCAAGGATCCTTTTGATCATTCTATTCTACTCCTGCAAGCATCCTGAGCAAGATCAAGCACAAGCAAGAGCAAGACCAATCGAATTCAGACCTGCATTGAAGGTATTTTCCAAAAAAATCATCTCTTCGATTCTCACTCAATTCTCCATAATTCTCTTGGATCCTTTGTTGTCTAAAGTCCTACCAATGTAGGCATCAAGATTGAGTTGCTTTGAGGTCAAATCGAAGCAACTCAGATCGTGCACCTCAAATTTCAACTCCTTGTATCTCTCAACATACTTGGAGTTAGGTTAAATTTAGGCCAGATTCGAGCTCAACGCCATTTTTACTTTAAAATCATGTCCTTTTTGTAATTTTGGTGATTGTTGTGACTGAACCAGTCCGGTGAGGGTCACCGGAGAAGGCGACCGGAGCTTTGGCTCCGATGGTAAGCTGACAGTCATCAGAGCCACATGATCCATTTGATTTAATCTAATCTCACGCATTGGTTTGAATTACCATTATTGTGACGCGCTGACTCAGGTCCATTGTGGATTGTGCGCTAGTGACCACTTGATCTGCCACCTCAATTAACGAGGGAGATCAAGTGGTTCACATTTTTTCTCTTTTTCTGATTTTCATTTTATTTGTTTTATCTTCATTAATTCATATTAATTTTAATATTGATCAAAAAAATATGCGAGTTTCACCAAAAAAAATTAAATAAATTCCTCTTTCATTTTATAATTAATATTATTTTTTGGATCATTATTAATATTTTTCATGATTTAATTGATTTTGTGAATACTTTTAATTGTTTAAAAATAGTTTTAAGTTTCCAAAAATGATGAAATTTTTTCTCCAAGGTCCTTTGACCTTGTTTGACCTATGATAAATCTCATGGGCATTTCTTTGGTCTTTTGATGAGGTTTTAGGAATTTGATAAGCCATAATTTAATTTAATGCATATTTTAGTTGATTTTAATTATTTAAATGCCAAATAAATTGTGTTGAACTTCTAATTTTGACTTGTTGAGTTTGACTTGTGTTGTTGGGCCTTGGTCAAGGTTGATTTGACTTTGTTGAGTTAAGATCATTGGATTTAGGGGATTGATGAAATGTACATTTCATCTCCCCAGATGAATGAATGATCTTAATTTGGTAAAATTCCTCCTTTGACCAATTTGTGTTAATTCTATCCCCCCCCCCCCTCTTCATATCATTCCCCTTCTTTATTCATTCATGTCATGGACCTATGATATCTCTATATCCTAAGGCTAGTTGATTGCAAAATCAACATGAGTATGGATGAACATGCATGAACACTAAAATATCTATTGCTCGACCCCAAATAGTTGTGACTTCTACATAAGTCCAATTACGATTGCTTAACATAGCATTAAATTTGTGACATAAAAGGCATAACATTCTAGTAAGTGATATTGTAACTATCCCCTCTTTCATGGTATTGTGTGGAAACCTGGCCTTTTTTCCTTCCTTTGGAAGTTGTCTTGGTTCAAGGATCCATTTTTGTGAATAGTGGGTTGAGTGTTCTCCAAAGAATGACTTAAACAAAACCAAAGCAAAAGCAATACTAACTTCTAATCAATTGACAACTAACATTTAATTTAAAGACATTTACTCTTATGCACTTTAATTTCAAGCTTTATTCATTTGCCATTATTCATACCATTCAATTTGCTAAAATCAACTCACTCACTTTGAAATTGATACCACGAATTACGAGGTTTTGATCCCTCATTTTATGTTGGTACATAGGCACAAGTCCAAAGGTCTTGTCAAACACAAAAATATAATTAATAAATTCTTTTCTCATCCCCACACTCTATTTATTGCAAACATCATTTTATACCAAAACACATGTACACACAAAAAGGGCTCCCTAGGGGTACCTACGACACTTTGGGTGCTAACACCTTCCCTCTATGTAACCAACCCCCTTACCTGTAATCTATGGCATTTTATTAGCTTTGATTTGAAAACTTCTTATATTTTGGGTTTTCTTCGTACTTTTCCCTTTTCCCTTGGAAATAATAAAAGCGTGGTGGCGACTCTGGTTTTATTGACGTCTAGCTTATCCATAGCTTGTTCGTCATGAATTTAACGCTACAAAAGCTATACTAGAGTTATTTTTGTATTTTTATTATTAAACAAATAAAAAGTATGATACAATCATATATGCTTGGTGATATCTCCCAATGCAAACCCAATGAATTATAGGTGAGGAGAATACCAAGGTGTGATCCCAATGCCAATGGCAATCTATGAGATGGCGTAAAAGATCTTAGAGGTCAAAATTGGGGCTTACACATTCAAGTATAGATATTCTGCACAAAGACCCAAGTTTGTTAAGAACTCGGGGAAAACTAACCCCAAAGGACCTAGAAATATGTGGGTACCTAAGGACAAGATAGTATATGTTGGAGATATCCTTAGCAGCAGAGTTGAGACACCAGTTATGGTAGATGGACTCTGGACGCTCACGACACATGGCAGGAAGAAGGAATATAATACAAATCCTAGAACTTACGCCTAAAGGCATCGTCAATTTCAGAGGTGATCAGAAAGGGAAGATCATTAGCTTCAGAACAATAGGTAACATTAGTCTCCTTCCCTTACTAATGTTCTTTTAGTTTTGAGATTAATGCATAATTTTTTGTCCATAAACTAATTAGGTGACAATGGTTATGACATTATTTTCAATCAAAAGTCTTGTAAAGCTTCTAGTCAAGTGCAAAATTTCTTAAACACAAGGATGAGTCACATTTTGTGTTTTTTACCTTCTACTCCCAAGTGCAAAATGAGAAAGATCTCAGAATTGTAAAAGTCTGAAGTGATCATGGTGGAGAATTGGAAAACAAATATTTTGAAAAACTCTTTGATGTAAATGGAATTTCCCGTGATTTCTCCTTCCTAGAACTCCACAACAAAATGGAGTTGTAGAGAGGAAGAATATGACTCTGCAAGAGATGGCCAAAACCATGTTCAACGAGACTAATGTGTCTAAGCTCTTTTAGGCATAAAACGTCAACATAACATGTTATGGTCATAATAAGATCTCTATAAGACCTATTATGGGAAAGAATCCTTATGAATTGTGGAAGAATCTGAAGCCCCGCATTTCATATTTTCATCCTTTTAGATGTTCTTGCTTTATGTTGAACACAAAGGAAAATCTGAACAAGTTTGATTCTAAGGCACATAAGTGTGTCATGTTAGGAACTCTGAATGCTCAAAAGGGAATATAGTATATAACACTGAGACACTTATTGTTGAGGAATCAATCCATGTAAGATTCGATGATAAGATTGACTCAGTAAAGTCAAATTTACTTGAGAAATTTTCAGATATGGAGATCACTTATTATGGTTCGGAAGGTAAGCCTTCAGAAGTGTAGTAGTAAATTCATTACCACTGAGCCATTGGTTAACTCAACATCAATAAAACAAGAGTCTCCACCACACTTTTATTGTTTCCAAAGGAAAAGGGAAAAAGTACGAACAAAACCCAAAGATAAGAAGTTTTTGAATCAAAACTAATAAAATGTCAGAGATTACACGTAAGGGGGTTGGTTACACAGACGGAAGGTATTAGCACCCAAAGTGTCCTAGGTACTCCTAGGGAGCCCTTTTTGTGTGTAAGTGTTTTATTTGAAAAAGATGTTAGCTAAAAAATAGAATGAGGGGATGAGAAAAGAATTCATTATTTACATTTTTGTTTGAAGACCTTCGGTCTTATGCCTACGTACCAACATAAAAATAAGGGATCAAAACCTCGTAGTTTATGGTAAAAATTTCAAAAATGGGTGGACCGATTTTAAAAAAGGCTAAAAGATCTTTTGTTATCAATGGGAGAATACTCAACAAAACATCCACCGATAATAAGGGCTTTACAACTTTTAAGAGGGAGGGCTCCAACATAGATTCAATCAACAAGTATGCCACTAACCCCTAATAAATGGAAAGTCTTACAATTAATATATCATGGAATGGGAGAATTATATCTCAACCAAAGATAACTCAAATCTAAATGCTCTCTTTTAAAAAAGTTAAAAGGATAGGGCAAAAAGTGGCCAAAATGATTAGATGAGGTTGTTAGTTCTTTTTTTTGTCCTTTTGAAAATAAAGTCAATATGATTAAGTTCATTTACAAGTTTGATTAAGAAAATATTTTGAAAATCAATTGCATAAGGCCAGTGTTTCTACTCATTAAAACAAGTCTAAATTGAAAACCACAAACAAAGAAGTTTTGAAAATGAGAGAGAGATTTTGAAATTAAAGAAGGAGGAGGAGATGAAGGGACTATCCTAGACAAGATTTAAAAGTTTAGAGGTGAAAAGATCTAATCAATGGGAAGCATCCATAAGGCAATAGTGTCAGATAGAAACCCATTTCCTTTGGATTGTCAAACATGTAACAACGCTATAATCAACCAAGCAATTAATAAGAAGACCAATGGTATCAAATAAAGATAACCAAACATCTAAGAAAGCAGTCTTCGATGTTCTTTAGATGTATCATATGAAAAGTTCCTTGAATCATACTCAAAGAGAAAACATCAATTGATATTAATAAGATCAAAATAATAGCTTAGACATAGAGAAAGAGTGTATCAAATAAAACCAAGAGAGTTTATCTAGATTGTATTAGATGAATGGCATTGGCCAAGAAATGGTCTCAAAATAATGATATTGGCCAAGTCCTTCCATAGCTCAGGGATGTTGCCTACTCTAAGTCCAAAGGTACAAATCAAGTCATAGACAAGGGTCCAATAGTCCGCCAATGTATTTTTTTAGGGATTTTATTTTTATTAAGTATTTTAAGGTCCTAAGACCACAAACAAAACAAAATCACAAGCATAAATACCATGGCTCAATTGAGCAAAGTGAAAATGACTGAAACATAAACAAATTGCATGAATGTAAATGACAATGAATGATAAAGTGCAAGAATTTTAATTGGATTAAAGTAAATGACACTAAAATAAAGTAAATACAAAAATATGTTAGTGAATGTTAGTGGAAGAAGAAAATATTGTTTTAAGTCATTTTTTCGAGAACACTCAACCATCGACTCACAAGCATGAAGAGATGAACCTAGACATCATTCATGAGAAATGCTCCAACTTGGATAAAATCAACAAATATGCCACTATCTCTCACAAATGTAAACGAGGCAAAATCTTCACACAATACCATGAGGAATAGGAAACTTACAATCTCACTTACAAAAATGTTATTGCTTTTGGGACAAATTTAGCACTATGTTAAGGAATCGGAATTGGACTTACGTAGAAGTCACAACTATCTTAGGCCTGTCAATAATAATATTAAGGTTAATTCATGCTAGAGACAAGGTATAAAGATTAAGCTCCTAAAGCATACCACACACAAAAATAAGAGGGGATTGACATATCTCTATAAATCTCATGTTGATTCATCTGACACAAGGTCATTGATAAATCAACTAGCATTTTAATCTATGAGAAATCATTGGCCATGAGAGGATAGGGGAATAAATCGGATGAAGATAAGAAGATGAAGTGAAAGAGATCCCAAATTGGCCAAGGGATGAACCTCACTTGATCGATACCATTCATTCATATTGAGGGATGAAGTTCAAACTTCATCAACCCCCTAAATCTAATGGTATTGACCAAGGCAAGGTCCAATTCAACCAAGACCAAGGTGTAGCTGTAAATTCATGACCATTAAGCTATGGATGAACTTAACATCAATAAAACCAGAGTCTCCACCGCGCTTTTATTGTTTCCAAAGGAAAAGGGAAAAGTACGAACAAAACCCAAAGATAAGAAGTTTTCAAATAGGGAAGGTGTTAGCACCCAAAGTGTCCTAGGTACTCCTAGGGAGCCCTTTTTTATGTGCGTATATGTTTTTGGTATAAAAGATGTTTGCAATAAAAAGAGTGTGGGGATGAGAAAAGAATTCATCAATTATATTTTTGTGTTTGACAAGACCTTCAGACTTGTTCCTACGTACCAACATAAAAATGAGGGATCAAAACCTCGTAGTTCGTGGTATCAATTTCAAAATGAGTGGATTACTTTTAATAAAAATTTAAGTTTAAAAGGGGCACAAAGGGCTCAAAAGTTTGAATGAGTGTTAGTTCTTTTTGTCTTTTGAAATTTTAAGTCAATATGGTTAAGTTCATTTACAAATTTGATTAAGAAAAGAGTTTAAAAATGCAATGGCATAAGGCCAAAGTTTCTAATTTTCAATAGAGCCTAAGTTTTAAAATCACAAGCAAAGAAAAAGTTTTGAAAATGGGGAGAGATTTTGAAATTTAAGAAGTGGGAGGATATGAAGAGACTAGTCCTAAGCATAAAATTAAAAGTTAAGAGTTGAAAAGATCTTACCAATGAGATGAAATCCAATAAACAAGAATGTCATTTATAAAACCCACTTTCCCTCTGGACTTTGAATCAAGCAATAATCAGCAAGCAATTAGCAATATCAATCAAGGAATCAAATAAAGATGCCCACATCTAAGCAAGCAACTTCACAGCTAACAGTCTACTTTGCCTTCTCATGTATCAGATGACATACTCTTTGACTTTGCTCAAAATAAGACATTAGACATAAGTTCAAAGCAACAGTTGCATCAAGACCATGTAGCAGATGAAATCAAACGAATCCCAAGACTTGCATCATATGAAAGCTTATATCACAATAAACTGGTCTCAGAAATGTTGGCATTGGCCAAGTCCTTTTTGCATGTGGAATGTTTCCTAATTCTAGGTCCAAAATCTCATATCAAATCCAATAGTCCACACAATCATTTTTTAGGATTTTTGTTGTTTATTAAGTATTTTTAAGTTCATAAGACCACAAATACAAACAAAATATACAAACAAATATATACAATCACAATATATGGCTCAAATGAGAAAAGTGAAAATGGCATAAACATAAACAAGTTAAATGATATGTAATGACAAATGAAATGGTAAATTAATTGAATTTAAATTGAATAAAATAAATGACTTGAAAGATAAAAAGCAATATTAATACAAGTTATTCAAATGTTAGTTGATTAGATGTTAGTGGTGTTTTTCTTTTTAATTGATTAAATCATTCTTTGGAGAACACTCAACCCTCTATTCACAAGCATGGATCCTTGAACCAAGACATATTTCATAAGAAGGAAAAAAGGCAAAGTTTCCACATAATACCATGAAAGGGGGGGGAGACTTACAATCTCACTTACTAGAATGCTATGCCTTTAGGGAAAAAATTTAGCTCTATGTTAAGCAATCATAGTTATACTTATGTAGAAGTCACAACTATCTGAGGTCGGGCAATAGAAATTTTGGTGTTAATGCATGTTAGAGATATGTGTAGCACCTCAAATTTGCACCTACCTTTTTGTACATACATTTTCATATTAGGTCATTAACATTAACATTGTCCACTGCATAACATTGCATTGTCCATTTGCCCAAGTGCAAGCCATTAGTCAAGACTGGTCAGGAGATCCAGTTAAGCAAGCAAGCAAGTGCAATTCCTATTTAAGCAAAGCCCTAGAGTTGGTTCAACAAGTTAATATGATCTAGGGATCATTTTGAAGTGGTTTGGCCAAAGATTGGATGATCAAAGCTCAACAGTCAAGCTGAATTTCATCTGAAACCCTAGAAAGTCAACTGTGGTCAACTGTGCCTGATATCAAGGATTTGAAGGTGGGAGATGGTTTGAAAGGCCTCATTCATGTCCATACAAGTCTCATTTGACATTTCAAAGATCATGATTGAAGAAGTTGAGGTCAGAGGAAAAGTTTTCAAAAATAGTAAGTGACCTGTAATTTCAAACTGCCAAAAATGGAAAGCTCTTCTCCTCAAATTTACATCTTCATACAAGCTTCAAATGAAATTTTGTCCAACATGAAAGTTGAAGATCTTGCTCTCACCTTTCCAAAAAGTCAAAGAACATCAATTTCTCAGGTGTGGTTGGCAAGTTATGATCAAATCATTGTCAAGAATTTTTGAACTTCAAAGTGGGATAACTTTCACACCATTTGGCCAAATTGAGTGGGGTTTTTTGCTACAATCTCCATTTGACATGAGCTATCCAAATCATTCATTACATTTCATCAAAAGTCATCACATAAAAATGGCATTTTTAAAGTGAATTGAATTTTAAAAAAGGGAGGGAAAAAAGTGACTTTCAAAACTAAGCATTTTCCATGCATTCCAAGCTTGGCATTTGGTCTTAAATGATAATTGGAGGGTGTTTGGCCAATAATTCGTGTACTGTAGCAAGGCATTGCATACACGAGGGTGGCATGACCATTTGTACATAAACTTGTATTTTCACTAATCACTTTGATTTTGGCTAAGCTTGATTAGCAAAGTTGATTAACAGCACCTATATATTGTTAATCCTAACTGAATTTCTGATTAACACTTCATTCAAACAGATCTAGATCAAAAAATCCCAAATCCTCTCAATTTTTCATTTCATTTTTCTGCAAGAATTTCCATAAACCTTGCCTAGTTCTTCATTGTGCCATCATCCACAAGCAAGATTGAAGGTGTTGCAAGCAAGGATTCAGCAAATTCGAGCCAAATTTGGAACTGTTACATTGAACATCATCCATGGCAGCTGGTAATTTGAGTTAGATCGTGCAAGCTGAACTCCCAATTCTTCATCCATTCCATCATATATAAGCTAAGGATCATCTGTTTTTGCCTTTGAAGACTTGAAAGCTGCGGTTTCACATCTGCATCTTCATAGAGGTCAGATCTCGAATCCTATAATTCTTGAAATATTGATGTGCTTTCTATAGATCTTGCCATGCTGAATGTACTGCACTTTGAATCGTTGATTTTCATTGATAATTGAATGAGTTCTTGTGATTTTAAGTTTGATAACCAAAACTTCTTTCGATCGATCCGTCCATGTTAGTTAAAATTAGGTTTAATTAATGTTAGATTGTTGATGTGCATGCTAAGGCGAAGCCAATGATATGTTGTTTGTTGATTTTGGTGATGGTTTGTTCTTGAGCTGGATTTTGATGAAGAACATGATGAATGCGCCATGAACCCTAACTTTTGCGTTGCCAGATCGTGTTCGATCCATATATTCGTGTATTTGCATGTGTTTCGTGTTTGTGTAGCCATGCACCAATCGCTGCATGCCACCTCATTTAGTTAAACGCGGCGTTTCAGACAGCGCGCGCGTATTCAAACTCGAACAAGGTTCGATCCTTGCCGCCAACAGTTTCTCATTTGGCTTGGCATTTTTTCTATTACATGCTTCCATCTTTCACATGCTTTCATTCACCTTTTTTTAATTTTTCTTCACACTTAAAAATTCATAACTCATTCAATATTTGTCCAATTAATATGAGATTTTTTCCATGATGATCCTTGCCGTGTCTACTACTTTTTGATGATTTTTGTGGAAATTGTGCACGTGTGGATTTCTGTTTTGGTTAGAGAATGTTGATACATGTCATTTGTTGCACCTTGCTTACTATTTTGCTCATGAAATGATGATGTTTAATCCTATGAGGCTGAAATTTTATATGTATAGACTAGAAACCTTTAGGAGCATTTTGGTATAAAGATTGTGATTTTTGCATTCCTGGTTTGTGAGATATGATATGATCATTGGAGGTGTGACAATGTGTGTCACACCATTTCTTGTCCACCTTCTTGAATTTCATTACCATGCCATATGAACTTGAATCGATCTGGATTTTTGCATGAAGATACTTCTGGATGTTAAGTTTGAATGTGAATTTTCCTGGAATTTTTGAATGCATTTCCTATTTGTTTGAGAATTTCTCCCCTGTTTGACCAATTGTGAACTTTTTGTGAGTCATGATCTCATATGTTTTGTGAAATTCTTGTGGTTTATTGGATGAACTTGAAATTTGGCATGTGTATTCTAGACATCTTGAAATTTGTCATGGATTTGATTTGGTTCATTTATCTTATGCCAATCCTATTTTATGCTTGCTTGAAGTTGATGCATGTTTTGGTGCCTTGTATGAGCTTGTTTGAGTATGCTTTCATTTGATGATTTTAATTGACTTGCTTCCCTTGGTCCAAATGCCTTGAAATTTGGTGTGTCGGTCATGTTATGAATGCTGTTTAACCATGAATTTTTTGAGGATTTATTGAAATGTTTGTGAGTTGATTTGAATTAGATCTTTCTGTTGGGTCCTATGGGGTTCTAAATTGCATGCTTTGTACTCTTTGCTTCATGAAATGATGTTGGTTGATGATATGAATGTGATACCAGTTGGATTTGATTCCTAATTGATTAATCTTGATTTTTGATAAGTTTCATGTTCTGTTTTGGTTTATTGCACCCATTTTGACCCTAGTCTTGTACTAGTGGTTTGTGCTCTCACATTTGGGCTTTGTTTCAGGTCAAAGAGCATAATTGCTTATGCTTGGTGATGTACATTCAATTGGAGTTGGTTTATTGCTTGTTTATGACTAACTTGAGTTTGTTTTGTAGGCATTGAGACTTAGGCTTGTGCCTTGTGGCTTGCACCTTTGTGCATTGATGCTTGTTATCTGTTTGTGCTGTGGACTTGTAATTTTCTGTTTGTCTTGTGTTTGTCTGAGTACTGATTATGTTAGATTGATTTCAGGTACCTTAGTTGCTATAGTTCCTTGAGAACTTGCTTTTGCTTTGCTTGCTAGCTTGAGCATTGAGGTATAATGATCTCTTCTCCATGTAGTCTGGAAGACCTGGCCTGTTACTTGGCCAGGCACCTGTCTGAAGTCCTCCTTAAGAGGCAATGCTTGTGCTTGTTTATTTTTGTCCCCAAGCAGGAAAAGACCTTTGATAAGGAAATTGACAGATACAAGAGATGTGTAATCCATCTCCTGCTATTCAGTTGAGTCATCCCTTTGCTCACACCACTGTGTTGATGCATTGTGGATATTAACCCAAGATCCATGTACAGTTGTACAGTTGAGTCAGTGTCATAAGTGTAGAAGGGTTCCCACTTTCTGAACCCACACTTCATTGTTTGAAGCTCTCCCAGGCCAGGGATAAGAGCTGTGAAGTCTTATCTTCACTCACCTTTCATCTGCTTCACCCTAACTCTCAATGTTAGGGTTAAGAGCTAACATCGCCCTGATACAGTTGGCTTGCCTTTGCAGCCTAACCTTTGTTTGAGCCCCACTTTGTGTGTATATAGTGTGTGCTATTTGTGATTGTTTGCTTTGCTGTGCCTGTGCTTTAGGATAGCTTTCTCCCTGTGCAAGTTAGCTAGAAACCTTGACTTAGGGATGATTTGCATGATAACATCTAGGCTCGAGTTAGTCTCCCTAGTTGTGTCTCCCTTTTGTATCTGGTTAGGCTAGTCCTTTGTCCCTGCGTAGGGGAACTACGTCGCCCTGATCCTCATACCAGATGAGGTACGTAGGCAGGAGATGAGTTGATCTCTCCGGGCGCCCTTTTTGTTTTGTCTTTGTGTGTGTTAGGAGATGGATGTAAGACCAGCGATTGGCATTCCGTATCCTCTTGTTGTGTGCTTGGAGTCCGATGTAAGTCCAGCGATTGACATTTGGTTTCCAGTGTGGGTGTGTTTTGGTCCGGAATCTGATGTAAGTCCAGCGATTGGCATTCGGATTCCATGTTTGTCTGTTTGTGTGGAGTTTGACGTAAGTCCAGCGATTGGCAGTCGATTTCCTGTGTGGTTTTGGTCTTGCGTGCGTTAGCCGAGCTACGAGTGCTCTGATTCTTCTTCGTCCAAGAAGATACGTATGCATAGGATGCGACATCCTAGCGAGCATGTTTTCCCCCAGTCCGAACTACGTCGACTCTGATGTCTATGCCTGATAGACTACGTAGGCCCAGGATGCGATATCCTGCCGAGTCAGTTTTGTTTGTTTTCTTGTGTCTCTTCCAGCCAGTGTGTGTTTGTTTATTTGAGCAGTGTTTTAGCAACCATATTCCTTCCTTTTGTGAGTGGATCCCGTCGAGTACGACGGATGCGTAGGGGTGCTAATACCTTCCCTTCGCATAACCGACTCCCGATCCCATTCTCTTTGGTCGCGAGACCATGTCTTTTCCAGGTTTACTCTGAGCGTTTCCTTTCCCTCTTTTGGGATAAATAACGCACGGTGGCGGCTGTGTTGTTCTTGTTTTCCCGCCGGTTTTTCGCGTAATGCGACAGCTGGCGACTCTGCTGGGGATTTTAGAGAAGTTGACCTCTTGCTGGTCCATCTTCCCTAAGCGAGTCTCTCCTAGCGCTCTCTAAGTAGGGTTTTGGTTGCTGTTTGCTATTTTATTTATTGCATTCATTTATTCATTGTTTGTATTTATGTTTGCATTAATGTTTGCATTCATTCATATTCATCTATGCTGGCTGTGCTGTGTTTCTCTGTTTGGGGTGGGAGTTCCATGAGGTAAAAGGCCCAATACCCAGGTTGTGAGTGAAATCTAGGAAACCTAGGAATAGAGTGATTCATGGGAAGCGGGTGGTATGCGCCACTTAGCGGAACATTGATATCACGAGCAGTTCAGACTCTGATGGGGTATTGTCGGTGCATACATCGGGTGTGCACAGGATGATATTCTTGAAAGGGTTGTTTATCCTGCGTTTCTCTCGACCTTACCCTGGCCTAGATGACACCCGTGAGTGGGGAGGGAATGATCCTTATTACAGGTACTGTTGCTGACTTGTTGGTGACTTGTTGGTGACTCTGGTACTGATAGTGACTGTGAATTATGGACATTTATTTCTGGGACGCCGGAGTTCTGTCCGTGAGTTATCAGCGGGTTCCGTTTATTTCGGATCCCCGGGTTGAATTTGAGAGTACTTGTTCAGAGGAGCTGGCTATCATCCGTTCAGTGGATGTTCCTGTGATGATAGTGATGTAACTTCTGGTTCCATTTATTTCGGAACTCCCCAAGTTGGATTCATGGTAACTTAGTCCTTCAGATGACCGTGACTGGTTCAGGGACTTTCTTCAGATGACTTGGTGGCACAGCGACCTGCATTCATGCATTTGCATCAGTCCCATTCCGCATTCATCTGCATTCAACCCATGTCTATCCGTACTCAGGGTCCATTTTTGATTGAGATTCAGGTTGAGAGGCATTCGGATGTCAAAATGTATTGATGAAAATTACCTGTCTCTCCGAGACCAGAATCAAAGGACAATTCCTAGTACAGATAGACATTGCATGCGTGAGTCATACTAACCTGTTTGCTGTTTTATAGGTTCCAGTATCCAACCGGTGCGCATAGCTCGTCTATTCATACGTCCTGCTGGGGGCAACAAATCCAAATTGATGGATCCACTCAACACCAACATTCTTGAGATAAAAGAGATGATGAGGGAGTTGTTCATTGTTGTGCAAGGGCTTGCCTTGGGGCAGAAAGCCATGGCCGAGAGATTGTAAAAGATTGAGAAATGGCTGATAGAGGAGAAAGTTCAGGAAAAGGCTCCGTCATCCGAAGTAACCAACCCTTTTGTCACTATAGCAAAGAAACCCTCTGGTAGTGGTCCGCTCAAGAAGGAGGTTGAGTCAAGTGGTGTGCCAGCAAAGAAAGAACGCAGTAAGGATCATTATCACCCTTATGCTACCGCTGTAAGCACTCCTGTTGGTGATCCACCTGCCCAACAGCAACAACCACCACCTCCACAGAAAGTATTGAAAGCTAAGAGCCAAGTCAAGAAGGGGAAGGCGGATCGTCAGTTTGATGAGCCACCCGTGACTTATACTCTTTTGTTCGAAAGGTTGAGGGATCTGGGGTTAGTTCGGCCGAGGATATTGATATCTGTGGAACAACAGCGAAGGCCTCCAAATTATGATGAAAATGCCAAGTGCGAGTTTCATTCTGAGATGCCCGGACACAATATTGAGGGTTGTAGAGCTTTCAAACATGTCGTCCAGGACATGGTGGATTCCAAGACCATTAGCTTGGCACAGATAATGAACGGCGAGGTCAACCCCGTACCAAGGCAGGGCCCTGTAAAAGTGAAGATGGTGAAAAAGGACAGGAAAGGAATGAGGGTGACTGAGGGAGATCAGTTAGAGGTTCCCATATCTGTGGTTCCAAAACCCCCGATGCAGGATGGAGCTTTCCCTGTTATTGATAATTACTGTGCGGCCGTCGCCACAAAGGGGTGTGTATTGAAGGGGGATACAACTCAGAGGATGAAGGAAGTAGAAATGGACAGTGAAAAGTTTGAAACACTAAGTCTGGCAGTTGAAACCGTCAAGGTGGAGAATGCTCTGATTGCTGAGAAAGAAAAGAAGCTGTCCATTTCTTCTTATAAGCAAGCCCTAGAGGTGGTGAAGAACCAAGAGGCCCAAGGCTGGGGCAGGATCATTGACATAGTGGTAAAGGAAGACATGTTCGGGATCGGTTATCGGCCAGATCAAGAGTCGTCTAGACCAAGCAGAGGACGTCGTCCACCGTACATCTTTGTCAGTGCAGGAATGTTGGATCCTGATCATGCTTGTTCAGTGAGTGAAGATATCGACTATGACCGCGAGCTCGAGTTGCGGATAAAGTCGTGCATACCCGACAATTGGAAAGCCTCCGAAAGCATCATTGTCACTCATCCGGAAGTGTAGGATTTCTGGTTTTATTTTGTTTGCATGAAAGCCATACGTTTTGCCCAAAACGTAATGGTCCATTGTAAGGGCCACCTCATGTGTTTCATTTTGCAACATTTTGCATCAGTAATAAATGGATGTTTTTGTGATTAAAAGCGGTGTTCCCTGTTTTTCACTTATTTTTGCAGTTTTAAAAATAAAAATGGCAATGTTTTTTCTTTTTTTCTTTTGAACTTGTCTCGTTCCAACCTCAAAAGTGACCAATCTCCTGATCTCATTGATAACAATTCGGTTACACCTCTGTATGACTTCGACAATCCGCTCTATCATGCCGAAGAATAAGGCGAAGAAGATTGTGATCTGCTGGAATTAGCCAGAATGTTAAGACAGGAGGAGAAGGTGATTCAACTGCACGAGGAGAGGTTCAAGATTGATACTCCAGACACCGACGAGGTCAGAAAATGGAAATTAAGGCCGCTTCAGAGGCGAGTGGGCGGCAGAATGGTAGCCCTGTTGAAAGAGCATACCCTCGCCTGGTCGTATCAAGATACACCAGAGTGGAATACCAATGTTGTGGGTAACAAGCTACCATTGAGAGAAGACTGTCCTCCAGTGAAGCGGAAACCGGTGCTGAAAAAAATGAGAATGTGTGTGGTCTACTGAGATACAGGTAGAGCCGATGTGAAAGATGATCACATTGACGTGTGGGTAGATAATACCGCTCAGTTCTCAGTGATTTCCTTCATGGATGGCTTTTTGGCCAAGGTCAAATTGAATTGTTGCCAGATGATATGAAGTCAATAATGTCCATCACACCAAGGAGCATCTTCTTGTTATAAGGTGTTGCCATTCAGCCTCGAAAGGCCGGTGCCATGTATCAAAGGTCCAGGGTAACTTTGTTTCATGATATGATTCATCGTGAAAGCGAATGCCATGTTGAGGACATGATGACAAAGTCACGAGCAAGAGAGGGGCATCCGGTAGACCGGAGCAAGTTGTTTGACCGGTTGAGATAACTCATACTGTTGAGTTCAAATCAGTACGCACTTATGGAGTTCTGTCCGGCAAGCTGCTGAGGCATGTTGTGAATGAAAGAGGAATCAAGGTTCATCCTGCAAAAAAAAATAAAAATAAAAAAAAATAAAAAAAATAAAAAACAATACTAGAAATACCTGAACCGAAAATAAGAGAAAAAAAAGAAAGAGATCAAACGGTCAGGTGGAATAATAATTGCCAAGGGGCATTTGAAAAACAAAAGGAATAAGTTGCAGGAACTTCTGATTCGGTTAATCTGGTACTGGACAGCCCTCGAGGGGTCTATGAGGTGCGTATTGTGTCAGCATGACGAGTCTTGTCGAAAAGAGCATGCAATTTACCTTAGCAAAAAGTTTATCGACTGTGAAACAATACACTCACTGCTCGAAAAAAACTTGATGTACTTTGGCATAGGCTGCTCGCCGACTGAGACAGTATGCTGGTTCGTACCACTTTGTGGATGTCCAAGATGGATCTGATCGAGTATGTGCTTGAGAAGCTAGCATCGACTGGATGGGTTGCGAGATGGAAAATACTTCTGATCGATTCATGATATACAGCCCATTGATGATTATCAACCCAGGAAGTTTGAGTTCCCTGATGAGGACATCTCGAGGTACTCAAATTGAAAGATTGAGAGTGACCGATCCCGGAGGAGGGGCCTGACCCTGAATCCGAACGGATTCTGATGTCTGATGGGGAGAGTTTAAAGTGAATGAGTTAGTGCTTCCCCGATAACATTTGAATGCACCAACGATGGTGGTTGAGTACGAAGTTGGCAACCTGGGTGTCGTACTTCGGTGCATGCATCCACTGGGGCAATGTCTTTCTCATTCAGTATGGGCTGGAAGTGATATTACCTACTGATATTATCTACTGAAGTCTAGGTCCCATTGTGTAGAGCCCTGATGGATGAAGTTAGAGAAGGCTGAGTAGATGAGGACTCGGTATGACGCGTTGAGCTTGATTGAGGAAAAAGAGGCTGGCAGTTACTTGTCATGGGGAAGTTGTACCCAGTGAACGAAGCATGTCGTTGACCGAAAAGTGTGATCTCGTGCGCACCACGTGGGAGATGTGGTGATGAAAAGGATCCTTCCTCCTCAAGACGATCGTGGGGCAAGTGGATAAACAGTTATGAATGTCCATTCGTGGTCAAGAAAGTCTTTTACGGCAGAGCCTTGTTGTTGACGACCACGGATGATGAGGATTTTCCATCCCCTGTAAAGGCGGACGCAGTTAAAAGATACTTCGTGAAAAAGCTGACCCGCTGGACAAAAAGAATAAAATAGTCCAAGCAAAAAAGGGCATCCTGGCGAACCAAAAAAACAGAAAGAAAAGGTTCGCGCAAAAGTTAGGGATAAGAAAAGAAAAGAACTGTACACCCGGCAAGTCGAAAACCCCACAAGGGCGACTTGGGCAAAAAAGGGTATCCCGGTGGACTGAAACCCGAAAGGGCGGTCCAGGCAAAAAAGGGAATGAAACGAACAACTGAGTCCAGCATGATTGTTAGTGCTTTGGATATGACTCGGCTAATCCCAGATAGAGATTGATTGGAAGCGTCTTGTTCAGAAAGCAGAAAGTGAGGAAAGTCTTGAGGACATATTAGGTGTAACCGGGTTGGAACCCGATGAGATCACGGTTTCACGTTTCCATTAGGGTAGATTTTTTCCTTTTGTGTGCAATCACCTCTTTTCAGGGACTGCTTCCTGTGTGTTGCTCGGTTCTGAGCCATCTTTGTTTATTCAATAAAATGCGTGTTCAGTCAAATAATTTTATTTTTGTCTTCATTACCGCTTTGATTGCGAAAACGTCTGTTTATTTTGATAAGAATATTTTCATTTTAAAATATGGAGATCCCTTCCGATGCATGCTTATAAGATTGAAATCTGGAAGTCTTGTTCGGAAGTTTGAGTGACTTAGGTGTTGCAATATGGGGCACGCCCGGGGCACGCTTTTATCTGACGATCTCTTGTGCGGGTGCTGTTAGATATCTTCATTCACTGGCAGGTTGTGGTATGAAGCCTCTTGAAAAAAAAGAGATCCCTGCAGAACCCGACCAGGGGCAAGGGATAGACGAATAGTGAAAGGACGGTGAAGGATTACGACGACGATCCTGGAAGGTTAATCAAGAAGACTCTTCAAAGTCTGAGGACTGAAAAGTTTGTGTGAATCCCAGGAGTTCGGTCTCTGTGAAGTATAGAGGAGTCGGGAATACTAGGTGATGAATCAGAAAAGTCCAGACGAGTCTGGGAGTTCTCAAAAGTGGAAAGTCGACACTGTGGTTGGAAGATGAATGCCAATGTTCGACGAATCGACCGGTGTTCCGTGTCAAAAAGGCCGTATCTCCCTAGTGGGTCTGAAAGTATTCGTTCCCTAGCCGATTCGAGCTCGGTGTCTCCTCAGCGAGCTTGAAGGTTGCCGTATCCCCTAGTGGGAGTATTAGTGGGTAGTTTGTTTCTCAGGGTTGAGGATGATTCCCCAGTAGGCTTAAAAGTGGCCGTTTCCTCAAACAAGCATGGAAGCTATCAGAGCTATGTTCCCCTGCAGACGCCGGATAGTGCCTTCTATTCCCCAGTAGATCTAAGGGTTGCCTATCTTCTGCAGGTTTATACTTACCGATTTCCCCAGTTGTTGAGATCCCAACTGAGTTTGAAAGTTGGCTATCCCCACTGAGTTGGAAGGATTTTGCTTCCCCAGCAAAGGTGCCAGTGGAGTTTGTTCCCCAGCAGTCTGGTTTTGAGGTATTGCCATCCCCAGCATGGTCGTGAGCACTTACCCCCGGCAGGATTGTGGATGTCTATCTCCAGCATGGTCTGGTATGTTACTTTCCCCTCCAGAGTTATGCTCTCCTCAGCAGAGTGGTGGATGCCTGTCCCCGTCGGGATGGTGAAGTTTTTCCCTACCAGATTTCTCAAGCAGAGTAATCGCCAAGCAGTTCGGGTTCGATGGAGGTCATCTCCAGCAAGGACTGTCTCTCCCCCAACAGGGTGGAAATTGACGTGGTAATGAGATCCTCAGCACAGTTCCTGGAGTTCCCCGGTGTTGTCTCTGGAGGGGACGTGTGTTTATGCATTCATCATGTAGATAAGCATAGCATATTGCATCATTAGTGCATAGCATTTTCATAATCATGGGGCATCGCGCTAAAAAAAATAAAAAAAAAAAGAAAAAACAACAAAACTCATGCATCAACATTGCAAACATATCCATCAGCCCTAGGCCGTGGTGTCTATCCGAGAATGGGTTGTTGGAAAGAGTTTGGCATCGCGCTGTTAGATTGATTTCAGAATTGGGTTCCCCAGCAGGGTAGAGGGGTGTTTTCCCAACAAGTGACTCCTTAGTTGAGTGGGTATCCCCAGCATTGTTACTCCCCGATTGGTAGCATCTTGCCAGCTTGGATCCGTTTCCCCAGCAGACGTGGGTGTGTCTGATCTCTCCATGTAGAGTCGACCTCTTAAGCAGAAAATGTCTACCATTTCCTTCTGCGCTCCCCACTGAGTTATACCCTCGTGGATGACGGCTGCTTCCGTTCCCTCCCTGCACACGCAATGGGATAGGTTTTCCCTATTGAGGTCTTTCCTCATTAGGATGAGTCTTGATTCAGTATGCCTCTTTGGATCGATCCTAAATTGGCTTCCTTGTGGCTGTCTCTTGTGTCTCCCTGTGGTATAAATGAATAGTTGCTCACTAACCGGCACTCATTCATCTTATCCTCAGCGGAATTTGTTGGCTTCTACCTATGAACCGGTAGTTGTAAGTCCTATCTTTGTGGTCTTCTACTTGTCAACCGGTAGATGTAAACCCCACGCTTTCCCCGTTGTGGAGTCAACCCTTGTGCTCATCCTAGTGATGACAGTTACTTTTCCGTGGTTTTCTACCTACTAACCGGTAGATGTAATCCCCTCTTTGTGGTTATCACTATCTAGTTTTCGATATTGATATGCCGTTCACCTTTCGGATATTTGCTTTGATTAAGCAACTTTATCCCCAGCAGGTTTTCCCCTTCCTTTTGAGTGGTCATCTTTGCATACCTAGTCTCGGTATCCCGATGCCTTTCTTGTGTCGGTCGGTTTATCCATTTAACAACCAATCCGGTTATGGATAATCTTTCCTGCGAGTATATTATCTACGTTTTGACGACTATAGATAATATATCTCATGCGCTCTTGGGTCGAAGTTTTGTCCTCCCCAGCTGAGTAAGATTCGTATTCCTTGTGGAATCGAATGTTCATCCTTTAACAAGTTTGCTTTCGCTCTCTTCAGGATGATGTCGGTCGATTTATCCATTTAACAACCTACAACCCGGTTATGGATAATCTTCCATGCGAGTATGTTATCTACGTTTCGACGGCTATAGATAATATATTTCGTGCACTCTTTGGTCAATCTTTTGATTGTTTTCACCATCAGAGTAAGATTCGTATTCCTTGTGGAATCGAATGTCCATCCTTTAACAAGATTGCTTTTCTAGCCCTCTTCAGGATTATGAGTGTTTTGGAACACAAACCAATTCACGCTTTGGTCGGTCACCTGTTTCATGCCTACAACCCGGTATTCTTGGTGTTCCTTCCTGTCTTCTCTCTGTCGCGACCTTTGACCCCGAGTGGGTTACCTCTCCGTTGGTTTCGATAAACGTCGAGTTTTTCCTAGTTGTCCGTTGACAACTGGATGTATTTTCTTCCCCAGTTGAGTTACCTCTCCGTTGGTTTTGGTAAACGTCGAGTTTTTCCCACTATGTCCGCTGACATGTGGTTGTATCACTTCCAGTCATTCATTAATGTCTGGTTACCTCTCCGTTGGTTTCGATAAACGTCGAGTTTTTCCTGGTCGTCCCCAGTTGAGCTACCTCTCCGTTGGTTTTGGTAAACGTCGAGTTTTTCCCACTATGTCCGCTGACATGTGGTTGTATCTCTTCCAGTCATTCATTAATGTCTGGTTACCTCTCCGTTGGTCTTGGTAAACGTTGAGTTTTTCCTAGTTGTCCGTTGGCATCTAGTTGTGATTCCCATTCCCATTCATCGTCGTTTGATGTCTGGATGTGACTGTATCCTTGAACAAGAGAAAATCAAAATCCCCAGTAATAAATATCAGATCCCAGTGGACGTTCCCGTTGGTGGATCCCTGTATTGTGCAAATTTCTACGGTTCTTCGGTATTCAATCCCTGTTTACCCTGAAAGTCTGACAGCCGTTGCTCTCATCCGTTCGGGTTCCCAGTTGATTGAATAGGGGCAGCTGTAGCACCTCAAATTTGCACCTACCTTTTTGTACATACATTTTCATATTAGGTCATTAACATTAACATTGTCCACTGCATAACATTGCATTGTCCATTTGCCCAGGTGCAAGCCATCAGTCAAGACTGGTCAGGAGATCCAGTTAAGCAAGCAAGCAAGTGCAATTCCTATTGAAGCAAAGCCCTAGAGTTGGTTCAACAAGTTCATATGATCTAGGGATCATTTTGAAGTGGTTTGGCCAAAGATTGGATGATCAAAGCTCAACAGTCAAGCTGAACTTCATCTGAAACCCTAGAAAGTCAACTGTGGTCAACTGTGCCTGATATCAAGGATTTGAAGGTGGGAGATGGTTTTAAAGGCCTCATTCATGTCCATACAAGTCTCATTTGACATTTCAAAGATCAAGATTGAAGAATTTGAGGTCAGAGGAAAAGTTTCCAAAAATAGTAAGTGACCTGTAATTTCAAACTGCCAAAAATGGAAAGGTCTTCTCCTCAAATTTACATCTTCATACAAGCTTCAAATGAAATTTTCTCCCACATGAAAGTTGAAGATCTTGCTCTCACCTTTCCAAAAAGTCCAAGAACATCCATTTCTCATGTGTGGTTGGCAAGTTATGATCAAATCATTGTCAAGAATTTTTGAACTTCAAAGTGGGATAACTTTCACACCATTTGGCCAAATTGAGTGGGGTTTTTTGCTACAATCTCCATTTGACATGAGCTATCCAAATCATTCATTACATTTCATCAAAAGTCATCACATAAAAATGGCATTTTCAAAGTGAATTGAATTTTAAAAAAGGGAGGGAAAAAAGTGACTTTCAAAACTAAGCATTTTCCATGCATTCCAAGCTTGGCATTTGGTCTTAAATGATAATTGGAGGGTGTTTGGCCAATAATTCGTGTACTGTAGCAAGGCATTGCATACATGAGGGTGGCATGACCATTTGTACATAAACATGCATTTTCACTAATCACTTTGATTTTGGCTAAGCTTGATTAGCAAAGTTGATTAACAACACCTATATATTGTTAATCCTAACTGAATTTCTGATTAACACTTCATTCAAACAGATCTAGATCAAAAAATCCCAAATCCTCTCAATTTTTCATTTCATTTTTCTGCAAGAATTTCCATAAACCTTGCCTAGTTCTTCATTGTGCCATCATCCACAAGCAAGATTGAAGGTGTTGCAAGCAAGGATTCAGCAAATTCGAGCCAAATTTGGAACTGTTACATTGAACATCATCCATGGCAGCTGGTAATTTGAGTTAGATCGTGCAAGCTGAACTCCCAATTCTTCATCCATTCTATCATATATAAGCTAAGGATCATCTGTTTTTGCCTTTGAAGACTTGAAAGCTGCGGTTTCACATCTGCATCTTCATAGAGGTCAGATCTCGAATCCTATAATTCTTGAAATATTGATGTGCTTTCTATAGATCTTGCCATGCTGAATGTACTGCACTTTGAATCGTTGATTTTCATTGATAATTGAATGAGGTCTTGTGATTTTAAGTTTGATAACCAAAACTTCTTTCGGTCGATCCGTCCATGTTAGTTAAAATTAGGTTTAATTAATGTTAGATTGTTGATGTGCATGCTAAGGCGAAGCCAATGATATGTTGTTTGTTGATTTTGGTGATGGTTTGTTCTTGAGCTGGATTTTGATGAAGAACATGATGAATGCGCCATGAACCCTAACTTTTGCGTTGCCAGATCGTGTTCGATCCATATATTCGTGTATTTGCATGTGTTTCGTGTTTGTGTAGCCATGCACCAATCGCTGCATGCCACCTCATTTAGTTAAACGTGGCGTTTCAGACAGCGCGCGCGTATTCAAACTCGAACAAGGTTCGATCCTTGCCGCCAGCAGTTTCTCATATGGCTTGGCATTTTTTCTATTACATGCTTCCATCTTTCACATGCTTTCATTCACCTTTTTTTAATTTTTCTTCACACTTAAAAATTCATAACTCATTCAATATTTGTCCAATTAATATGAGATTTTTTCCATGATGATCCTTGCCGTGTCTACTATTTTTTGATGATTTTTGTGGAAATTGTGCACGTGTGGATTTCTGTTTTGGTTAGAGAATGTTGATACATGTCATTTGTTGCACCTTGCTTACTATTTTGCTCATGAAATGATGATGTTTAATCCTATGAGGCTGAAATTTTATATGTATAAACTAGATACCTTTAGGAGCAATTTGGTATAAAGATTGTGATTTTTGCATTCCTGGTTTGTGAGATATGATATGATCATTGGAGGTGTGATAATGTGTGTCACACCATTTCTTGTCCACCTTCTTGAATTTCATTACCATGCCATATGAACTTGAATTGATCTGGATTTTTGCATGAAGATACTTCTGGATGTTAAGTTTGAATGTGAATTTTCCTGCAATTTTTGAATGCATTTCCTATTTGTTTGAGAATTTCTCCCCTGTTTGACCAATTGTGAACTTTTTGTGAGTCATGATCTCATATGTTTTGTGAAATTCTTGTGGTTTATTGGATGAACTTGAAATTTGGCATGTGTATTCTAGACATCTTGAAATTTGTCATGGATTTGATTTGGTTCATTTATCTTATGCCAATCCTATTTTATGCTTGCTTGAAGTTGGTGCATGTTTTGGTGCCTTGTATGAGCTTGTTTGAGTATGCTTTCATTTGATGATTTTAATTGACTTGCTTCCCTTGGTCCAAATGCCTTGAAATTTGGTGTGTCGGTCATGTTATGAATGCTGTTTAACCATGAATTTTTTGAGGATTTATTGAAATGTTTGTGAGTTGATTTGAATTAGATCTTTCTGTTGGGTCCTATGGGGTTCTAAATTGCATACTTTGTACTCTTTGCTTCATGAAATGATGTTGGTTGATGATATGAATGTGAGACCACTTGGATTTGATTCCTAATTGATTAATCTTGATTTTTGATAAGTTTCATGTTCTGTTTTGGTTTATTGCTCCCATTTTGACCCTAGTCTTGTACTAGTGGTTTGTGCTCTCACATTTGGGCTTTGTTTCAGGTCAAAGAGCAGAATTGCTTATGCTTGGTGATGTACACTCAATTGGAGTTGGTTTATTGCTTGTTTATGACTAACTTGAGTTTGTTTTGTAGCCATTGAGACTTAGGCTTGTGCCTTGTGGCTTGCACATTTGTGCATTGATGCTTGTTATCTGTTTGTGCTGTGGACTTGTAATTTTCTGTTTGTCTTGTGTTTGTTTGAGTACTGATTATGTTTGATTGATTTCAGGTACCTTAGTTGCTATAGTTCCTTGAGAACTTGCTTTTGCTTTGCTTGCTATAATGATCTCTTCTCCATGTAGTCTGGAAGATCTGGCCTGTTACTTGGCCAGGCACCTGTCTGAAGTCCTCCTTAAGAGGCAATGCTTGTGCTTGTTTATTTTTGTCCCCAAGCAGGAAAAGACCTTTGATAAGGCAATTGGCAGATACAAGAGATGTGTAATCCATCTCCTGCTATTCAGTTGAGTCATCCCTTTGCTCACACCACTGTGTTGATGCATTGTGGATATTAACCCAAGATCCATGTACAGTTGTACAGTTGAGTCAGTGTCATAAGTGTAGAAGGGTTCCCATTTTCTGAACCCACACTTCATTGTTTGAAGCTCTCCCAGGCCAGGGATAAGAGCTGTGAAGTCTTATCTTCACTCACCTTTCATCTGCTTCACCCTAACTCTCAATGTTAGGGTTAAGAGCTAACATCGCCCTGATACAGTTGGCTTGCCTTTGCAGCCTAACCTTTGTTTGAGCCCCACTTTGTGTGTATATAGTGTGTGCTATTTATGATTGTTTGCTTTGTTGTGCCTGTGCTTTAGGATAGCTTGCTCCCTGTGCAAGTTAGATAGAAACCTTGACTTAGGGATGATTTGCATGATAACATCTAGGCTCGAGTTAGTCTCCCTAGTTGTGTCTCCCTTTTGTATTTGGTTAGGCTAGTCCTTTGTCCCTGCGTAGGGGAACTACGTCGCCCTGATCCTCATACCAGATGAGGTACGTAGGCAGGAGATGAGCTGATCTCTCCGGGCGCCCTTTTTGTTTTGTCTTTGTGTGTGTTAGGAGATGGATGTAAGACCAGCGATTGGCATTCCGTATCCTTTTGTTGTGTGCTTGGAGTCCGATGTAAGTCCAGCGATTGGCATTTGGTTTCCAGTGTGGGTGTGTTTTGGTCCGGAATCTGATGTAAGTCCAGCGATTGGCATTCGGATTCCATGTTTGCCTGTTTGTGTGGAGTTTGACGTAAGTCCAGCGATTGGCAGTCGATTTCCTGTGTGGTTTTGGTCTTGCGTGCGTTAGCCGAGCTACGAGTGCTCTGATTCTTCTTCGTCCAAGAAGATACGTATGCATAGGATGCGACATCCTAGCGAGCATGTTTTCCCCCAGTCCGAACTACGTCGACTCTGATGTCTATGCCTGATAGACTACGTAGGCCCAGGATGCGATATCCTGCCGAGTCAGTTTTGTTTGTTTTCTTGTGTCTCTTCCAGCCAGTGTGTGTTTGTTTATTTGAGCAGTGTTTTAGCAACCATATTCCTTCCTTTTGTGCGTGGATCCCGTCGAGTACGACGGATGCGTAGGGGTGCTAATACCTTCCCTTCGCATAACCGACTCCCGATCCCATTCTCTTTGGTCGCGAGACCATGTCTTTTCCAGGTTTACTCTGAGCGTTTCCTTTCCCTCTTTTGGGATAAATAACGCACGGTGGCGGCTGTGTTGTTCTTGTTCTCCCGCCGGTTTTTCGCGTAATGCGACAATATGGTACAATGAACCAAACTCCTAAGACATACCACACACAAAACGAAAAAGATGAAAGGATGGACCTATCTCATCCATACTTGTATTGGTTCATCTAACACAAGGTTATTGATGAACCAATTAGACTTAGGATCTTGAGATTTCATTGGTCAATGAAAAGGATGGGAGAGAATGGAATTGAAGATGAAGAGGGAGAAGAGATAGGAGAAACACAAATTGGTCATGGGAGGAATTTTATCAAATTAAAATCATTCATTCATTTTGGGAGATGAAATGTAAATTTCATCAATCCCCTAAATCCAATGATTTTAACTCAACAAAAGTCAAATCAACCTTGACCAAGGCCCAAACACATAGTCAATCATCACAAGTCAATAAAAATGGCTCAAC
The DNA here is from genome assembly GCF_024323335.1 of Lathyrus oleraceus. Taxonomy (NCBI): domain Eukaryota; kingdom Viridiplantae; phylum Streptophyta; class Magnoliopsida; order Fabales; family Fabaceae; genus Lathyrus; species Lathyrus oleraceus. The sequence goes on from NC_066581.1 coordinate 408,182,002, forward strand.
ATAATTTCTACACAATTAATCAATTAAAAATCAAATTAAAAATGCATTTAAATTAAATTTAGTTTGGTCAAAACTTAAAACCTCTTCAAAACACCAAATAAATGGCCAAGAGATTTATCTTAGGTCAAAAAAGGCCAAAGGACCCTAGACAAAAAAATTCATAATTTTTGAAAGGTCAGAAGTATTTTTAAAGAATTAAAAAAATGCACAAAAACAATTAATTCATAAAAAATATCAAAATAATCTAAAAAATAATTTTAATTCAGAGGAAAATATTTAAAGATTTTTGGTGAAAGTCCCATATTTTTTAGATTATAAATGTAATTGATATGAATTAATTAAAATAAATGGATTAAACATAAAAATAAAAAAACAAAAAAAAACTAGGGCCACAGATCTCCCTCATTAATTGAGGTGGCAGATCTGATGGCCAAGCGCGCGCGTTTCACAATGGTCCTTAGTCAATGCGTTGTAGGCTTGGTAATCAGAACCAAAGGTTGTGATTAAAACATTTTAAATGGATCATGTGGCTGAGATGTATGACAACACATCACCGGAGCTAGGTAGGGCATGATCACCATTAATCTATCAAGTTCATATCTAGGGCTTAAGCCCCGCATGGCTAAGAGAACAACCAAGGAAGGATCCACAATGTCTCTAAGCATCATATATGAGTCCCAATTATCTTTACATGTTATCGTGATCAATATTTCTTCAAGAGTTTGAAGTTGTTTTGCCTTGGAAACCCTGGTTTGTCTGGGTATCTTGAGTAACTTCTTCAACAAGCTTCCTCACCAATTGATCCAATTTCTCAAGGGACACTTCAAATTTCATCATATTATGCATGTATGATCTACCATGAGCCTAAAAAGTCAAAAGAATTGCAAGTTAGCAAGTTAGTTGATGGTGGTTGGCCAAATGAATTCATCTGATCAAAACTGGGTCTCCCTAGACCCTATCTCCTACAATTTTGATCATATGAAAATGCTTAAGAGATAAAAGTTACTCTAAATGACATTACAAACAACTTTCATGTTGAGGTCTAGAACTAAGTTTTCTTGGAAAGTCATTTTCTATGTTGAAACATTATAGGTCATTTTGTTTAAACCCTAATTTGAAAGTCAATTTCCCAAGGCCATAACGTGCTCAATTTTTATGAGATGAAATATTTCAAAGTTGCACAACCAAATTCATGATGTCTACTTCAATTTGGATGTTTGGAGTGAGAGCTAAATCAACGTTTATGAGCATGTGATATGAGGATACATTATAGGTCATTTTGGACCAATACCATTGAACAAGTGATTTTCCTCAACTTCAAAAATGCATAACTCACTCATTCTAAATCCAAATGATGTCAAATTGGTTACCATTTTGAAGGTATTTGAAATAGATAAAACTTTGATACAAACACATTTCTCATTTGGAGATCACATAAAAAGTTAAGCAAGGTGGAATAATGAAGTATATGACTTGACACTTAGAAAATATTTCAACATGTTGAAATTTCCAAACTTCCACCTTAAAATTCACCATGATACAAGTTCCAAATGGAAAAGTGTTCAACAGAAGAGTTGTTCCTCTTGATCTAAGCTTTCTAAAGAGTCCTAATTCATTCATTTTGGTTGAAGTTTGAGGGGTCTGTGCATGGTGTAAACGCAGCTGTATCAGTTGGCAAGATTCAAGCTTCAAATGACCATTTGCTTTGCCTTGCCATTAAAGCTTCATTCAGACCTCAGCACAGTTGGTTTTGGACTTTATTGAGTTGCTTCATGGGCTTGTACACACGCATGCAAGCATGAACATGACATTGCTAAATTTGGACAAAATTTCAAGTCTGCAAATAACATTCCATTTTGCTATAAATAGAGACCCTATGTGCTCATTTCAAAGGACCCTTGCGCGCCGCGCCAACTTTGCCTCCATACTTGAAACCTTCACATTTGAAAGGAAAACTTGATAATTTTCACTTGAAAATTGAGTTTGAATCTCACTGTTTGGAGATTCAAAAACTCTAGGATCCAAAGCTTTGTACCAATCCTAAGCCACTTCTGTAAGCTATTGGAGCAAGATCAAACATGAATTGAAGCAAGAGAGATCAAGTTTTGCACAACATTGAAGGTATATAACAAATGTTTTCTTCTCTTCGATTCTCACTCAATTCTCATCAATCCTCTTGGATCTTTGGTTGTCTGAAGTCCTACCAATGTAGGCAAGAATATTGAGTTGCTTTGAGGTCAAATCAAAACAACTCAGTTGAGACACCTCAAAATTCAACTCCACATATCTCTCTATATATCTGGAGTTAGTTAAAATTGAAGTGATATTCGTGATCTACGCCATTTTATCTTTCAGATCATGTCCTCCTTTTTCATTTAAGTCATGGTGATGATTGAACCAGTCCGACCAGGGTCATCAGAGAAGATGATCGGCCTTTGGCTCCAGCAGTGATGTTGCATGGTTCAGAACCATTGATGTGTCTTAAAAAGTTTTAATCTGAGGCGTCCAAAGTTATTACCACGCGTGTGGCACATTTGACCTGGTGTATGGTGGAACGCGCGCTCAAATTCACTTGATATGTCACCGCATTTAATGAGGGAGATCAAGTGGTTCACGTTTATTTTTTATTTTTTATTATTTTAATTTTTATTCCTTTGATTTTCATTAATTCATAATAATTTTAATACTGATCCAAAATATATGAGAGTTTCACCAAAAAAATTTTAAAAAAATCCTCTTTCATATTTTGAATTAAAATTATTTTTTGGATCATTATTAGTATTTTTTCATGATTTAATTGATTTTGTGAATATTTTTAATTGTTTAAAAATACTTTTAAGTTTCCAAAAATTCTGAAATTTTTTCTCCAAGGTCGTTTGACCTTGTTTGACCTATGATAAATCTCATGACTATTTCTTTGGTGTTTTGATAAGGTTTTAGGAAATTGACCAACCATATTTAATTTAATGTATAATTTTAGTATTTTTAATTGAATAAATGCCAAATAATTGTATGGAGCCATTTTGATTGACTTTGGAAGTTTGACTTGTGTTGTTGGGCCTTGGTCAAGGTTGATTTAACTTTGTTAAATTAAGATCATTGGATTTAGGGGATTGATGGAATGTACATTCCATCTCCAAAAATGAATTAATGATCTTAATTTGGTAAAAGTCCTCCTTTGTCCAATTTGAGTTTGATCCAATTCCCCTCCCTCTTCATCTCATTCCTCTTCTTTATGCATTCATGTCATTAGACCTATGATATCTCAATATCCTAAGGCTAGTTGATTGCAAAATCAACATAAGTATGGATGAGATTAGGTTCCCCATTTTGCATATTCTTTTTGTGTGTGGTATGTTTCATGAGCATAGTTCACCATACTATGTATCTAACATGCATTAACACCAAAATTCTATTGCCCAACCTCAAATAGGTGTGACTTCTACATAAGTCCAATTACGATTGCTTAACATAGCGCTAAATTTTTGACACAAAAGGCATAACATTCTAGTTAGTGAGATTATAAGTCTCCCATCTTTCATGGTATTGTATGGAAACTTAGCCTTTTTTCCTTCCTTTGGAAGACATCTTGGTTCAAGGATCCATGCTTGTGATAAGTGGGTTGAGTGTTCTCTAAGGAATGACTTAAAAAAGCAAAAGAAATACTAACTCCTAACTCATTAACAACTAACATTTAATTTCAAGTCATTTACTTTCAATGCACTTTATTTTTAAGCCTTATTCATTTGAAATTATTCATACCATTTTAATTGTTTATGTTAATGTCATTTTCACTTTGTCCACTTGGACCATATTTTGTGATATATTTTGTTTGTGTTTGTTTGTGTGGTCTTTGACCATTAATGTACATAATAAGAACAAAAATCCTAAAAAATATCTTGTGTGGACTGTTGGTTTGATCTGAGACAATTGGAATTAGAATTTAGGCAACACTCCCTATGCAAAGGACTTGACCAATGCCAACTTTCATGTAACCTAGTGTTTGTAATTTGAAACTTCATCTGATACATCATTGAAGATCCATTTGAGTTCATCTGCAACATGATCATTGTGAAGCTGTTATTTTGAACCTGTGACGTGTGGCATTATGGAATTCATCTGCGATATGGGCAAATTTGAAGAAGATCATGGAGTTGCTAAGTTTGGATGTGGCTATCTTTATTTGATGCCTTGCTCTTAAAGTTGATAATTTTATGCATTGTTTGTGGCTTGATTCTAATGTCCAAGGGAATTTGGGTTTCTATATGACATTCTTGCATATTGGATTGCAACCCATTGGTCAAATCTTTTCAACTCTTAACTTTTAAATTTGTGCTTAGGATTCCCGTCATCTCTTCCTCACTTCGTTAATTTCAAATCTCTCCATCATTTTAAAAACTTCTTTGCTTGTGCATGTCTTTCTAAACTTAGACCATATTGTAAACTAGAAACTTTGGCCTTATGCCATTGCATTTGCAAACTTCTTTTCTCAACCAAACTTGTAAATATACTTAACTATACTTGACTTAAAGTTTTCAAAAGCCAAAAAGAATTAACTCATTCAAACCATTTTTAGGCTTTTGTGCCTTTCAAACCTAATTTTTGTTAAAAGCAATGCATCCACTTTGAAATTTATATCATGAACTACGAGGTTTTGATCCCTCATTTTTATGTTGGTACGTAGGCACAAGTTCGAAGGTCTTGTCAAACACAAAAATATAATTAATGAATTCTTTTCTCATCCCCCCATTCTATTTTCTTGCAAACATCATTTGTACAAAAACACGTATGCACCCAAGAAAGGGCTCCCTAGGACACTTTGGGTGCTAACACCTTCCCTTTATGTAACCAACCCCCTTACTTGTAATCTCTGGAATTTTATTAGTTTTGATTTGAAAACTTCTTATTTGTGGGTTTTGTTTGTACTTTTCCCTTTTCCCTAGCAAATAATAAAAGCGCGGTGGCGACTCTTGTTATTTGATGTCTTCCTTATCCATAGCTTGATGATCATGAATTTACCGCTACCGAAATTAAGTGGCGACTCTGCTGGGGAGTAGTATCTAGTGGGTTTAGCCTACTTTTGTGTCTGTATATATTGTACATTTGATGTATGTATATTTGTTTGTGTGATATAATCTACTTGTTGTGCTAGGTGATCTCTGAGTGGTGAGATAAGTTCTAACCCGAACTTGAGTGCAATTAAGATAAGAGGATGGTATAGTCATGTTCGACTTGTGTGGAGTAGTCCTAACAAGTTGGCTTGAGACCCATCTGCTCAGTGGAGACCCTTTTGGATTTGGAAATGTCACACAAGTATTTATGGTTAGGCATTATTATCTCTAATTTGGGGTCCGAGAAGCTGAGGACCGTAGAACATTTAACCCCTATTGGCCTATTTAGGACGTAGTGCGGAGTCTGTTTAAGTGTAGACTTGATAACAGTTATTACACGATACTACACTTAGACGAGTTTCTCTTGAGAATATTATGGGTTGATGAGTCATTCATCCTAACCTGTACTATCCGATAGATGGAATTAAGACTCTGGGAACTTTTTAGAACATGATCTACATGTTTTTATCCTTTGCTCACTGCTTTGGGACGATTCTTACCTAGACTCCATGCTCGTGACTCACAATAAACCCTTGATTCTTGGTTGATCCAATCGAGTCTTGTCAAAATCAATGGAACTTGGGTGTTGATAAGGTGAAAACTATAATCCACCAAAATGGATGATTGATCTTGACAATGACTTGATTCATCCCTTGAACTTTGTTTGCCTTGTGTGTGATCCCTTATTTGCGATTGTTGCATTCATGCATTCATGCGCATCATAACATTCATCACTCGAAAATTTCAAGGAACTGAGGTATTATTTGCAAATATTTTCAGACCATGGATTATGGACGAAGGAACACTCAGAAGTACAGTTTCAGATGTCCCGACTTGAAAGAGTTAAAGAAGCTAGCATCTTGTATATTAGATCCCTTGGACTTCAAACAATGTCATGGGAAGCTTCTGCCCATTTTGTCTACTAATGTGGTTGAAGGGATTTTGAGATTGGTTGTGCAGTTCTATGATCCTCTCTACCGTTGCTTCACTTTTCCTGATTATCAGCTAGTGCCTACGTTGGAAGAGTATGCCTATCTCTTGGGAATACCTATGTCTAGCAAAGTGCCATTTAGTGGATTGGAAGAGATTCACATATCTCATATCATTGTTGAAGCTCTTCACTGGAAGAAGTCTGAGATAGAGGCTCATTGGGTGAAGAAAGGAGGATTGTTTGGCTTAACTTCTGAATTCCTTATCAAGGAAACTACTGCCTTTTCTTAAGCCGGTAGTGTGGACGCCTTCGAAGCTATCTTTGTGTTGCTCATCTATAGATTAGCTTTGTTCCCTAACATTGATGGTTTTGTTGATGTTAACACCATTAGAATTTTCTTGATTGGGAATCATGTGCCTACTTTATTGGGTGATATGTATTTCTCTTTACACCTGCTTTTGTGGTGAACAAACAATATCTACCGTGCTCTCAGAGACTTATGTCTCTCACCAATGATGATATAGTTTGGTATGATCCTTCTTTGAGCAGTTTAGAGATTGTTGATTATTATGGAGAATTCTATAATGTTCCTCTCATTGGTACATAAGGAGGAATTAACTACAACCCTGCTTTGGCTCTTCGTCAACTTGGGTTCCCCTTGAGAGACAAACCTAATAACACTTTATGAGAAGGACTTTTCTATCAAGAGGGTAAAGATCCCCAACATTTGAAGCAGAAGATTGTGCATGCTTGGAATAATGTGCATATGAAAGGAAGATCCGAGCTTGGTCTGTGCAATTGTGTAGCTTTGGAAGCTTACACTCTTTCGGTGAAATAAAGAGCTTTGGAGTTGAAGATGCCTTATCCTTGTGAAAGACCTATGTCTATGGATGTGGTTGAGCCATTAACTCTCCCTAACCAAGACGTAGAGGAGTTGGAAGACGCACTCGCTAAGATGAAGCGAGATAAGGATATGTGGGAAGAGCGTTTCCATTCTTTGAGAAAAAACATTAGGACTTGCAGCTTGAGTCTAAGGACAAAGATGCACTTATGGAGCTTCTTGAAGATTGAGTGACAAAAAGACGGAGAGAGCCGGAGGTTTCATCTTCCTTTAGCATGCCTCAGCCTTTTGTTGCTTGGAAGAAGATTGTTGATCAGCTTGTCTTCAAGAAGACTCAAATGAAGGCTTCTTTTGAGACCGAGATCCAACACATTCGAAGGAAGTACGCGCCTTCATCCAGATCTTCTGACGTTGTTGTTAGGGATCCTTAGGATGACTAGTCTCCTTTTCTCTTGTATTTTTCATTTGGTTCCTGAAATTGTATTCAGTGTAATCCTTCCAATTATATGAATAAAAGATATTTTTATGGTCATATCAAATTGTTGCAATTATTGTTATATATATATATATATATATATATATATATATATATATATATATATATATATATATATATATATATATATATATATATATATTTGCAAATAATATAGTAAGTTCCTTGAAAATAAAAATAATCAAGCATTGCATTTCATGCATCATTTGCATAAGCAGGTTTCTCTTTCGCCAGATGTCTCATTGGTGTTTCTTCCGTGCTTCAGCCAAGCTGACTCATCGGTACAATACTCACGCCAATCACTCCATGCATCATTTGCATAAGAGGGTTTCTCTTTCGCCAGATGTCTCAAAGATGTAGAAGATTTTCCAGTTGGTAAGAAAGTGGAAATGCCTGTAGTAGATCCAGTTAGTGCTCCAAAGCGTTAGTTTGGTGAATCCAACAATTTGAAGACTAATGATGATGATGAGGTACTTCGGTTGATAAAGAAAAGTGAGTTCAATATGATGGAGCAACTGGTCCAAACCCCCTCAAAGATTTCAGTACTGTCTCTACTTATGAATTCATAAGCGCATAGAGAAGCACTGCAAAGAGTTCTAGAGCAAGATTTTATGGAACATGATGTTACAGTGGATCAGTTTGATCATATTGTAGCTAACATCACTTCCTACAATAATCTCAGCTTTTGTGATGAAGAACTCCCTAAGGAGGGTAGGAATCATAACTTGGCTTTGCATATCTCCATGAATTGCAAAGATGACACTTTATCCAATGTATAAGTTGACACCAGATCCTCGTTGAATATGTTGCCGAAGTCAACATTATCAAAGTTGTCATATCAAGGAGCGCCTATGAGATATAATGGCGTAATCGTCAAAGCTTTTGACGGTTCGCGCAAGACTATCATTGGTGAAGTGGATCTTCCCGTGAGATAGGTCAGAGTGACTTCCAAATTACTTTTTAAGTAATGGATATCCGTCCGGCCTACAGTTGTCTGTTGGGAAGGCTATGGATCCACGAGGCAGGAGCTGTTACCTCCACATTGCATCTGAAGCTCCAATTTGTCAAAAATGGGAAGTTAATCATTATTGGCGGAGAGAAGGCATTATTGGTTAGCCACCTGTCATCTTTCTCTTATGTTGAAGCTGAGGATGAGGTTGGAACTCCGTCCCAAGCCTTATCTATTGCTGTTAAAAAGAGAGTTGGAGCACCTATGTCCTCATTGAAAGATGCAAGGAAGATTATTGAAGAAGGAATTATTGATTAGTGGGGACAAGTGGTAGAGGTCTCCGATAATAAGAATAGGACTGGTATGGGTTTTCAGCAAAGTTCGTCAAATGCTAGATCAGAGGATATTTAACTCAGCTTCTGTAGCGAAGGGTTCATTCATGATAATAAACAACACTTAGTTGTTATGCTAGAGGACGATGAAGAGGAAGACTGCACCAATTTTGTGACGCATGGAAAAAATTGCAACAATTGGAATGTCGTTGATACTCCTGTTATAATGCATCGATCTAAGTTGGTTTCTAACCCCATTTAATACAATGATCCTTCTCCTTCTCCAAATTTTGAATTCCCTATGTTTGAGGCTGAGGAGGAAAGTGATGAAGAAATGAGTAATGAATTGTCTTGTCTTCTTGATCATGAAGGAAAAGCCATTCAGTCATTCGAAGAGCAGATTCAACTAGTCAACTTAGGATCCGAGGATGATGTGAAGGAAGTCAAGATTGGGTCTCGACTATGTCCAAATGTTAAGAAGGTATTGATCGATCTTCTCCGAGAGTATTCGAATATGTTTGCTTGGTCCTATCAAGACATGCCTGGTTTGGATTCTGAGATTGTGGAGCATAGATTGCCGTTGAAGCCAGAATGCCTGCTAGTCAAACAGAAGTTAAGGAGAATGCATCACGATATGGCAGTAAAGATCAAAGAAGAAGTGCAGAAGCAGATTGATGTCGGTTTCCTTGTGACCGCTGAATATCCGCAATGGGTGGCCAATATTGTGCCTGTACCGAAGAAGGATGGAAAAGTCCGCATGTTTGTTGATTACATAGGTTTGAATAAAGTTATTCCGAAAGATTATTTCCTTGTACCACACATTGATATGTTGGTAGACAATACAACTAAATTCAAAGTCTTTTTGTTTATGGATGGATTTTCCGGGTATAATCAGATTAAGATGGAACCCGAAGATATGGAGAATACCACATTCATTACACCCTGGGAACATTATGTTATAGAGTGATGCCTTTCGGTTTGAAGAATGCTGGTGCAACTTACCAAAGAGCAATGACTACTCTTTTCATGATATAATGCATAAAAAGATTGAAGTCTATGTCGATGACATGATTGCTAAATCTATTGATGAGGAAGAACATGTTGAGCATTTGTTGAAACTATTCCAGCGTTTGAGGCTTTTGTTGAAACTCCGCTTGAATGCCAATAAGTGTACTTTTGGTGTTCGTTCTGGTAAGTTGTTGGGCTTTATTGTCAGCGAGAAGGGTATTGAAGTTGATCCTGCTAAAGTCAAAGCAATACAAGAGATACCCGCACCCAAAATTGAGAAGCAAGTCAGAGGTTTTCTCGGCCGTTTGAACTATATATCAAGATTCATTTCACACATGACTGCCACATGTGCGCCTATATTCAAGCTTCTTTGGAAGGATCAGTCTTGTGATTAGACCGAGGATTTCCAGAAAGCTTTTGACAGTATCAAAGAGTACCTGCATGAGCCTCCGATTTTGTCTCCGTCTATTAAAGGAACATCGTTGATCATGTATTTGATTGTGCTTGAAGATAGTATGGGTTGTGTTCTTGGCCAGCAAGATGAGACTGGAAAGAAAGAATTTTCAATTTACTACCTCAGTAATAAGTTCACCGACTGTGTGACTCGGTAATCTATGCTAGAGAAGACTTGTTGCACATTGGCGTGGGCTGCTAAACGTCTGCGTCAATACATGTTGAATCATACCACTTGGTTGATATCCAAAATGGATCTAATCAAGTATATATTTGAGAAGCCTTCTTTAACGGGAAGAATTGCCCGTTGGCAAATGTTGTTATCAGAGTATGATATTGAATACCGATCTTAGAAAGAAATCAAGGGTAGTGTTTTGGATGATTATTTGGCTCACCAACCTATTGAAGATTATGAGTCAGTACAATATGATTTTCCTGATGAAGAGATCTTGTACTTGAAAATGAAAGATTGTGATGAACCATTGGTTAAAGAAGGGCCAAAACCTGGTTCCCGTTGGGGCATGGTATTTGATGGAGTTGTTAATCAGTATGGTAATGGCATTGGGGCAGTGATTGTCACTCTTGCTTAAAAGCTTAGAGTGACAAATTACAACCTACAAATCAGACCAATTCAATCATCTATGGATGAATTGAATGGCTTACAAGTCTCACGACTAAATAAAACACAAACCCTTATATTCTCTCAATATTTTGCTCAGTATTGGTTGTGTGTTCAATCAGGTTTTCCAAGTCCCTTTTTATAGAAGCTTTCAGTTGGGCTTGGACATCTTGAAAACCCTAAAACTATTTTCAAATTAAATCTTCTCATAACAGCTGGTTAGATCTCTTTGGAAAATAAGTAAATCAGGTTGTAATTAATGATTGAATGCGCCTGCAAATCAGATCTTCAATCATACATAAATTTCCATTAAATGCGCAATCACATAACACATAACATTCACCCTGAATGCTCTGTGTACAGGATGTCATGACATCGGGTCTGACATCCTGGAACAATCCTGCATAATTCCATAATTCCTTTTATAATTTCTAGCAGGTATATAATATCAGATGTTATGACATCGTGAAACAATCCTGCATAATTATGTTTTCCATTTAAACTCCAGCAGGTACATAGATATCTTATGTTAAGACATCACATACAACATCTTGTGAACACTCTTTGTTTTACCAAAATTGCTGCCAACACTTAGAACCAACACAAGAGTTGTCCATAAGTCCACGTAATGTGTTCACTTTTGTTTGAAAACCCTTCTCCCATGCCAAAAGGAGAAGTGATAACATTGTTGGCACATTAATGTAATGATACTCATTCAGTAATTACATGTTAAATGTTTGTTTTTCCAAATTATTTTCACTTTTTTCTTTTTGTATGAAATTGGTGATCACAAAAAACCCTAAAAAGAGAATAAATTCAATCTTTTCATCTGCATAATGATTTGCCTTGTTTGAATTCTAAAATCTTTTTTATATCCAAAATCATTATGTAGGTTGATCAAACCCATTAAACATAATGATCCAACACCATCTCCCAACTTTGAATTACCTGTATTTGAGGCCGAAGAAGATGATGTTGAAGAGATTCCTGATGAGATCACCCGTTTGCTTGAGCACGAAGAGAAGATCATTTAGCCGCATCTCGAGAATTTGGAAACAGTCAACTTGGGGTCTGAAGATTGTGTTTGCGAAGTGAAGATTGGGGAACTCCTTGAAGATTCTGTCAAGAAGGGATTGATTAATTTGCTACGAGAATATGTCGACTTCTTTGCCTGGTCGTATGAAGACATGCCTGGTCTGGATACTAATATCGTGCAACAGTTCTTGCCTTTGAAGCCTGAGTGTGTGCCTGTAAAGCAGAAGCTCAGAAGAACTCATCCTGATATGGCAGTGAAAGATGGAAAAGTCCAGGGTTTCTGGTGACTTCTACATATCCTCAATGGGTGGCCAATATTGTGCATGTGCCTAAGAAAGATGGAAAAGTCCGAATGTGTGTGGACTATAGAGACTTTAATAAAGGTAGTCCAAAGAGATGAAGTTTTGTGATCATTTATGCATAACATGTTAATTTTCCATGCACAAGCTAATGTATTGCCATCTGCACATCCAAATCCATTTGTTTGATGTTCAGCACTCAAATGCAATTGCTTTTGGGCCTCACATGCGCCTGCACAGGCTCATGCATGGAGGACCCAAGTTCATGCACACGAGTTTGATCATGCCTTGCATCAGCTGTGGCTATAAATAGAATGCCTTGCCTTGCTCATTTCTCAACCTGAAGATGCCTGAAACTCTGCTGAACTGATTCCCTAACCTCTCAATCAAAGGAATTCTGAATTTTTTCCTCACTTTTCAAGCTTGATTTTCAACTTCCCTGGTTGATCTTCAGCTACTAATTCCTTAGCCTTACTTCATTGTTACTTCAAGATCAAGCTGCACTCGAGGATTGGACTGGATCAAGCTCTTAAAAGTTGCACTTCAAAGGTTTTCACCATAACTGTTTTCTTTTGAATATCTCTCTTATTATTGTGCATTGCTTGGTTTGGTTGGCATCTCTGAAGTCCTCATGTGAGAGGCAATTGATTTTTCGTTTTAATTTTGAGAATTGGACAACTTCAGATTGAACACCTCATTTTTCAATCTCATATTTCTTCCTCCATAAGAATCTTGAGAAGAAACTAAGGTTACAGGGGTGATGTACATCACCCCAGCTTTCGATTGGTATATGGATCGCGTGCTATGGTTGAGGTTTGAAAACCTGCAACTGGTGGCCAAATTATGGCTTCTCACCGGAGAAGACGGTTGTTTCCACCACCGTCCCCACACGTCCAAACCTTGGCCCTTGGATCCACTCTTCCAGATCTAATCTTGGCTATTGATTTGTTTGACTTTATTTAATTCATTGTGCCACGCTGTTGACTAGTGTTTACCATGCGCGCGCGTTTCCTGGCCATGTGATCAACCACGTCAATTAATGAAGTGAGATCTGACGCCTCAGGATTTTTCTCTTTTATTAATTTCTGTTTTAATTTCTTTTATTCCATTTTATTTTAAAAATTCATAACTTCTTTATTTGGAATCACAAAAATATGGGACCAATTGCAAAAAAAATCTCTTAAATTCTAGTTTCCAAAAATGATTTTTAATTATTTTTGTGATTCCATTTAATATTTTTTGTGAATTATTTCTTTTCTGGTTGTTTTTAATTCTTTTAAAATACTTTTTGATATTCAAAAATGCCAAAAATCTTTTCTTAACATCTTTGAATGATGATGAATCTATGAAAAATATTCTTATCAATTTCTTAATTGATTTGAGACTTATTTGAGATTTTAGTCCAATTATTTTTTTTTTTTTAATTGTTTAAAATTAGTTTCTGTTTTTAAAAAGTGTTGGGAAAATTTGTCAAACCTTCTTTGACCATGTTAGACTTATGATGATCCAATTGGACTTACCAAGTTGATTTGAATTGGATTTGAAGTTTGACCTTTATTTGTTCATTTTATTTTATGTATTATTTTAATTCCAAAAAATACCAAAAATATGTTTGACCTTTCTTGACTTCTCATCTTCATTTCTCTTCTGTTTACCATTGATTGATGTTGATTCCATTCATGTTTGATCAATGTGTTTTGGTTATGTCTTTTGAATTTCAATTTTTGTCCATTCCATTTCCATCTTCATCTTCTTCTTTTTCTTTTGACCAATGAGTTAATGATTGGTGGTTAGCCTTGACATATGAGAGGCTTAACCTTCTTTGATCCAAATAAAATTCATCTTGATCAAAGATCAAGTGAATTTCTTTGTGTCAAAGATAGGTTGCTTCTTGGTCACGCAAAAACCTAAATCCATACAAGGTCATTCTTCTTTTCTTTTGGCATGGCAAGTTGTAGGAGCTTGGCTTACTAGTCATGGTCTCTAACATGTGTTTGTTTGCCTATAGTTTTATTGACCGACCTCAAATAGGTGTGACTACTACATTAGTCCACTTACGATTGCTTAACATAGCGCTAAATTGCCTTATGACACACTAACACTAACTACTAATTACTAACATTTAATTCTTGCAATTTACTTTCATGCAATTTAATTTCTTGCTCATTTATTCATATTATCTTTGCCCTTTGCTTACTTGAGCTCATGTTTATGCTTATGCCATTTGCTTTTTGCTCACTTGAGCACATTATTGTGTATATACTATTGCCTTGTGCTTATTTTGTTTTGTTTGTGTGAACCAATGCAAAAGGAGAAAGGACTTAGAATTAGGACCTTACCTATGCTAAATGGAGTTTCAAGAGAAACTAGGCCTCATGCCTTTAGAATGCTAAAATATGTTGAAGAGCAACTAGGCCTCATGCCTTTAGAATGCTTAACCTTGAAGATGACTTGAAATGACCCCTATTCTAAACTCACTCTTGTCGATTCTTTCTATTGCATTGTGGAACTTTTTGATTTGTGTGTTCTTGTGTGATAGGGATCCTAAACGTGAGCTAATTAGAAGGACCATTGTCATGAGCGTCCAAGACAAGAGAGACAAATCCAATTGGAAAATTCTTAGGAGCTTGATTGATTATTTGCTTGATTGCTTGAGTTGATTGCTTATTGCTTGCTAAGTCCAAAGGAAAGGAGCTCTTGGATCATATTTATGATCTCAAGAAAGGAACTCCAAGTGGTTTATTCTCTTCTCTCATCTTTGCATGTTTAGGACCTAGCCCTTCTCTTCTTCTCTCCACTCTAACCCAAGCCAAACTTATTTTGTGCAAACATTGACATTGTTTCAAAAATTAGAAACCTAGGAACTATGCCTTTGATTTTTTCAAACTCTTTTCATAATACTTATTTTGAATTGAACCTTAAGTCAACTTTGACTTTATTTTGTGAATACTTCTAATTTGTAAATACAACTCACTCAAATTGTCTTTGTGGTTCCAATGGCCACCTTTGCCAAAGCTTTTCATAAACATTAACTATTAGGTTTGAGTTATCATAGAGGTTGATGTAAACCTCACCTGTATCCTTAGTGATTGGACTATAAGTCTTCCATACTTATTATAGGGTGGATCCCTCACTAGTATGTTGAAGCTCTCCTCACATGGTGGATTTGTGGTTTAGGTTGAGTTTTCTCCCTTTGATAACAAAAGACCTTAAGGCTTTTGACCAATCAATTCACCAAGTTATTTTGAGATTTTTACCCTGAACTATGGGGTTTTGATCCTACTTTTTTTGAGATGGTACGTAGGCAATGGGTTTATCCATTCAAACACAAAAATTGTAAATAACTTGTATATTCTTTCCTCATCTCCCCAATCATATTTGCACAAATGTTTTCACAAACACCAACCTACCATACAACATTTGCAAAAAGGGATCCCTTAGAGTACTAAGGATGTTTTGGGTGCTTAAAACCTTCCCATTGAATAACCAACCCCCTTACCTAGATCTCTGACATTTTTATTAGTTTCTGATTTGATAAAACTTCTCGGTTTTTGTTCGCTTTCTAACATTTCCTTTGGATAAATAGAAGTGCGGTGGCGACTCGAATTGTATGATTTACTTTTGATTTAGTCAATAAATCTAAAGGTAACGAATACCCCGCTACAATATGCACACAAGAAAGGGCTCCCTAGGAGTACCTAGGACACTTTGGGTGATAACACCCTCCCTTTGTGTAACCAACCCCCTTACCTGTAATCTCTAGCATTTTATTAGTTTTGATTAAGAAAACTTCTTATTTGTGGGTTTTGTTCGTACTTTTCCCTTTTCCCATGGAAATAATAAAAGCGCGGTGGCGACTTTTGTTATTTGATGTCTTGCTTATCCATAGCTTGATGATCATGAATTTACCGCTACAGAAAGTATTACCATAGAGGAAAAGAATCAGGAGAGACTGACAATCCACAGGAGCATAAATCATTCCGTAAGGAAAACTCATTGGGGAGACGTAGACTGTAGGGGATAAAAGGTTGTGCGTAGGCCTGGCTACGACTTAAAAACTGCTAGGGACACGAGGGTGATTCCATGAAAATCAATCAATGGAAAGAGTCAGCCGGAGATAAAGGGAAAATCTGCAGGGGAGGCGGGTAAATCCGAACAAAACTGAAATGCTCGAACCAAACAAGGGATTGACGACTTCATTGAGGAAATACACACTCAAACTCAACTGGGAAAGAATGAACTTCAACACAGGAGTACCAGAAGTCTATTATCCATTACCGATTACTAGGTAAGAAGATAATATACCCTGACAAAGAGGCATTCATTACAGGTTAGGGTAAACATATAAAGGATGACTCGCCGAGGAAAATGAGGGGTATTCGTTACCGGTTGTTGGGTAAGAACAACCTGCTGGGGAAAATATAAAATAGGATTTACTACTACCGATTACTAGGCAGAAGACCAAAGAGAGGGAATATTCGTCACTAGTTAAAGTGAACATATCAAGGATAGACTTAAAGGGAAGAATATTCGTCATCGATTAGGATGAACATATCGAGGATATACTGCCGAGGAAAAGTAGGAATTATATCTATCAGTTACTAGATAGGATACCTAAAAGAGAATATCCGTCACCGGTTAGGATGAACATATCAAGGATAGACTCAAAAGGGGAAAGCAAGATTTACAACTACCGGTTACTGGGCAGAAGACCGCAAAGAGATGAAAACCCGTCATCGGTTAGGATGAACATATCAAGGATTAACTCTCTGGGAAATGAAATAGGGATTACAACTACCTTTTTACTGGGTAGAAAACCAAAGAGAGAATATTTATCACCGGTTGAGGTGAACATATATGGATAGACTCGAAGGGAAGAATATCCGTCATCGGTTAAGATGAACATATAAAGGATAGACTACCTGGGGAAACATAAAACAAATGCACTAGGGAAAGATATGAGGAAGTAGATTACTTTTACTGGGTATTGGGTAAGAGTAAGGTACTCACAAATCGAGAAGAATATTACCAGTTGCTGGGTAATAGGCTCTCGAGGGACCAAAGCATCTATCTAGGTAAGAGCTAGAAAGAAACAGTCAAACAAAGACTCAACCCGGTGAGAATATAACTCCGGGGGAGTGGTTCCATCCAGATAATCAACTAGGGAGGAAGCTAAAATAATAATCATCCACGAGGAAATAACTCAGTTGGAATGAGAAAGGTTAAACATATTTCTGCTTAAAGGGATGACACTCTACTATTGAGGGAGGACAGACACACTAAATCTGCATGGGGAAGAATAATGTCACCATAGTAGAGGATCATAAAAATAAGGAATCAAAATGAGATAATACTCGGCTAATCTCGACAGGATGGAGGCATCAACTAGAGAAACACTTAGGGATGAACATGAATCATTCATCACTGATCATCCTAGATCATGATGAGGAAGGAGGAAAGATTTGCTAAGGATTTGAATTATCAACTCTGCAGGGATTTTTATGTCAACACCATACAAAATGGGAGGCAACTTTGCATAGGACCAAAAATATTGCTCAAGAATCAGTGTTCGCAGGGATCAGGAGTGAACTCCACTGGGACTTGCGGGAAATAAAATTCGGTGCTGGATCTATGCAAACCGTTGAAAATATGCGCTTACAACTCAGATGGGGAGGCGATTACAAGACTCAGTTGTAGAAACTGAACTATCATTGGGAAGGAAAAAGTGACCAAACCAACTGCTTGGGAAAGACCAACAATATCTCGCACTTTCAAGACTTACCTGTTCTCAAACTGTTGTTGATATTCCTTATTGAAATCGATTGCTTTTTAAAAGTATTTTCTTTTATTATTTTAATAAAAATGGTTTTTATTATTAAAATTTCAGAATCATCATCATGAAAATTCAATTCTATTTAGCTGAAAATTCAATTGGATAAAAAGCTCAACTTTATTTAATAGAATGGTAGTCTGTAAATGACAAAACTCCAAAGATCTTTACAAAAGTTGAAAAATGGTAATTTACATGGAAAAGGGCTACATTGAATACAATGATCATTAATCCTTTCACCGACTTCAATATCCACTGTGCTCTTGGCTTCGGTTGAGAATGATGAATCTGAGTTGACTGACTTGCTCAAGACCGGAGATCAACCGAGTGAAGTTACTTGCCATAATCCCTAATTTTTGCATAAATTACTCCAAGGTGGGGTACTCAATCTATCGGGATAATTTTTTCTGTTTTATGTCTCTAATTTTTTCCTGGATTGCCCTTTCGGGTTTTCAATCCACCGAGACGCTCATTTTTTTCCTAAGCCACCCTTTTGGGTTTTCAACTTAGCAAGGTGTTCTTTTCTTTTTAGGCAAAGTATTTCTTGACTACATCAGCATTCACAGGATGTGTGAACTCTTCACCATCCATAGTCGTAAGAATCAAAGCACCGCCTGAAAAGGCTCTCTTAATAACATATGTGCCTTCATAATTAAGAGTCCATTTGCGCCTAACATCAGATTTGAAAGATAGAATCTTATTGAGCACAAGGTCACCTTCTCTGAACACACGAGGCCTGACCTTCTTATCAAATACCTTCTTCATTCTCTGCTGATATAACTGACCATGACACATGGCAGTCAACCTCTTCTCTTCAATCAAATTCAGTTGATCATACCTGGTCTAACACCATTCAGCTTCAATCAACTTGGCTTCCATCAAGACACGCAGTGATGGGATCTCAACCTCTACGGGGAGCACATCTTCCATGCCATAAACAAGTGAGAAAGGGGTTTCCCCAGTTGAAGTGCGAATGGATGTACGATTCCCGTGCAATCTGGTTCTTGATAAACCTTACAACAACTTGATTGGTCACATTCGCATACGATGCCGCTTCTTCCCACTTTGTGAAGTAGTCAATAGCCACCAGAATAAAACGATGTCCAGTTGAAGGTTTAGGCTCAATAATGCCAATCATATCAATTCCTCACATGGAGAAGGGCCATGGAGAGGAAATGACATTCAACAGTGTCAGAGGAACATGAATTTTATCTGCACAAATTTGACACTTGTGGCATTTCTTCACAAACTTGCAAGAATCAGATTCCATTATCAGCCAATAATAACCCGCTCTCAACATCTTCTTAGCCATAACATGTCCATTAGAATGAGTACCAAAGGAACCTTCATGGACTTCAGTCATCAACAAGTCTGCTTCGCATCTATCCACGCATCTGAGCAAAACCATATCGAAATTTCTCTTATAAAGCACATCACCATTCAGGTAGAAGTTTCCAGCTAATCTTCTCAAAGTCTTCTTATCTTTCAGAGACGCCCCAGGAGGGTAGATCTGACTTTGGAGAAAGCACTTGATATCAAAATACAACAACTTTTCATCTTTGACCTCTTCAACAACAAATACATGAGTTGGCCTATCAAGGTGTATCACAATCATATTGGGAACTTCTTTCCAGAATTTCACCACAACCATAGAAGCCAAAATTGCAAGAGCATCTGCCATCCGGTTTTCATCTCGAGGGATATGATGAAACTCAACCTTTTTAAAGAAAGTTGACATTCTCCTCGCATAATATCTATATGGTATCAAACCGGGTTGATTAGTCTCCCATTCACCTTTTATCTGATTTACAACCAAAGTTGAATCTCCATAGGCGTCAAGATATTTGATTTTGAGATCAATGGCCTCTTCAAGCCCCATAATGCAAGCTTCATATTCAACCATATTGTTCGTACACTTGAAAGTCAATCTAGCTGTAAACGGAACATGAGTGCCTTAAGGAGTAATAATCACTGCCCTAATGCCATTGTAGCGGGGTATTCATTACCTTTAGATTTATTAACTAAATTAAAAGTAAATCATACAAATCGAGTCGCCACCGCACTTCTATTTATCCAAAGGAAAGGTTAGAAAGAGAACAAAAACCGAGAAGTTTTATCAAATCAAAAACTAATAAAAATGTCAGAGATCTGGGTAAGGGGGTTGGTTATGCAATGGGAAGGTTTTAAGCACCCAAAACATCCTAGGTACTCCTAGGGAGCCCTTTTCACAATTTGTTGTAAGGTAGGTTGGTATTTTTGTGAAAAATTATTTGTGCAAACGTGATTGGGGAGATGAGAGAAGAATGTCCAAATTATTTACATTTTTGTGTTTGAATGGATACACCCACTGCCTACATACCATCTTAAAAAAGATTAGGATCAAAACCTCGTAGTTCGGGGTAAAAATCTCAAAATGAAGTTGGTGAATTAATTGGTCCAAAAGCCTTAAGGTCTTTTGTTATCAAAGGGAGAAAACTCAACCTAAAACCATAAATCCACCATGTGAGGATAGCTTCAACATGCTAGTGAGGGGTTAACCCTATAATAAGCATGGAAGACTCATTGTCCATCACTAAGCATATAGGTGAGTATTATATCAACCTCAAGGATAACTCAAACCTAATAGCTAATGTTTACGAAAAGCTTTGGCAAGAAGTGGTCATCGAAACCACAAAAACGATTGAGTGAGTTGTATTTACCAATGAAAAGTATTTACAAAATATGGTCAAAGGTGACTTAGAATTCAAATCAAAATAAGTGTTATGAAAAGAAAGTTTGAAAATCAAAAGCATAATGCTTAAGTTTCTAATTTTGAAAACAAATGTTAATGTTAGCACAAAAGTTTTGGCTTGGGTTAGAGTGGAGGGAAAAAGAAGAATGGCTAAGTCCTAAACATACAAAAGATGAAGGGAGAGAAGTAAAACCACAAATGGAGTTCCCTTCTTAAGATCATAGTGATGATCCAAGTAGCTCCCATCCTTTAGAAAAAGCAAGCAAATAAGCAAATACTCAAGCAATCAAGCACACAATCAAACAAGCTCCGACGAATCTTCCAATGGCTTTTGTATCTCTCACTTTCGATGCTCATTGTAACAACCCAAAATTTGCCCTCCTTATTTACGCATTCATTTTTAGGTCATTTAACATTAGATACATTTCATTTCATCATGTCAATCGGGATTAGCTCCAAGAAGCTTGAACATCATCCAGGACACTTTGTGAGTTCTATTTAGATGATCAGTCAACACAAGGGAAAGACTTGAGTTACTTCCAATAGGGGTCTATTCGTCAGTCAAAACGTTAATCTTGAAGGAGCAAAGGTTTGTTCATGAGCTGTCATGCTCGCTAGGCGAAACCCACGTGTTATGCAAACAAAAACAAAAAACAAAACAAAGAAAAACAAAAAAAAAACAAAACAAAAAAACAAAAAAATAATAATTTAAATTTAAATAATTAAATAAATAAAAGAAAAAATCTCAGACTTGGACCTCTCTCAAAAGCCCACAAAGCCATGAAAATCAGGTTATAAAAGAGGGAGAACAGACAGAAAAAGGAAGAGAAGCAAAACACTCTGAGGTTTCCTTGGAACAAAACCCTGGACTAAACCTTGGATAAAACCTGGAGAGAAACCTAGACAGAGAGAGTGAGAATTAATCTGCAGCAACCTCCAGGCAACTCTGAAAGGTTCATTCTGACTCACACATTTTCAGCTAAAGCAAACCCTAACATTGGTTTGCAAATCCAGTCGTGCCATTTGATTTCAACCGATCTCTCCAATCAGGTTTGCCCTATATCCATCATCTTTATGCCTTTAATTGAAATTCTCTAAATGTATGAGGTATTATGGGTGAATTTGATACCCTTTTGATGCATGTGTTTGACAAGAGGTTTAGGCCTCCTACCCTTGGTTGCTTTTTGTGAATTTTAATGGCATGATTCATGTGGTTACATTTTGATTTTGGGGCAACTCTTGGTTACCCTATTTTGTTTCTCTAACCTGTTTGTTGAGTTTTGTTTTGTGAGGGCTCATATGACTCTTGCAGAGATGGTTTGCCTGGTGTTCCACTTTATTTGTGGGATACCGCCTGGAGGTTTCATTCCGATTACCTGTACTGACTCACTTTCTTTGATGGTGTTAGCTTGGGAGGATCTCAGGGTTTCCTTGTTCCGTTAATTACTGTTACTTCGGATCTTTATCCGTGTGGTACTTTTACATTTTCCCGTATTTTTACCGTTTTCTTAGCTGGAAGACCTAGATAGGAGGCAATGTTTTGTGTGTTTACTTTATGCAGGTTCCTTCGTCTCAGATTTCCCTTTTTGCATGAGCAGCCTTAACCCTACCAACTCATTGATTTTTCTTCTCCTAAGAACACGTTAACCCCTTCTACTACAGGCGAGTAAGTCTCCAAAGGTCGAGCATCCGGTAGATTGCGTAGTAACGTCGTTCGTCCAAAACCCAATCCATAACCCCGTAGTTAGCCGAACTACGGCTTGCTCTGATTCTCATTCCAGATGGGATACGTAGGCATAAGACGCGATGTCTTAGCAAGCACAATTACCCTTAACCCCTAGGTAGCCGAGCTACGAAGACTCTGATTCTCATATTCAGATGAGATACGTATGCAGTGGATGCGACATCCGTGCGAGTCATTTTCTTTTGACCCCTTTTTTTAGTAAATAACACATTAAATAAACTCACACCCTTTAGACAAGAACTACAAAAATGGATCCCGTAGAGTACTACGGATGCGTAGGGGTGCTAATACCTTCCCTTCGCATAATCGACTCCCGAACCCAAGATTTGGTTGCGAGACCCTGTCTTGTCCTTTCCTTTTTCCAGGTTTACTTCGAGCGTTTCCTTTCCCTCCTTTGGGATAAATAACGCACGATGGCGACTCTCCTGTCTTTCTTCGCCGGTTGTTTTTTTTCGCATTCCATTTTTCAGGTTGCGACACTCATGACAATGGTTCTTCAATTTGGCTCAAGTTTTGGATCCCTAGCACAAGAACACATACATCAAAAAGTTCCATAATGCAAACAACGAATGGACAAGAGTGAGTTTAAAGATTAGGTCCTTTCAATTCATCTTCAACATTAAGCATTCTAAAGGCATGAGGCCTAGTTGCTCTTTGACTCCATTTTGCATAGGGAATGTCCTAAAGTCTAAGTCTTTTTGTCCATTTGCAATTGGTTCACAACAATCAAAACAAAATACAAGCACAATAGTATATACACAATTACGTGCTCAAGTGAGCAAAAGGCAAATTGCATTAACATAAACATTGGCTCAAATGAGCAAAGGGCGAAATCGAATGAAATAATGTACAAGAATATTAAATTGCATTAATGTAAAGTGCAAGAATTAAAAGTTAGTGGTCAATAGTTAGAGTTAGTGTGCCATAAGGCAATTTAGCCCTATGTTAAGAAATCGTAAGTGGACTAATGTAGTAGTCACACCTATCTGAGGCCGGTCAATAAAAATATAGGCAACAAACACAAGTTAGAGACCTTGACTAGTAAGCCAAGCTCCTACAACTTGCCATGCCAAAAGAAAAGAAGAATGATCTTGTATTGGTTTAGGTTTTTTGCTTGATCAAGAAGCAACCTATCCTTAATGCAAAGCCATTCACTTGATCTTTGATCAAGATGAATTAGATTTGAATCAAGGAAGGTTAAACCTCCCATATATCAAGGCTAACCACCAATCTTTAACTCATTGATCAAAAAGAAAAAGATGAAGAAGAAGATGAATAAGAATATACATGAATTGAACTTCAAATGAAATAAGCAAAGTACATTGACCAATGATGATTGGGATCAAGGTCAAACCATAGCAAGCAGAAGCAAAATGAAACTTAGAAGTCAAGAAACAAATAAAATATTTTTGGCATTTTTGAAAATTAAAATAATACTTGAATTAAAATAAACAATTAGAGGTCAAACTTCAAATCCATTTCAAATCAACTTTTAAAAGTCCAAATGGATCATCCTAAGTTCCACAAGGTCAAACAAAGTTTGACAAAAAATTTCAGCATTTTTAGAAACCAAAAACTATTTTTAAACAATTAAAAATGAATAAAAAATAACCTAATTGAACTAAAATCTAAAATAAATCACAAATCAATTAATAAATTGATGAGAATATTTTTGATAGATCCATCATCATTCAAAGAGGTTAAGAAAATATTTTTGTATTTTTTGAATATCAGAAACTATTTAAAATGAATTAAAAATAACCAGAAAATAGAAAACTCACAAAAAATAGCAAATGTCAAAATAAAAAATATTAAAAATCATTTTCAGAAACTAGAATTAAAAAGAGAAATAATGCAATTGGTCCCATATTTTTTGGAATTAAAATGAAAAAGTTATGATTTTTTGAAATAAAAGGGAATAAACAAAATAAAAGTGAAAAATCAGAAAATAACCAAAATTCAGGCTCGTTGGATTGAATCTCATTAATTGACCTGGCACATCCAAAGGCTATGGCATGCGCACGCATCATGGACCTAAGTCAACTGAATAACACAGCGAATAAAATAAAGTCATAACATCCAATGGAACTGATTAGATCTGGAAGCATGATCACACGACTCACATTAAAACTGGCAAACGGACGGTGGTGTACACCACCGTCTTCTCCGACGAGCTCAGGGATTCCGGCCAAAGTTGCAGACATGGAAACTTAACTAAATAAAGTGATCCTCATATCATTGGAAAGCTGGGGTGATGTACATCACCCCTGTACCATTGGTTCCTCCTGTAGATCCTCATAGAGAGAGAAATCAAAGAGAGAAAATCATGGTGTTCAATCTGAACTTCATGGATTTGAAAAATTAAAAGCACAATTCAAATGCCTCTGATGAGAGGACTTCAGCCAAGCCAAGAAACACAAGAAACAAGCAAGAATTAGTGAGTTTCGATTGAAAAAAGTTTGAACATCCACGTCTAAAATGTAGATCTATAGAGCATGATTTTTCACAATTCTTGATTGCAGTTTACTCTTGAGGTGAAGATGAAGCAAGGCCAAGGAGATTTAAGTCCAATAACCAACCAATGAAGTTGAAGATTGGATCTGAAACTTTGAAATGAAAGAGAGAAATTCCTTTAGGTGAGGTTTTGGATTCAATTCTGCAGCATCTAAGGCGCCTTCAGGTTGGAAAATAGTGAAGCTGAGCATGCTTATTTATAGCAAAACCTGATGCAAGCAAGGTGAATTCCATGTGCATGAGTGATGAGGGACTCCATGCATGGGCCTGTACAGGCGCATGGATGGCCCAAATCCAATTAATTTGGCAAGCTTAACATCAGCATAGTAGTTTTGGACATGCAGATGAAAGGGAATTGGAGTGTGCAATGAGTTTTCAACTGGTTTCTAAAATTGCACATGATTCTTCATCTCTTCGAAAATGCATCTTCCCAAAATAAAACATGGCCTTATGGGTAATGGTTAGAAAGGTATTGACATGAGGATCAATTGTTATGTTGAACAAAACTTCATTTGGAATTGGTAAATCAATGAAAATTGGTCATAAAGTTCAAGGTGCAAAACATGTGCATGTGAAATTTTCCAAAATGGACCAACTTCAAGCCCTTCTGTTTCAATGATGCAAGCTTCAAATGAAAAAACCTTCAACATAAACGTTGTAGATATTTTCAATGCAATCAATTTGGACTCACATTTTGCATCATATGGATTTTTGATGAGAAAGTTATGGACACTTGAAGTTGGACTTTTTCACATTTCAATGCCTTTGGTCCAAAGTGACCTATAATGTTTTGCATTATCACATGTGTTTCTCTTAGGATTATGAAAATTTGTTCAACATAACAAATGAAGTATACATCTTAAAAATTCCAATTCATTTGATACCACCTGAAAATCATGAAAAATGAATGAGTTATGTCCTTGGGAAGTTGACCCGAAATTAGGGTTTCAGTCAAAATGACCTATAATGTTCTGAAATGGATGATGACTTTCCAAGCTTTAAATCAATTTTGGATGAACATGAAAGTTGTTCATATGGTTCTTAAGAACATTTTTGATCTTGGGGTCATCTCCATTTGACAAACACATCAAACGTTAGGTGTCAGTGGATTTTAAAATATTCAGATGAATTGACTGATCAACTTCTCAAGTCCAAACTTCAAACCTTGATGAACTGATGATTAAGGACACTTAAATAAGCTCAAATATGCATGGAATGATGAATGAAAGAACTTCCCTTGATTGTATTTGATCATGGGTTGAGGTTGCTTCATGAGCAAGGCACAATTGATGCACAAATGAATTAGGGTTTCCTTGGGAAATATCCTCAAGCCCTTTGGTTTGCTTTGATCAAATTGACGAATTGAGATACTTGGGAGGCATATATGATGAATGAGAGCTTTGGGAACCATTGTCATGCTTGCTTTGAACTTCATATGGCCATTCTTTGAGCATAGGGGCCTCCTAGGAGCCTTGGATTTTATGATTGCTCAAGCTACAAAACAAAAGATGTTAGTGACATATTTTTGTGCTTTTGGTTAGTAAACAAAGTAGGAAAAAGAAATAATATACAATTCAAGCATGCTTGGTGGTCTCAAACCAACTCTCACAAGTTCCCACCCAATGGTTAAGGAGCCAAGATGCTATGATCCTTGAGGCAAATGCAATGTGCAATGATATGATGCCATGAGGGATCTTAGGGTCAAAATTAGGGTCTTACAGATGCCCCTATTTAAGGTCATTCTATCCGGATATATGAAGGTTAAAATCTTCGTCTCAACGAGGTAGAATGGGCTTAAATAATAACAAAGAGATGAATTTTGGTCCCTAAGAGACTTCATGATGCAAATGTATGTATGCAAAAGGTAATACTCTGTGGGGATATATGTCCACAAAGGAAAAAGGAATCAGGAGAAACTGAAAATCCATATGAGTAATACATTCATAAATGGGACAAAGACTCTGGGGAGTAAAGGGGAATAAAATGCGTGAGCAGGTCACGACTTGAAATATGCTGAGAGACACGAAGGGATTCCATGAAAATAAATCGATGGAAAGACTCGAGCTGACGCGAAGATGCGTGTATTGGGGAATATGCCAATACAGCAAAACTATCCACAAAGGATACTTCGGATAAAAATCCGGACTCAGGCTGGGAAAATCCACTAAGGGACTCCGACGGGGAATGTCCAAAGAGGACTCAGCTGAGGAAACAAATGAGGTATTACTGGTTACTGGGTAATAAGCTGAAAGAGACATGTGATCCAAACACCGGTATAAGGGTGAGAGAACAACACGCTCGGGGAGAATGAATATCTAAGACCGGTATAAGGGTGAGAGATATCAATCAACCAAATCATCTGAGGAATACCTAGAAGGTATATTTCAACTCAGGAAATCTGACTCCACAGGGGACAAAAAGTCATAATAGGGAGTAGAAGGAAGGAGCACCTGAGATACCTTTTACTAGGCATATAATAGGTGACCAACCGGGCTTGAATTGGGGAATATTTCCAAGACACTCATTATCCGAAAGGAGGGATGAAAAAGCAGACTCGATTACAGTATGGACATTCGGTTCCATAAGGAAATACGAATCTTACTCGACTAGGGAAGACAAAAGACTTTGACTGAAGAGCGCATGAGATATATTATCTATTACCGTCAGAACGTAGATAAAATACTCGCATGGAAGATTATCCACAACCGGTTACTGGGTTAATAAAGGATAAATCGACCGAAAAGAAAGGACATCGGGATACCGGTTACTAGGTATAAAATGATGACCAATCAAAAAGGGGGGAGAAACAATCATTACCAAACAAAGGTAAATGAAAGATGACTCGCCGGGGATAAATTGCTTTATTAGAGAAATTATCTAAGAGATATATCACCGATTACTGGGAGATATACTCAAAAGGGTGGAGGAATATCAAGACCGAATATTGGATAAAGATAACCAACAAAATGGGGATTACATCTACCAGTTACTGGATAGAAAACCACAGAAGAGAGTAACCATCATCGATTAGGATGAATAAAAATCAAGGGTTAAATCTGCAAGGGGTAAAATGGGGTTTACAACTACCAGTATGAGGGTAGACAACCACAAAAATAGGACTTATAACTACCGGTTACTGGGTAGAAGGCCACAGATTCCGCCGGGGAAAAGATGGACAATTACTGGCTACTGAGCATTCATTCATCTAAACTACGGGGAAGTGCAGGGGAAATAACAAGAGTAGTCAATCTAGGAACAAACCAGAGAGACACAATGAACAAAACTCAACCCAATGAGGATATAACTCAGGGGAGAAATTCCATCCCAATACATATTTTGGGAGGAAACATAAATAATAGTCATCCACGAGGACATAACTCAGTGGGGAATATGGAAGAAAGGGTAGACACTTTCTGCCTATGGGGATGACTCTATATGGAGAGATCAAACACCAACATCTGCTTGGGGAAACATATATCACCAAATAGCAGGAGACAACAAACAAAGATATGTAGCAAGGAATGCAACATGAATATCTGGATGTTATAATTATGCATGTATATGCATGGTTTATGTATGATTAATGCTGACAAACAGACCTATCTAACACAACCAGGTCCAAGAATCAATGGACAAACATCTGGTATTGCATCTCAAAAGAGAAAGCCAGGCCCACTGGGGAAACTCCCAATCTGATGGTTGCAGCTAAATACCAGGAAACACTAATCTCTGCAGGGGAACAAGGCCAATACTGAGAATCAAATAGAGTCACTACCGGGAACAAGACAACTGCCAGGGGAACAAGCAGAGGATCACCGGGGATCAGAGAACGTTGTTGGGAACAAGCAAGGGATCACAATCACCAAAGTTGGGGATCTTCCAACAGTATGCAGAGATATGGATAAGATCAGTCAGAGAAATAACTACTGGGGATCTTATCAGGAAGTGATGCAGAATCCTGTGGGGGACAACCACCAAACAGAAGCACATCAAACAATATTCACTTCTATCACGGAAGGAAAAAATCTCTGCTAAGGAGAAGGAGAACCAGTCACTCCGCTGGGGAAGGAATCAACACCTCTTCCTCAGAAGTTCCCACCCCAAACTGAAATCATGAAAAGTCTTGGCTGGGGAGCTAAACACGGATAAGATCCTTCATAGAAGCAACTCTACTGGGGAAGTTGTCTAGGGGAAGGATGAAACTCTTTGGGGAGTAACCACCAATCAAAAGTTCCAAAACTCACATATTTCCTCGTACAGTTGGAGAAATCATCTATGCCGAGGAGAAGAGAAACAACACTCCATCGGGGATAGAAAAATAAACATTTTCATCACCCGCTCTGCTCAGGAAGAATCAACAAACATGCTCTGATCAGACAATTCTACTGGGGAAACACTATTGATGACTGAACCGGAAACAACCTGTACGCAATCAACTGGAGATAACCTGCTGGTGACTGTACTGGGGAGTAAAAATGGGATCAACCCTGTTTAGGAATGAATCAGAGGCAAACCTGCCGGAGATCAATGTAGGCGAATCCACAGGGGATAAGCTACAAACCAAATTTATTGAGAATTCCACTCATGCTGGGGATTTCCGGCTCACTCTGCGGGAGAATTCCAATCTGACTGAGGGAATACTAACTTCCTCGACATGATAGCATGTCAATTTATCAATTTATAAGGGATTTTAGGTCAATCCACACAAGGGATAACAACCATATAATTGATAACACAGATGCTAGATCCAGCCTCAACTGGGGAGCTAGAAAACTGAGACCAAACTCCAAACTCTCTGGGGATTTGGTAGGATGTTAGAGATATACTCCTCCAAATAAAATGGGACCAAAGCTCCAGACTCTCTAGAGAATTTGGTGATGCTTAACTTTCTTCTGCTCTCGCGGAGGAGACAACCTGAAAGATAATGAAGAGGATACAAGTATGCCAGGAATATGAACAAATGTCTTACCCTTTTGGAGATCATACTATCCTTGGGAGAGCACTGAAGATGTCCCAATTATTCTTTCAGTCATTGTGAATGTTCACTTTGTTTAAAAATAATTTATGAAAATTTTATTTATTTAAAACAATGATATTTATCAATTAAAACATGCAAATATTTGTTGAACATAAACAAATTAGAGTGCAAAGAACTTGACAAAAGCTCAAATTTATTTGATGGAATGGTAGTCTGCAAGTGGCAAAACTCCATGGATCAATACAAATTTGAAATTGGTGATATATATTGGAAAAGGGCTACATTGAACATAATGACCATTTCTCCACCAACTCTGAATCTGATGTAATTGAAGCTTCAGTTGACGATGACTGTGTAAAATAAGATGACGGTTGACAACTGTTGAACAAGGTCTTGTCAGGATGCAGTTACTCGCCAAATCCCTAATTTTTGCCTAGATTGCCCCAAGGTGAGGTACTCAATCTAGCGGGATATATATTCATTTCTTATGTCTCTAACTTTTGCCTGGATCGCCCTTTCGGGTTTTCAATCCACCGAGACGTTCATTTTTGCCTCAGCCGCCCTTTCGGGTTTTCAACTTAGCGAGCTATTCTGTTTTTATTTTTAGGCGAAGTATTTCTTGACTGCATCTGAATTCATAGGAAGAGTGAAATCCTCCCCATCCATAGTTGTAAGTAATAAAGCACCGCCTGAAAAGGCTCTCTTAACAACATATGATCCTTCATAATTTGGAGTCCACTTGCCCCTGGAATCGGGCGCGAAAGACAAAACTTTCATGAGCACAAGGTCACCTTCTCGGAACACACGAGGCTTGACCTTCTTATCAAAGGCTTTCTTCATCCTTTGCTGATATAACTGACCATGGCACATGGCAGTCAGTCTCTTCTCTTCTATTAAATTCAGCTAGTCATAACGACTCTGAACCCATTCAACATCAGTCAACTCAGCTTCCATCAAGACTCTAATTGATAGGATATCCACCTCTACTGAGAGTACGGCCTCCATGCCGTAAACAAGAGAGAAAGGGGTTGCCCCTGTTGAATTGCGGATGGATGTACGATATCCATGCAAAGTAAACGGCAGCATCTAATGCCAATCTTTGCAAGTAACAAGCATCTTCTGGATAATCTTCTTGATGTTCTTATTAGCAGTTTCAACAGCTTCATTCATCTTGGGTCTATAAGGAGAAGAATTATGATGTGCAATCTTGAACTCGCTACACAACTCTTTCATCATCTTGTTGTCAAGTTAGATCCATTATCAGTAATGATCTTATCTGGCACACCATAACGGCATATGAGTTGATTCTTGATGAATTTCACAACCACCTGTCTGGTCACGTTCGCATATGATGCCGCTTCAACCCATTTGGTGAAGTAATCAATTGCTACAAGAATAAATTTGTGACCGTTGGACGCTTTTGGCTCTATCATGCCAATCATGTCAATTCCCCACATAGAGAAAGGCCATGGTGATGAAATAACATTCATAAGTGTTGGGGGAATATGAATCTTATCCGCATAAATCTGACACTTATGGCATTTCTTCACATATTTGCAGCAATCAGACTCCATTGTCAACCAATAGTAGCCTGCTCTCAACATCTTCTTTGCCATGGCATGTCCATTGGAATGAGTACCAAATGAACCCTCATGGACTTCAATCATCAACAGGTTTGCTTCGTGTCTATCCACGTATCTGAGCAGAACCATGTCAAAGTTTCTCTTATAAAGTACCTCGCCATTGAGGTAGAAACTGCCCGACAATCTCCTCAAAGTCTTCTTATCTTTAACAGATGCCCCAGGCGGGTAAATCTGACTCTGAAGAAAACACTTGATGTCATGATACCACGACTTATCATCTTTTAATTCCTCTATTGCAAATACATGAGTTGGTCTATCCAAGCGCATCACAGTGATATTGGGGACTTCATTCTAGAATTTAACCATAATCATCGAAGCAAGCGTAGCTAGTGCATCTGCCATCCGATTCTCATCTCGAGAAATATGATGGAAGTCAACCTCAGTAAAGAACGTTGAAATCCTCCTCGCATAATCTCTGTATGGGATGAGGCCAGGCTGATTCGTCTCCCATTCACCCTTAATCTGATTAATAACAAGGGCTGAATCACCATAAACATCAAGATGCTTGATCCTAAGATCAATATATTCTTCCAAAACCATAATACAGGCCTCATACTCCGCCATATTATTCGTGCATTTTAAAGTGAGCCTTGCTATAACAGGAAAATACGTGCCCTGGGGAGTAATAATCACTGCCCCAATACCATTTTGATATTGATTTACAGCGCCATCAAACACCATGCTCCATCGGGAACCAGGCTCTGGCCCTTCATCGAGCGTAGGCTCATCGCAATCTTTCATTTTCAAATACAAAATCTCTTCATCTGGGAAGTCATACTGAACTGACTGATAATCCTCAATTGGTTAATGTGCCAAGTGGTCAGCCAAGATACTATCTTTAATAGCTTTCTGTGCTCGACACTCAATATCATACTCAGACAACAGCATCTGCCAACGGGCAATCCTCCCAGTTAAAGCAGGCTTCTCAAAGATATACTTAATTGGATCCATTTTGGATATCAACCAAGTCGTATGATTCAACATATACTGGCGTAAGCGCTTAGCAGCCCAAGCCAAAGCACAACATGTCTTCTCAAGCATTGAGTATCGAGACTCACAATCAGTGAACTTCTTACTCAGATAGTAGATGGCATACTCTTTCTTCCCAGATTCATCTTGCTGACCTAGGACACAACCCATATAGTCTTCAAGGACAGTCAAATACATAATCAAGAGTCTCCCTTCCACAGGCGGAGACAGAATCGGAGGCTCGGACAAATACTCTTTAATATTGTCAAAGGCTTTTTGGAAATCCTCGGTCCAATCATGACGCTGATATTTCCGGAGGAGCTTGAATATTGGAGAACATGTGGCGGTCATGTGGGATATAAATCTCGAAATATAATTCAAGCGGCCAAGAAAACCTCGGACTTGCTTCTCAGTTTTAGGCGTAGGCATCTCTTGTATTGCTTTGACCTTGGCAAGATCAACTTCAATACCTCTCTCGCTGACAATAAATCCCAATAACTTGCTGGAACGGACTCCAAATGTACACTTGTTAGGATTCAGACGAAGCTTATACTTCCTCAAACGCTGAAAAAGCTTCAACAAGTGCTTAACATGTTTAACTTCCGTTCTTGACTTTGCAATCATATCATTAACATATACCTCAATCTCCTTGTGCATCATATCATGAAAGAAGGTAGTCATAGCGCGTTGATACGTGGCTCCGGCGTTCTTCAAACCGAAGGGCATCACTCGATAACAGAATGTTCCCCAAGGTGTGAAGAATATTGTCTTCTCCATATCCTCGAGTGCCATTTTGATCTGATTATATCCGGAAAATCCGTCCATAAATGAGAAGACATTGAATTTAGCTGTATTATCTACCAACATATCAATATGTGGTAGAGGAAAATCATCTTTCGGACTAGCTTTATTCAAGTCTCTATAGTCCACACACATTCAGACTTTTCCATCTTTCTTAGGCACGGGCACAATATTGGCCACCCATTGAGGATATGTAGAAGTCACCAGAAACCCAACATCAATTTGCTTCTGAACTTCTTCTTTAATCTTCACTGCCATATCAGGATGAGTTCTTCTGACCTTCTGCTTCACAGGCACACACTCAGGCTTCAAAGGCAGGAAATGTTGCACGATATCAGTATCCAGACCAGGCATGTCTTCATATGACTAGGCAAAGACGTCGACGTATTCTCGTAGCAACTCAATCAACCCCTTCTTCACAGATTCTTCCAAGAGTGCCCCAATATTCACCTCACGAACACAATCCTCAGACCCCAAGTTGACTGTTTCCAGATTCGCAAGATGTGGCTGAATGATCTTCTCTTCGTGCTCAAGCAGACGGGTAATCTCGTCAGGAATCTCTTCAAAATCATCTTCTTCTGCCTCAAATACAGGGAACTCAAAGTTGGGAGATAGTGTTGGATCATTATGTTCAATGGGTTTGATATACCTGCATAATGATTTTGGATATAAAAGAGATTTTAGAATTCAAACAAGGAAAATCATTATGTAGATGAAAATAATGATTTTATTCTATTTTTAAGGGTTTTATGGTGATCACCAATTTCATGCAAAAATCGAAAAGTGAAAATAATTTGGAAAAACAAACATTTAACATGAGTTATTGAATGAAATATCATTGTATTTATGGGCCAACAATGTCATCACTTCTTCTTTTGGCATGGGAGAAGGGTTTTTAAACAAAAAATGAACATTACGTTGACTTATGGACAACTGTTGGAACATCAACAACGACCCAGTTATTGCAGACCCCTCCAGGGATGACAAAGTTGCCAGAATCTTCCTCTGCATCATCTTCCATAACAGCAACAGCTTCCTCGTCTTCGATGGTGTGGATGAAACCACCACTCTGAAATAGCCCATACTTGTTGAAAGTGCCTGAAGAATACCCTATGCCAGCCTGGGATTTATTGTCTTCCAGCTTAATCATTTGTCCTAAACCAGTAGTTGTGCCATGCTCAATGGCCAACTTCGCATCATTGTAGGACGCAAATGAAGAAGTTCCTTTTTTAGAAGGCTCAACAATAGACAAAGCTTGGAACGACGTCCCAACTTCACCCTCAACATCGATATAAGAAAAGGAAGATAGATGGCTAACCAAGAGAGCCTTCTCTCCCCCTACTACCACCAACTTTTTGTTCTTAACGAACTTCAACTTTTGGTGTAGGGTGGATGTCACGGCGCCTGCCTCATGAATCCATGGTCTGCGCAACAAACAGCTATATGATGGGTGGATATCCATGACCTGAAAAGTGATCTGGAAATCACTTGGTCCAATCTTGACTGGGAGTTCAACCTCACCAATCACAGTCTTGCGGGATCCATCAAAAGCTTTCACAACCACTCCACTCTGCCTTATGGAAGGCCCCTGATATGACAATCTAGTCAGAGTGGATTTTGGCAACACATTTAATGATGATCCAGTGTCTACCAGGACATTAGACATGGCATCATCCTTGCAGTTCATGGAGATGTGAAGTGCCAAATTATGGTTTATTCCCTCCTCGGGGAGATCAACATCACAGAAACTCAGATTGTTACAAGCAGTAATGTTTGCTATAATACTATCAAATTGTTCTATGGTGACGTCATGATCTACATATGCCACATCCAACACCTTCTACAGAGCTTCATGGTGTGGTTATGAGTTTAATAACAAAGATAGCACAAATATCTTTGATGACGTTTGTAAAAGCTGATCTACAACGTTGTACTCACTCCTCTTGATGAGCCTCAACATCTCATCACAATCCTCTTTCATCATTCCATTCCGGCCAGCAGGGACAGGAGTTTTCACAGCAACGACAGGTCTATTAACAGCAAGTGTCGGATTCGGAGAAACAGAAGAATTCCCAACCGGACGAACGACACTATCAACAAAATCAGCCTTTCTGGTGTCAGCTTGGGGTTTCGACGGTGCCGAGAAAACACAACCGCTACGGGTCAGACCAATGATATCAGCGATGTTAACAACAGAGGTAGAGGGTAGAGGCACCTCCTTCCCATCTTCCAATGCCACAACATTGTAACGATAGGGAATAACTTTGTTAGAAGAATATGGCACAGGGCCAGCTGGCTTAATTATGAGAGTAGGAGAAGCCTTCTGCTTGCTGCCATCGTATCGGACAACGGCAAGCTCAGGGATCCTGAATACTGGTGATATCACATAAGCTTCATCATCCTCATCGCGATTCTGAAGTATTTCAATTACACATTGATCCATCATTTCTTGGATGTTTTTTCGGACTTGACGACATCCCCTCTCATTGACAGTGCAAACACGGCAACTGTCGTGGTCATGCTCATAATGATTGTATTCACACAACAGTCTGTGCATCTCGACCAACGATTGTCGGATATGGCTGACATATCGGACCTTATATTTACCAGGGCAACCCTGGACCATGTTGACAGCAGATTTCCCATGCTCGGGAAATGGGTTCTTCTTGACGTTAGGACCTATGTCCTTGAAAAACAATATACCGCTCCTTACAAGATCTTGAACCTTGGTCTTCAACGGGTAACAGTTCTCCACATCATGTACGGGAGCACCGGAATGATAAACATAATGAAGCTCGGGCTTATACCACCACTGAGGATTGATAGGTATAGCCGGTGGGTCACGTGGAGTGATCAGTTTCCTTTCTATCAAAGAAGGATATAGCTCTGCATAGGTCATCGGAATAGGATCAAAAGTGACCATTTTCCTATCATAGCTTGTACTGGTCTGATTACTATTTCGAGGCTGGTAGGCCTGTTGTTGAGGATGGTGCTGTTGTTCTTGATACTGTTGATGTTGATGTTGCTGGTTTTGATTGTGATGCTGATATTGCTGGTTTTCTCTGAAAACAGGTGCTATATGAGCCACATGATGCTGGTTACCGACGGAACGCACGGTCTTCCTCTTCATAGAGGGTCTTCTAGATTTGATATGCGAGGTCACAGCATGTGCCTCACCATCTTTCTTCTTTGCAAACACCCCACAACGTTTGGCAGAAGAGCCTTCTTCTCTAGTCAGGCGCCCTTCCCTGACTCCTTCCTCCAAACGCATCCCTATATTCACCATCTCGGTGAAGTCCGAAGGAGCGCTGACAACCATCCGCTCATAATAGAATGAGCTCAAGGTCTTCAAAAAGATCTTGGTCATTTCTTTCTCTTCCAGCGGAGGCACAATCTGTGTAGCTAATTCTCGCCACCTCTGGGTGTACTCCTTAAAAGTTTCCTTGTCCTTCTGGGACATGGCCCTCAATGGATCCCTATCGGGAGCTATATCCACGTTATATTTGTATTGCTTGATGAAGGCTTCGCCAAGGTCATTGAAGGAGCGAATGTTCACGCTGTCCAAACCCATGTACCATCTCAGGGCGGCACCGGACAGGCTGTCTTAGAAATAATGAATTAGTAGCTGATCATTATCGGTCTGAGTCGACATTTTTCGTGCATACATAACCAAATGGCTGAGAGGACAAGTATTTCCCTTGTACTTTATAAAGTCAGGAACTTTGAACTTTACAGGGATCTTGACATTTGGTACCAGGCAAAGCTCAGCTGCAGACTTGCCAAAGAGGTCCTTCCCTCTAAGAGTTTTGAGTTCCTTGCGAAGCTCAAGGAACTGATCGTTCATAGCATCCATCTTTTCATACACGTTTGGGCCCTCAGATGGCTCAGAGTGATAAATGGTGTCGTCTACTCTCGGCATAGTATACACGACCGGTGGTGGCACAACGAGGACCGGGATAGATGCCGGCAAGAAGCAAACGTTGGGGCGAGACCCTCAGGAACAAAGTTTGCGGGCATCCCCCAGGGAAACCTGGCTGCCATAGCAGTAGGTGTAAAATGGGCACTAACAGCAGACACTGTTGAAGAGGCAATCTCAGAAATGACTGTCC
Organism: Lathyrus oleraceus; assembly: GCF_024323335.1. NCBI lineage: Eukaryota > Viridiplantae > Streptophyta > Magnoliopsida > Fabales > Fabaceae > Lathyrus > Lathyrus oleraceus. Next base: position 408,219,395 of record NC_066581.1, read on the forward strand.
TTTGGGGAGGAGTTGAAGGCGTTGGAGACGACTGGCTTTGGGCGGCCATGAAAGACTCCATCAGGGCAATCAATCTGGCCTCTTCCTCCTTGAGTTCCCTGTTCTCTTGTTCTAGGTGATCCATCAGTCTTGAAGAGTTGGCTCTAGTGTAGTACCGGTGAGTCAGCTTGTCTTCAAAATAAATGAAGAACACAGAGTTAGACCACTGAACAAGAAGCCTGGAGCAAAACCTGCTTATGCGCATGATGCATGAAATGCTTGTGCATATTGTAAGACCCTAATTTTGGCCCTAAGATCCCTCATGGCATCATAACAATGCATTTGCATAGCCTCAAGGATCATAAGCATCTTGGTTCCCTTTGCCTTTGGGTGGGATCTCTCTTGTGAGTGGTTTGAGATCACCAAGCATGCTTGAATTTTATATTATGGCTTTTCTCATTTTTATTAACTCAAAAGCACAAAAATATGTCACTAACATTTCTTGTTTGTAGCTTAAGCAATCACAAGATCCAAAGCTTCTAGGAGATCCTTTGTGCAATGATATGGTCAATTTAAGATGAAAGCAAGCATGGTAATGGTCCCCAAAGCTCTCATCCATCAAATATGCCTCCCAAGTACCTCAATTCATCATTTTGATCAAAGCAAGTTAAGGGGTTTGAGGTTTGTTTCCCAAGGAAACCCTAGTTCATCTGGTCATCAATTGTGCCTTGCTCATGAAGCAACCTCAACCCATGGTCAAGTACAATCAAGGGAAGTTCTTTAATTCATCATTTAATGCATATTTGAACTTATTTTAGTACCCTCAATCATCAATTCATCAAGATATGAGTTATGGACTTGAGAAGTTGATCAGTCAATTCAGCTGACTATTTTGAAATGCACTAAGACCTAATATTTTATGTGTTGGTCAAATGGAGATGACCCCAAGAGAAAAAATGTCCTTATGGACAATATGAACAAATTTCATGTTCATCAAAATTTGATTTGAAGCTTGGAAGGTCATCATCTATTCCAAGACATTATAGGTCATTTTGACTAAAAACCCTAATTTTGGGTCAACTTCCCAAGAACATAACTCATTCATTTTTCATGATTTTGAGGTGAGAATTAATGCATTGGAAAGCGTATTGTGTCTAATTCAAATGTTTTGTTGAGAAAAATTGCAAAATCTCAAAACAAATACATGTGATAATGCAAAACATTATAGGTCACTTTGGACCAAATGCATTGAAATGTGAAAAAGTCCAACTTCAAGTGCCCATATCTTCTTCATTAAAAATCCAAATGATGCAAAATATAAGTCCAAATTGATTTTCTTGAAAAGATCTACATCTTTCATGTTGAAGATTTTCTCATTTGGAGCCTGAATCATTGAAACAGAAGGGCTTGAACATTGGCCAAATTTGGAAACTTCACAAATGCATGTTTTGCACCCTACACTTCAAGCTCAAATTTCATTAATTTCCAAGGCCCAATTGAAGTTTTGATCAACATAGCATTTGTTCCTTATGCATCAAGCTTTCTAACCATTACTCATAAGGTTGCATTTGGAGTTTGGAAGCATCATTTTCGAAGAGGAGAACTTTTAGTGCATTTTGGGAAAACTTAATTCAATTGCCATGCATGAGCTGATTACATCTAAATTACACATCCATTTCATTCATTCAGGATCTCAGCTTGCCAAGCTATGTGGAATTGAGCCCTCCATGCGCCTGTACAGGCCCATGCATGGAGGCCCTTTCCATTCATGCAAATTTGAAGTCACACATTCAACATTGCTTACAGCTCTCTCCATCTATAAATACCATGAATTGGCTTCACAATTCTTCAACCTAATGGTGCCTAAATCCCTGTTGAATTGAATCCCCACCCATACCAAAGGAACAAACTTCATTTTTCTCTAAAAATTTCAGATCTGAAATTCAATTGCATTGGTTGAATTTTAAGATCTAAAGTTCCTAGACCTCTTCACATTGATCCATTGAAGCTTCTGTTTGCAAAAGGAATCAAAGAGAGTGACTCAATTCTTCACAACCAAAGGTTTTGCTCAATTGAGTTTTGCTTCAAATCTCATCATACATTGCTCCATTTGACTTGATCTTGTGTTGTCTGAAGTCCTCTGTATAGAGGCATCATTATAGTGTTCTTAATTGTTGAAATCGAGCAAGTTCAGTTGAACACCACCAAAGTTCCATCTCTGATTTCTCTCTTAATAGGAATCTAGAGTGGAATTGAGTGGCATATGAGTGATGTACATCACTTCACCTTTCCAATGGTGCCTGGATCGTGCATTTTAGTTAACATTTTTTTACCTGTGATTTTTGATCTTCATCGGAGCTTGCCGGAGAAGACGGTGGCGCTGGCCACCGTCTGGTCTCCAGATCAGATCTGGACCGTCCCTTTCCATTTCCAGATTAGATCTCAGCAGTCCAACCTTATGACTTTTTTATGTACCGTGTGTGGTTGCATTGACCTTAGAACATGTCGGACGCGCGCTTATGGATCCTTGGATCTTCCAGCTCAATTAATGAGCTTAGATCCAAGGGCTCTCGCTTTTCCATTTATTTTAATTCTGATTTTATTTTATTCTTTATTTTTTAATTCCATTTCATTTTCTAAAATCCACATCTCTTTTATTATTGGTCCAAAAATTAGGGGACCAATTGCATTATTTCTCTTTTATTTTGTAGTTTCTAAAAATGATTTTTAATATTTTTTATTTTATCAGTTGCTATTTTTTAATAATTTTCTCTTTTCTGGTTATTTTTAATTCATTTTAAATAGTTTTTGATATTCAAAAAATACAAAAATATTTTCTCAACCTCTTGGAATGATGATAGATCTATGAAAAATATTCTCATCAATTTATTAATTGATTTGAGATTTATTTGAGATTTTAGTTCAATTAGGTTATTTTTATTCATTTTTAATTAATTAAAATTGGTTTCTGACTTTTAAAAATGCTGAAATTTTTTGTCAAACTTTGTTTGACCTTGTTGAACTTGGGATAATTCACTTGGACTTTTCAAAGTTGATTTGAAGTGAGTTTGAAGTTTGACCCTTCTTTAATATTTTAATTCAAGTTTTATTTTAAATATTAAAAATGCCAAAAATATTTTGTTTATTTCTTGACTCCCAATTTTCATTTTGCTTGTGTTTTCTATTGTTTGACCTTGATCTTCCCTATCTTTGGTCAACATTTGTTGATTGGTACATTCCATTTCATTTAATGCACTTTATTTCTTCATTTCTAATTCTTCTTCTACTTCTTCTTTTCTCTTTTTTTGATCAATGAGTTAGAGGTTGATGGTTAGCATTGACTAGGGAGGTTTAATCTTCCTTGATTCAAATCTAATTCATCTTGATCAAATGATCAAGTGAATGGCTTTGCATTAAGGATAGATTGCTTTCTAAATCATGCAAAGGACTTAAACCAATACAAGATCATTTCTCATTTTCTTTTTGCCTACATTATTATTGACCGGCCTCAGATAGTTGTTACTTCTACATAAGTCCAATTACGATTGCTTAACATAGCGCTAAATTTGCCTTATGGCACACTAATTACTAACATTAACCATTAACCATTAACATTTAATTCTTGCTCTTTACATTTATGCAATTTACTATTCTTTTAACATATTATTCATTTGCTTTTTCCCTTTGCTCATTTGAGCACATGTTTATGTTAATGCAATTTGCCTTTTGCTCACTTGAGCACATAATTGTGTATATATTATTGTGCTTGTATTTTGTTTTGATTGTTGTGGACCAAATGTAAAGAAATGGACAAATGGACTTAGTTTCTAGGACATTCCCTATGCAAATTGGAGTAAGAGGACCTTAATGGTGAAGATGAATTAGAAGGACCAAACCTCTAAACTCACTCTTGTCCATTCTTGATTTGCTTCATAAAACCTTTTGATGTGTGTGTTTTTGTGCTAGGGGATCCTATGAGAGCTCAACTTGAAGAACCATTTCCATGTTCATCCAAAGTGAAAGATACAAGATACATTGAGGATTTTCCATGAAGCTTGTGTGATTGTGTTGTTCGCTTGAGCTTACTATTTTTATGCTTGCATATTCCAAAGGATGGGAGCTACTTGGACCATCAATATGATCTCAAGAGAGGAACTCCATTTGTGGTCTTGTTTCTTATCCCTCATCTCTTGTATACTTAGGATTTAGCCATTCTTCTTCTTCCCTCCACTCTAACCCAAGCCAAAACTTTTGTGCAAACATTTAATACTTCTTTTCAAACATTAGAAACCTAAGCCTTATGCTTTTGATTTTCAAACTTTCTTTTCATAACACTTATTGTGAATTGAACTTTTAAGTCAACTTTGACCATATTTTGTACATACTTTTCATTGGTAAATATAACTCATTCAAATACCTTTTGTGGTTTCAATGGCCACTTTCTTAATCAAAACCTTTTCATAACCTTTAGCTATTAGGTTTGAGTTATCCTTGAGGTAGATGTAATACTCACCTATATCCTTAGTGATGGACAATGAGTCTTCCATGCTTATTATAGGGTTAACCCCTCACTAGCATGTTGAAGCTATCCTCACATGGTGGATTTGTGGTTTTTAGGTTGAGTTTTCTCCCTAGGATAACAAAAGACCTTAAGGCTTTTGGACCAATCAATTCACCAACTTGTTTTGAGATTTTTACCCCGAACTACGAGGTTTTGATCCTAATCTTTTTTAAGATGGTACGTAGGTAATGGGTTTATCCATCCAAACACAAAAACGTAAATAACTTGTACATTCTCTTCTCATCTCTTCAATCATGTTTGCACAAATAAATTTTCACAAAATACCAACCTTACAACAAGTATGAAAAGGGCTCCCTAGGAGTACCTAGGATGTTTTGGGTGCTTAAAACCTTCCCATTGCATAACCAACCCCCTTACCCCGATCTCTGACATTTTTACTAGTTTTTGATTCGATAAAACTTTTAGGTTTTTGTTCGCTTTCTAACCATTCCTTTGGATAAATAGAAGTGTGGTGGCGACTCGATTTGTATGGTTTACCTTGGATTTAGTCAATATCTCTAATGGTAACCAATATTCCGCTACAGGAATGATTTATTATTTTTTTAATCAGAGGAACTTTAGAGTCCTATTTGCAAATATTTGGAAATATTAATCATTTATACATATATGGAAATATCATATCAATAATATCTGGAAAGTATTTTTACACCAAAGAAGTACAGTCTTGGTAACCAAATACAATACAAGAGAGAAGGAAAATGAACATCCTATGGAACCCTACAAACAATCGTCCAAAGCTCTCGAGACCGGAAGGTAAGCTGCACGAAGCCTCTTCACCTCTCTCTCATAGGCTGCCTCCATATATGCCTTCTCTTTGGCGAGTCGATTGTACTTCCTCTTCCAAAACATGGAAGACTGGGGAAGAAGAGAAGTCACCACATCATCAGGCTCATCGATAACTCGATTTTCAAGAAACTCTATCAATGCATCCTTATCTCTAAGCTGCTGAAGTAGCTCCTCTCGCTCACGGATCCAAGCACGCGAACGGTCTTCATCTCTTAACTCCTCTACTCCTTGGTCAGGGAGGGTTGAAGGCCCAGCAATAACCAAAGGTGTAGGTCTTGGATACTCATAAGGCATAAGGTACTCAGAAGCTGTCCTCCTCACCCACGAGGTATAGGGTTCCAAAGCAATACAATTCTTCGGACCAAGCTCTTTCCTTCCCTTCCTATGGATCTTGCGCCAAGCGCAGACCATCCTACCCTTCAAGCCTTGGGGATCTTTACCCTCTTAAAAGAACACACCCTCTAACAAAATGTTATTAGGTTTATCCTTTAAAGGGAACCCAAGCTGACGACGTGCTAAAATAGGGTTGTAGTTAATCCCACCACATGTACCAAGAAGAGGCACATTAGAGAATTCACCACAAGAGTCAATAATCTGCACACCATCATATACACGATTATACCAAAAGATATCATCATTAGTGAGAGACATAAGTCTCGTGGACCACCGTAGACATCCTTTGTTCTCCTTGAAGGCGACCGTCTGTGGCAAGTGTGAAATAAACCACTTGTACAACAGAGGCAAACAGCACACAATGGTACCACCACCCTTTGCATTCCTCATATGCAAAGAGAAATAAGTGTCACCCAACAGAGTCGGAACGAGATTAAGAGTAGAGAAAATCCTAATAGCATTCACATCCACAAACTTGTCGATGTTGAGGAATAACACTAGCCTATAGATGAGAAGTACAAATATGACCTCAAAGGCGTCCTCACTCATGGCCTTCCCATACAAAGTAGCTTGAGCAATGAGGAAATCAGAAGGGAGACCTTGAATTCCACCTTTGGTAGTCATATGAGCACCTACAATAGATTCATCTATATGCAACAAATAAACAATCTCTTGAGAAGTAGGAACTCTCTCTAAGCCACTGAACGACAACTGATCTAGAATAGGTATACCCACAAGATAGGCATACTCCTCAAGCATAGGCAAAAGCTGGAAATCCGGAAATGTGAAGCAACGGTACAAGGGATCATAAAACTCCACCAATACACTCATCAGACCTTCATCCACCTGAGTAACAAGAATAGACAGAAGCTTCCCATGACGAGCCTTGAACTCCAAGGGATCTAATACATAGGATGTCAAACTCCTTAACTCTTTCAAGTCGGTTTGTCTGAAATTGTACTTCTTTGTATTCCTTCTTTGTCTATCCATGTCTGAAAATTTGCAAATAGACCTCTTAAGTTCCGTGAAAATTTTCTCATTATTGATGATATGGATGCAAATGGATGCATGAATGCATGGATGCAACAATCACACTCAAGGATCAAGTAAATCACACCACACAAAGGTCATGGGTGAAGGAGAAGGGCGATCCAAAACGCAGCAGAATTTTAAATTTTCTCCTTTAATGATCCTTACGAATGGGCATGATCAGTTATAGAATCATTACCTCTTGTGGTGATTATAACCTTTGATGCAGATCTACGGAGCGATCACGAACGTTGAACAATGTCAACGCCTCTACTCAGTCCACACGAACGGATTCCTTCAATCTCAGTGCTAGCTTCTACGAATGAAGGCTTTGAGTGTGTGTGAGTGAGAGAGAGAGAGAAACAAAATTGCAACTGCAACAATGCTTCTACACAAGGGTTCTATTTATAGAACCACTTGTGTGGGATGCAAGCTAAAAACCTCACTCAAGCGTATATGGCCCATATCTTATAATATGCCAAAATCACTTAAGCGCGTCGTACCTTACCATATTTCGTATTGTACTTAAGTACATCGTACCTTACGATGTTCTATAATTCACTTAAGGGCATCGTACATTATGGTATTCCTTAATTACTCTATCTCTCATCAATCCGTCCTTTGTGTGTGACCCTATAGGTTTTCGCGGCATTGGCAATTATATTAAATCACATATTTAACATAATAAATAGTGAGCAGTATCTAGCAACACATCACTGCTACCCAAGACACGAAAATGTCATGTGATCTGATAAATCCTTCTGTGATGATAATTATGTGTATAATTACCCTTTTGCCCTTATGTCTATATTGAACACAAGGCATAGACCGTGTCATCCTTGTACAGTTCAATATTGGGCCCATAGACATTTATCCTGTTACGCAGGATGGGCAAATTCCATATAGGTCACTCATGTCCCTTAGCATGCTTCGTGGAGTACCCAATTATGGACAATGTTTGATCAGCAATGAGGCACTCGACTCTACATCTAGGATCCATAGTGGTTTCAGGTCGAAGGGTGGTATACACCATTATCACCATGAGAATAACTTATGACACTTTGCATAACATTCTATATAGTATTCTCATAGCGGGTCAATCCAGTATAAATATTACTCTTAATATTCATACCTATGTTTAAGACTTGATAACTCCTTATCCATGATCTATGAGATGTGATCATCAGTCTATATACATAATAGTCTTAATGCTTTAATATTATCCCACTTCACAATAAAGCTCGATTACAGATACTTTAAGAATAATTTCCTTATGTTTAATATGATCTCATGATTAAGTCACACTTGATACATTAAACGGACTATCTATTCTAGGGACTTTATTAAACAAACATAATAAAGAAAAGGCCTTTTATTATTAATAAATAATTCGATACAAGTACCAAAAGTATTGGCCTCTAGGGCCTACACCAACAATCTCCCACTAGCACTAGAGCCAATCAGGCATACCCCTAATGCCCATAGATCTAGTATGGCCATCATGCTTCTGCTGCACAAGAGGCTTTGTCAGTGGTTCACTAATATTGTCAAGTGTAGGTACTCTGCATATTTTCACATATCCTCTATCTATTATCTCTCGAATGAGGTGATAACGCCTAAGTATGTGTTTGGATCGTTGGTGAGATCTAGGCTCCTTAGCTTGTGCGATAGCACCATTGTTATCACAATAGAGACCAATGGGATCCACAATGCTAGGAACTATGCCAAGTTCACTAATGAACTTTTTGATCCAAACAGCTTCTTTTGCTGCACTTGAGGCAGCAATATACTCAGCCTCGATTGTAGAATCAGCAACTGTATCTTGCTTTGAACTTTTCCAGCTCACAGCGCCACCTTTTAAGCAAAACACATAACCAGATTACGATCTAAACTCATCCTTATATGTTTGGAAGCTAGCATCGGTGTATCCAATTACAGCCAACTCTTCCTGACCTCCATGTATCAAGAATGAGTCCTTAGTCCTTCTCAAATACTTAAGGATATTCTTGATAGCTACCCAATGGGCATCACCAGGATCAGATTGGTACCTACTCGTTGCAGTTAAAGCATACGAGACATCTGGTCGAGTACATAACATGGCATACATGATAGATCCTATTGCATATGCATATGGAATCTTATTCATGCGATCCCTTTCTTCCTTAGTTGAAGGGGCTTATGTTTTTGATAGACACAGGACATGTTGCATAGGTATGAATCCTTTCTTGGAATCATGCATATTAAAGCGTCTCAGCACTTTGTCTATGTATGTACTCTGACTTAGGCCAAGCAGTTTCTGTGATCTATCTCTATAGATTCTGATTCCTAATATATAGGCTGCTTCACCTAGGTCCTTCATAGAAAAGCATTTCCCCAACCAAGACTTCACTTGTTATAGGGTAGGGACATCGTTTCCAATAAGTAATATGTCATCAACATATAATACCAGGAAAACGATCATGCTCCCACTAACCTTCTTGTAGACACAAGGCTCATCTTCGTTCTTGATGAATCGATATTGTTTTACCGTTTCATCAAAACAAAGATTCCAGCTTCTGGAAGATTGCTTCAATCCATAGATTGATCTTTGTAACTTACATATCTTTTGGGCTTCTTCTGGTATGTCAAATCCTTCAGGCTGTGTCATGTACACATCCTCAAGAAGATTCCCATTAAGGAAAGCAGTTTTGACATCCATCTGCCATATTTCATAATCATGATATGCAGCGATAGCAAGTAAAATCCGAACAGATTTAAGCATTGCAACTGGTGAAAAGGTTTCATCATAGTCAACCCCATGAATCTTGCCTTATAGGTATGTACCTTACCATCCATGTCAGTCTTCTTTTTGAAGACCCACTTGCATCCTACAGGAGGCTCTACCAAGGTCCAAACTTGGTTTGTGTACATGGAATCCATTTCAGATTTCATGGCTTCTAGCCACTTCTCAGACTCGGGACCAGTTATGGCCTCTTGGTTGGTCACAGGCTCATCTTTGTCCATGAGTAATACATCACCTTGATCAGTTATGAGATATCCATATCTCTCAGGTTGGTGACGTATCCTGCTTGACCTACACTGGTCTTGTTCTACTTGAGCAGGTTGCTCTTCCACAACTACTTGTGTTTCCTGCTCTCATTCCTCCATAGGTGTATCAATGCTTTATGATTCTTGAATTTCTTCAAGCTATACTTTCCTCCCACTGATTCCTTTGGAAATAAAATCCTTTTCTAGGAAAACTCCAGTTCGAGCGACAAACACTTTGCCCTCAGAAGGATTGTAGAAGTAATACCCTATTGTTTCTTTAGCATACGCCACAAATAAGCATTTGTCAGATTTGGGCTCAAGCTTAGTTTAAATTTGTCGTTTCACATAAACTTCACAACCCCAAATCTTCATGTAAGACATATGTGGTTTCTTACCACTCCATATCTCATATGGTTTCTTCTCAACCTTTTTGGATGGAACACAGTTAAGTGTTTAAGCTGCTGTCAATAGTGCATGTCCCCAAAAGGAGTTTGGAAGATCGGCGTGACTCATCATGGATCGGACCATGTCTAACAAGGTTCGATTTCTTCTCTCAGATACACCATTCCATTGGGGTGTTCCAAGAGGAGTAAGTTGGGATAGGATCCCACACTCTTTCAGATGGTCATCAAACTCTAGGCTTAAATACTCACCACCTCGATCTGATCGAAGAGTTTTAATATTCTTACCTAGTTGGTTTTGTACTTCATTCTTGAATTCCTTGAACTTTTCAAAGGACTCTGATTTGTGTTTCATTAAATACACATAACCATATCTACTGCAATCATCAGTAAATGTGATGAAGTACTGAAAACCTCCTTTGGATGGTATGTTCAGTTGTCCACATACATCAGTATGTGTGAGGGTCAAAAGATCATTAGCTCTTTCACCTTTTCATGTGAATGGAGACTTTGTCATCTTTCCAATTAAACAAGATCTGCATGTCTCATATGATTCATAATCAAAAGAGTCCAGCAGTCCATCTTTATGGAGTTTGGAAATGCGTTTCTCATTTATGTGGCCTAATCGACAATGCCAAAGGTAAGTTGGATTTAACTCATTAGGTTTCATGCTTTTAGTATTAATGTTATAAATAGGCATTTCAAGATCAAGGACATATAGCCCATTGTTCATTTGTGCAGTAGCATAGAATATATCATTCAAATAAATTGAGCAACAATTGTTCTTTATTATAAATGAAAAACCAAACTTGTCCAAACAAGAAACAGAAATAATATTCCTGCTAATTACAGGTACATAATAATAGTTCTCTAACTGAATTATTAAACCACTAGGTAAAGTCAATACATAAGTTCCTACGGATAAAGCAACAACCTTTGTTCCATTGCCAACTCGTAGGTCAACTTCACCTTTTACCAAATCTCTACTCCTTTTTAGTCCCTGCACATTGGTACAAATGTGAGAACCGCATCCAGTATCTAATACCCATGATGCAGAAGTAGATAAATTAATTTCAATAACAAAAATACCTGAAGCTGAAGTCTCTACTCCATTCTTCTTATCTTCCAGGTACTTTGGGCAGTTTCTCTTCCAATATCCGGTCTTACCGCAATGGATGCAGGTGCCTTCTTTTGCTATGCCTCCACTAGGCTTCAAAGCAGCAACAGTGGGTTTGGGTTTGGCAAATTCCTTGCCTTTCCCTTTATCACCCTGCTTGGTGGGCCTTTTGTTCTGTCTCTTTCCATTTCCGATTATCAGAATGGACTTCCCTTTTGACTTCAGATTCTGCTAAGTAGTTCTTAACATGGCTAGCAGTTCAGGAAGAGATTTGTCCATATCATTCATATTGAAATTTAGGACAAATTGACTGAATCTATCTGGCAATAATTACAAGATTAAATCAGTCGCAAGTTCCTTTCCGAGGGGAAAACTCAACCTCTCAAGGTTTTCCAGATACCCAATCATCTTGAGCACATGGGGACCTACAAGGGCTCCCTCAACTAACTTGCCTTGAAAAATGGCTTTTGAAACTTTAAACCTTTCATGCCTTGCTTGCTCTTGATAGAGCATCTTGAGGTGTTCGATCATATCGAACGCTACCATGTTCTCATGTTGCTTTTGCAACTCTGAGTTTATGGTAGCAAGCATGAGACAAGCATTTTCATTGGCATCATCGACATGCTTCTTATAAGCATCTCTTTCTTCCTTAGGTGCAGAACTAGGAGGTTCCTCTTCAGGAACAGGTTTCTCTAAGACGTACAGCTTTCTATCATGTTTGAGGACAATCCTCAGATTTCGATGCCAATCCAGAAAATTTGTCCCAGACATTTTTTCCTTGTCAATGATTGATCGCAAAATGTTGTTAGAGGTGTTTGTTGTCATGGTAATCTACATGAAAATAATGAAAATATAAGTATCAATAACATATTTAATTAGGCCTTTAATTAAATATGCTCCCACTATTTTACTTAAAATAAATGACCCTCACCATTTGATTCGGAAAATCCCGTTAGAAGATTTTCTAGTGGGTCAAGATCCATATTTCACTTTGTTTTAAGTCCGCGTAGGCGGATTACACAAAACTAGGTTATTTAGGTAGGAACTCCTTCCAATTGTATCTAATATAACTCTCGAATATTTTAGTTGGGTGAATAACTCCTTATTCCAATCCATCACATGGATCATTTCCAACTCTTGCTTCTAAACATATATAATCTTGTTATAATTTGTTTAGTTAAGTTTGACTAATTGTTTTAGCAATTGGATATTACAATTATCCCATCGCACCTTACTAATATAGAACATGCACCTCGCGTAGGCGAAACCTACATTATCCGATACTAGTCTTGATGAGTGCTAAAACTTGGAAAGCATAAACTTAATATTTAATTTGAGGGAATTTGCAACTATTCTGATCTCACCGAATTATTTATCATATAAATCATCTCTCACATGCATCAACATACATTCACATGCATCAACATACATACATAATGAAACAGTTATGGCCCCTAGCACAATTGTTCTCCCAAGCCAATGAGAGAACCTAAGTTAACCTAATAACGATCTAAGCTTCTCCAAGCAAGATCTTCAAGGTTGTCCTCCTTTGATATTGAATTCTTCTCTTTCTTCATAACATTACATTACATAAAATAAACTCGTTTTACATACGAGGGAGTGAGATGAGAAAAGAAAGTTACATTAAGAGATTAAAAGAGAGGCACGACACGCATCTCGTATTTTAAAACCCAAAACAAAATAAAGGAAATTTAAGGCCATAATCGATCACCACAAGACAATAATAATAAACTCATTATTATTATTATTAATTTTAATTCTTTTAATTAATTAAAACCAAATTAAATTTTGGCGACCGATCACACTACGCAGAGTTAGCCCGGTCAGTGGACGGTGGTTCCGCTGACCGATTAGCGGAGGGGGTTGAAGGGGAAGCTCCCCTGGACAAAATTTTTAATGAACAATTCATTTGAAATCGATGTCGTTTTTCGCATCAGCACTTGATACTTTAAAGCACACCTCTTGCGTAGTCACAACCCTAATCGCATAACTCTTTGTCAACACAACCTTGTGCCGTCATTAACCCTAATGCACCAATTTCAGACCGTCAAACACATCTCGATTGTTGATTCAGTATGATTGATCAATACGTCATTGCTTCACCATACTAATATCAGATCAAGAAGCAAACGACCATTGATCGCTCAAAGGAAAACAACCATTACGTAAGTGGCTTTGATACCACTGAAGGAGAAGGGCGATCCAAAATGCAGCGGAATTTAAAATTTTCTCCTTTAATGATCCTTACAAATGGGCATGATCAGTGATAGAATCATTACCTCTTGTGGCGATTATAACCTTTGATGCAGATCTACGGAGCGATCACGAACGTTGAACAATGACAACGCCTCTACTCAGTCCACACAAACGGATTCCTTCAATCTCAGTGCTAGCTGCTACGAATGAAGGCTTTGAGAGAGAGAGAGAGAGAGAGAGAGAGAGAGAGAGAAACGACATTGCAACTGCAATAATGCTTCTACACAAGGGTTCTATTTATAGAACCACTTGTGTGGGCTGCAAGCTAAAAAGCCCACTCAAGTGTATATGGCGCATATCTTATAATATGCCAAAATCACTTAAGCGCGTGGTACCTTACCATATTTCATATTCTACTTAAGTACACCGTACCTTACGATGTTCTATAATTCACTTAAGGGCACTGTACATTACGGTATTCCTTAATTACTCTATCTCTCATCAATCTGTCCTTTGTGTGTGACCCTATAGGTTTTCGCGGCATTGGAAATTATATTAAATCACGTATTTAACATAATAAACAGTGAGTGGTATCTAGGAACACATCACTGCTACCCAAGAAACGAAAATGTCATGTGATCTGACAAATCCTTATGTGATAATAATTATGTGTATAATTACCTTTTTGCCCTTATGTCTATATTGAACACAAGGCACATACCTTATCATCCTTGTCCAGTTCAATATTGGGCCCATAGACATTTATCCTGTTACGCAGGATGGGAAAATTCCATCTAGGTCACTCATGTCCCTTAGCATGCTTCGTGGAGTACCCATCAACTGTCTTTATGGCCATCCAATTACGGACAACGTTTGATCAGCAATAAGGAACTCGACTCTACATCTAGGATCCATAGTGGTTTCAGGTCGAAGGGTGGTATACACCATTATCACCATGAAAAAAAATTATGACACTTTGCAAAACATTCTATTTAGTATTCTCATAGCGGGTCAATCCAGTATAAATATTACTCTTAATATTCATACCTATGTTTAAGACTTGATAACTCATTATCCATGATCCATGAGATGTGATCATCAGTCTATATACATAATAGTCTTAATGCTTTAATGTTATCCCACTTCACAATAAAGCTCGACTACGGATACTTTAAGAATAGTGTCCTTATGTTTAATATGATCTCATGATTAAGTCACACTTGATACATTAAATAGACTATCTATTCTAGGGACTTTATTAAACAAACATAATAAAGAAAAAGCCTTTTATTATTAATAAATAATTCGATACAGGGACCAAAAGTATTGGCCTCTAGGGCTTACACCAACAATGGGATGGATCAAGTCATCCTTAATATCAATCATCCATTTTGGTGGATTATGGTTTACACCTTATCAACACCCAAGTTCCATTGATATTAAGGATATACAAGAATGGATCAACCATGAATCAAGGGTTTATTGCAAGTCACGAGCATGGAGTCTCGCTTAGGAACCACCCAAAGGGAGTGTACTATGGTTTAAACCTGCCAATCATGTTCTACAAGAGGTTCCCATAGTCATCATCCCATCTTTCAGATATTATCGGATAAACAACTACTCCTATTCCAAAAATATTCTCAAGAGAGACTCTTATGAGTGTAGTATCGCGTAACAATCGTATCAAATCTTACACTTGAACGACCTTCGCACTACGTCCTAAAAAATAGGCCAAGATGGGCTTGGTAAACTAAGGTCCTTCGCTTCTAGGGTCTATATTGGAAAGAGTAATGCCTAACCACGACTACTCGTGTGACATTATTGATCCCAACATGACCTCCACCAAGTGAATGGGCTTGCAAGTAAACTTGCTAAGGAATAACTCCACACAAGTTGACAAGACTATGCCATTCTCCTATCCTAAGTGCACTCGAGTTCGAGTATAGAACTCATCTCACAAAGATCACCAAGCATACAAGCAATTAATATATTAAGCAATTCGTACATTACAAACAATACAGTAATCCCGAATTTGCACAAAAATATTCACAAAATAATATACACAATGCAATACAACAAGTGTGAAAAGTAGGAAAAACCCACTAGGAAAATTTCCCCAGAAGAGTCACCACTTTTCTGTAGCGGTGTATTCATTACCTTTAGATTTAATGACTAAATAAAAAGTAAATCATACAAATCAAGTCGCAACCGCACTTCTATTTATCCAAAGGAAAGGTTAGAAAGCGAACAAAAACCGAGAAGTTTTATCAAATCAAAAACTAATAAAAATGTCAGAGATCTGGGTAAGGGGGTTGGTTATGCAATGGGAAGGTTTTAAGCACCCAAAACATCCTAGGTACTCCTAGGGAGCCCTTTTCACAATTTGTTGTAAGGTAGGTTGGTATTTTTGTGAAAAATTATTTGTGCAAACGTGATTGGGGAGATGAGAGAAGAATGTACAAATTATTTACAATTTTGTGTTTGAATGGATAAACCCACTGCTTACTGTAATACCCCAAAATTTACCCTTCATTTTTCCTGGAAGCATGGGATTATGTTTTACACTTCATTAGCATCATATTAGGTCATACTCATTGCATACTGCATTAGTGACATGGAGATCAGGTTTTGATTGATTACTCCTTAACAGAAGGAGCCCACACAAAGAAAGATTGAGAATTGGACTTCATTTTCTAACTATACAAGTCTCAAGGGTCTCAGGGGGGTCCAAGTATCTTATTATGGTCCTCGGTTCATCAGTGAAGGATTCAAAGCTATTAGAGTGCTCATCTGGATTTAATCAGAAATTAGAGTTTCATGGCTACCTGCAACAGGCAATGTTTGGTTGGAAGTAGAGGAGCTCATCCATGTCATTATTAGAGAGGCATCTTGGCCTAGGAAGAGTCATAATTATCTCAGAAAGATCCATTGGCAATAAGTGCAATCAGTTGTTGATCATTTTCCCCTGAAACTAGGGTTTGGTATAAAATCAGTTTATTTCTGATTCTTCGGGTGAAACTCTTTTCCATGGCCCTCCATATGTCCACAAGGGTCTACATACAAAAAATCAGCTCTTTATTTGAGCTAGAAGTGCTTCAATTGATCAATGGAATCGGGAATCAAACAGTTTGGGAAAAGTCAATTGTGGGGCCAGAAAAGTCAACTCCTGACATTTTGAGAGTGGAATATCAAAATCCATGCCTAGGGGATCCTACATGTGAAATTTGATCAAGCTTGGATCATGGATTCATCATTTAATCAGGAATTGGAAAAGTTACTTAATTTGGAAATGGTTGACTTTCCATTTAGGGCAAGTTTTCATGATCGTTACACTCACTTTAATCCCGTTTTTCATCACGATAAAAGCTCCATTTGAAAATTTCTCCAACATAAAAGTTGTTCCTCTAGTTCCAAGCTTTCTATAGATATAAAGTTTGCTCCATTTGGATTAGAATTGATAGAGTTATGCTTAGTCAAAGTGAGACATTGTTTTAGAACACTTAGAAAAATTTCTAAGTCCAAAATCTTCAAAATTTGTCAAGACTTCTTGGCCAGTTTTCTTACACTTCAAGGCATTATTTGAAAATACTTTCTTCACAGCAATTGTACATTTCCATGTCCTCTTTCACATCCTTTTAGAATCATATCATTTGGATCCATGGTTTGAGAGATACATTCATTTAAAGTGGACACCATGACTTGATTTTCTAGGCAGATTTTGGGCATGGCTGGCCCAATCAGATTTTCTAAGCATGTTGCACAAACCAGTCACGTTTTTTACCTCTTTTGGCCATGAGTTGGACATCTATTCACTTAAGTTTGGCCCAAAATAATAACATTTTACACCTCACTTCACACTTTTATTCTTATGGATAAATCACTTATTAAAAAGCTCATGAGAACACCTAATCCACCATATTTTAAGAAGCTGAAACCCTAACCCTGAAGGAGAATTAGAATTTCGTGGCAAGGAGGAAAAGCTTCATCACATATCAGATTCCATTCTACTTCTATTGTCCATTAGGTAATCATCTCTTCCATGTCCATGTTTTGATATATCTACGCTTGCTTACCATGTTCATCACCATTAATCCTTCCATTTTCATATTTCTTTTTCTTATTTAAAATATTTTCTTCGTCCATAAAATTACCCAAAACTATTTTTCACTTTTATTAACGTTTTATTTAATTTTATATAATTTTTATTTTCGTATTTTTTTAATATTAATATTTTATTTTAATTATTTATTATAAATGGTCCATTTTAACATATTTTTTTATTGATTTTATTTTTATGACTTAAAATTATTGTTAGCATTTGATTTTTGGAATGAAGGTTGACCACTGTCTCATGATCAACCTGACATTTTCTTGGAATTCTATTTCACATTTTCAATTTATTCTTGATTTATTTCTAACCTAGTCTTATTAATTGACTTTTGGTTTGACCTATATTTTGTTTTAATTAATTCACATGCCAATTTTCATTATTTTTAAAATCTTTTTGGGGATGATGATGTCCTGGCCCCACCTTATTTATTTTAATTTTTCATAATTTTCTTGATTAATTCACTATTTATTCTTGATTTATTTCTAACATAGTCTCATTAATTGACTTTTGGTTTGACCTCTATTTTATTTTAATTAATTTATGTGCCAATTTTCGTTATTTTTAAAACCTTTTTGGGGGATGATGATGTCCTGACCCTACCTCATTTACTTTAATTTTTCATAATTTTCTTGATTAATTTGCTATTTATTTGTTATTTTTTAAGTTGACTTGAATTTTCAGTTGACTTCTTTATGATCGATGTTTGACTTAACGATTACTTATGGCAATTGAAGAGATCTTTTGATCCTCCCTTGTTCATCTCATATGCCATGTATTAGAGGCCTTTTACCTTGATTTTATATGGTCCTTACCTTATTTCCTGATTAAATTATTCAGTGGACCCTTCGTGTGCATATTTTCATCTGTTTGATTCATCTATTATCTTTTATACTTGTTTCTCTCATTCATGCTTTCTATTGCTTGATTATTTAACATGTTCATACTCCCATGCATTGTTTAAATGCTCCATTATTTGATTCTTTGGTTTGATTATATATTGTTTATTTATCCAATCTGATTGATAATTGTTTCCTACTTGTATGATGTATGAGGCATATATTCTTATTGTTTGTTTGCCATGAACAATCCCCATTCATAACAAATGTACCCCTCTCCCATAAAGTGTATAATATTTATTTCTTTATTTCTTTAGTCACCTGTTAATACAAGAATTAAAACAAACATCCGATAACCATTTCAAAATAAGATCAAAAGCTCGATCCAACGTCGAGTAATCATTTTCAAAAGTTAACAGAACCAACATGCATTCATCCATCCTCTTGTAAGTCGGTTGCCTCAGGCATCGCCATCTACCTGTAAGTCGATTGCCTCCAACATCGCCATCTACCCTTATCCGTAAGTCCTCTCCGCGCTCCATCCGTCGACTCTTGTTCCGTTTAGGTAGCACCCATTAGGTAAAACCCTTTGTATGATAACATAGGTAGAATTCCCCAATTCTTTGCATGCTAACATTAGGTAGATGTTCTCCTTTGTAAATCCTAACACATAGGTCCATATTGCATGACAACTCTAGAGTAGAGCTCCCCCACTTTTAGACCTTCCGTGCGTCTCCTATCTTGTGGCATGTCAGTCCGTTATATTGCAAAGAGGTAACTGCCTAAGACCCGATTCAGCGAGCTGCGACACCTACTGCTAGGACGTTGAATACACTGCCCACCCTCCTTTGACACAACTGGTGTCCTCTTTTGTAAGTCCATGTTCAGATGGCAATCCTTAACCCCTAGTTAGCCGAACTACGTTTTGCTATGATTCTCATTCCAGATGAGATACGTAGGCATAAGACGCGACGTCTTACCGAGCACACTTTTCTTTAACCCATAGGTAATCGAGCTACGAAGACTCTGATTCTCATACTCAGATGAGATACGTAGGCAGTGGATGCGACATCCTTGCGAGTTATTTTCTTTTAACCTTCCTTTTAGTAAATAGTACTTTAGATATACCTACACCCTTTAGACTAGAACAACACTTATGAAAAGGGCTCCCTAGGAGTACCTAGGATGTTTTGGGTGCTTAAAACCTTCCCATTGCATAACCAACCCCCTTACCCAGATCTCTGACATTTTTACTAGTTTTTGATTCGATAAAACTTTTAGGTTTCTGTTCGCTTTCTAACCATTCCTTTGGATAAATAGAAGTGCGGTGGCAACTCGACTTGGATGGTTTACCTTGGATTTAGTCAATATCTCTAAGGGTAACGAATACCCCGCTATAGAAAAGTGGGGACTCTGCTGGGGAGAACATCTGCCTAGTGGGATTTGCCTACTTTTCATATTTGTTGTATTGTATGGTATATTGCTTTGTGACATATTTTTGTGCAATTTGGGATTACTGTATTGTATGTAATGATTGAATTGTTTGAATATTAATTCCATGTATGCTTAATGGTCTTCGTGAGATGAGTTCTATACCCAAACTCGAGTGCACTTAGGATAGGAGAATGACATAGTCTTGTTGACTTGTGTGGAGTTATTCCTTAGCAAGTTGACTTGCAAGCCCATTCACTTGGTGGAGGTTATGTTGGGATCAATAATGTCACACGAGTAGTCGTGGTTAGGCATTACTCTTTCCAATATATGCCTTAGAAGCCAAGGACCTTAGTTTACCACGCCCATCTTAGCCTATTCTTAGGACGTAGTGCGAAAGTCGTTCAAGTGTAAGATTTGATACGATTGTTACGCGATACTACACTCATAAGAGTCCCTCTTGGGAATATTTTTGGAATACGAGTAGTCGTTTATCCGATAATATCCGAAAGATGGGATGATGACTATGGGAACCTCTTGTAGAACATGTTTGGCAGGTTTAAACCCTAGTACACTCCCTTTGGGTGGTTCTTAACCAAGACTCCATGCTCGTGACTTGCAAGAAACCCTTGATTCAGGTTGATCCGTTCTTGTATCCTTAATATCAATGGAACTTGGGTGTTGATAAGGTGTAAACCATAATCCACCAAAATGGATGATTGATATTAAGGATGACATGATCCATCCCATGACCTTTGTGTGGTGTGCTTTGCTTGATCCTTGAGTGTGATTGTTGCATTCATGTATTCATGCACCCATTCACATCCATATCATCAACAATGAGAAAACTTTCAAGGAACTTAAGAGGTATATTTGCAAATTTTCAGACATGGATAAGCAAAGAAGGAATACAAAGAAGTACAGTTTTAGACAACCCGACTTGAAAGAGTTAAGGAGTTTGACATCCTATGTATTAGATCCCTTAGAATTCAAGGCTCGTCATGGGAAGCATCTGTCTATTCTGGCTACTCAAGTGGACGAAGGATTTATGAGTGTGTTGGTACAGTTTTATGATCCCTTGTACCGTTGCTTCAGTTTTCTGGATTTCCAGCTTTTGCCCACGCTTGAGGAGTATGCCTATCTTGTGGGCATACCTATCCTAGACCAGTTGCCGTTCAGTGGCTTGGAGAGAGTTCCTTCTTCTCAAGAGATTGTTGATCTATTGCGTATAAATGAATCTATTATTAGTGCTCATGTGACTACCAAAGGTGGAATTCAAGGTCTCCCGTCTGATTTCCTCATTGCTCAAGCTACTATGTTTGGGAAGGCCATGAGTGAGGATGCCTTTGAGGCCATATTTGTACTTCTCATCTATGGGCTAGTGTTATTCCCCAACATCGACAAGTTTGTGGATGTGAATGCTATTAGGATTTTCTCTACTCTTAATCTCGTTCTGACTCCATTGGGTGACACTTATTTCTCTTGGCATATGACGAATGCAAAGGGCGGTGGTACCATTGTATGTTGTTTGCCTCTGTTGTACAAGTGGTTTATTTCACACTTGCCTCAGACGCTCACCTTCAAGGAGAACAAAGGATGTCTACGGTGCTCCACGAGACTTATGTCTCTCACTAATGATGATATATTTTGGTACAACCGTGTATATGATGGTGTGCAGATTATCGACTCTTGTGGTGAATTCTCCAATGTACCTCTTCTTGGTATACGCGGTGAAATTAACTACAACCCTATTTTGGCACGTCGCCAGCTTGGGTTCCCCCTAAAGGATAAACCCAATAACATTCTGTTAGAGGGGATGTTCTTTCAGGAGGGTAAAGATCCCCAAGGCTTGAAGGGCAGGATGGTCCGCGCTTGGCGCAAAATCCATAAGAAAGGAAGGAAGGAGCTAGGTCCGAAGAATTATATCACTTGGGAACCCTATACCTCTTGGGTTAGGAGGAAAGCTTCTGAGTACCTCATGCCTTATGAGTATCCAAGACCCACACCTTTGGTTGTGGCTGGGCTTTCAACCCTCCCTAGCCAAGGAGTAAAGGAGTTAAGAGACGAAGACCGTTCGCGTGCTTGGATCCGTGAATGAGAGGAGTTGCTTCAGCAAATCAGAGAGAAGGATGATTTGATAGAGTTCCTTGAGCACCAGGTTATTGATGATCCTGATGATGCATTGACTTCTCTACTTCCTCAGTCTTCCAAGTTTTGGAAGAGGAAGTATGATCGACTCGCCAAAGAGAAGGTAGATATAGAGGCAACCTATGAGAGGGAGGTGAAGAGGCTTCGTGCAGCTTATCTTCCGGTCTCGAGGGCTTTGGACGATTGCTTCTAGGGATCCATAAGATGTTCATTTTCCTTCTCTCTTGTATTGTATTTGGTTACCAAAACTATACTTCTTTGGCATAAAAACATTTCCAAATATTAATTGACGTGATATTTCCGTATGTGATAAACGTTTAATATTTCCAAAATTTGCAAATAAGACTCTAAAGTTCCTCTGATATAAAAATTAAATCATAAGCATTGCATGCATCATGTTTATCTATTCCTAGGGGTTTATATCTTCTTCTTGATTCTAGTCGGGGTTTTCTTACACTGTTTATCTAATGCGAGACTGGAATCAAGGGGTAGAATACCCTTTGAAATTGATAAACATGTCATTACATTTGCATAATCATTAGCATGTCTTGCATAACAAGTACCGCCGCATTGTTCTTAGTTTGTTTGGTATTCCATTATTAGGATAGCTGACTCAGGCATTCACCAATACGGTACCCGAAGGAATCAACAGAGAGCAATGGAAGGTTTACAAGCAGAGCTCGCTGAGATGAGGATTCGCATGAATCAGTTCATGGAAGTGGTCCAAGGAGTGGCTCAGGGACAGCAGAAGCTTAGATTGTTGGTCCAGAGGGATCCCCCTTCTACTTAACCGGAGGTTGTGGCTGATCCTCCCGCTGGAGAGGCTAATGGACCCAATGGACCGGGGCCTATCCCAATCCCACATGGCAACCGTGGTCAATAACCCATCCGTGATGATCAGGAGGATCAATTCCCCCTACTTCAGGAGGACCCTATGTTACAGAGACTGGAAGAGAGGTTGAAAGCTGTGGAAGGGCAGAATGCTCTTGGTGTGGATGTTGCTGACTTAGGGCTGGTCCCAAGCGGGAGAGTTCTGCCAAAATTCAAAGTCCCCGTGTTTGGTAAGTACAATGGCAACTCTTGCCCGAAGACCCATGTACAAGCTTACTTCCTCAAGATGATCGCGTATTCTGATGATGAGAAGCTGCTCATGTACTTCTTCAAGAACAGCCTAGCTGGGGCATCCTTGGAGTGGTATATGAGGCTGGACAAAGCCCATATTCGCTGCTGGAGAGACTTGGCTAAGGCCTTTGTGAAGCAATATCAGTACAATACGGATATGGCACCTGACAGGACTCAACTCCAGAATCTGTCTCTCAAGAGCAATGAGTGCTTCAAAGAGTATGCTCAATGCTGGAGAGAGATGGCTTCCCGTGTTCAGCCTCCGATGTTGGAAAAAGAGATGGCCAACATGTTTATGAACACACCGCCTGGATCTTATTTGGAGCGTTTGATGGGTTGCAACGCCTCGAATTTTGCTGATGTGGTCTCTACCGGTGAGAGGGTAGAGAACTACTTGAAGACATGTAAGATCGAAAATGGGGTTGGATCATCTTCGGGGTCAAAGAAGCCGTTCTTAGGAGGAAAGAAGAGGAGAGAAGGGG
The DNA here is from genome assembly GCF_024323335.1 of Lathyrus oleraceus. Classification (NCBI taxonomy): domain Eukaryota; kingdom Viridiplantae; phylum Streptophyta; class Magnoliopsida; order Fabales; family Fabaceae; genus Lathyrus; species Lathyrus oleraceus. The sequence continues at coordinate 408,243,056 of NC_066581.1, forward strand.
ATGCAAATGCTGTGTCTTCTTATCAGAGCAGAGGTAACCGAAGGAGAAGTTTTCAGAATTACCATCAACAACCTTATGTTGCAGCTGTGACCATTCCGGCTGCAGCACCAGTGCAACAACAACAACCACAACGTCGACAAAATCAATACCAACAACAACAGGGTAACAGACCTTCTTATCAACAGAGACAAAGGATGATGGATAGGTGTTTCGACACTGTTCCGATGTCGTATGCCCAGTTGCTTCCCAACCTTCAACATTTGCAACTTGTGCAGTTACGCACTTTGGCTCCTCCCGTTGGCAGGCTTCCAGTGGGTTATGACGCCAATGCTAGGTGTAATTTCCACTCTGGGGCATCTGGCCATACTATTGAGAACTGCAAAGCTTTTAAGCACGTAGCTCAAGACCTTATTGACTCAAAGGCCATTAACTTTGCGCCGGCTCCTAATGTTGTCAACAATCCCATGCCGCGGCATGGTGGAGCAAATGTTAACATGGTCGAAGGAGAAGTCGAATCAGTCAAAGATGTTGGCCAGATCTCTGCAATCAACGAAGAAGAGGAGGATAGTGATTGTGAAATTGACAACTGGGTGCGTCCAAGGGTCGTGGGTGAAGTTCTCCGCAACTGGTTTTCTGAAGAGATTATCCAAGTCACTCTTCTTAAAGAGTAATTTTCTTTGTTTATTCATGCATATCCAAGTCTTACGTTCCACCCAGGGCGTGATGACTCATTGTAGGGCTCATCTATGTGAATACCTGCATTTTCTTATCATAAATAAAGGACGTATTTTTGCATTCAAATATTTTATTCACTGTCTTTCTATTTTTGCAGTTTTCAAAAATCAAAAAATAATACATTTGGCAATGTTTTGTTTCGTTTTCACTCCTTGTTCACACTCATAAGCACATACCATCACTCATGCAGATGCACGTCACCGGATCCTATTGATAACAGTTCTGCTATGGCTTGCTTCGACTTTGAAAATCCAATCTTTCAAGCGGAAGAAGAGGGTGGTGAAGACTGTGAACTCCCTGAAGAACTTGCCAGGTTGTTAAAACAGGAAGAAAGGGTCATTCAACCGCATCAAGAGTCTACTGAAGTGATTAATCTCGGAATCGAGGACGTCAAGAGAGAGATCAAGATAGGGGTTGCTTTGGAAGATAATATGAAGAAGGGGCTCATTGAATTGCTGCAAGAGTATGTTGACATCTTCGCTTGGTCTTATCAGGACATGCCAGAGCTTGACACAGACATTGCGGTACACCGTTTGCCTCTCAAAGAGGATTGTCCTCCGATCAAGCAGAAGCTCAGAAGAACAAGACCAGAGATGGCTGTCAAGATAAAGGAAGAAGTGCAAAAACAGTTGGACATAGGGTTCCTAGCGGTTACAAATTATCCTCCATGGGTTGTAAATATCGTTCCAGTACCTAAAAAGGATGGAAAGGTACGAATGTGTGTTGACTATCGGGATCTGAAATGAGCTAGTCCTAGAGATGATTTCCCATTACCTCACATCGACGTTTTGGTGAATAACACAGCTCAGTTCTCGGTATTCTCCTTCATGGATGGCTTTTCTGGCTATAATCAAATTAAGATGGCACCAGAAGACATGGAGAAGATAACTTTCATAACCCCATGGGGCACCTTCTGCTACAAGGTGATGCCGTTTGGTCTGAAAAATGCTGGGGCAACATATCAACGAGCTATGGTAACTCTTTTCCATGATATGATTCATCATGAAATCGAGGTTTATGTTGATGATATGATTGCAAAATCTCACACGGAAGAAGAACATCTGGTGAATTTGCAGAAACTGTTTGAGCGTTTGAGGAAATTCAAGCTGAGGCTTAATCCGAACAAGTGTACTTTCGGGGTGACATCTGGAAAACTGGTGGGTTTTATTGTTAGTGAAAAGAGGATTGAGGTGGATCTGGCCAAAGTGAAAGCGATACAAGAAATGCCTGAGCCAAGAACAGAAAAACAAGTCCGTGGTTTCTTAGGAAGGTTGAACTACATTGCAAGGTTTATCTCTCACCTAACATCCACGTGTGAGCCAATATTCAAATTGTTGAGAAAAGATCAGGCCATCAGGTGGAATCATGATTGCCGAAGGGCTTTCGAAAAAATAAAAGAGTATTTGCAGAATCCTCCTATCCTTATGCCTCTAGTCCCAGGGAGACCGTTGATTATGTATTTGACAGTACTTGATAATTCCATGGGTTATGTTCTCGGTCAACAAGACGAGACAGGTAGGAAAGAGCATGCCATCTACTACCTGAGTAAAAAATTCACAGATTGCGAGTCGAGATACTCAATGCTTGAAAAGACATGTTATGCACTTGCATGGACTGCTAAGCGATTGAGACAATACATGCTGACTCACACAACCTTACTGATCTCCAAAATGGATCCAATCAAGTATATATTTGAGAAGCCAGCTCTCACCGGAAGGGTTGCTCGTTGGAAAATGGTACTGATAGAGTACGACATCTAGTATACATCCTAGAAAGCCATCAAAGGGAGTATTCTGTCAGACTATCTTGCTCAGCAGCCGATTGATGATTATGAGCCGATGAAGTTTGATTTTCCGGATGAAGACATCGTGTTCCTAAAGATGAAAGACTGTGAAGAACCAGTTGTTGAGGAGGGACCCGATCCATATGAAAAGTGGACTATAATGTTTGATGGGGCCGTCAATGCCAAAGGAAGTCGATTTGGTGTTGTCATTACCACTCTGAAAGGTGCCCACATGCCTTTCACCGCTCGTCTGACTTTTGAGTGCACCAATAATGAAGCTGAGTATGAAGCCTGTATCTTGGGTATTGAGCAAGCCATTGATTTGAGAATCAAGACTTTGGACATCTTCGGAGATTCAGCTCTAGTGATCAATCAAGTGAACGGTGATTGGAATACTCTCCAGCCCAATCTGGTCCCTTACAAAGATTACACGAGAAGACTGTTGACTTTCTTCACAATAGTAAAGCTATATCATATACCTCGTGATGAGAACCAGATGGCAGATGCTCTTGCTACTCTATCCTCCATGATCAAGGTGATTAGATGGAACCATGCTCCCAGGATCGATGTTATGCGCCTTGATAGGGCCGCGTATGTGTTTGCTGCTGAACTGGTAGTTGATGACAAGCCCTGGTATCACGACATCAAATGCTTTCTGAAGAATCAGGAGTACCCTGCAGAGGCATCCAACAATGATAGAAATACTTTGAGAAGATTGGCAGGCAGTTTCTTCTTGAACAAAGACGATGTGCTGTATAAGAGGAACTTCGACATGGTTTTGCTCAGATGCGTGGATAGACACGAAGCGGACATGTTGATACAAGAAGTTCATGAAGGCTCCTTCGGTACTCATGCCAGCGGACATGCAATGGCTAAGAAATTGTTGAGAGCAGGTTATTACTGGATGACCATGGAATCTGATTGTTTCAAATATGCTCGGAAGTGTCATAAATGCTAGATTTATGTTGATAAGGTGCATGTGCCGCCAAATCCTCTGAATGTGATGTCTTCGCCGTGGCCGTTTGCTATGTGGGGCATTGATATGATTGGAAAGATTGAGCCGACTGCTTCCAATGGGCATCGCTTCATCCTTGTTGCCATCGACTATTTCACCAAGTGGGTCGAAGCAGCGTCATTTGCGAAGGTCACCAGACATGTGGTTGCCCGATTCATTAAGAAGGAAATCATTTGTCGTTATGGGATTCCCGAAAGAATCATTACTGATAATGGTTCTAATCTCAATAACAAAATGATGAAAGAGTTGTGCAAGAACTTCAATATTCAACATCACAACTCTTCCCCTTATCGTCCTAAGATGAACGGTGTTGTTGAGGCAGCAAGTAAGAACATAAAGACGATTGTGCAGAAGATGGTCGTTACGTACAGAGATTGGCATGAGATGCTATCCTTCGCCTTGCATGGGTACCGTACTTCAGTACGTACATCGACCAGAGCAACCCCTTATTCCCTTGTGTATGGTATGGAAGCAGTCCTACCTATTGAAGTGGAGATTCCTTCTCTAAGAGTCATGTTGGATGTCAAGTTAGACGAAGCTGAATGGATTCAGACAAGGTTCAATGAGTTGAGTCTTATCAAAGAGAAGCGAATGACAGCCATTTGTCATGGGCAATTGTATCAGAGTCGGATGAAGAGAGCCTTCGATGCTTCTAAGTTGGAGATTTGGTGTTGAAAAGGAGTCAGACGGTGAAAACTTCACTTCCCTTGTGAACTCAGACACAGTTCAACAATACTTCGTATAAAATAGACCCGCTGGACGATAAAAAGAATAGTCCAGGCAAAAAAATGGGCATCCCGGCGAACCAAGAAAATGAAAAAGGTTCGGGCAAAAGTTAGGGATTAAAAAATGAAAAGATTGTACACCCGGTAAGTTTAAAACCTGAAAGGGAAACTTAGACAAAAATGGGTACCCCGGTGGATTAAAAACCCGAAAGGGCGATCCAAGCAAAAGTTAGGGATTAAGCGAATGGCTGCGTTCTGAGTAGTTTTGAATATCATCTCGTGTCGATAACCGGAAACTTCCGAAGGATGGGAAACAGTCCAATCACCTTTTTCGACAAGCTGATCATCTGGAGGATCTTGAAGACGAGCGAATCATAGCAGAATCGGAACCCGATAGAAATCCATATCACATTGCCATTAAATTAATTTCTGTTTTTATCTGTTGTGCAATTACCTCTTTCCAGGGATTGCTTCTTGATGTAAATACCTATTCATAGCCCACTCAATCAATAAAATCAGGTTATTCAGTACATCTCTGTGTTCATTCTCATTTTACTGTTTTGTTTGCAAAAATGACGTTCGAATTTTTGATAAATATTGCATCATGAAACATAAGAGCTTTACAGGTACGTGCTTAATAAACATTGAAAATTGCTGTAAATTTTAAGTGCTTTGGATCGTCTATTTAGAACAAGTACACTCGGGGCATTTCCTTAAGGTCCCCATCAAATGATCGCGGAAGTTTTTCCTCAACAGTTAGAATTTGATATCTTATCCCTACAGAGCTGGTCCGAGCGTTGGATTCTTCAATCCCCACTGGCTCTCACTGTTGTACTTCCCCAAGCATTTGTTTCAGATTATACATTCACCAACGGAGTCGACAGTGTCAGACTGTATATCCCCAACGGAGTTGACAGTGCCAGATTGTATCTTCCTAGCAGAAGCGGCTGCTCCTCCGAGTTCAATGCCAGATCGATGATCTCGTCTCTAGACCCATGATCTCTTTCCTTGAAGCAGAATCTCGGTACCATATCAGTGTTTGCTTCCCCTGCTGAGTCGTCTCTCTCGCAAATTATGGTTGCCAGAACCACTATCGCTTTCCTCAGTAGCAAGTTTTCAGTACCATTCTCTCCCCAGTCAGAGCCTCGGTATTTTGTTATTTGCCAGAACACCGTGTAGCGGGTCATTTCCCCACAGAGTTCTTTGTGCTGTGCATCTCCAACAGCCTTGCCAAGGTCCATAAGATGATGATCATTTCCCAGCAGAATTCCTTGCCTCAGCTTGGCGTTCTCTCTAATCAAGCATTTCGCATCCCTGCATGTAGAATCATATTGCATTGCATCCTCCCAAATTGCGTAGCATTTCCATTTTCATGGAGCATTACGCCATTGAAAAATTCAAACATACGCATGTAAAGCATAAGGCATTCTCAGTATCCCAAGTGATAAGCCAGAAGTTGTTTCCGGTACTCAGACTGAAGATTGTTGATGACTTATCTTTATTATTCCCAGCAGGGTTCGTTGGCCCACGCGTCGCCTTTATTATCATTTTCCCTATTTATGTCGATGCTGACAGGCATGAAAGTTTCTGGTATTCAGACCGAAGTGGCATTCAGGCCAGTTTTCCGATGTTCAGATCAAAGAAGTTTCCGACGTTCAGGTCGACGCAACTTGTGGCATACAGGCCAAGTTTCTGGTATTCAGGCCGAAGTGGCAATCAGGCCAGTTTTCCAATGTTCAGATCGAAGAAGTTTCTGACATTCAGGTCAATGCAACTTGTGGCATTCAGGCCAGTTTTTCGGTATTCAGACCGAAGTGGCATTCAGGCGAGTTTCCCGGTGTTCAGACCGACGTTTGATAATTTAATATCTTCCGATGTTCAGATCGAAGAAGTTTCCGACATTCAGGTCAATGTAACTTGTGGCATTTAGGCCAGTTTTCCGATATTCAGACCGAAGTGGCATTCAGGTCAGTTTCCCGGTGTTCAAACCGATGTTTGATAATCAAGTATCGTCCGATGCTCAGATCGAAGTCATTTCCAGTATTCAGATTGATGAGCGGCATTCAGGCCATGGTTATTTCTGTGTTACCATTTATTTTGGTATTCAGGCTAACATTCCTTGTTTCGGTGTTCAGACCGACTCTCACCGTACCAGACAGATTCTTTTTCAAGACCACCTCTTGGCCGATTCTGACAGGCATTGTTACTTCATTTTTTTCACTTCAGAGTAAATTTTCGGGCTTTTATCGTATTCAATCACTTGATACCTCGAAAGTGAGAAAACCGTTGCTATCTACCTTTCGGGTTTCTAGTTGATTGAATAGGGGCAACTGTAATACCCCAAAATTTACCCTTCATTTTTCCTGGAAGCATGGGATTATGTTTTACACTTCATTAGCATCATATTAGGTCATACTCATTGCATACTGCATTAGTGACATGAAGATCAGGTTTTGATCGATCACTTCGTAACAGAAGGAGCCCACACAAAGCAAGGTTGAGAATTGGACTTCATTTTCTAAGTATATAAGTCTCAAGGGTCTCAGGGGGTTCATCAGTGAAGGATTCAAAGCTATCAGAGTGTTCATTTGGATTTAATCAGAAATTAGGGTTTCATGGCTACCTGCAACAGGAAATGTTTGGTTGGAAGTAGAGGAGCTCATCCATGTCATGATTAGAGAGGCATCTTGGCCTAGGAAGATTCACAATTATCTCAGAAAGATCCATTGGCAATCAGTGCAATCAGTTCCTGATCATTTTGCCCTGAAATTAGGGTTTGGTATAAATTCAGTTTATTTCTGATTCTTTGGGTGAAACTCTTTTCCATGGCCCTCCATATGTCCACAAGGGTCTACATACAAAAAAACAGCTCTTTATTTGAGCTAGAAGTGCTTCAATTGATCAATGGAATCGGGAATCAGACAGTTTGGGAAAAGTCAACTGTGGGGCCAGAAAAGTCAACTCCTGACATTTTGAGAGTGGAATATCAAAATCCATGCCTAGGGGATCCTACATGTGAAATTTGATCAAGGTTGGATCATGGATTCATCATTTAATCAGGAATTGGAAAAGTTACTTAATTTGGAAATGGTTGACTTTCCATTTAGGGCAAGTTTTCATGATCGTTGCACTCACTTTAAGCCCATTTTGCATCAAGCTAAAAGCTCAATTTGAAAATTTCTCCAACATGAAAGTTGTTTCTCTTGTTCCAAGCTTTATAGAGATAAAAAGTTTGCTCCATTTGGATTAGAATTAAGAAAGTTATGCTTAGTCAAAGTGAGACATTTTTTTAGGACACTTAGAAATATTTCTAAGTCCAAAATCTTCAAAATTTGTCAAGACTTCTTGGCCAGTTTTCTTGCACTTCAAGGCATTAATTTGATGGAGGCTAGGTTAACAATGGAGGAATAGGGAGAGAGAGGTTTCCAAAATCAGAAAAAGTGAGAATAAGTGATGGGGAAGAGATGTAATAGCAAGTGGGGCCTAACATTGAAAATACCCAAAATCACAAAATTTGAAAAATTGGTCCGTTACAAACAACACGGCCGTGTTCCTGCACACGGGCGCCCATGTTAATTCACTGTTTTAATCAACACGGATGTGTGTCACCACACGGGCGCCCGTGTTAATCCTCTGTTTTGATTAACACGGTCGTGTGTCACGACACGGGCGCCCGTGTTAATCCACTGTTTTGATTAACACGGCCGTGTGTCACCACACGGGTGGCCGTGTGGATGTCCAGTATTCCTCAATTTCTGAATTCTGCAATGCTTCTTAGGTTTGGCATCCTTTCACTGAGAAGTGATTATGACTATACTCTTCAAGTTCCACTCCTTACCTGCAACAACGTTTCACATCCACACAGAAAAGAAAAAAAACAAAATAAGTTAACAAACGAACACGTGGGTTGCCTCCCACGAAGCGCTTCATTTAACGTCGCCTGGCTCGACGGTTGTCCATCTCATTAGGCGAGGCGCATATGGTCAATCAATCCAGGTTGTTGGCCTTTGTAATAGGGCTTCAGCCTCTGGCCATTCACCTTGAATATATCTCCATTGTTTTGGTTCTTAATCTCTATTGCTCCGTGGGGAAAAACCTTATGCACGACAAATGGCCCGGACCATCTTGACTTTAATTTCCCAGGAAACAACTTGAGCCTCGAATTGAACAACAATACCAGTTGTCCTTCCCAGAAATCTTTCCTGACGATTCTCTGATCATGCCACTTCCGTGTTTGCTCCTTGTACATCTTTGCATTCTCATATGCCTGATTACGAAATTCTTCTAACTCGTGAAGTTGAAGAATTCGGGATTCACCGGCTTTTGCAAGATCACAATTTAAGAACTTGGATGCCCAAAAGGCTTTGTGCTCTAATTCCAGAGAAAGATGACAAGCCTTACCATAAATCAGCTGATACAGAGACATGCCAATTGGTGTTTTGAAAGCGGTTCGGTATGCCCATAACGCGTCATCTAATTTGATTGCCCAATCTTTTCGTGAAGCACTCACTGTCTTTTCCAAAATCTTTTTAATTTGCCGATTAGACACTTCAACTTGCCCACTCGTTTGGGGATGATATGGTGTGGCAATTTTGTGCTTCACATTATATTTCTTCAATAAGTTCTCCATGAGATTATTCAAGAAACGTGTTCCTTCATCACTGATAAGTGCTCTAGGAACACCAAACCTTGAGAAGATGTTTTGTTTAAGGAAGTTTACCACTGCTCTCGCGTCATTAGAAGGGAGGGCTACGGCTTCCACCCATTTGGAGACATAGTCCACAGCCACCAGAATATAATTTTTTCCAAATGAGGGTGGAAATGGCCCTAAAAAGTCTATCCCCCAAACATCAAATAATTCCACTTCAAGCATGCCCTTTTGAGGCATCTGATTCCTCCTAGAAATATTTCCTGTCCGTTGGCATCTGTCACATTCCTTCACAACCACTTGGGCATCCTTAAACAACGTGGGCCAGTACAACCCTGATTGGAGGACTTTTGCGGCTGTCCTGTCTCCACTAAAGTGTCCCCCATACTCTGAGTCATGACATGCCTTTAAGACTTCATTTTGTTCTTCCTCAGGGACACATCGACGAATTAGTCCGTCTACCCCTTTCTTATACAAGAATGGTTCGTCCCACAAATAAAACCTGCAATCATGAAGAAACTTTTTCTTTTTGTTATAATCAAAGTCATCAGGAATTATACCACCCACCAGGTAGTTTGCGTAGTCAGCAAACCAAGGAACACCCACCACCGTGAGGATTCTTTCATCTATAAACTCTTCCTTTATGGGATGTTTCTCTTCCGTCTCTTCAATCGGAGACATTCGAGATAGGTGGTCAGCAACGGTGTTTTCACACCCCTTTTTGTCTCGAATTTCAAGGTCAAATTCTTGCAATAACAAGATCCATCTGAGCAGCCTTGGCTTCGAGTCCTGTTTAGAAAAAAGCTATTTCAACGCAACATGGTCAGTATAAACAATTACCTTTGTTCCCAACAAGTATTGCCGAAATTTGTCAAAGGCATAAACCACAACCAGTAACTCCTTCTCTGTGGTTGCATAATTCATCTGGGCTGGATTCAACACATGGCTAGCATAGTAGATGACGTGGAGGCGTTTGTCTTTTCTTTGCCCCAAGACTGCCGCTACTGCTATATCGCTCGCATCGCACATTATCTCAAAGGGTAGAGACCAGTCAGGCAAGATCACTATAGGAGCAGACACCAATTTATTTTTCAGAGTCTCGAAGGCTTCGTTGCACTCTTTGTCAAACAGAAACGGAGTATCCTTCACAAGCAGGCTAGTCAAAGGTTTTGCGATCTTGGAGAAATCTTTTATGAACCTACGATAGAGTCCTGCATGTCCCAAGAAACTCCGTATACCTTTCTCATTCACAGGATGAGGGAGATTGGCGATTACTTCCACTTTTGCTTTGTCAACTTCTATCCCTTGATGGGAAATTTTATGACCTAGTATTATCCCTTCTCTCACCATGAAGTGACACTTTTCCCAATTCAGAATTAGATTGGTTTGTTGACATCTTTCCAGCACAAGTGAAAGATTATACAAACAATTTTCGAAAGAAGATCCAAAAACCGAAAAATCATCCATAAACACCTCCATATGCTTCTCAAGCATATCAAAAAATATGGATGTCATGCACCTCTGAAATGTCGCAGGTGCGTTGCATAAACTAAATGGCATTCTTCTATAAGCAAAGATTCCATACGAGCATGTGAACGCTATTTTTTCTTGATCCTCAGGTGCCACAGCAATTTGGTTGTACCCTGAGTACCCATCCAGAAAACAGTAGAAATCATGACCTGCCAATCTTTCCAACATCTGATCGATAAAAGGTAAAGGAAAATGATCCTTCCTTGTAGCAGTGTTCAGTCTTCTATAGAGTATGCAAACTCTCCAACCTGTAACAGTGCAGGTGGGATCAACTCATTTTTCTCATTTTTTATCACAGTTGTCCCTCCCTTCTTTGGTACCACATGAACTGGGCTAACCCACGAACTGTCAGATATTGGGTAAATTAACCCCGCATCTAAAAGTTTCACAACCTCCTTGCGAACAACTTCTTTCATAGCTGGATTCAGTCTTCTTTGAGGTTGGACGACCGATTTCTGATTATCCTCCATCAAAATCTTGTGCATACACATCGTCGGGCTGATTCCTTTCAAATCGTCCATCGCCCATCCAATAGCACCCTTGTATTTCTTTAGGACTTTGATTAGCTCTCCTTCTTGGCTCTCTCTCAACCCTGAATTGATGATTGCTGGACATTTTTCCTCATTGTCAAGAAACACATATTTGAGATGTTCTGGTAATTGTTTTAAATCTATCTCCTTTTTTATATCCTGTTTCGATTCTGAAGATGTTTTAGGTCGAAGCTCCTCCCACCGTTGCGGTCGGGAATGAACCCAAGGCAGTTGTTCCTTTAACATCGCTACCACTTCGGATTCTTTCTCATCAATTCCTTCAGTATCCTCAACGATAGATAAACTCAAAACTCTCTCCTAAGGAAGCTTGGGTGTTGTGATCTGCATAGATTGAGCAAAAATTGTATCTGACACTTCAATATTTTTACTCGCCCCTTCGTCATCCTTGAATTTCATAGTATCCCTCACATCAATTTTGAGCTTTTCATCATAAACTTTGAGGGTCATGGTTCCTTCCTTAATATCTATCATGCATCTTCCAGTTTCCAGGAAAGGTCTTCCCAATATGAGAGGAATCTCCTCATCTTCCGGCATCTCGAGTATCACAAAATCCACCGGGAATACAAATTTATCAATCTTCACCAGAACATCTGTTGCTATACCATAGGGTCTCTTCATAGAATGATCCGCAAACTGCAGTGTCATGCGAGTGTCCTGCACCTCCCCTAACTCAAGTTTTTTGTAAATCGAGAGGGGCATTAGACTAACACTTGCTCCCAAATCGATCAATGCCTTTTTGAATGATCTGTCTCCAATGGTACAAGGAATAGTGACTGCACCTCTATCTTTTTTCTTCATCGGAATTTTTAGGCCCTGCAAAATAGCACTACAAGTTTCAGTTAGTATGATTGGCTCGCTGTCGATCGACCTTTTCTTTGATATGATGTCTTTCATGAATTTGGCATAGATCGACATCTGTTCCAGAGCTTCAGCAAAAGGTATGTTGATCTCGAGCTTCTTGAATAATTCTAAGAATTTCTCAAAAAAAAATCATGGAGATCTTTCTTCTTTGTTCTTGTCGGAAAAGGAAGAATGATCTTTGGTTTTTGTTTCTCTTGCTGACTTGTCGGCTTGACCACCACTTCTTCAGTTTGTTTTGGCTCTTCTCTAATCTCCAAGTCAACTTCCAACAATCCATCTTCTTCAACCTGTTCGTCAACTTGTGGTTCCTTAGCTTTTCCTTTTCTGGTGACCACAGCTTTAATGTGACTTTGATCACGGGGATTAACAACTGTCCCACTAGGAAGCGTGCCAGGTGCATGGGAGTTTGAGGCTAACTGTTGGGCGATTTGACCCATCTGAATTTCAAGATTTTTTATGGATGCTGTAGTGTTCTTCTGATTATTTCGAGTCTCCTCTTGGAATTAGATGTTGTGAGCTGCCATCTTTTCAATTGCGATCTCCCAATCTGCCTTCTGAGGTACCTGTTGTTGTTGCTGCTAATATTGATTTTGATATTGACCCTGTTCCTGTTGTTGCACGTTCCCTCTTTGATCTTTCCATGCAAAGTTGGGATGATTTTTCCACCCCGGATTGTATATGTTGGAGTAGGGATTGTTCTGCTTTAAAATTTTTATATCTTCGATCTCTTGCGGTGTTGCAAAACAATGAACAGTATTGTGTGGTCCATTGCAAATGTCACACACTTCACTCGGTGCCTGTTGCACTTGAGCCACTTTCTGAGCACCTATGTTTAGTGCTCTCAACCTTTTCTCTACCTCCGCAGCAACAGCTTCTTCAATTTTCACCTGTTTATTTGTTTCAAGCTTCAAGTCAATAACTGCAGATTTGCTTGATACCCTGTCATATAACTCTAATTGCTCGTTCGAGGCAATAGCTTCAATTATCTTCTTCATACCGGTGGCTGTTGCAAAGTTGGCTGAGCCACCAGCTGCTGAATCAAGGATTTGTCTCGTTTGAATTCGAAGACCATTGACAAACATTTGCATTTGTTCAGTTTCATCCATGTTGTGAGTAGGACAAGCCACTAGGATTCTCTTGAATCGTTTGTAGGCATCTCCTAGTGACTCACCCTCCTTCTGTTTGAAGATTAGGATCTCATATCTTTTCCGCAATGACACAGATGCGGGAAAATACTCTTGCAAGAAGGCTGTTTCCATGTGCTCCCATGTAGTGATACTACCAGCAGGTAAGGAATAGAACCACTCTTCAGCCTCATCTGCTAAAGTGAATGGGAACATATGAAGTCGAATTTCTTCCTCGCTATGTCCAGGCATTTTCAGTGTTGTGCTCATGGTTAAAAATCTTTGTAGATGCTTGTTGGCATCTTCATTCACTCTTCCAGAGAAGGACCGTCTTTCGAGTTGATTAATGGTGCTGGGATGCAGCTGAAATTGTTCCACATTAACCGGTTGGTTGACAATTGTCATACGACCACCCGGGGTGTTGGTTCCACCATAGTCACCGAGGAGTCTCTCTGGTGGTGGTGGTGGTGGATTAGCAGCCATGATTTCAGGAACTGTTTCCGTGTCTGAATCTGAATTCTCTGAGTGCACTGAAACAACTTCTCCCTCCGCTTTCTCTGCTAATTCCAGTTTCTTTCTCTTAGCTTGTCTTAGTCTAGCTCGAAGAGTTCTTTCTGGATCTGTGTCAAAAGGAAAATCCGCTGAGGCCTTACCTCGCATAAACAAGTTAGAAAAAGATTAGAATTGAATAACAAAATTGTCACAGAAAACATTTTGGTTGGCGAGCAACAAAATTTCGATAGAATAGAAATTAAAATATGTAGTTTGGCAATCCCCGGCAACGGCGCCAAAAACTTGATCGGGAAAATAGCAAGTGTACTATTTTTACCGATGTAGTAATAAGGAGTTTTATTTCCAAGTATCGATCTCAGGGATTGCATAGGAAATACTTATTTTAATTTGATTCTATCAGAACAAAAGGATAATGGTTTGGTTGTTTTGGAATTTATAATAGTAAACACAAAAATAGTAAAAGTAATTGATTAAGATAAAAGATGCTAGGGTGAGTGGTTGATTTAACCAATTATGAATTCAGTCAAGATTTCCTTAATACATATGAAACATTCAATCACCTAACCTCTGAATGTTCTTACTTAAGTCCTTAAGGAAGAAACTATTAAACTACCAATTCTTACTCAAATGTCCATTCAATTAATCATTGGTTTTAATCATACATAATATCAAGGTTTACGGTGATTTACGAAAGTTACTAGTCCTAGATGATGCATTCATAAACCCAATTGTGTGAAAACCCTAACAATCACACTCCTGTTATTGAAAGTCATAGATCAATTTGTATTTGTCCGATACAAAAGCATAATAACATCACACAATTGAATTGAAATAAATAACATAGTAATCAAGAAATCATTTGTTCAAATTCATAACATGTGATAACATCAGGACCACCCCCTAGCATCAGGGGGTTTAGCCTCTCATAGTACTTAAAGAATTCATAATGTAAAGATTAGCCATTACAAAGAATTAGGAGATTTTGATCTTCAATGGTTGATGCCCTTGAATCTCGACGTCTTTAAATCCTTCGTATTAGCTATCTTCTCCAATGCAATGTTTTCTTTCGTCCGTCAAAAAGTGCCTTCTTCTTTCTCTTCCAAGCCTTCTTATAGCTTCAGATGAATCTCTTCCAAGCAAAAGGTCCAAACTACCCTTAATGAGCAGAATCAGTTCACAAAGCAAAAGTTAGGGTTTCCAAGCTGCGTCCAATCAACACGGTCGTGTGTCACCACACGGGTGCCCGTGTTGCTCTCCATTATAATTATTTTCAGCACAAGCTACAGAGGCAACAACACGGGCTGTGTTCCTCCACACGGGTGCCCGTGTTAATGCATTGTTTTAATCAACACGGCCGTGTGGTGACACACTGGTGCCCATGTTGATCTCTGTTTTTCTTCTCCCATTTTGCTCTGCCTGATCAACGACACGGGCAGTGTTGTGGCACACGGGTGCCCGTGTTGACCTGTTGTTTCTTAATATTTTTTTGCCTTTCTAAGTATCCATAACTTCACCATTATTGCTTTTAAACCTGTGCAATGACCTGAAACAATGACACTACCAAACGAAGCATAAACGAGATCTTTTTGACATAAACTTGTAATTGAATGCAACGCGATACCAAACCAACAAAACATGATAAATGACTCTAAAGCAACTAAAAACAAACATAAATCTTACCAAAGTGATGAAAATATGTCGGATGAACAGTGGGAATTCAATGGAAATGGTGACCGATTAGTCTACATACAAAAAATCAGCTCTTTATTTGAGCTAGAAGTGCTTCAATTGATTAATGGAATCGGGAATCAGACAGTTTGGGAAAAGTCAACTGTGGGGCCAGAAAAGTCAACTCCTGACATTTTGAGAGTGGAATCTCAAAATCCATGCCTAGGGGATCCTACATGTGAAATTTGATCAAGGTTGGATCATGGATTCATCATTTAATCAGGAATTGGAAAAGTTACTTAATTTGGAAATGGTTGACTTTCCATTTAGGGCAAGTTTTCATGATCGTTGCACTCACTTTAAGACCATTTTGCATCAAGCTAAAAGCTCAATTTGAAAATATCTCCAACATGAAAGTTGTTTCTCTTGTTCCAAGCTTTATAGAGATATAAAGTTTGCTCCATTTGGATTAGAATTAAGAAAGTTATGCTTAGTCAAAGTGAGACATTTTTTTAGGACACTTAGAAAAAATTCTAAGTCCAAAATCTTCAAAGTTTGTAAAGACTTCTTGGCCAGTTTTCTTGCACTTCAAGGCATTATTTGAAAATACTTTCTTCATAACAATTGTACCTTGCCATGTCCTCTTTCACATCCTTTTGGAATCATCTCATTTGGATCCATGGTTTGAGAGATACATTCATTTAAATTGGGCACCATGACTTGATTTTCTAGGCAGATTTTTGGTCTGGCTGGCCCAATCAGATTTTCTAAGCATGCTTCACAAACCAGTCACGTTTTTTACCTCTTTTGGCCATGAATTAGACATCCGTTCACTTAAGTTTGGCCTAAAATAACAACATTTTACACCTCACTTCACACTTTTATTCTTATGGATAAATCACTTATTAAAAAGCCCATGAGAACACCTAATCCACCCTATTTAAGATGCGGAAACCCTAACCTTGAAGGAGCATTGGAATTTCGTGGCAAGGAGGCAAAGCTTCATCACATATCAGATTCCATTCCACTTCTATTATCCATTAGGTAATCATCTCTTACATGGCCATGTTTTGATATATCTACGTTTGCTTACCATGTTCATCACCATTAATCCTTCCATTTTCATATTTCTTTTTCTTATTTAAAATATTTTCTTCGTCCATAAAATTTCCCAAAAATATTTTTCACTTTTCTTAACATTTTATTTAATTTTATATAATTTTTATTTTCGTATTTTTTTAATATTAATATTTTATTTTTATTATTTATTCTAAATGGTCCGTTTTAACACACTTTTTTTATTGATTTTATTTTTATGACTTAAAATTATTGTTAGCATTTGATTTTTGGGATGAAAGTTGACCACTCTCTCATGATCAACCTGACCTTTTCTTGGAATTTTATTTCACATTTTCAATTTATTCTTGATCTATTTCTAACCTAGTCTTATTAATTGACTTTTGGTTTGACCTATACTTTGTTTTAATTAATTCACGTGCCAATTTTCATTATTTTTAAAATATATTCAGGGGATAATGATGTCCTAACCCCACCTTATTTATTTTAATTTTTCATAATTTTCTTGATTAATTTACTATTTATTCTTTATTTATTTCTAACCTAGTCTCATTAATTGACTTTTGGTTTGACCTCTGTTTTATTTTAATTAATTTAGGTGCCAATTTTAGTTATTTTTAAAACCTTTTTGGGGGATGATGATGTCCTGACACCACCTCATTTACTTTAATTTTTCATAATTTTCTTGATTAATTTGCTATTTATTTGTTATTTTTTAATTGACTTGAATTTTCAGTTGACTTCTTTATGATTGATGTTTGACTTAGGGATTGCTTATGGCAATTGAAGAGATCTTTTGATCCTCCCTTGTTCATCTCATATGCCATGTATTAGAGGCCTTTTACCTTGATTTTATTTGGTCCTTACCTCATTTCCTGATTAAATTATTCAGTGGACCCTTCGTGTGCATATTTTCATCTGTTTGATTCATCTGTTATCTTTTATACTTGTTTTTCTCATTCATGCTTTCTATTGCTTGATTATTCAACATGTTAATACTCCCATGCATTGTTTAAATGCTACATTATTTGATTCTTTGGTTTGATTATATATTGTTTATTTATCCGATCTGATTGATAACTGTTGCCTACTTGTATGATGTATGAGGCATATATTCTTATTGTTTGTTTGCCAGGAACAATCCCCATTCATAACAAATGTACCCCTCTCCCATAAAGTGTATAATATTTATTTCTTTATTTCTTTAGTCACCTTTTAATACAATAATTAAAACAAACATCCGATAACCATTTCAAAATAAGATCAAAAGCCCGATCCAACATCGAGTAATCATTTTCAGAACTTAACAGAACCAGCACGCATTCATCCATCCTCTTGTAAGTCGATTGCCTCAGGCATCGCCATCTACCTGTAAGTCGATTGCCCCCGACATTGCCATCTACCCTTATCCGTAACTCCTCTCCTCGCTCCATCCGTCGACTCTTGTTCCGTTTAGGTAGCACCCATTAGGTAGAACCCTTTGTATGATAACATAGGTAGAATTCCCCTATTCTTTGCATGCTAAGATTAGGTAGATGTTCCCCTTTGTAAATCCTAACACATAGGTTCATATAGCTTGACAACTCTAGAGTAGAGCTCCCACACTTTTAGACCTTCCGTGCGTCTCCGATCTTGTGGCATGTCAGTCCGTTTTATTGCAAAGAGGTAACTGCCTAAGACTCGATTCAGCGAGCTGCGACACCTACTGCTAGGACGTTGAACACACTGTCCACCCTCCTTTGACACAGTTGGTGTCCTCTTTTGTAAGTCCATGTTAAGATGGGAATCCTTAACCCCTTGTTAGCTGAACTACGTTTTGCTCTGATTCTCATTCCAGATGAGATACGTAGGTATAAGACGCGACGTCTTACCGAGCACACTTTTCTTTAACCCATAGGTAGCCGAGCTACGAAGACTCTGATTCTCATACTCATATGAGATACGTAGGCAGTGGATGCGACATCCTTGCGAGTTATTTTCTTTTAACCTTCCTTTTAGTAAATAGTACTTTAGATATACCTACACCCTTTATACTAGAACAACACTTATGAAAAGGGCTCCCTAAGAGTACCTAGGATGTTTTGGGTTCTTAAAACCTTCCCATTGTATAACCAACCCCCTTACCCAGATCTCTGACATTTTTACTAGTTTTTGATTCGATAAAACTTTTAGGTTTTTGTTCGTTTTCTAACCATTCCTTTGGATAAATAGAAGTGCGGTGGCGACTCGACTTGTATGGTTTACCTTTGATTTAGTCAATATCTCTAATGGTAATGAATACCCCTCTACACTTACGTACCATCTTAAAAAAGATTAGGATCAAAACCTCGTAGTTCAGGGTAAAAATCTCAAAACAAAGTTGGTGAATTAATTGGTCCAAAAGCCTTAAGGTCTTTTGTTATCAAAGGGAGAAAATTCAACCTAAAACCACAAATCCACCATGTGAGGATAGCTTCAACATGCTAGTGAGGGGTTAACCGTATAATAAGCATGGAAGACTCATTGTCCATCACTAAGGATATAGGTGAGTATTATATCAACCTCAAGGATAACTCAAACCTAATAGCTAATGTTTATGAAAAGGTTTGGCAAGAAGTGGCCATCGAAACCACAAAAACGATTGAGTGAGTTGTATTTACCAATGAAAAGTATTTACAAAATATGGTCAAAGTTGACTTAGAATTTAATTCAAAATAAGTGTTATGAAAAGAAAGTTTGAAAATCAAAAGCATAATGCTTAGGTTTCTAAATTTGAAAACAAATGTTAATGTTTGCACAAAAGTTTTGGCTTGGGTTAGAGTGGAGGGAAGAAGAAGAATGACTAAGTCCTAAACATACAAAAGATGAAGGGAGAGAAGTAAAACCACAAATGGAGTTCCCTTCTTGAGATCATAGTGATGATCCAAGTAGCTCTCATCCTTTGGAATAAGCAAGCAAATAAGCAAATACTCAAGCAATCAAGCACACAATCAAACAAGCTCCTAGGAATCTTCCAATGGCTTTTGTATCTCTCACTTTGGATGCTCATGAAAATGGTTCTTCAATTTGGCTCAAGTTTGGGATCCCTAGCACAAGAACACACACATCAAAAAGTTCCATAATGCAAACAAAGAATGGACAAGGGTGAGTTTAGAGATTAGGTCCTTTCAATTCATCTTCAACAGTAAGCATTCTAAAGGCATGAGGCCTAGTTGCTCTTTGACATTTATAGCACTCTAAAGGCATGAGTCCTAGTTGCTCTTTGACATTTATAGCATTCTAAAGGCATGAGGCCTAGTTGCTCTTTGACTCCATTTTTCATAGGGAATATCCTAAAGTCTAAGTCCTTTTGTCCATCTGCAATTGGTTCACAACAATCAAAACAAAATACAAGCAGAATAGTATATACACAATTATATGCTCAAGTGAGCAAAAGGCAAATTGCATTAACATAAACATGGGCTTAAATGAGCAAAGGGTAAAAGCAAATTAAATAATGTACAAGAATATTAAATTGCATTAATGTAAAGTGCGAGAATTAAAAGTTAGTGGTCAATAGTTAGAGTTAGTGTGCCATAAGGCAATTTAACGCTATGTTAAGCAATCGTAAGTGGACTAATGTAGTAGTCACACCTATCTGAGGTCGGTCAATAAAAATATAGGCAACAAACACAAGTTAGAGACCTTGACTAGTAAGCCAAGCTCCTACAACTTGCCATGCCAAAAGAAAAGAAGAATGATCTTGTATTGATTTAGGTTTTTTGCTTGATCAAGAAGCAACCTATCCTTAATGCAAATCCATTCACTTGATCTTTGATCAAGATGAATTAGATTTGAATCAAGGAAGGTTAAACCTCCCATATATCAAGGCTAACCATCAATCTTTAACTCATTGATCAAAAAGAAAAAGATGAAGAAGAAGATGAATAAGAATATACATGAATTGAACTTCAAATGAAATAAGCAAAGTACATTGACCAAAGATGATTGGGATCAAGGTCAAACCATAGCAAACGGAAGCAAAATGAAACTTAGAAGTCGAGAAACAAATAAAATATTT
The DNA here is from genome assembly GCF_024323335.1 of Lathyrus oleraceus. Taxonomy (NCBI): domain Eukaryota; kingdom Viridiplantae; phylum Streptophyta; class Magnoliopsida; order Fabales; family Fabaceae; genus Lathyrus; species Lathyrus oleraceus. Next base: position 408,263,325 of record NC_066581.1, read on the forward strand.
TTGGCATTTTTGAAAATTAAAATAATACTTGAATTAAAATAAACAGTTAGAGGTCAAACTTCAAATCCATTTCAAATCAACTTTAAAAAGTCCAAATGGATCATCCTAAGTTCAACAAGGTCAAACAAAGTTTGACAAAAAATTTAAGCATTTTTAGAAACCAGAAACTATTTTTAAACAATTAAAAATGAATAAAAAATAACCTTATTGAACTAAAATCTCAAATCAATCTCAAATCAATTAATAAATTGATAAGAATATTTTTCATAGATCCATCATCATTCAAAGAGGTTAAGAAAATATATTTGTATTTTTTGAATATCAGAAACTATTTAAAATGAATTAAAAATAACCAGAAAAGAGAAAATTCACAAAAAATAGCAAATGACAAAATAAAAAATATAAAAAATCATTTTCAGAAACTAGAATTAAAAAGGAAAATAGTGCAATTGGTTTCATATTTTTTGGAATTAAAATGAAAAAGTTATGATTTTTTGAAATAAAAGGGAATAAACAAAATAAAAGTGAAAAATCAGAAAATAACAAAAATTCAGGCGCGTTGGATTGAATCTCATTAATTGACCTGACACATGCAAAGGCTACGGCATGCGCGCGCATCATGGACCTAAGTCAACTGAATAACACAACGCCTTAAATAAAGTCATAACATCCAATGAACCTAATTAGATCTGGAAGCATGATCACACGGCTCATATTAAAACTGGGAAACGGACGGTGGTGTACACCATCGTCTTCTCCGGCGAGCTCAGGGATTCCGGCCAAAGTTGCAGACATGGAAACTTAACTAAATGAAGCGATCCTCATATCATTGGAAAGTTGGGGTGATGTACATCACCCCTGTACCATTAGTTCCTCCTCTAGATCCTCATAGAGAGAGAAATCAGAGAGAGAAAATCATGGTGTTCAATCTGAACTTCATGGATTTGCAAAATTAAAAGCACAATTCAAATGCCTCTGATGAAAGGACTTCAACCAAGCCAAGAAACACAAGAAACAAGCAAGAATTAGTGAGTTTCGATTGAAAAAAGTTTGAACATCCACCTATGAAATGTAGATCCATGGAGCACGATTCTTCATGATTCTTGATTGCAGTTTATTCTTGAGGTGAAGATGAAGCAAGGCCAAGGAATTTTAAGTCCAATAATCAACCAATGAAGTTGAAGATTGGATCTGAAATTTTGAAATGAAAGAGAGAAACTCCTTTAGGTGAGGTTTTGGATTCAATTCTGCAGCATCTAAGGCGCCTTCAAGTTTGAAAATAGTGAAGCTGAGCATGCATATTTATAGCAAAACCTGATGCAAGCAAGGTGAATTCCATGTGCATGAGTGATGAGGGCCTCCATGCATGGGCCTATACAGGCGCATGGATGGCCCAAATCCAATTGATTTGGCAAGCTTAACATCAGCATAGAAGTTTAGGACGTGCAGATGAAAGGGAATTGGAGTGTGCAATGAGTTTTCAAATGGTTTCTAAAAATGCACATGATTCTTCATCTCTTCGAAAATGCATCTTCCCAAAATAAAACATGGCCTTGTGGGTAATGGTTGGAAAGGTATTGACATGAGGATCAATTGTTATGTTGAACAAAACTTCATTTGGAATTGGGAAATTAATGAAAATTGGTCATAAAGTTCAAGGTGCAAAACATATGCATGTGAAATTTTCCAAAATGGACCAACTTCAAGCCCTTCTGTTTCAATGATGCAAGCTTCAAATGACAAAACCTTCAACATAAAAGTTGTAGATATTTTCAAGGCAATAAGTTTTAACTGACATTTTGCATCATTTAGATTTTTTATTAGAAAGTTATGGGCACTTGAAGTTGGACTTTTTCACATTTCAATGCCTTTGGTCCAAAGTGACCTATAACATTTTGCATTATCACATGTCTTTCTTTTAGGATTATGAAAATTTGTTCAACATAAAAAATGAATTAGACATCTTAAACTTTCCAATTCATTTGATCCCACCTCAAAATGATGAAAAATGAATGAGTTATGTCCTTGGGAAGTTGACCTAAAATTAGGGTTTCAGTCAAAATGACCTATAATGTTTTGAAATGGATGATGACCTTCCATGCTTTAAATCAATTTTTGATGAACATGAAAGTTGTTCATACGGTTCTTAAGAATAGTTTTTCTCTTAGGGTCATCTCCATTTGACAAACACATCAAAAGTTAGGTCTCTGTGGATTTCAAAATATTCAAATGAATTGACTGATCAACTTCTCAAGTCCAAACTTCAAACCTTGATGAATTGATGATTGAGGAAACTAAAATAAGCTCAAATATGCATGTAATGATGAATGAAAGAACTTCCCTTGATTGTATTTGATCATGGGTTGAGGTTGCTTTATGAGCAAGGAACAATTGATGCACAGATGAATTACGGTTTCCTTGGGAAACAATCCTCAAGCCCTTTGGTTTGCTTTGATAAAATTGACAAATTGAGATACTTGGGAGGAATATATGATGAATGAGAGCTTTGGGAACCATTGTCATGCTTGCTTTCAACTTCATCTAGCCACTCTTTGAGCATAGGGGCCTCCTAGGAGCCTTGGATCTTATGATTGCTCAAGCTACAAAACAAAAGATGTTAGTGACATGTTTTGGTACTTTTGGTTAGTAAACAAAGTAATAAAAAGCAATAATATACAATTCAAGCATGCTTGGTGGTCTCAAACCAACTCTCACAAGTTCCCACCCAATGGTTAAGGAGCCAAGATGCTATGATCCTTTAGGCAAATGCAATGTGAAATGATATGATGCCATGAGGGATCTTAGGGTTAAAATTTGGGTCTTACAGCCATTACCATATTAATTAACAGCTCCATCAAATACCGTGCCCCAACAGAAACCAGGTTCCGACCCTTTTTCAAGCAATGGTTCATCACAATCTTTCATCTTAAGGTACAAAATCTCTTTGTTAGGAAAATCACACTGCACTGACTGATAATCTTCAATCGGTTGGTGAGCCAAATGGTAAGCCAAGACACTGCCTTTGATAGCTTTTTGAGATCGGTATTCAATATCATACTCTGATAACAACATCTGTCAACAGGCAATCCTCCCAGGTAAAATAGGATTTTCAAAAATGTACTTGATTGGATCCATTTTGGATATCAACCAAGTAGTATGATTCAACATATACTGACGCAGACGCTTAGCAGCCCAAGCCAATGCGCAACAAGTTTTTTCTAGCATAGAATACCGAGTCTCATAGTTGGTGAATTTCTTACTGAGGTAGTAAATTGCATATTCTTTCTTTCCAATTTCGTCTTGATGACCCAGAACACAACCCATACTTTCATCAAGCACGGTCAAATACATGATCAACGATCTTCCTTCAACAGGTGGAGACAAAATCGAAGGCTCAAGCAAATACTTTTTGATACTGTCAAAAGCTTTCTGGAAATCCTCGGTCCAATCACAAGATTGATCTTTCCGAAGAAGTTTGAATATAGGCGCACATGTGGCACTCATATGCGATATAAATATTGAGATATAATTGAAGCGACCGAGAAAACTCCTGACTTGCTTCTCAGGTTTGGGCGCAAGCATCTCATGTATTTCTTTGACCTTGGCATGATTAACTTCAATACCCTTCTAACTGATACTAAAGCCCAACAACTTACCAGAACGAACACTAAAAGTGCACTTATTTGGATTCAAGCGGAGTTTATACTTCCTCAAACGCTGGAATAACTTAACAAATGCTCAACATGTTCTTCTTCACCACTTGATTTGGCAATCATATCATCAACATGAACCTCAATCTCTTTTTGCATCATATCATGAAAAAGAGTGGTCATAGCTCTCTGGTATGTTGCACCAACATTCTTTAACTTGAAAGGCATCACTCTATAATAGAATGTTCCCAGGGTGCAATGAATATGGTCTTCTCCATATCTTTAGATGCCATCTTGATTTTGTTATAATCGTAAAAACCGTCCATAAACGAAAAGACTTTGAGTTTAGCTGTATTATCTACCAACATATCAATGTGTGGCAGAGGGAAATCATCTTTCGAACTAGCTTTGTTCAAATCTCTATAATCAACACACATGCGGACTTTTCCATCCTTCTTCGGAACAGGCACAATATTGGCCACCCACTGCGAATACTCAGCGGTAACAAGAAAACCAGCATCAATCTGTTTCTGCACTTCTTCTCTGATCTTCACTGCCATATCAGGATGGGTTGTCCTCAACTTTTGCTTGACCGACGAGCATTCTGGCTTCAATGGAAATCTATGCTCCACAATCCCAGAATCCAAACCAGGCATGTCTTGATAGGACCAAGCAAATACATCTGAATATTCTCGAAGAAGATCAATGAATCCCTTCTTAACTACTGGACACAGTCGAGACCCAATCTTGACTTCCTTCACATCATGTTTGGAACCCAAGTTGACTAGCTCAGTCTGCTCTTCGAATGGCTGAATGGCTTTTTCCTCATGCTCACGTAGACGCGATAATTCATCAGATACTTCTTCATCATCAGTCTCTTCCTCAGCTTCAAACATAGGGAAATCAAAGTTTGGTGAGGGAGTAGGATCATTGTATTCGATGGGTTTGGGAACCAACCTGCATAATGATTTGATATTTTGATTTTAGAGAAGTGAAATCAGACCAAATATTATGCAGATGGACAATTATATTTTATTCTTTTTTTTGTGATTACCATTTTCAGAAAGGCAAAATGAAAAAAAAGAAAATACCATAGATGTGGATGAATAGAATTGCATTTTATTGATGATAATTGAAAAATGCCTAACAATGTTCACTTCTCCCTTAGGCATAGAAGAAGGATTTTTCTTAAAACTTGAAAAACAAATTACTTAGAGCGATGGACAATAATGGGAACATCAACAGCAACCCAATTGTTGCAAGTCTTGCCATGTATCACAAAGTTGGTGCAATCTTCGTCTTCATCATCCTCGATTACAGCAGCCGAGTGTTGTTCATTACCATGAATGAACCCTCCACTACGGAAACTCGGTTAAAATTCTTCAGATTTGATGTTGAATAACACTTGTTGAAAACCTAATTCGGCCCTATTTTTGTTCTCTGCAACTTCTACCATACGGCCCCATTGATCAGTACTGCCTGCCTCAATAGCTTTCTGAGCCTCTTTAAAAGAAGACATGGGTGCCCTAATTTTCTTTACTTCAGTAATAGAAAAGGCTTGGAACGAAGTTCCAACCTCCTCCTCAGCTTCGACATATGAAAAATATGACAAATGGCTCACCAAAAGCGCCTCCTCTCGGCCAACAACGATAAGCTTTCCGTTCTTCACAAATTTCAGCTTCTGATGCAGTGTAGATATTACAGCTCCAACTTCATGAATCCATGGCCTTCCCAATAAATAGCTATACGCCGGGTGGATATCCATTACTTGAAAAGTAATCTGAAAATCACTCGGACCTATCTTCACTGGAAGGTACACTTCTCCAATGACGGTTTTGCAAGAACCATCAAATGCTTTAACGATCACGCCACTGTACCTCATTGGGGCGCCTTGATAGGATAATCTAGACATAATTGATTTCGAGAGTACATTCAGAGAGGAACTGGTATCAACCAACACATTGGACAACACATCCTTCTTACAATTCATTGAAATATGAAGTGCCAAATTGTGATTTCTGCCTTCCTCGGGAAGTTCTTCATCATAGAAACTCAGATTGTTCCAAGAAGTAATGATAGCCACAATGTGGTCAAAACGATCCACAGTAACATCATGCTCAACGTAGGCTTGCTCCAACACCTTCTGCAATGCTTCTCTATATGCTTCAAAATTCATTAACAGAGACACTGAAATCTTTGACGGAGATTGGAGCAGCTGCTCCACCACATCAAACTCACTTCTCTTGATTAACCTTAACACTTCATCATCATCATTCGTCTATAGCTTGCTGGATACACCAGACTGACATACTGGAGTACTAACTAGATTCACCACAAGCACATCAACCTTCTTACTAACTGTAGCCTCTTCCACCTCCTTCGGAAGGACGGGACCAAACACACGACCTCTATGGGTCACCTTTGCAATATCAGCTATATTCACAACATAATTTGTCGTAGGCAAGCGAACCTATTGACCGTTCTCCACCATTGTGGCATTATACTGATAAGGAACAACTTTATCGGATGCATACGGGACAGGGCCCGCTAACCGTATTACCATTGGTAATATCGATCTATTGATGTTGTTGTTGATGCTACTATCAAATTGAATCACTACCCTCTTAAGGGTTTTAAACACTGGCACAATGACATTCACATCATCTATATCCTTTGACTGTTGAATCTGGATTGGATTCTCATCCATCAACTTCTGGATATCCCTCTTGACAATCATACATCCATGGGGGTTCACGCTACAGATTGCACAACCACATGGTCGTGCTCGCAATCAATGATCAAAGACAAAGTCTTATGCATGTCCACCTAGGACCTACAAATATGTCATACATCGAAGACTCGGAAATTTCCTGGGCAACCATCCACCATATTGACAAAAGAGTTACCATGGACGGGCAACGAATTGGCTTTCACATTCGGTGCACGGTCCTCAAAGGACACCATCCCACTCTTAAAAAGCTTATGTACCTCATACTTAAACGGGTAACAGTTCCCAATATCATGGCCGGGAGCTCCTTGGTGAAAGGCACAACATGGTTCAGGCTTATACCGCCATGGAAGTGGCTCGGGAATTTGAGGTGGATTTCTTAGTTGAAGTAGATTCTTGAGAACCAAATATGGGTAGAGTTCGACGTACGACATAGGAATAGGGTCAACAGAGACACTCTTCCTCTCGAAGCTTTGTTGTTGATTATTGTTGTTGTTGTTGTTGGTTCTTTGTTGAGGTTGTTATTGACGTTGTTATTGAATTGGCACTGACTGAATGTTGGAATTGTTTGAAAACACTTAGATTACTGATGAAACTTGATGTTGATGTTGTTGTGGTTGAGGATTTCTTCTGATATGAGGCCTCCTATGCCTCCTCACGGACACTGAGTTGGTTTCCCCTTCCTTCTTTCTAGAAAAACCACTCCCATACTTCTTACTGGATGACACCTCTTCCTTAGACAGACGTCCCTCACGGACTCCTTCCTCTAACCTCATCCCCATGTTTACCATCTCGGTAAAGTCAGTAGGGGCACTGGAAATCATGCGCTCGAAATAAAACAAACTCAGGGTCTTTAGGAAAATCTTCGTCATCTCCTTCTCTTCTAATGGAGGATTGATCTGAGCAGCAAGTTCTCTCAATCTTTAAGCATACTCTTTAAATGTCTCTTTATCCTTATGAGACATAGACCTCAGATGGTCTTTATCAGATGCCATTCCCATATTATACTTATACTATTTCACAAAAGCTTCCCCCAAATCGTTGAATGTGCGAACACTTGCACTGTCTAGTCCCATATACCATCCCAGAGCAGCAGCAATCCAACTGTCTTGGAAGTAGTGAATCAATACCTGATCATTATCAGTTTGCATTGAGATTTTTCTGGCGTACATAACAAGGTGACTTAACGGACAAGTGTTTCCCTTATACTTTTCAAAATCTGGGACTTTGAACTTCATCGGGATCTTCATATTTGGTACTAAGCAGAGTTCAACAACGCTCTTTCCAAACATGTCTTTTTCTCTCAATATCTTCAATTCCTTTCGCAGCTCAAGGAACTGATCCTTCATTTCATCCATTTTCTCATAAACATCTGGGCCCTCAGACGGCTCAGAATGGTAGATGGTGTCCTCAACACGAGGCAAGGTATGAACGACTGGAGGTGGCACAGACATGACCGGGCTAGATGCCGACATAGAAGCAAATATGGGTGCAAACCCTTCAGGCATGAAATTTGGTGGCATTCCCCACGGGAATCCAGCAGGCATAGTTGGACCGGTTTGAGTAGTAGCAACAGGCATGGTTGAGGTAGCAACCTCGGAGATGACAGTCCTCTGGGGAGGAGTTGCGGGAGTTGGTGAAGACCGATTCTGCACAACAAGAACAGACTTCATCATGGCAGTTAGCCGAGCAATCTCATCCTTCAGTTCTTTGTTCTCTTGTTCTAAATGCTCCATAATTCTGGGTTGATTAGCACGAGTATTGTATCGGTGAGTCAGCTTGGCTAAAGCACAGAAGAATAACTGATAAGACATCTGGCAGAAGAAAACCTGTTATGAAAATGATGCATGAAATGCAATGTTTTTGTTTGTTCTTAATTTCAAGGAACACACGAAATTCTTTTTGCAAATTTTATATAATAACGATGGTAAGAATTTGATTGACCATAAAACTCTCTTTTAGTCATATAATTTGGAAGGATTACACTTAGTACAATTTTAGAAACTAGAGTACAAATATAAGAGAAAAGGAAACTAATAATCCTAAGGATCCCCTAGCAACAATGTCAGATGATCTGGCTGCTGGCGTGTACTTCCTTAGGATGCGTCAGATCTCGGACTCAAAAGATGTCTTCATCTGAGCCGTCCCAAGGACAAGCTGATCAACAATCTTCTTCCAAGCACCGGAAGGTTGATTCATACTAGAGGAAGATGGACCATATGTCTCTCTCTGTCTCTTCACTGCTCGGTCTTCAAGAAGTTCAATAAGTGCGTATTTGTCCTTTGACTCAAGTTGTAACTCCTCACGCTTTCGGCTCAAAGCATGGAACTTCTCTTCCCACATCTTTCTCTCTTGCTTCATCTTGGCGAGAGTGTCTTCCAAATCCTCTACATCTTGGTTAGGGAGAGTTAATGGCTCAACCATAACCAAAGATATAGGTCTCTTACAAGCATAAAACATCTTCAATTCCAAAGCTCCCTTCTTCGCCCAAATAGTGTTAGCTTCCAAAGCTATACAGTTGCACGGACCAAGCTCGGATCTTCCTTTCCTCTGCACATTATGCCAAGCATGTACCATTTTGTGCTTCGAATGTTAGGGATCTTTACCCTCTTGATAGAAAAGACCTTCTAACTGAGTGTTATTAGGTTTGTCTCTCAAGGGGAACCCAAGTTGACGACGATCCAAAGTAGGGTTGTAGTTGATTCCTCCTTGTGTACCAATGAGAGCACATTAGAGAATTCACCATAACTATCAATAATATCCAAGATAATCAATGTAGAGTCATACCAAACAATATCATCATTAGTGAGAGACATAAGTCTTTGGAACCACTATAGACATTGTCGGTTCTCCACAAAAGCAGGCGTCTGAGGCAAGTGCGAAATAAACCACTTGTACAGTAGATGAAAACGACACACGATAGTCCAACCACCTTTAGAATTCCTCAAATGCAAAGAGAAGTACATATCACCGAACAGAGTAGGAACATGATTCCCAATCAAGAATATTTTAATGGCATTGACATCAATAAAACCGTCTATGTTAGGGAACAAAGCCAAACCATAGATGAGCAACACAAAGATGACTTCAAAAGCGTCCATACTACCGTCTTGAGCAAAGACATTAGCTTTACCAATGAGGAACTCAGAAGTCAATCCAAACATTCCTCCTTTCTTCAACCAATGAACCTCAATCTCATACTTCTTCAGATGAAGAGCTTCAGCTATAATATGAGATTTGGGAATATCCTCCAATCCACTAAAAGGTACCTTGTCAGAAATAGGTATTCCCAAGAGATGGACATACTCCTCCAATGTAGGCACAAGTTGATAATCGGGAAAAGTGAAGCAATGGTAGAGAGGATCATAAAACTGAACCAACACACTCAAGAGTCTTTTAACCACATCAGTAGATAACACAGATAGAAGCTTCCCATGATGTTGCTTCAAAATCCAAGGGATTTAATACAAAGGATGATAGCTTCCTTAGCTCTTTCAAATCAGGACATCTGAAACTATACTTCTTAGTATTCCTTCGTCCCTAATATGTGGTCTGAAAATATTTGCAAATAAGACCTTAGTTCCTTGAAATTAATTTTGTGTGATGAATGTCATGATGCATATGAATGCATGAATGCAATAATCATAAACAAGGGATCACACACAAGGTAAACAAACAAAGGTCAAGGGATAAATCAAGTCATTGTCAAGATCAATCATCCATTTTGGTCGATTATGGTATTCACCTTATCAACACCCAGGTTCCGTTGATATTGACAAGACTTGATTGGATCAACCAAGAATCAAAGGGTTTGTTGTGAGTCACGAGCATGAAGTCATGTTAAGAACCATCCCAAAGGAGTGAACTAAGGATAAAAACCTATAGATCATGTTCTAAAAAGTTCCCAGAGTCTTAATTCCATCTATCATATATTATAGGTTAGGATGACTGACTCATCAACCCATAATATTCTCAAGAAAAACTCGTCTGAGTGTAGTATCACGTAACAACTATTATCAAGTCTACACCTGAACAGTCTCTGCACTACGTCCTAAATAGGCCAAGTTGGGTTAAATTTTCTAGGTCCTCACCTTCTCGGACCCCAAATCAGAGAAAGTAATGCCTAACCACAAATAACTTGTGTGACATCACTAGCTCCAAAAGGGTCTCCACTGAGTAGATGGGTCTCAAGCTAACTTGTTAAGGACTACTTCACACAAGTTGAACATGACTATACCATCCACCTATCTTAATTGCACTCATGTTCGGGTTAGAACTTATCTCACCACTCAGAGATCACCAAGCACAACAAGCAGATTATATCATAGCAACAAATATACAAACATCAAATACACAACTATATACAAATAAAAAAGTATACTAAACCCACTGTGGACTACTCCCTAGCAGAGTCGCCACTTAATTTCTGTAGCGGTAAATTCATGACCATTAAGCTATGGATAAACTTAACGTCAACAAAACCAGAGTCGCCACCGTGCTTTTATTGTTTCCAAAGGAAAATGGAAAAGTACAAACAAAACATAAAGATAAGAAGTTTTCAAATCAAAACTAATAAAATTCTAGAGATTATAGGTAAGGGGGTTGGTTACACAGAGGGAAGGTGTTAGCACCCAAAGTGTCCTTGGTACTCCTAGGGAGCCATTTTTTATGTACGCATGTGTTTTTGGTATAAAATATGTTTGCAATAAAAAGAGTGTGGGTATGAGAAAAGAATTCATTAATTATATTTTTGTGTTTGACAAGACCTTCGGACTTGTGCTTACGTACCAACACAAAAATGAGGGATCAAAATCTCGTAGTTCTTGGTATCAATTTCAAAATGAGTGGATTACTTTTAATCAAAATTTAAGTTTAAAAGGGGCCCAAAGGGCCCAAAAGTTTGAATGAATGTTAGTTGTTTTTGTCTTTTGGAATTTTAAGTTAATATGGTTAAGTTCATTTACAAATTTGATTAACAAAAGAGATTTAAAAATGTAATGGCATAAGGCCAAAGTTTCTAATTTGCAATAGAGTCTACGTTTTAAAATCACAAGTAAAGAAAATGTTTTGAAAAAGGGGAGAGATTTTGAAATTTAATAAGTGGGAGGAGATGAATATACTAATCATAAGCCTAAACTTAAAAGTTAAGAGTTGAAAAGATATGACCAATGGGATACAATCCAACAGATAAGAATGTCATATAGAACACCCACCTTCACTTTGGACTTTGAATCAAGTAATAATCAGCAAGCAATTAGCAATATCAATCAAGGCATCAAATAAAGATGGCCACATCCAAGCAAGCAACTTCACAGCTAACAGTCTTCTTTGCCTTCTCATGTCTTAGATGACATACTCTTTGACTTTGCTCAGAATAAGACATTAGACATAAGTTCAAAGAAACAGTTGCATCAAAACCATGTACCAGATGAAATCAAATGAATTCCAAGACTTGCATCAGATGAAAGATAAAATCACAATAAACTGGTCTCAAAAATGTTGTGATTGGCCAAGTCCTTTTTGCATATGGAATGTTGCCTAATTCTTAGTCCAAAGGCTCAGATCAAATCCAACAGTCCACACAATCAGATTTTAGGGTTTTTGTTGTTTATTAAGTATTTTTAAGGTCCTAAGACCATAAATACAAACAAAATATACAAACAAATATATACAATCACAATATATGGATCAAATGAGCAAAGTGAAAATGACATAAACCAAAACATCTTCCATAAGAAGGAAAAAAGGCCAAGTTTCCACACAATACCATGATAGGGGGGAGACTTAGAATCTTACTTACTAGAATGTTATGCCTTTAGGGTCAAAATTTAGCTCTATGTTAAGCAATCGTAATTGGACTTATGTAGAACTCACAACTATCTGAGGCCGAGCAATAAAAATTTTGGTGTTAATCCATGTTAGAGATATGGTATAATGAACCAAACTCCTAAAACATACCACACACAAAAAGATGAAAGGATGGACCTATCTCATCCATACTTGTATTGGTTCATCTAACACAAGGTTATTGATGAACCAATTAGCCTTAGAATATTGAGATTTCATTGGTCAATGAAAAGGATGTGAGAGAATGGGATTGAAGATGAAGAGGGATGGGATATTACAGAAACACAAATTGGTCATGAGAGGAATTTTATCAAATTAAAATCATTCATTCATTTTGGAAGATGAAATGTACATTTCATCAATCCCCTAAAATCCAATGATTTTAACTCAACAAAAGTCAAATCAATCTTAACCAAGGCCTAAACACATAGTCAATCATCACAAGTCAAAAAAATGGCTCAACGTAATTTCTACACAATTAATCAATTAAAAATCAAATTAAAAATGCATTTAAATTAACTTTAGTTTGGTCAAAACCTAAAACCTATTAAAAACACCAAATAAATGGCCAAGAGATTTATTCTAAGTTAAACAAGGTCAAAGGACCTTAGACAAAAAATTTCATAATTTTTGAAAGGTCAAAAGTATTTTTAAACAATTAAAAATATGCACAAAAACAATTAATTCATGCAAAATATCAAAATCAATCCAAACAATAGTTTTAATTCAGGAAATGAAAGAGGAAAATATTTAAAGATATTTGGTGAAAGTCCCATATTTTTTGGATTAAAAATGAAATTGATATGAATTAATTAAAATAAATGGATTAAACATAAAAATCAAAAAATCAAAAAACAAGGGCAACAGATCTCGCTCATTAATTAAGGTGGCAGATCTGATTGCCAAGCACGCGCGTTCCACAATGGTCCTTAGTCAATGTGTTGCAGGCTTGGTAATCAGAAACAAAGGTTGAGATTAAAATATTTTAAATGGATCATGTGGCTGAGATGCGTGACAACACATCACCGAAGCTAGGGCTCTGGTCTTCTTCTCCCGTGGACCTCACCGGACTGGTCTACCATCAACCATCACCAAAATGAAAAACAAGGACATGGATTCAAAGAAAAAAATGGTCAGGAGCTTGAACTTGGCCTCAATTTTCTCTAATTCCAAGTATATAAAAAGATACAGGGATTTGAATTTTGAGGATCATGAATAGAGTTGCTTCGATTTGACCTTTAAAGCAACTCAATCTTCTTGCCTACATTGATAGGACTTCAGACAACCAAAAATTACAAAGAATGGTGAAGAATTAAGAGAGAATCGAAGAGATGAAAATTCTGGAAAAATACCTTCGAGGGAGCTTCAAAATTGCTTGATCTTGATTCCAATTGTGCTTGGCTTTATTTCAGAAGCTTGTAGGAAGTGATTAGGGTCAAGAAATGGCCTGGACTCTTGGAGTTTCAATCTCAAACCAGATGGAGATTTGAAGCTCGATTTTCAAATGAAAACCTTCAAGATTATCCTTTAATGGAGAGGGTTTTGATTGCAGGTTCAAAGCTTGGGCATGAGGTCCCTAATCCTGAGCAATGAGGGTTGTATTTATAGCCAAAGAGATTCATTTCCACACACTTCCAAAAATTGCCAAATTGAGTAATTCTCTTTGCATGCTTGCATGGGCATATGATATGCCCATCAAGTCATGTATTCAGGTCCAAAAATGAGTGAGAATCATGCTGAAATCATGTCATGTGGCCATGCATTAGTGTATGAAATGTAGTAGTGAAAATCATCCAAATGGTACCTCAGATTGCACCCATGTGAAAGTCCTTCATTCTTTGGCCAAATGAGGTGATTTTGGACTTTTTAGAAAGGTGAGATCAAGGGGAACAACTTTCATGTTGAAGACTTTTTCATTTGAAGCTTGGATAATGATGAATTTTGAGGTGGATGTTTGGGAAATCAAACATATTTGAAAATTTTCTAAGTCCCAAATCAAATGTTCACTTCTTCCACCTTGAATAACTTTTTCTATGGATTTAAAATGAAAATTTTCCTTCATCAAAGTTTTATCTCTTTTAAACATCTTCAAGTTGGTCACAAATTTGACCTCATTTGGATTTGGCATGAAGGAGTTATGCATTTTAGAAGTTGAGGAAAATCACTTGTTCAATGGTATTGGCCCAAAATGACCTATAATGTTTCCTCTTGGCACATGCATTTACAAGTTGAATTTGAGCATACTCTAAACATAAAAGTTGAATTAGACATCTTGAATTTGATCATGGAATTTGAATGTATTTCATCTCATAAAAATTGAGCAAGTTATGGTCTTGGGAAGTTGACCTCCAAACTAGGATTCAGACAAAATGACCTATAATCGTTCACCATAAAACACGAAAGTTATTTGGAATTTCATTTTTAGTAACTTTACTCTTGGAATCATATTCATATGACAAACATTGTAGGAGATAGGGTCTAGGGAACCCCAGTTTTGACCAGTTGACTTTCTCTGGTCAACCACCATGAACCATCTTGCTAGCTTGATATTCTATTGACTTTTGGGAATCATGGAGGATCATATATGTGTAGGATTATTTAATGTGAATTATCTCTTGAGATATTTGATCAATTGTTGATGGAACTTGTTGAAGAAGTCACACAAGACACCTAGATGAATTAGGGTCTCCAAGGCAAACAAACTCCAAACTCTTGATGATTTCTTGATAAAAATGATATGTGAAGATCATGGGATCCATATATGATGCATAAAACCAATGTGAACAATTTCTTGATTGAACTCCTTACATTAAGGGTCATAAGCCCTAGATATAAGCTTGATGGATCATGGGTCAGCACCCACACTACCTACAAAAGAGTTAAACTATACATTGACATTATTTTTGTATTTTGGTTAGTAAATAATTAAAAACAAAGTAGGATACAATCAAATGTGCTTGGTGGCCTCTCCCAATGCAAACTCAATGAATGAAAGATATGGAGGATGCCAAGGTGTGATCCGAATTCCAATGCATATGATGATATGGCATGAGGGATATTAGGGTCAAAATTGGGGTCTTGCACAAGGCCAAATAGAAGTTGAGTCAACTAAAAGTCAAAAAGATAGCTCAACAAAATATTAAAGCAATTAAAACAATTTAAATCAATTTTTAAAATGAAGAAAATACATTTTAAAAGGTAAAACACCTAAAGTCCCTTCAAATCACCAAAGAAATGGCCAAGAGATTTATCATAGGTCAAACAAGGTCAAAGGACCATTGACTAAATTTTTTGGCATTTTTTGAAAGTCAGAAGCATTTAAAAATCAATTAAAACAAGTCAAAATTCACTAAAAATATCAAACTCAATCGAAAAATTAATTTTAATTTAGAAATGGGAAGACGAAATTATTTGTGAAATTTTGGTGGCGGTCCCATAATTTTTCAATTAAAAATGAAATTGTAATGAATTTAATAAGAAAATGCTATTTAAAAATTAATTTGAAAAATTAAAGTAAATTAGAAAAACAAGGGCCATAAGATCTCCCTCATTAAATGAGGTGGCAGATCTGATGGCCATGCACACGCTATCCACAATGAGCCTTAGTCAACGCGTGCACATCAATTGTAATTAAAATGGATGGACCAGATTAGAACATGGCCATGGGATTATATGGTCTGGACTGTGCCAACACACCACCGGAGCCCTAAGTCCGGTCATCTTCTCTTGCCAACTCACTGGACTGGTCTAGATAAAAAGTTTCATGAAAATAAATGGATCATACATCAATTTGAAGAGAAAATCACGAGGATTCCAAATATCACCTCCAATTCTTCAAACTCTCACTCTATAATGAGAAATATGGAGTTGAAAGTTGAGGTACTAAAACTGAATTGCTTCGATTCAACCTTAAAGAAACTCAATATCAATGCCTACATTGGTAGGAGTTCAGTAATACGCAAGGCAAGCCAAGATCTTAAGAAATAAGAGAGAATCTAAGAGGATAAGTTTGAGAAAATTTACCTCCGCGTAGCAACTTTGAAGCTCGATCTTGATGCAATTCCACTTGGTTCTTCTTCCTCTTGCCTGCAAGAGTTGAGTTAAGTAAAAAAGGTTGTGAATCCTTGGAGTTATAGTTCACAAATAGAAGTTGAACTAGAAGCTCGATTTCAATGAAATCCTCAAGGTATTCTCTCAAGTGTGGCCATGGGATTGCTTAGCAGAGCTTACGCAAGGGCCCTCCTCAACTTTGAGGCAACAGACTTCAATTTATAGGCAATGCAATTCATTTTTACACCATTCTAAATTTGAACCAAAAATAGAATTTTCATGTGCATGGGTGCATGGGTGCATGGGAGTGTGTTAAGGCCCAAATGGTCATTGCAATCCACTCAAATTCATTCACAAATGCCATTGATGTCATAACATGAGGCCATGCAAAGTTGTATGATAATTGAGTTTAAATGTTGCTATATCAAGCCATGCAAAGAAACTAGGAGCAAGTCCCTTAATTCTTGTGCAAATGGAATGAACTTGAGCTCTTTGGAATGCTACCATTATGACGGACAACTTTTATGTTTGGACTTTTTACATTTGAAGCTTGTAACATGACGAATTATGACCTTGAAGTTGGAGGAATCAAACATTCTTGAAACTTTTCTGAGTTAAAAGTCAAATGACCCCTTTTTCCACCTTGAATAACTTTTGCTATGAACTTCGAATGACTTTTGTTCCTTATAAAAAGTTATATCTCTTTCAATAATATTAAATTTCATCACAAATTGAACATAATTTGGAGCCTGCATGATTGAGTTATGGATTTTAGAAGTTGAGGAAAATTGCTTGTTCAATGATAAGGACCAAAATGGACCTATACTGTTTCCTCATGGAACATGATCGTGCAAGTGGAATTTGATATTTATAAAAGAATAAACATTTAATAAGACATCTTGAAATTAATCATGAAACTTGGATCTGATTCATACCATAAAAATTGAGGAAGTTATGGTTCTTGGAAGTTGACCTTCTATCTAGGGAACATACAAAATGACATATAATCTCTCACCATAAAAAATGACTTTCCAAACAAAATTAGCTCTTTATGAAAACATTAAAGTTGTTTGTAATTTCATAAATAGTAAATTTTCTCTTGTAATAATTTTCATAAGACAAATAATTATAGGAGATAGGGTTTAAGGAGCCCTAGATTTGACTAGTTGACTTTTCTGGTCAACCTCCTCGAACCAACTTGCAAACTTGAAGTTACTTTGCTCTTTGGGGATCATAGAGGATCATATATTATTATGATGATTTAAAATGAATTATACCTTGATATCTTTGACCAAATGTTGAAGAAACTTGCTAAGGAAACCACACAAGATACCCAGATGAATTAGGACTTCCTTGACAAACAAGCTTCAAACTCTTGAGGAATTCTTGATCAAAATGACAAATAAAGAATATTGGGATCCATATATGATTCTTATAACCAAGGTGGACCTTTTCTTGCTTGATCCCTTGCACTAAGGGTCTCAAAGCTAGTTATGAGCTTGATGAGGCACGGATGGACACACACACTAGCTACAAAAGAAACAAAGCTACACTAGACATTTTTTGGTATTTTTGGTTAGTAAAAAAATAAAATAAAGTATGATACTATCACAAATATGCTTGACGATCTCTCCCAATGCAAACCCAACGAATGATAGGTGATGAGGATACGAATGTATGATCCCAATTCTAATGGAAAGTAATGAGATGGCGTGTGCGATATTAGGGGTAAAAATTGGGGTCTTACAACTGCCCCTTTTTAAGGTAATTCTATCTGGGGCTATTAAGGTTAAAATCTTTGTACCAACGCAGTAGAATGGACTTAAATAACAACAACAAGAAACAAATTTTGGTCCCTAAGAGACCTCATGATGCATATGATATGAATGCAAAAATAATCTTTGTGGGGAATATATTTCCCCAAAGGAAAAGAATCCGGAGAGACTGAAAGTCCACAGGAGCATAATGCATTCCATAAGGAAAACTCACTGAGGGTACATAGACTATGGGGATAAAAAGTTATGGGTAGGCCAGACTATGACTTAAAAACTGCTGGAGACATGAGGGGATTTCCATGAAAATAAATAAATGGAAAGACTCGGACTGGGGAGAAGAAACTACATGTGTTGGGAGACAATCAACACAACAAGAAACATCCACTAGGGAAAGGCGTAAATTAGCATGAAGCTGAAATACCCAAACACTCAAAAGGAAATTCAATTTCACAAAGAAATATGAATCCAGACTCAATTGGGGAAGAAAAACATCAACACAAGAGTAAAAGAGATATATTATCTACCACCTATTACCAGGTAGGAAGATAATATACTCGGGCAGAAGGACAATTGTTATCGATTAAGGTAAACATATCAAGGATGACTCACTGAGGAGAATGAGGAATATCCATTACCAGTTATTGGGTGAGAATAACCTACTAGAGAAAAAATTAAAAAATAGGAATTACAACTACCGTTCACTGGGCAGAAGACCGAAGGAAGAATATTTGTTACCAATTAAGGTAAACATATCAAGGATAGACTGTCGGGGAGAAATGGGATTTATAATTACCAGTTACTGGGTAGACGACCGAAGGAAAGAATATCTGCTACCGGTTAAGGTAAACATATCAAGGATAAACTACCAGAAAAGGAAATAGGATTTAAAATTACCAGTTATTGGGCAGAAGACAAAACATATGAGAATATTTGTTACCAGTTAAGGTAAACATATCGAGGATAGACTACCAAATAGAAATAAGAATTACAATTACCGATTACTGGGTAGAAGATAGAAGGAAGAATATTTGTTACCGATTAAGGTAAACATATCAATGATAGACTACCAGAAAAGGAATAGGATTTACAACTACCAGTTACTGGCTAGAAGACCAAAGGAAAGAATATTCGTTACCAGTTAAGGTAAACATATCAAGGATAAACTAACAGAAAGAATGGGAATTACAACTACCAGTTACTGGGCAGAAGACCAAAAATAGGAGAATATACATTACCAGTTAAGGTAAACATATCAAGGATAAACTACCAAAGAGAAATAGGATTTACAACTACAAATTACTGGGTAGAAGACCGAAGGAAGGAATATCTGTTACCGGTTAAGGTAAACATATCAAGGATAGGCTACTAGAGAAGGAATAGGATTTACAACTACCAGTTATTGGGTAGACGACCATAGGAAGAATATCCACTACCGGTTAAGGTAAACATATCAAGGATAAACTACCATTAAAGGAATAGAATTTACAACTACTAGTTACTGGGTAGAAGATCAAAGGAAAGAATATCCCTTACCGTTTAAGGTAAACATATCAAGGATAAACTACTAGAAAGAATAGGAATTATAACTACCAGTTACTGGGAAGAAGACCAAACATAGGAGAATATTCATTACCAGTTAAGGTAAACATATCAAGGATAGACTACCAAAGTGAAATAGGATTTAAAATTACGTTTTACTGGGTAGAAGACGGAAGGAAATTCGTTACCGGTTAAGGTAAACATATTAAGGATAAACTACAAAAAATAAGTAGGATTTACAACTACCGGTTACTGGGTAGAAGACCAAAGGAAGAATATCCGTTACCGGTTAAGGTAAACATATCAAGGATAAACTCGTTGGGAAAATGAAAGTAAATTCTCCCGGGAAATCAAAGAAGTAAGTTACCTTTTACCGGTTACTAGGTAAATTACCTTTTACCGGGTAATAAACTCTTGGGGACCAAAAGATCTATGAAGGCAAGAACTAGAAAGAAACGGACAAACAAGACTCAACCCAATGAGGATATAACTCAAGGGGAGTGGCTCCATCCATATAATGAACCGGGGAGGAAAGAGAAGTTATAACCATCAACGAGGAAATAACTCAGTGGGGAAGAAGAAAGGATAAAACTCTTTCTGCTTAAGGGGTTGACACTCTACGAAGGAGGACAGACACACCAAATCTGCATGGGGAGATGATATCACCAAAGCAGGGGATCATAAAATATTAGGACAATGTGAAAAATGCGCAATGAAATATCTGTGATATGCTTATGCATGTATATGCATGAGTATGTATATGATTATGCTCACAGACGAGCACAAAGGATACAAACATGAAGATCTAGTCATCACAACTAGATAATCGGCTAATCTCAACAAGATGGGAGCATCTACTGAAGAACATGCTAAGGATGAAAATAAATCAACGAGGATATAAATCCTATTTCAAATATTCAATTCCCTGGGGATAGCACACAACCATGTACTCAAGGAAGACTAGGGATATTACAATCCAAATCAAATGCTCAACTCTGGTTGGGGAAAGTCTTGAAGAACATGCATCCGACCAAAAATTCCTCAAGACTCAGCGCTCATAGGAAATGAAGAATATATACATATCAGTAGCAATCACGGTGGATCAAAACAAATCCATCTTCAATACTCGACTCTCAGGAGATGGGGAAATAACTGCTAGGGGATAAGCAATGATGGACAAAGATCTTGCTTAAAGCTCAAACTCTCCGGGAGAGGATAAAATATAGCTTGGCAACTTCGTTGGGAAACGAAAGTACCACTGAGGATATCAACCAACTAGCTGAGGATAAGAGAGATCTACTAAGGATCCACATCTTCAAGCTGAGTGCTATATATATATATATATATATATATATATATATATATATATATATATATATATATATATATATATATATATATATATATATATATATATATATATATATATATATATATACTTCATAGCTACAAGTCAACGCTATGGGGAATTTTAGGTCAACACCATTTCAAATGGGAGACAACCCTATAGGGGACGACTTCATCAATACTGCTCAAAATCAAACATTACCCAAATGAGGAGAGCTTTCATTAGAAGATGAAACTCCGCAGGGAATCCACGTCACAATAAGAGGAAAAACTCTAGATGGGGAACCAAGCAATTTACTGGGGGTTTCATCAATCAATACCAACACTGTGGGGAATTCACTAAGGAATTAAATTCTCCAAGACAAATCAAGCTCCACACAAGGATGCAATCAACAACAAATTCCTCAAGAGGAAAACAATAGTCACAAGACTCTTCTTGGAGATTGATAAATAAACAAATTCCAAGGTATCAAAAAAATCAACAAGACCTGCAGGAACTTGTAAAGGGGAAACACTACGACGACTATGCAACAACCAAAATAAAGGTGCGTTGGGATTCGAAAAACAAATAAAGGATTCACTGAATATCCAAGGTTCAATCACAATACCAATGCAAACCAAGGATGAAAAATCCACGATGACCCATAATTGAGGAAAGATGATGAACTACAAGGAGAATAACACATCATACATGTTGGGGATAAATGGAGAACTGTTTGGGGAGCAAACATCTCTGAACACTTGCTTGGGGAAGGCAACCATGCTTCACTCGTCAAGACTTACCATTCTCAGATTGTTGTTGACATTCCTTTTCGAATTCAATATTCTTAAAGTAAGTGTCTTATTATTTGAGAAAAAAATGTTTATTCATTGATTTATTTATTTCAAAATTAACATCATAAAAATACAGTTTTATTAAACAGAAATAAACAATAATTGCAATCAATTGGATAAAGGCTCAACTTTATTTAATAGAGTGGTAGCCCATAAATGGAAAGATTCCATGGATCTTTTAAATGTTTGAAAATGGTAATTTACATGGAAAAGGGCTACATTGAATACAGTGACCACTACTCTCCCTATCAAGTTTGAAAGTTACTCTGCTATTGTCCTTGGCTGAGAATGACGAATTACAACCAAACTTACTGGCAATGCTGCTTCAACGATCAGGCCTAGCCGAATGCAATTACTTGCCATAATCCCTAATTTTTTTTAGACATCCCCAAGTTGGGGTACTACTTCTATTAGGATGATTTTTCTGTTTTATGTCTCTAATTTTTGCCTACCTCGCCCTTTCGGGTTTTTAATCCACCGAGACACTCATTTTTTTCCCAAGACGCCCTTTCGGGTTTTCAACATAGCAAGTTGTTCTTTTCTTTTATTAGGTGAAGTATTTCTTGACTGCATAGACATTCATAGGACGAGTAAACTCTTCACCATCCATAGTTGTAAGAATCAATTCACTTCCTGAGAAGCCTCTCTTAACAACATATGGGCCTTCATAATTAGGAGTCCACTTGCGCCTATAATTAGGTTTGAAAGATAAGATCTTCTTGAGCACGAGGTCACCTTCTAGGAACACACGAGGCTTGACCTTCTTATCAAAATCTTTCTTCATTCTCTACTGATATAACTGACCATGACACATGGCAGTCAATCTCTTCTCTTCAATCAAATTTAACTGATCATATCTACTCTGACATCATTCAGCTTTGGTCAACTTGGCTTCCATCAACACACGCATTGATGGGATCTCAGCTTCTACGGGGAGCACAACTTCCAAGCAATAAACAAGAGAGGAATGGGTTGCCCTTATTGAAGTGCAGACGGATGTACGGTACCCTTGCAAATTAAATGGGAGCATCTCATGCCAATCTTTGTACGTCACAACCATCTTCTGGATAATCTTCTTGATATTCTTGTTCGCAACTTCAACAAACACATTCATCTTGGGTCTGTAGGGAGAAGAGTTATGAGTTGCTATCTTGAAATATTTGTAGAGGTCTTCCACCATATTGTTATTCAAATTAGATCCATTATCAGTAATGATCTTACTTGGCACACCATATCAGCATATGATCTGACTTTTGATAAACCTTACAACAACTTGCTTGGTCACATTTGCATACGATGCCGCTTCAACCCACTTCGTGAAGTAATCAATAGCCACTAAAATGAAATGATGTCCATTTGATGATTTAAGCTCAATCATGCCAATCATATCAATTCCCCACATGGAAAAATGCCATGGAAAGGATATGACATTCAAAAGCATCGGAGGCACATGAATCTTATTCGCATAAATTTGACACTTGTGGCATTTCTTCACATACTTGCAACAATCAGATTCCATTGTCAGCCAATAGTAACATGCTCTCAACATCTTCTTAGCCATAGCATATCCATTGGAATGAGTACAAAAGGAACCTTCATGGACTTCTTTCATCAATATATATGCTTCGTGTCTATCCATGCATCTGAGCAAAGCCATATCAAAATTTCTCTTATAAAGCTACAATACAAGCATGCTTGGTGGTCTCAAAACACTCAAACAAGTCCCACCCCTAGGGTTAACGAGTCAAACATGCTATAATCCTTGAGGCAATGCACTTGTGCAATAACATGATGCCATAAGGGATCTTAGGGTCCAAAGTTAGGGTCTTACACTATCCAACCCCATGTACCAACAAAGCGCAGCACCAGTCAAACTGTCCTGGAAGTAGTGAATAAGCAATTGATCATTGTCGGTCTGAGTAGACATCTTGCGAGCATACATCACTAGATGACTGAGCGGACAAGAGTTCCCCTTATACTTTTCAAAGTCAGACACTTTGAACTTCACCGGGATCTTGACGTTGGGCACCAAACACAACTTGGCAACACTATTCCCAAACAAATCTTTACCTCTCAGCATCTTCAATTCCTTGTGCAACTCAAGAAACTGACCAAACATCTCTTTTCATTTATATAAATTGGAAGGATTACACTGAGTACAATTTCAGAAACCAAATGAAAAATACAAGAGAAAAGGAGATTAGTCATCCTAAGGATCCCTAACAACAATGTTAGAAGATCTAGATGTAGGCGCGTACTTCCTTCGAATGTGACGGATCTCGGTCTCAAAAGAAGCCTTCATCTGAGTCTTCTTGAGGACAAGCTGATCAACAATCTTCTTCCAAGCAACGGAAGGCTGAGGCATGCTAGAAGATGGAACCTCTGGCTCTCTCTGTCTCTTCGTCACTCGGTCTTCAAGTAGCTCAATAAGTGCATCTTTGTCCTTAGACTCCAACTGCAACTCTTCATGCTTCTTGCTTAAAGCACAGAAACGCTCTTCCCACATGTCTTTCTCTTGCTTCATCTTGATGAGTGCGTCTTCCAACTCCTCTACATCTTGGTTAGGGAGAGTTAATGGCTCAACCACAACCATAGACATAGGTCTTTCTTAAGGATAAGGCATCTTCAACTCCAAAGCTCTCTTCTTCACCCAAAGAGTGTAACCTTCCAAAGCTACACAATTGCAAGGACCAAGCTTGGATCTTCCTTTCCTATGCATATTATGCCAAGCATTCACAATCTTCTGCTTCAAATGTTGGGGATCTTTACCCTCTTGATAGAAAAGACCTTCTAACAAAGTGTTATTAGGCTTGTATCTCAAGGGGAACCCAAGTTGACGACGAGCCAAAGCAGGGTTGTAGTTAATTCCTCCTTGTGTACCAATGAGAGGCACATTACAGAATTCACCACAACTATCAATAATCTCCAAACTGCTCAAAAATGGGTCATACCAAACTATATCATCATTAGTAAGAGACATAAGTCTCTGAGACCACCTTAGACATTATTTGTTCTCAACAAAAGCAGGTGTCTGAGGCAAGTGCGAAATAAACCACTTGTACAGAAGATGAATGCAATAGACAATCGTTCCACCACCCTTAGAATTCCTTAGATGCAAAGAGAAATACATATCACCCAACAAAGTATGCATAGGGTTCCCAATCAAGAAAAGTCTAATGGCGTTAACATCAACAAAACCGTTAATGTTAGCAAACAAAGCTAATCCATAGATGAGCAACACAAAGATAGCTTCGAAAGCGTCCACACTACCGACTTAAGCAAAAGTAGTAGCTTCCTTGATGAGGATATCAGAAGGAAACCCAAATAACCTTCCTTTCTTCACCCAATGAGCTTTTATCTCAGACTTCTTTAGTGAAGAGCTTCAGCAATAATACTAGACCGGGGAATCTCCTCCAATCCACTAAAAGGCACTCTACTAGAAAAAGGTTTCCCCAAAAGATGAGAATACTCCTCCAAGGTAGGCACAAGCTGAAAATCTAGGAAAGTGAAACAACGGTAAAGAGGATCATAGAACTGCACTAGCACACTCAAAAGTCCTTCAACCGCATCAGCAGACAAGATAGATAGAAGCTTCCCATGACGTTGTTTGAAATCCAAGGGATCTATACAAAAGATGCTAGCTTCCTTAAATTTTTCAAGTTGGGACATCTGAAACTGTACTTCTTAGTGTTCCTTCGTCCACAATCCATGGTCTGAAAATATTTGAAAATAACACCTCAATTCCTTGAAATTTTGTGTGATGAATGTTATGGTGCACATGAATGCATGAATGCAACAATCACAAATAAAGGGATCACACACAAGGAAAACAAAGGTCAAGGGATGAATCAAGTCATTGTCAAGATCAATCATCCATTTTGGTGGATTATGGTTTTCACCTTATCAACACCCAAGTTCCATTGATATTGACAAGACTTGATTGGATCAACCAAGAATCAAGGGTTTGTTGCAAGTCCCGAGCATGGAGTCTGGGTAAGAACCATCCCAAAGGAGTGAATTAAGGATAAAAACATGTAGATCATGTTCTAAAATGTTCCCAGAGTCTTAATTCCATCTATCGAATATTACAGGTTAAGATGACTGACTCATCGACCCATAATATTCTCAAGAGAAACTCGTCTGAGTGTAGTATCACGTAACAACTGTTATCAAGTCTACACTTGAACAGTTTCCGCACTACATCCTAAATAAGCTAAGATGGGTTAAATGTTCTAAGGTCCTCAGCTTCTCAAACCCAAATTAGAGATAGTAATGCCTAACCATAAATACTTGTGTGACATTTCCAAATCCAAAAGAGTCTCCACTGAGCAGATGGATCTCAAGCCAACTTGCTAAGGACAACTCCACACAAGTCGAACATAACTATACAATCCTCCTATCTTAATTTCACTCAAGTTTGGGTTAGAACTTATCTCACCACTCAGAGATCACCACGCACAACAAGCAGATTATATTACACATACATATATATAAACATCACATATATACAAATATATACACATAAAAAGTAGGCTAAACCCACTGGAGACTACTCCCTAGCAGAGTCACCACTTAATTTCTGTAACGGTAAATTCATGATCATCAAGCTATGGATAAGCTAGAGATCAAATAACAAGAGTCGCCACCGCGCTTTTATTGTTTCCAAGGGGAAAGGGAAAAAGTACGAACAACACCCAAAAGTAAGAAGTTTTCAAATCAAAACTAATAAAATGTCAGAGATTACAGGTAAGGGGGTTGGTTACACAGAGGGAAGGTGTTACCACCCAAAGTGTCCTAGGTACTCCTAGGGAGCCCTTTTTGTATGCATATGTACTTGGTATAAAGTGATTTTTACAAACAAATAGAATGGGGGGATGAGAAAAGAATTCATTAATTATATTTTTGTGTTTGGCAAGACCTTCGCCCTTGTGCCTACGTACCAACATAAAAATGAGGGAGCAAAACCTCGTAGTTCGTGATACAAATTTCAAAGTGGACACATTTCTTTTAACCAAAATTAAGTTTGAAAGGCACAAAGGCCCAAAAATGGTTTGAATGAGTTAGTTCTTTTTGGCTTTTTTGAAAGTTTAAGTCAAGTATAGTTAAGTTTATTTGCAAGTTTGATTTAAGAAAAGGAGTTTGAAAATGCAATGGCACAAGGCCAAAGTTTCTATATTTTTACAAAGTGGTTAAAGTTTAGAACAAAATAAGTTCAATCAAAGAAGGTTTTGAAAAAAAGAGGGAGATATTTTGAAATTAAAGAAATGGGGAGAAGATGAAGAGACTATCCTATGTACAAAATTAAAAGTTTAAATTTGAAAAGATTTAACCAAGTGGGTAGCAATCCAATAGACAAGAATGTCAATAGAAACCCAGAATATCCTTGGACTTTTAGAATCAAGCAACACACAAATTCATAATTATATTGAAGAGCAAGGCATCAAATAAAGATGGTCACATCTAAGCTTATCCATTCCATGACCTTCTTCAAAGTAGCCCTTGTAACAGATGAATTTCACAAGTCACAGGTTCAAAATAACAGCTTCACAATGATCATGTTGTAGATGAACTTAGAGAGATCTTGAATGATGTATCAGATAAAGTTTCAAATTGCAAGCACTTGGTTTGTCAATAAGTTGGCATTGGGCAAGTCCTTTAGCATAGGAATGTTGCCTAAATTCTTAGTCCATTTATCCAAGATCAAGCCAACAGTCCACACAAAAGTTTTTTAGGGTTTTTTGTTGTTATTATGTACATTAATGGTCAAAGACCACACAAACAAACAAAGTGTACACAAACAAAATATATCACACAATATGGTCCAAGTAGACAAAGTGAAAATTGCATTAACATAAACAATTAGAATGATATGAACAATGGCAAATGTATAAAAGCTAGAATTAAATGACATTAAAGTAAATGGCTTAAAATTAAAAGTTAGTAGTTAATAATTTAGAAGTTAGTATTGTTTTGCTTTTGCTTTTCATTTTTAGACATTCTTTGGAGAACACTCAACCCACTTATCACAAGCATGAATCCTTGAGCCAAAACATCTTCCAAAGGAAGGAAAAATGGCCAAGTTTCCACACAATACCATGAAAGAGGGGAGACTTACAATCTCACTAACTAGAATGCTATGCCTTTTATGTCACAAATTTAGCGCTATGTTAAGCTAGCGTAATTGGACTTATGTAGAAGTCATAACTATTTAAGGTCGGGCAATAGAATTTTGGTGTTAATGCATGTTAGAGACATAGTATTATGAACTATGCTCAAAAAATATACCACACACAAAAGAATATGCAAAAGGTGTGGCCTAATCTCATCCATACTCATGTTAATTTTTCAATCAACTAGTTTTACGACTTTGAGATATCATAGGCCAAATGAGATGAATGCATAAAGAAGGGGAATGAAATGAAGTGGGAGGGGAATGGATCAAAACACAAATTGGTCAAAGGAGGACTTCTACCAAATTAAAATCATTCATTCATTTTGGGAGATGGAATGTACATTCCATCAATCCCCTAAAATTCAATGATATTAATTTGACAAAGTCAAATCAACCTTGACCAAGGCCCAACAATAATAGTCAAACATAAACAAGTCATCACAATTGGTCAACAAAATTATTTGGCATTTATTCAAATAAAAAAATACTAAAATAAGGCATCTAAATTAAATATGGTTTGTCCAAATCCTAAAACCTCATCAAAATACCAAAGAAATGACCATGAGATTTATCTTAGGTCAAACAAGGTCAAAGGACCCTGGAGGAAAAAATTCAGAATTTTAAAGGACTTAAAAGTATTTTTAAACAATTAAAAACAAATGAAAAATCAATTAAATCATGAAAAATATTAATAATGATCCAAAAAATAATTTTAATTCAGAATATGAAAGAGGAAAATATTTGAAATTTTTTGGTGAAACTCTCATATTTTTTGGATCAATATTAAAATTAATTTGAATTAATGAAAATAAAAGGATTAAAATGAAAATTAAATGATCAGAAAAAATGTGGACCACTTGATCTTCCTCATTGAATGAGGTGGCAGATCAAGTGGTCACAAGCGCGCAATCCACGATACGCCTGAGTCAGCGCGCCACAGGAAAGGTAATTCAAACCAACGCTCGAGATTATTTCATTTCAAAACGATCATGTGGCTCTGAACACGCCAACTCACCACCGGAGCTACAACTCCGATCTCCTTCTCAGATGAGCCTCGTCGGACTGGTTCAATCATAACCATCACCAAAATTAAAAAGAAGGCCATGATCTGAAAGAAAAAATCGTGTAGAGCACGAATCTGACCTCAATTCATCCTAACTCCAAGTATATTGAGAGATACATGGAGTTGAAATTTGAGGTACATGAACTGAGTTGCTTCGATTTGGCCTCCAAGCAACTCAATCTTCTTGCCTACATTGGTAGGACTTCAGACAACCAGGAAATCAAGAGAATTGAGCAAGATTTAGAGAGAATCAGAGAGATTAAAATTTCTGGAAAATACCTTCAATGTAGGTCTGGATTCAGTTGTTCTTGTGTTGGCTCGTGCTTGATCTAACTCCAAATGCTTGCAGAAGAAGAAATGAATGCTCAAAAGGTCTTGGGTCCCTAGAGTTTTGAATCTCAAAACAGTGAGAATTCAAACTCAATTTCAAGTGAAATTCTCAAGATTATCCTTTGGAATGAGAGGGTTAGAGGTTCGGGATCAAAGCTGACGCGAATATCTATGAAATTCTGAGCATATAGAGCTCTATTTATAGCCAATTCAATTGATATTTGCACACTTGAAGTGAACTTCCAAAACTAGCAATGTGTGATGCATGAGTGCATGGGCGTCTACAGGTCCATGAAATCACTCCATCTGATCCATAGTTGAGTGTAACCAAGGCTGAAGTCATGTTGGAATGTTAAGCAATTGTGCATGGATGTTTGAAGTTCAATCTTGCCAAATGATGATACCATGTTCAAGCCATGCGCAGCCTACTCAATTCTTGTCAAAAATGGATGAACTTGGACTTTTTGAAAAGGTTAGATCAAGAGGAACAACTTTCATGTTAAACACTTTTCCAATTGGAGCTTGTATCATGAGGAATTTTGAGGTGGATGTTTGGAAATTTTAACATATCACAAATTTTTCTAGGTGTCAAGCCATATGTCTCAATATTCCACCTTGCTTAACTTTTTATGTGAGTTTCAAATGAGAAAAGTGTCTTCATCAAAGTTGTATCTATTTCAAATACCTTAAAAATGGTACCCAATTTCATGTCATTTGGATTTGAAATGGTAGAATTATTCATTTTTGAAGTTTGGAAAAATCACTTGATCAATGGCATAGGTCAAAAGTGACCTATAATGTAGCCTCATATCACATGCTCATAAAAGTTGAATTAGATCTCACTACAAACATAAAAGTTGAAGTAGACATCTTGAATTTGATTGTGCAACTTTTAAATATTTCATCTAATACAAATTGAGCAAGTTATGGCCTTGGGAACTTGACTTTCAAATTAGTGTTTAGACAAAATGACCTATAATGTTTCAACATAGAAATGATTTTCCAAGAAAAACTAACTCTAGGTCTCAACATGAAAGTTGTTTGGAATGTAATTTAGAGTAAGTTTTATCTTGTAATAATTTTCATATGGTGAAAATTGTAGGAAATAGGGTCCTGGGAGACCTAGTTTTGATCAAATGAATTCATCTGGCCAACCACCATCAACCAACTTGCTAACCTTCAATTCTCTTAACTTTCTAGGCTCGTGGTAGATCATATATGCATAAGATGATGAAATTATTAGTATCCCTTGAAAAATTTGATCAATTGATGAGATAGCTTGTTAGAGAAGTTACTCAAGATACCTAGTCAAACTAGGGTTTCCAAGGCAAATCACCCTCAAAGTCTTGAATAAAACTTGATCAATATAACATGTAGAAACCATTGGAACTCAAATATGATTCTCATAACCATTATTGTATCAATCCATGGTTGTGCTATTTGTCATTAGGGTCTCAAACCCTATATTTGAACTTGATAGATCAATGGAGATCATGCCCTACCTACAAAAGAGTTAGTCAAATGCAAAGACATATTTTTGGTATTTTGGTTAGTAAAATGATAAAATAAAAGTATGATACAATAACAAATTGCTTGGTGATCTCTCCCCAAACAAACCCAAAAAAAGAGGGGTAAGGAGGATGCCAAGGTATGATCCCAATGCTAATGCTTATGATGAAATTGCATGAGGGATTTTAGGGTCAAAATTGGGGTCTTACAGGTTCTCCCCCATTATTTCGATCTCTCTCTCCGAACTTGCGTCTGAACCTGAATGAATGGAAGGTTATTCTTCTTCTGATTCCAGTCTTGCTAATCGAGCTTGTCTGAGTCTTGCAAGCAAAGTTCTTTCAATTCCTGCATCAAAAGGAAAATCAGTTGAGACCTTAACTCGCATACAAATATCAGACACAAATTATTTGATAATGTAAGACCCTAATTTTTACCCTAATATCCCTCATGGCATCATATCATTTGCTCAATGCATTGCCTCAAGGATCATAGAATGTTTGGCTCCTTAACCCTAGGGCTAGGACTTGTGTGAGTTGGTTTGACACCACCAAGCATGCTTGTATTGTATATTATTGTTTTTCTTACTTGTTTACTAATCAAAAGCATAAAAATATGTCACTAACTCTTTTTTTTTGAAGCTCAAGTGATCATGTGCTCCCATGCTCCTAGGAGGCTCCTAAGCTCAATGAAGTGGCTAGATGAAGATGAGAAAAAGCATGACAATGGTCCACAAAGCTCCTAATCATCATATATGTCTCCCAGGTATCTAAATTTTCCAATTTGATCAAGATAACCCAAAGGTCTTGAGGATTGTTTCCCAAGGAAACCCTAATTCAACCGTGCTTCAATTGAGCCTTGCTCATAAAGCAACCTCAACCTATGATCAAATTTAATCAAGGGAAGTTCTTTCATTCATTATTTTGTGCATATATGAGCTTATGTGAGGTTCCTCAATAATTCATTCATCAAGATTGGAAGTTTGGCCTTGAAAAGTTGACCAGTCAAATCATCTAACTAAACTGAGGATCATTGAGACACAACTTGTGATATGTTGGTCAAATGAAGATAACCCCAAGAGAAAAAATGTTCTTAAGAAACATATTAACAACTTTCATGTTCATCAAAAATCCATTTTAAACTTGGAAGGTCATCATTCATTTCAATAACATTATAGGTCATTTTGACTAAAACCCTAATTTTGGGTCAACTTCCCAAGGAACTAACATCCTTAATTTTTATGATTTTGAGGTGAGACCAAATGCATTGGAAATATTAAGATGTCTACTTAAAATGTTATGTTGGACAAAATATCATAATCCTAAATTAAATACATGTGATAATACAAAACATTATAGGTCACTTTGGACCTAAGTCATTAAATTTGAAAAGTGTCCAACTTCAAGTGCCCACAACTTTCTCATGAAAAACCCAAATGATGCAACATTTAAGTCTAAATTGATCATATTGAAGATATCTACAACTTTGATGTTGGAGCTTTTCCCATTTGAGGCTTGCATCATTGAAACAGAGGGGCTTGAAGAGGCTTGCTTTTGGTAAAAAAATTCAAAGGTGACTTAAACATGTTTTGTACCCAAACTTTCACAACCTGTTTCTAGTAAGTTCTAAACTCCAAATGAATTTTTGACCAACATGACTTTTTTTCCTTATTTCAAGAGCTTTCCAACCATTATTCACATTAATTTTTTGGACTTCCCATGTGTGAGTTTCGAAGAGATTTATCTTTATGTTCATTTTTGCATTTCACATTATAACTTGGTGTGCAAGCTTGTGCAGTCCCTTGTGCACGTCCAATTCACTTCCATTTGATCTCAGCATTGATTTTCATTCATTCTTGGGTCTGACATGCGCCTGTACAGGCCCATGCAAGGGGGATTCAAACTTCATGCACACAAGGGAACCATGCTTCTCATCACATTTCAGTTATAAATAGAAGCTCATTCTCATTCAATTGGGAACCAGGTGGAGATCTGAATTGCTGCTGAATTGAAATCCAAACCCTCACTAAAGGAATTTTCAATTTTCATTCTCTTTTTCAAGCTTGAAATTCAACATCATTAGTTGATTTTCAAAGCTCAATTCCTTAACCTAGCATCATCATCACACTTCCAGAGCAAAAGTAGATCAAGAGCTTGGAGGATTCGTGTTGTTTGAAGCTTCATTTCAGAGGTAGAACCTCAAACTTTTTTGATTTAGATCTTGCAATACAATGTGAATTCCGTTGGTTTATACTGTTTTCTGAAGCCCTCTCACATGAGGCAGACCAGTGGTGGTCTTAATTGTGCAAATCGTGCCATTTCAGTTCATGCACCATGATCTTCAAGCTCACGTTTCTCTCTAAATAGGAATTGTGAGGATGATCCATGGTTAAAGGGGTGATGTACATCACCTCAGCTTCATTTTGATGCCTTCATTTTTCATTTTCATTGAGATCTATTTTCCTGCGCGTGGTGGCCGGAAATGGTTAGATCGTCGGAGAAGATGGTGGTTTCCACCACTATCCCCACGTGTTGGAGTCCCAGCCATTGGATCATGCTTCAACGTTTTAATCATGAGCGTCCAATGTGTTGATTTATATTAAATCTTTGTGTTGCGCGCTTGACTCCAATACACCGTGTATCCGCGCCCCTGAGCCATGTGATCATTGCCACGTCAATTAATGAAATGATCTGATGGCGCTGGATTTTTCTATTCTCCTTATTTTCTTTTAATTTCAGTTAATTCCTTTTATTTTCAAAAATTCATAAATATTTTATTTGAAGTCTCAAAAATATGAGACCAATGCCAAAAAAATTCTTGAAAAATCTAGTTTCATATTTTGATTTTGAATTATTTTTGTGACTTCATTTAATATTTTTTGTGAATTATTTGATTTTTAATAGTTTTAATTCATTTTTAAATACTTTCTAATATTTGAAAAATCCAAAAATATTTTCCTAACACCTATGGATCATGATAAGTCAATGAAAAATAGTCTCATTAATTTCTTATTTGATTTGAGATTTATTTGAGATTTTAATCCATATTGTGTTATTTGTCATTGTTTTTAATTAGTTTCTGATTTTAAAAATTGTTGAGTTTTGTCAAAGTTTGTTTGACCATGTTAGACCTAGGAGAATTTAATTGGATTTGTTGAGGTTGATTTGAATTAAATTTGAGGTTTGACCATATTTTGTCCATTTTATTTTTGCATTTATTTTTAATTCAAAAATACCAAAATAATATGATTGACTTGTTGACTTGTAATCTTCATTTCTTTTCTGTTTGACATTGATTGATGATGACTTGGTTCACATTTGATCAATTGAGTTTGATGTTTGAATTATGTTTTCATCCATTTCATCTTCATCCCATTTTTTTTCTAATTTGGCCAATGAGTTAATGTCTTATGGTTGGTCTTGACTAATGAGAGGTTTAACCTTCTTTGATCCAAACCAAACTCAACTTGATCTATGATCAAGTGAGTTGTTTTATGTCTAAGATAGGTTGCTTCTTGGTCAAGAAAAAAACCTAAAGCCCATACAAGGTCTTTCCCCTTTTGTTTTGGCATGGCAAGTTTTAGGAGCTTGGCTTACTAGTCATGATCTCTAACTTGTGTTTATTTGCCTATAGTTTTATTGACCGGCCTCAGATAGATGTGACTACTACATTAGTCCACTTACGATTGCCTAACATAGAGCTACATTGTCTTATGACAAATTAACATAACCACACTAATTACTAACTTTAATTTGAGCATTTAATTTCTTGCAATTTACTTTAATGCCATTTATTTCTTGCTCATTTATTCATATTTCTTTTCATTTTGCTTACTTGAGCACATATTTTATGTTTATGTCATTTTCCGTTTGGTCATTTGAGCTCATTATTGTATATAAATATATTGTTGTCTTGTGATTGTTTTGTCTTTGTTTTGGGTGAACCTAATGCAAAAAGGAGAAATGACCTAGAATTAGGATATACCCAAGCTTAAAGGAGTTCAAGAGCAACTAGGCCTCATGCCTTTAGAATGCTAAATTTGTAGAAGAGCAACTAGGCGTCATGCCTTTAGAATGCTACATTTCAAAGTTGACTTCAAAGGACATCCTTTCCAAAACTCATTCTTTGTCCATTCCTCTTATTGTGTTGTGAACTTTTTGATGTTTGCTCTTGTGTGATAGGGATTCCATCTTGAGATAGTAAAGAGGAGCATTGTCATGAGTAGTCAAGTTAAGAGAGACAAGCCAAATGGAGATCCTGGGAGCTCGAATCTAATTCGTTTGATTGCTTGATTGTATGCTAAGTCCAAAGGAAAGGAGCGTCTTGAATCATCTCTATGATTTCAAGAAAAGGAACTCCAAGGGTTTTTATATTCTCTCTTATCTTTGTATGCTTTAGGACTAGCTCTTCTCTTCTTCTGCTCATTCTAACCCAAGCGAAAAAAATATTTTCTTGCAAACTTTGACTTTGTTTAAAACTAGAAACCTAGGCCTTATGCCTCTGACTTTTCAAAATATTTTCATAAATACTCATTGTGAATAAATCTTAATCCAACTTTGACATCATTTTGTAAATAAATCTAACTTGTAAATATAACTTACTTCAAGTTGATTTTGTGGTTCCAATGGCCACCCTTGTTAAAACCTTTTCATAAACATTAGTCATAGGTTTGAGTTATCATAGTGGTTGATGTAAATCTCACCTTGTCCTTAGTGATTGGATTATAAGTCTTCCATACTTATTATAGGGTTAACCCCTCACTAGTATGTTGAAGCTCTCCTCACATGGTGGATTGTTGGTTTAGGTTGAGTTTTCTCCCTTTGATAACAAAAGATCTTAAGGCTTTTGGTCTAATCAATTCACCAATCTTTGTGATTTTTACCCCGAACTACGAGGTTTTGATCCTACCTTTGTGATGGTACGTAGGCAATGGGTTCATCCATTCAAACAACAAACTTGTAAGTATAACTATTCTCTTCTCATCCTCCCAATATTTTGTACAAATATTTTCACAAATACCAACCTACAACACATATTTGCAAAAAGGGTTCCCTTAGAGTACTAAGGATGTTTTGGGTGCGTAAAACCTTCCCATTTCATAACCAACCCCCTTACCCAGATCTCTGACATTTTTATTAGTTTTTGATTTGATAAAACTTCTTACTTGGCTTTTGTTCGCTTTTTAGCCTTTCCTTTGGACAAATAAAAGTGCGGTGGCGACTCAAATTGTATGTTTACTTTTGGTATAGTCGATAAGCCTAAAGGTAACGAAAACTCCGCTACAGAAAAGTGGCGACTCAGCTAGGGAATCACCTCTCTAGTGGGTTTAGCCTACTTTTTGCTTGTATGTACTGTATGTTTATATTTATTGGTGACATATTTTTTTGCAAATTTAGGATGACTGTATTATTTGTAATGTATGAATTGCTTGATATATATCAATTGCTTGTATGCTTGGTGGTTTCTTGTGAGATGAGTTCTATACCCGAACTCGAGTGCACTTATGATAGGAGAATAGCATAGTCTTGTTGACTTGTGTGGAGTCATTCCTTAGCAAGTTAACTTGCAAGCCCATTCACTTGGTGGAGGTCTTGTTGGGATCAATAATGTCACATGAGTAGTCGTGGTTAGGCATTAATCTTTCCAATATAAACCTTAGAAGTCAAGGACCTTAGATACCTAGCCCATCTTGGCCTATTTTAGGATGTAGTGCGAAGGTCGTTCAAGTGTAAGATTTGACACGATTGTTACGCGATACTACACTCATAAGAGTCCCTCTTGAGAATATTTTTGGAGGACGAGTAGTCATTTTATCCGATAATATCCGAAAGATGGGATGATGACTATGGGAACCTTTTTAGAACATGATTGTCAGGTTTAACCATAGTACACTCCCGTTGAGTGGTTTTTAACCGAGACTCCATGCTTGTGACTTACAACAAACCCTCGATTTGCGGTTGATCCTTTCTCGTATATCCTCAATATCAATGGAACTTGGGTGTTGATAAGGTGTAAACCATAATCCACCAAAATGGATGATTGATACTGATGATGACTTGAGCCATCCCATGACCTTTGTGTGGTGTGACTTGCTTGATCCTTGAGTGTGATTGTTGCATCCATGCATTCATGCATTCATTCGCATTCATATCATCAACAATAAAAAAAAATTCAAGGAACTTAAGAGTTCTATTTGCAAATCTTCAGACATGGATAAGCAAAGAAGGAATACGAATAAGTACAGTTTCAGACAACCCGATTTGATAGAGTTATGGAGTTTGACATCTTATGTATTAGAGCATTTGGAGTTCAAAGCTCGCCATGGGAAGCTCTTGTCTATTCTTTCTGCTAAGGTGGATGAAGGTCTGATGAGTGTGTCGGTGTTGTTCCACGATCCTCTAATCGGTGCTTCACTTTTCCAGATTTCCAGCTTTTGCCTACACTTGAGGAGAATGCCTATCATGTGGGTATACCTATCCTGGATCAGTTGCCGTTCAGTGGCTTGGAGAAGATTCCATCTTCTCAAGAGATTGCTGACATGCTCCACATAGATGTATCTGACATTGTTGCTCATATGACTACCAAAGGTGGAATTCAAGGTCTCCCATCTGATTTTCTCATTGCCCAAGCTACCTTGTTTGGGAAGGCCATGAGTGAGGACGCCTTTGAAACCATATTTGTGCTACTCATCTATGGGCTAGTGTTATTTCCCAACATCGACAATTTTGTGGATGTGAACGCTATTAGGATTTTCTCTTCTCTTAATCTCGTTCTGACTCTGTTGGGTGACACTTATTTCTGTTTGCACATGAGGAATGCAAAGGGTGGTGGTTCCATTGTGTGTTGTCTGCCTCTATTGTACAAGTGGTTTATTTCGCACTTGCCTCAGACGCTCGCCTTCAAGGAGAACAAGGGATGTCTACGTTGGTCTACGAGACTCATGTCTCTCACTAATGATGATATATCTTGGTATAATCGTGTTTATGATGGTGTTCAGATTATTGACTCTTGTGGTGAGTTCTCCAATGTACCTCTTCTTGGTACATATGGTGGAATTAACTACAATCCTGCTTTGGCTCGCCGTCAGCTTGGGTTCCCCTTAAGGGATAAACCTAACAACATTATGTTGGAAGGCTTATTATTTCAAGAGGGTAAAGATCCCCAGAACTTGAAGGATAGGATGGTCCGCGCCTGGCGCAAAGCTCATAGGAAAGGAAGGAATGAGCTTGGTCCGAAGAATTGTGTTACTTTGGCACCTTACACTGCTTGGGTAAGGAAGAGAGCTCTTGAGTACCGCATGTCGTACGAGTATCCGAGACCTACCCCTATGGTTATGGCTGGGCCTTCAACCCTCCCTAATCAAGGAGTAGAGGAGTTGAGAGACGAAGATCGGTCGCGTGCATGGGTTCGTGAGCGTGAGGAACTTCTTCTGCAGCTCAAAGATAAGGATGCAGTGATAGAATTTCTGGAGCATCTGGTAATTGATGAGCCTGATGATGTGGTTACTTCTCTTCTTCCTCACTCATCTAGGTTTTGGAAGAGGAAGTATGATCGGCTTGCCAAGGAGAAGGCCGATATGGAAGAAGCCTATGAGAGAGAAGTGAAGAGGCTTTATGCAGCTTATCTTATGATCTTGAGGGCTTTGGAAGATTGTTTCTAGGGCTCCATAGGATGTTCATTCTCCTTTTCTCTTGTATTATATTTGGTTACCAAAACTGTATTACTTCTTTAGTGTAAACATTTTTCCAAATATTATTGCTATGAGTATTCCATATAAAAATTAAATATTTTCAAATATTTGCAAATAGATCTCTATAAAGTTCCTCTAATAAAAACAAATCATATGCACAAACATTGCATGCATCATATGCATAAGCAGGTTTTGTTCTGAGTTCTTGATCAGTGGTCTAACTCTTTGTTCTTCATTTATTTTGAAGACAAGCTGACGCACCGGTATAATACCAGGGCCGATCATCCGAGGATAATGGAGCATCTAGAGAAAGAGAACAGGGACTTAAAGGAAGAAATTGCTAGGCTGACTGCCATGATGGAGTCAGTTCTGGCCGCACAAAGCCAAGCTTCACCAACTCCTGCAACTCCTCCCACGAGGATTGTTATATCTGAGATAGCAACTTCAATTGTGCCTGCTGCAACAGCCCACTTTGCTCTGTCTATGCCAGACGGATTCCCTTGGGGAATGCCTGCCAATTTCATACCAGAGGGTTTTTCTCCTACTTTCGCTTGTTTGCCGGCATCTAGCCCAGTCCTGTCTGTGCCACCTCCCGTTATGCACACCCTTCCCCGTGTTGAAGACACCATCTATCATTCCGAGCCATCTGAGTGCCCAAATGTATATGAGAAGATGGATGAGATGAAAGACCAATTCCTTGAGCTGCATGAGGAACTGAAGACTTTGAGGGGTAAGGACCTCTTTGGGAAAAGTGTTGTTGAGTTGTGCCTAGTGCCCAACGTGAAGATCCCTGTTAGATTCAAAGTGCTTGACTTTGAGAAGTATAAGGGAAACACGTGTCCGCTCAGCCATCTTGTAATGTATGCTCGCAAGATGTCAACACAGACTGATAATGACCAACTGCTGATCCACTACTTTCAGGATAGCCTGACTGGTGCTGCGCTCCGGTGGTATATGGGACTAGAGAGTGCAAGCATCCGCTCTTTCAACGATCTAGGCGAGGCCTTCGTTAAGCAGTATAAATATAATATGGATATGGCTCCGGACAGGGACCAATTGAGGGCGATGTCGCAGAAGGATAAGGAGACCTTCAAGGAGTACGCCCAGAGATGGCGAGAACTGGCAGCTCAGATAGTGCCACCCCTAGTAGATAAAGAGATGACAAAGATCTTCCAGAAGACTTTGAGCTCTTTCTATTATGAAAGAATGATTGCCAGTGTTCTCTCAGACTTCACCGAAATGGTGAATATGGTTCCTTAGCAAAGAAGTATGGAGGCTTTGCTAGGAAGAAAGAGGGAGAGACTCACGATGTGTCCTCTAATATCAAAAGAAGGCCCTCTGTAAGGAGGAAGGATGTGCGTCCTACCGTCAACCAACACCAGGTGGCTCATATAGCACCTGCTTTTAGAGAAGTTCATCATCATCAACAACAACAACAACAACAACATCATCAACAACAACAGGCCTACCAGCCTCGCAACAATAATAACACCAACACCAGCAACTACGAGAGGAAGAAGGTAGCTTTTGACCCAATTCTGATGACATATGCTGAGCTTTATCCTTCTTTGATAGACAGGAAGCTGATAACTCCATGAGACCCTCCTACTGTACCAACCAACCCTCAGTGGTGGTATAAGCCCGAGCTTCATTGTGTATATCATTCCGGTGCTCCCGGACATGATGTGGAGAACTGTTACCCATTGAAGACCAAGGTGCAAGACCTTGTGAGAAGTGGGATATTTTTTTTTGAGAACGTAGGTCCAAATGTTAAGAATAACCCATTGCCCGAGCATGGGAAGGCAGTTGTTAACATGGTCCAGGGATGCCTTGGAAAATACAAAGTCCTTTATGTGAATGACATAAGGCAATCTTTGGTCGAGATGCATAAATTGTTGTGTGAACGCAGTCATTACGAGCATGACCATGATAGGTGTCAGGTGTGCACTATCAACGAGAGAGGATGCCGACAAGTAAGAAAGGACATCCAAGAGATGATTGACCAAGGGATGATCGAGGTACTTCAGAATCGTAATGAGGACGAAGTTGATGTTATCACCCCAGTGTTTAAAATTCTTGAGCCTGTTGTTATCAAGTATGATGGCAGCAAGAAGAATGTATCACCAGCTCTTATGATCAAGCCAGCAGGTCTTGTCCCGTATGTATCAAACAAAGATGTTCCCTATCAATATAATGTAGTCATGCTGGAGGATAAAAATAAGGTGTCGTTGCCCTCAACTTCTATTGTAAGCATTTCAGACGTCAGTGGTGTGACCCGTAGCGGTCATGTTTTCTCGGCTCAGCCAAAATCCCATGAAGACATCGTGAAGAGAACTGTCGTTAGTCCTGCCGGTCCCGTGGGGACTTCTGATTCAAATAATCATGCTCCTGTCGTGAAGGGTGTTGACCCTGTTGCTGTCAAAAATAATAATATTCCTATCCTAGTTGGCTAGTCTGGCATATTGAAAGAGCATGGTGATGAGATGCTGAGACTCATCAAAAGGAGTGAATATAATATTGTTGATCAGGTGCTACAAACTCCATCAAAGATATTTGTTTTATCTTTGTTGATGAATTCTAAGCCACACCGCGAAGCTTTGTAGAGGGTGTTGGACGTGGCATACGTGGACCACGATGTCACAATTGAGCAGTTTGATAACATTGTTGCAAATATAACCGCTTGCAACAACTTGAGCTTTTGTGATGTTGATCTTCCCGAGGAGGGAAAAGACCACAATTTGGCTTTACTCATTTCAATGAACTATAAGGATGATGCCTTGTCCCATGTGTTGGTGGACACAGGATCATCACTCAATGTGTTGCCAAAATCCACTCTTGCTAAACTTTCGAACCAGGGGCCTCCCATGAGGCAGAGTGGAGTGGTTGTGAAGGCGTTTGATGGATCGCGGAAAACTGTGATCGGCGAACTAGAACTCCCGATCAAGATTGGACATAGTGATTTCCATATCACTTTCCAGGTCATGGATATTCATCCGTCTTACAGTTGTTTGCTTGGCAGACCATGGATTCACGAGGCAAGCGCCGTGACATCCACCCTACACCAAAAGTTAAAGTTCGTGAAGAACAAGAAGTTAGTGGTGATAGGGGGAGAGAAGGCTCTCTTGGTCAGTCATTTATCTTCCTTCTCCTATATTGATGCTGAGGATGAGGTTTGGACTCTATTCCAAGCCTTATCTATTGCTGATCCTTCAAGGAAAGGACTTTCTTCATTTGTCTCCTATAATGATGCGAAGTTGGCCATTGAGCATGGTGCAACTACTGGTTTGGGGAAAATGATCAAGTTCGAAGATAATAAGTCCCAAGCTGGCATAGGGTATTCTTCTTGTGTTTCCAATGAGCATGGGTTGTTCCAGAGTGGAGGTTTTATCGACACTTTGAAGATAAGGAGGTTGCTTCCATTGTTGAAGATGATGAAGAGGAAGACCTTGGAAACTTTGTCATACCTGGAAGAATCTGCAATAATTGGGTCGTTGTTGATGTTCCAACAGTTATCCATAAGTCAACGTAATGTGTTCATTTTGTTCAAAAAACCCTTCTCCGTGCCAAAAGGAGAAGTCATGACATTGTTGGCATAATTTGATTAATACAATGATATTCATTCAATAATCACATGTTAAATGTTTGTTTTCCAAGTTATTTTTCCTTTTTGCTTTTTGCATGAAATTGGTCATCACCATCAAACCCTAAAAAGAGAACAAAATCAATCTTTTCATCTGCATAATGATTTGCCTTATTTGAATTCTGAAATCTCTTTTATACTCAAAATCATTATGCAGGTTAATCAAACCCATCTCCCAAATTTGAGTCCCCTGTATTTGAGGCAGAAGAAGATGATGTTGAAGAGATTCCTGATGAGATTACCCGTCTGCTTGAGCACGAAGAGAAGATCATTCAGCCACATCTTAAGAATCTGGAAATTGTCAACTTAGGGTTTGAAGACTGCATTCGTGAAGTGAAGATTGGGGTTGTAGCGGGGTATTCGTTACCATTAGAGATATTGACTAAATCCAAGGTAAACCATATAAGTCGAGTCGCCACCGCACTTCTATTTATCCAAAGGAATGGTTAGAAAGCGAACAAAAACCTAAAAGTTTTATCGAATAAAAAACTAGTAAAAATGTCAGAGATCGGGGTAAGGGGGTTGATTACGCAATGGGAAGGTTTTAAGCACCCAAAACATCCTAGGTACTCCTAGGGAGCCCTTTTCACACTTGTTGTAAAGTTGGTATTTTGTGAAAATTTGTTTGTGCAAACATGATTGAAGAGATGAGAAGAGAATATACAAGTTATTTACATTTTGTGTTTGGATGGATGAACCCATTGCCTACGTACCATCTTAAAAAGATTAGGATCAAAACCTCGTAGTTCGGGGTAAAAATCTCAAAATGTGTTGGTGAATTGATTGGTCCAAAAGCCTTAAGGTCTTTTGTTATCCAAGGGAGAAAACTCAACCTAAAACCACAAATCCACCATGTGGGGATAGCTTCAACATGCTAGTCAGGGGTTAACCCTATAATAAGCATGGAAGACTCATTGTCCATCACTAAGGATATAGGTGACTATTACATCTACCTCAAGGATAACTCAAACCTAATAGCTAAAGGTTATGAAAAGTTTTGATTAAGAAAGTGGCCATTAAAACCACAAAAACATTTGAATGGGTTATATTTACTAATGAAAAGTATTTACAAAATATGGTCAAAGTTGACTTAAAAGTTCAATTCAAAATATGTGTTATGAAAAGAAAGTTTAAAAATCAAAAGCATAAGGCTTAGGTTTCTAAGGTTTGAAAACAAGTGTTAAATGTCTGCACAAAAGTTTTGACTTAGGTTAGAGTGGAGGGAAGAAGAAGAATGGCTAAAGTCTTAATCATACAAGAGATGAGGGATAAGAAACAAGACCACAAATGGAGTTCCTCTCTTGAGATTATATTGATGATCCAAGTAGCTCCCATCCTTTGGAATATGCAAGCAAAATAAGTGTAAGCTCAAGCAATCAACATAATCAAACAAGTTCTTAGAAGATCCCCAATGGCTCTTGTATCTTTCACTTTTAGATGAACATGGCAATGGTTCTTCAACTTGAATTTTCATAGGATCCCCTAGCACAAAAGCACACACATCAAAGAGTTTTATGAAACAAAACAAGAATGGACAAGAGTGAGTTTAGGGATTTGGTCCTTCTAGTCCATCTTCAACATTAGACCTCTTTACTCCATTTTTGCATAGGGAATGTCCTAGAAACTAAGTCCATTTGTCCATATTTGCATTTGGTCCACAACAGTCAAAACAAAACACAAGCACAATAATATATACACAATTATGTGCTCAAGTGAGCAAAAGACAAATTGCATTAACATTAACATGTGCTCAAATGAGCAAAGGGGGAAAAGCAAATGAATAATATGTACAAGAATAGTAAATTGCATAAATGTAAAGTGCTAGAAGTAAATGTTAATGGTTAATAGTTAGTGTTAATAGTTAGTGTGCCATAAGGCAAATTTAGCGATATGTTAAGCAATCGTAATTGGACTTATGTAGAAGTCACAACTATTTGAGGTCGGTCAATAATAATGTAGGCAACAACACAAGTTAGAGGTCTTGATTAGTGAATCAAACTCCAATAACTTGCCATTCTAAAAAGAAGATGAGAAATGATCTTGTATTGATTTAGGTTCTTTGCATGATTTAGGAAGCAATCTATCCTTAATGCAAAGTCATTCACTTGATTTATGATCAAGATGAATTAGATTTGAATCAAGGAAGACTAAACCTCCCTAATCAATGCTAACCACCAATCTTTAACTCATTGATCAAAAAAAGAAAAAGAAGAAGGAGAAGAAGAAGATGAAGAATTAAAGTGCATTAATGGAAATGATATGTATTAATCAACAAGCATTGACCAAAGATAGAGAAGATCAAGGTCAAAAAATAGAAAACAGAAGCAAAATGAGAATTAGAAGTCAAGAAACAAATAAAATATTTTTGGCATTTTTTAATATTAAAGTAAAACTTGAATTAAAATAATAGAGAAAGGTCAAACTTCAAACTCACTTCAAATCAACTTTGAGAAGTCCAAGTGAATTATCCCAAGTTCAACAAGGTCAAACAAAGTTTGACAAAAAATTTCAGCATTTTTAAAAGTCAGAAACTATTTTAAATCAATTAAAAATGCATAAAAAATAACCTAATTGAACTAAAATCTCAAATAAATCTCAAATCAATTAATAAATTGATGAGAATATTTTTCATAGATCTATCATCATTCAAAGAGGTTGGAAAAATATTTTTGTATTTTTTGAATATCCAAAACTATTTTTAATAAATTAAA
The DNA here is from genome assembly GCF_024323335.1 of Lathyrus oleraceus. Lineage (NCBI taxonomy): Eukaryota > Viridiplantae > Streptophyta > Magnoliopsida > Fabales > Fabaceae > Lathyrus > Lathyrus oleraceus. Next base: position 408,308,207 of record NC_066581.1, read on the forward strand.
AATAACTAGAAAATAGAAAATTACTAAAAAATATCAAATGATAAAATAAAAATTATTAAAAATCATTTTTAGAAAGTAGAAATTAAAAGGAGAAGAATGAAATTGGTCCCATAATTTTTGGACCAATAATGAGAGAGATGTGATTTTCTGAAATAAAATGGAATTAAAAGAAATAAAAGAAATTAAAATCAGAAATTAGAAAAAGAGAAAAAGCGTGGAGCGTTGGATGATCCATCATTAATTGACGTGGATCATCACACGACCTAGAAGCGCGCGTTCACCAAACTCCTTAGTCAAATGAGACACACCCAGCCTTTAATGAAGTCATAACAATGGATGCACGAGATTCAATCTGGAAAAACAAATGAAAGGTCCTAATTGAATCTGGAGACCAGACGGTGGCCAGCGCCACCGTCTTCTCCGGCCAAACCAAAATTTACAGAAATCAAAATGGCAACCAAAATGCACGATCCAGGCATCAATCGAAAGCTGGGATGATGTATATCACCCTTGTACCACTCAATTCCATTATAGACCTCTAGATTGAGAGAAATCAGAAGTAGAAATTATGTGGTGTTCATATGAACTTCATGATTTTCAAAAATTGAAAGCATAGCAATGTTGCCTCTATGCAGAGGACTTCAGATCACACAATAACAATGCAAATGGAACAATATACAAGCTGGTTCGAAGCAAATAACAGTTGAAGTAAACCTTTGAATTGCAAGGATTTGAGTCAAGATCTTTGGATGCTTTTGCTAACAGTAGGCACTATGGATCAAGAAGAGAAGGTTTAGGAACTTTGAGATCTGAAGATTGGTGAATGAAATCAAAATTCAGATCTGAAAAATTTGAAGAGAAATGAAATAGTTCCTTTAGTGATGGCTAGGATATCAATTCAGCAGCAATTGGGGCGCCTTAAGGTTGCGAAATTATGAAGCCAAGGCCTTGTATTTATAGCTGAAGCTATGCTGAATGCATGAATCAAAACTTGCATGAATGAAAAAGGCCTCCATGCATGGGCCTGTACAGGCGCATGGAGGGCCCAATTCCAACTAGAAATGAAAGCTTATGCATGACGTAAGTATAATGGACGTGCAGATTGGATTGTATTAGCTCATGCATGGCAATTGAAATGATTTTCCAAAAATACACTATTACATTGAAGTCTTCGAAAATGCCTTGTCCAAAATTATAATGCAACCTTATGAGTAATGGTTGGAAAGCTTATTGCATAAGGAACAAATGTTATGTTTATCAAAACTCCATTTGGGCCTTGGAAATTAATGAAAATTTAACTTGAAGTGTAGGGTGCAAAACATGCATATGTGAGATTTTCAAAATTGGGCAAAGTTCAAGCCCTTCTGTCTCAATGATGAAAGCTCCAAGTGACAAAATCTTCAACATGAAAGTTGTATATCTTTTCAAGGAAATCAATTTGGACTTAAATTTTGCATCATTTGGATTTTTGATGAAGAAGTTATGGGCACTTGAAGTTAGACTTTTTCACATTTCAATGCATTTGGTCCAAAGTGACCTATAATGTTTTGCATTATCACATGTATTTCTTTTGAGATCTTATAATTTTTCTCAACATAACATTTGAATTAGACATCTCAAGCTTTCCAATTCATTTGATCTAACTTCAAATTCATGAAAAATGAGGGAGTTATGCCCTTGGGAAGTTGACCCAAAATTAGGGTTTCAGTCAAAATAACCTATATTGTCTTGGAATAGATGATGACCTTCCAAGCTTCAAATAAATTTTTTATGAACATGAAAGTTGTTCATATGGTCCTTAAGAACCTGTTTTCTCTTGGGGTCATCTCCATTTGACTAACACATAAGAAGTTAGGTCTCAGTGTATTTCAAAATAGTCAGATGAATTGACTGATCAACTTCTCAAGTCCAAATCTCATATCTTGATGAATTGATGATTGAGGGCACTCAAATATGCATGAAATGATGAATTAAAGAACTTCCCTTGATTTTACTTTACCATGGGTTGAGGTTGCTTCATGAGCAAGGCACAGTTGATGAACAAATGAACTAGGGTTTCCTTAGGAAACAAACCTCAAACCCTTTGATTTGCTTTAATCAAAATGATGAAGTGAGATACTTGGGAGTAATATTTGATGGATGATAGCTTTGGGAACCATTGCCATGCTTGCTTTCACCTTCTCTTGGCCACATCAATGCACATAGGACCTCTTAGAAGCTTTTAGACCTTGTGACTGCTCAAGCTACAAACAAGAGACGTTAGTGACATATTTTGTGCTTTTGTTTAGTGAATAAAATGAGAAAATCAATGATATACAATTCAAGTATGTTTGGTGATCTCCAACCACTCACAAGAGAGATCCCACCCAAAGGTAAGGAGCCAAGATGCTTATGATCCTTGAGGCAATGTAAATGCAATGTTATGATACCATGAGGGATCTTAGGGTCAAAATTAGGGTCTTACAGATGCCCCTATTTAAGGTCAATCTAGTCGGAGAAGTGAAGGTTAAAATCTTCATCTTGACGAGGTAGAATGGGCTTAAATAATAACAAAGAGACGAATTTTGGTCCCTAAGAGACCTCATGATGCAAATGTATGTATGCAAAAAGGAAATACTCTTTGGGGATATGTGTCCACAAAGAAGAAAAGAAATCTGGAGAAACTGACAATCCATATGAGTAATACACTCCATGGGACAGAGACTCTTGGGACTCTAATGGGGATAAGAAGGGGAAAAAACTGCGTGAGCAGGTCACGACTTAGAACTTGCTGAGACACGGGAGGAATTCCAAGAAAATAAATCACTGGAAAGACTCGAGCTGACTCAAAGGTGCATGTATTGGGGAATATGCCAATACAGCAACACTATCCATAATGGATACTTTGGATGAAAATCCGGTCTCAGATCGGGAAAATCCACTAAGGGACCTCGCTGGGGAAGGTCCAAACAGGACTCACCTAAAGAAACAACAGGATGAGGTATTATCGGTTACTAGGTAATATGCTCAAGGAGACATGTGGTCGAAACACCGGTATGAGGGTGAAAGAACAACATGCTCGGGGAGAATGAATATCTAAGACTGGTATAAGGGTGAGAGATATCAAACATCCAAAATCATCTGAGGAAAACCTAAAAAGGTATATTTCAACTCAGGAAATCTGACTCCACTGGGGACAAAAGTCATAATAGGGAGCAGAGAGGAAGGAACACCAGGGATACCGGTTACAGGGCATATAATAACCGACCAAGCGTGAATTGGGGAATATTTCCAAGACACTCATCATCCAAAAGAAGGCTAAAAAGCAAACTCGATTACAGGATGGGCATTCGACTCCGTAAAAGGGGATACGAATCTTACTCGACTGGGGAAGAGGAAAAGACTTCGACCAAAGAGTGCATGAGATATATTATCTATTACTGTCATAACGTAAATAACATACTCGCAGGGAAGATTATCCACAACCGATTACTGGGTTAATAAAGGATAAATCGACCGAAAAGAAAAGGGCATCAGGATACTGAAAACTGGGTATAAAATCATGACCAATCAAAGGGAGAAATGATTATTACTGACAATCGGTAAATGAAAGATGACTCGCTGGGGATACATTGACAAAGGCAATGATCCGGGAGATATATCACCGGTTACTGGGAGATATACTCAAAAAGATGAAGGAATATCAATACCAAATATTGGATAAGGATAACCGTCAAGGAGGGGATTACATCTACCACTATCAGGTAGAAAACCACGGAAGAGTAATCGTCATCGGTTAGGATAAATAACTAAAAAGGTTAACTCTGCAAGGGGATAAAAATAGGGTTTATAACTACCGGTATAAGGGTAGAAAACCATAGAATCTGTCGGGGAAAAGATGGACAATTGCTCGTTACTGAGCAATCATTCATCTCAACTAAACGGGGAAGTGCAAGGACAATTACAAGACTCATTCCTATGAGGATATAACTCAGGGGGAACTCCATCCCAATATATGTGTTAGGAGGAAACAAAAACAACCATCATCCATGAGGACATAACTCAGTGGGGAATATGGAAGGAGGGATAAACACTTTCTGCTTATGGGGCTGACTCTACATGGAGAGATGAGTCACAAACATCTGCTTGGTGAAATATGTATCACCGAATAGTAGGGGATAACAAACAAAGGTATTTATGGCAATTAATGCAACATGAATATTTGAATGTCAAAATTATATGCATATATGCGTGGTTTATGTATGATGCATGCTAACAAAACAGACATATCTAACACAAACAGGTCCAATGATCGATGAACAAACATCCGGTACTACATCTCGAGAGAGAAATCCAAGCCCACTGGAGAACATCCTATCTGATGGGGACCAGAGATACCAGGACACATAGATCTCTGCATGGGAATGAGCATCAGTCATTCCAGCTGGGGACAGGGACCACACATGAATAAAATCCGTCGTGGAAGCAACTCTACTAGGGAAATTATCAGAGGAGATAATGGAACTCTATGGGGAACAACCAATCGATCAGAATGTTCCAGTGTCATCATATTCCTTGTACTGCTGAAGAAAGCACATTTGCTGAGGAGGAAGGATGAATATCTTCACCAATCAATCTGCTAGGGAAGAAAATACAAACGGGCTCTGAAGGAAGAAGATACAATCATGCTGGGAATATGAACAAATGTCTTACCCTGTTGGGAATCATACCATCTTTGGGAGAGCATTGAAGACCTCCTAAGTATCCTTTTGTCATTGTGAATGTTCACTTTATTTAAAAACAAATTATAAGAAATTTATTTATTTAAAACAATGACTTTCTCAATTAAAACATGCAAAACATTTGTTGAACAGAAACAAATAAGAGTACAAAGAATGGGATGAAGGCTCAAATTTATTTGATGGAATGGTAGTCTGCAAATGGCAAGACTCCATAGATATTTACAAATTTGAAATTGGTGATATATATTGGAAAAGGGCTACATTGAACATAATGACCATTTCTCCACCAACTCTGAATCCGATGTATTTGGAGCTTTAGTTGACAATGACTGAGTGAGAATCTTTGACAGATAAAACTTTGTAGAACAAAGTCTTGTCAGGATGTAGTTACTTGCCAAATCCCTAATTTTTGCCTAGATTGCCCCAGGGTGAGGTGCTCAATCTAGCGGGATATATATATTCATTTTTTATGTCTCTAACTTTTGCCTGGATCGCCCTTTCGGGTTCTCAATCCACCGAGACACTTATTTTTGCCTAAGCCACCCTTCCGGGTTATCTACTTAGCGAGCTATTCTGTTTTTATTTTAGGCGAAGTATTTCTTGACTGCATCTAAATTCACAGGACGAGTGAAGTCTTCCCCATCCATAGTTGTAAGTATCAAAGCACCGCCTGAAAAGGCTCTCTTAACAACATATGGACCTTCATAGTTTGGAGTCCACTTGCCCCTGGAATCGGGTGCGAAAGACAAAACTTTCTTGAGCACAAGGTCACCTTCCCGGAACACACGAGGCTTGACCTTCTTATCAAAGGCTTTCTTCATCCTTTGTTGATACTGACCATGGCACATGGCAGTCAATCTCTTCTCTTCTATCAAATTTAGTTGGTCATAGCGACTCTGAACCCATTCAGCATTAGTCAACTTGGCTTCCATCAGGACTCTCATTTATGGGACTTCCACCTCTACTGGGAGCACAACCTCCATGCCGTAAACAAGAGAGAAAGGGGTTGCCCCTGCTGAAGTGCAGACAAATGTACGATACCCATGCAAGGAAAATGGCAGCATCTCATGCCAATCCTTGTACGTAACAACCATCTTCTGGATAATCTTCTTGATATTCTTATTAGCAGCTTCAACAGCCCCATTCATCTTGGCTCTATAAGGAGAAGAATTATGATCTGCAATCTTGAACTCGCTACACGGCTCTTTCATCATTTTGTTGTTCAAGTTAGATCCATTGTCAGTAATGATCTTATCTGGCACACCATAACGACATATGAGTTGATTCTTGATAAACTTCACGACCACCTGCCTGGTCACATTTGCATATGATGTCGCTTCAACCCACTTGGTGAAGTAATCAATTGCTACGAGAATAAATCTGTGATCGTTGGACGCTTTCGGCTCTATCATGCCAATCATGTCGATTCCCCACATGGAGAAAGGCCATGGTGATGAAATCACATTCAGAAGTGTCGGGGGAATATGAATCTTATCTGCATAGATCTGACACCTGTGGCATTTCTTCACATCTTTGCAGCAGTCAGACTCCATTCTCAGCCAATAGTAGCTTGCTCTCAACATCTTTCTAGCCATGGCATGTCCATTAGAATGAGTACCAAATGAACCCTCATGGACCTCAGTCATTAACAGGTCTGCTTCGTTTCTATCCACGCATCTGAGCAGAACCATGTCAAAGTTTCTCTTATAAAGCACTTCACCATTGAGGTAGAAACTGCCTGATAATCTCCTCAAAGTCTTTCTATCTTTCACAGATGCCCCAGGCGGGTAAATCTGGCTCTGAAGAAAGCCCTTAATATCATAATACCATGGCTTGTCATCTTGCACCTCCTCTACTGCAAATACATGAGCTGGTCTGTCCAAGCGTATCACAGCGATATTGGGAACCTCATTCCAGAGTCTAACCACAATCATTGAAGCAAGTGTAGCAAGCACATCTGCCATCCGATTCTCATCTCGAGGAATATGATGGAAGTCAACTTCAGTAAAGAATGTTGAAATCCTCCTCGCGTAATCTCTATATGGAATGAGGCCAGGCTGATTCGTCTCCCATTCACCCTTAATCTTATTAACAACAAGGGTCGAATCACCATAAACATCAAGATGTTTGATCCTAAGATCAATACATTCTTCTAATCCCATGATACAGGCCTCACATTCCGCCATGTTATTCGTGCATTTGAAATTTATCCTTGCTGTAAAAGGAAAATGTGTGCCCTGAGGAGTAATAATCACTACCCCAATACCATTTCCATATTAATTCACAACGCCATCAAACACCATGCTCCATCGGGAACCAGGTTCTGGCCCTTCATCGAGCGTAGGCTCATCACAATCTTTCATTTTCAAATACAGGATTTCCTCATCTGGGAAGTCATACTGAACTAACTGATAATCCTGAATCGGTTGATGTGCCAAGTGGTCAGCCAAGATACTACCTTTTATGGCTTCCTGAGCTCGAGACTCAATATCATACTCAGACAACAACATCTACCAATCGGCATTCCTCCCAGTTAAGGAAGGCTTCTAAAAGATATACTTGATTGGATCCATTTTGGATATCAACCAAGTCATATGATTCAACATATACTGGCGTAAGCGCTTAGCAGCCCCAGCCAATGTACAACATGTTTTCTCAAGCATCGAGTATCTAGACTCACACTCAGTGAACTTCTTACCCAGGTAGTAGATATCATACTCTTTCTTCCCTGATTCGTCTTACTGACCAAGGACACAACCCATTGAATCTTCAAGAACTGTCAGATACATAATCAATGGTCTCCCTTCCACAGGTGGAGACAGAATCGGAGGCTCAGACAAATACTCTTTAATACTGTCAAAGGCCTTTTGGCAGTCCTCGGTCCAGTCATGAGACTGATCTTTCCAGAGGAGCTTGAATATCAGTGCGCATGTGGTAGTCATGTGGGATACAAATCTGGAAATATAATTCAAACGGCCAAGAAAACCTCGGACTTGCTTCTCAGTTTTGGGCGCAGGCATCTCTTGTATTGCTTTGACCTTAGCAGGATCAACCTCAATACCTCTTTCGCTGACAATAAATCCCAATAACTTGCCGGAACGGACTCCAAATGTACACTTGTTAGGATTCATACGAAGCTTATACTTCCTCAAACGCTGAAAAAACTTCAACAAGTGCTCTACATGTTCGACTTCCGTTCTTGACTTTGCAATCATATCATCAACATATACCTCGATCTCCTTGTGCATCATATCATGAAACGAGGTAGTCATAGCTCGTTGATACGTGGCCCCGACGTTCTTCAAACCGAAGGGCATCACTCGATAACAGAATGTTCCCCAAGGTGTGATGAATGTTGTCTTCTCCATATCCTCGGGTGCCATCTTAATTTGATTATATCCGGAAAATCCGTCCATAAACGAGAAGACATTGAATTTAGCTGTATTATTTACCAACATATCAATATGTGGTTGAGGGAAGTCATCTTTCGGACTAGCTTTATTCAAGTCTCTATAGTCCACACACATTCGGACTTTTCCATCTTTTTCAGGCACGGGCACAATATTGGCCACCCATTGAGGATATGTAGTTGTCACCAAAAACCCTGCATCAATTTGCTTCTTAACTTCCTCTTTGATCTTCACTGCCATATCGGGATGAGTTCTTCTGAGCTTCTGCTTCACAGGCACGCACTCAGGCTTTAAAGGCAGGAAATGTTGCACGATATCAGTATCCAGACCAGGTATGTCTTCATATAACCAGGCAAATACGTCGACGTATTCTTGTAGCAACTCAATCAACCCCTTCTTAACAGATTCTTCCAGGAGTTCCCCAATCTTCACTTCGCGAACACAATCTTCAGACCCCAAGTTGACTGTTTCCAGATTCTCAAGATGCGGTTGAATGATCTTCTCTTCATACTCAAGTAGACGGGTAATCTCGTCAGGAATCTCTTCAACATCATCTTCTTCCGCCTCAAATACAGGGAATTCAAAGTTGGGAGATGGTGTTGGATCATTATGTTCAATGGGTTTGATCAACCTGCATAATGATTTGGGATATAAAGAGATTTTAGAATTCAAACAAGGCAAATCATTATGCAGATGAAAAGATTGATTTTATTCTTATTTTTTAGGGTTTTATGTGATCACCAATTTCATGCAAAAGCGAAAAGGGAAAATAATTGGAAAAACAAACATTTAACATGAATTTATTGAATGAAAATATCATTGTATTTATGAGCCAACAATGTCATCACTCTTCCTTTTGGCATGGGAGAGGGGTTTTTAAACACAATGAACATTACTTTGACTTATGGATAACTGTTGGAACATCAACAGCGACCCAATTATTGCAGACCCCTCCAGGTGTAAGACCCCAATTTTGACCCTAAGATCCCTCATGGCATCATAACATTGCATTTACATTGCCTCAAGGATCATAAGCATCTTGGTTCCTTTACCTTTGGGTGGGATCCCTTGTGAGTTAGTTTGAGATCACCAAGCATACTTGAATTGTATATTATTGCTTTTCTCATTTTATTTACTAAAACCAAAAGCACAAAAATATGTCACTAACATCTCTTGTTTGTAGCTTGAGCAGTCACAAGGTCTAAAGCTTCTAGGAGATCCTATGTGCATTGATATGGTCAAGAGAAGATGAAGGCAAACATGGCAATGATTCCCAAAGCTCTAATTCATCAAATATGACTCCCAAGTATCTCAATTCATCATTTTGATAAAAGCAAATCAAAGGGTATGAGGCTTGTTTCCCAAGGAAACCCTAATTCATCTGTTCATCAACTATGCCTTGCTCATGAAGCAACCTCGGCCCATGATCAAATACAATCAAGGTAAGTTCTTTAATTAATAATTTCATGCATATTTGAACTTATTTGAGTGCCCTCAATCATCAATTCATCAAGATATGAGGTTTGGACTTGAGAAGTTGATCAGTCAATTCATCCGACTATTTTGAATTACACTGAGACCTAACATTCTATGTTTTGGTCAAATGGAGATGACCCCACGAACAAAATTTTTCTTAAGGACAATATGAACAAATTCCATGTTCATCAAAAATTTATTTGAAGCTTGGAAGGTCATCATCCATTCCCAGACATTATAGGTCATTTTGACTAAAACCCTAATTTTAGGTCAATTTCCCAAGGACATAAATCATTCATTTTTCATGATTTTGAGGTGAGACCAAATGCATTGGAAATCTTAAGATGTCTACTTCAAATGTTATGTTGAGAAAAATTTCAAAATCTCAAAATAAATACATGTGATAATGCAAAACATTATAGGTCACTTTGGACCAAATGCATTGAAATGTGAAAAATCCAACTTCAAGTGCCCATAACTTCTTCATCAAAAATCAAAATGATAAAAACTTTAAGTCCAAATTGATTGCCTTGAAAATATCTACAACTTTCGTGTTGAAGATTTTGTCATTTGGAACTTTTATCATTGAAACAGAAGGGCTTGAACTTTGGCCAATTTTGAAAATTTCACATATGCATGTTTTGCACCCTACACTTCAAGTTAAATTTTCATTAATTTCCAAGGCCCAAATGGAGTTTTGATCAACATAGAATTTGTTCCTTATGCAATAAGCTTTCCAACCATTACCCATAAGACTATGTTTTATTTTTGGAAGTATCATTTTCAAAGAGGGGAACGTTTTAGTGCATTTTTGGAAACTTGATTCAAACTTTATGCATGAGCCAAATACACCTCATCTGCCCGTCCAAAACATATTTGGTGATGTTTAGCTTTCCATTCCAATCATAATTGGGCCCTTCATGCGCCTGTACAGGCCCATGCATGGAGGCCCTCTTCATTCATGCACACACTTTGCTCATGCTTGCAGCTTCCTTTGGCTATAAATAAGAGTGAATAGCTTCATAATTTCTCAACCTGAAGGCGCCCCAATTGCTGCTGAATTGAAATCCTAGCCATCAATAAAGGAACTATCTCATTTCTCTTCCAATTTTTCAGATCTGAATTTTGATTTCCTTGATCAATCTTCAGATCTCAAAGTTCCTAAACCTTCTCCACTTGATCCATAGTGCTAACTGTTTGCAAAAGAATCCAAAGATCTTGACTCAAATCCTTGCAATTCAAAGGTTTACTTCAACTGTTATTTGCTTCGAACTAGCTTGTATATTGCTCTATTTGCTTTGTTCTTGTGTGATCTGAAGTCCTCTGCATAGAGGCAACATTGCTATGCTTTCAATTTTTGAAAATCATTAAGTTCACTTGAACACCACAGAATTTCCACTTCTGATTTCTCTCAATCTAGAGATCTAGAATGGAATTGAGTGTTACATGGAAGATGTACATCACCCCAGCTTTCGAATGATGCCTGGATCGTGCCATTATATTTTCCAGATTGAATCTCAGCCGTGCCATGTTATGACTTTCATAATGCCACATGTTATGCATTGACCAAGGAGCATGGTAGGCGCGCGCGTTTGGACTCTTTGATCTGCCAGCTCAATTAATGAGCTCAGATCCAATGGCTCACGCTTTTTCTCATTTTTCATTTTCTGATTTTAATTTCTTTTATTTCTTTTAATTTCATTTTATTTCTAAAATTCATATCTCTCTCATTATTGGTCCAAAATTTATGGGACCAATTTCATTCTTCTCCTTTTAATTTCTACTTTCTAAAAATGATTTTTAATATTTTTTATTTTATCATTTGATATTTTTTAGTAATTTTCTCTTTTCTAGTTATTTTTAATTCATTTAAAATAGTTTTTGATATTCAAAAAATACAAAAATATATTTCCAACCTCTTTGAATGATGATAGATCTATGAAAAATATTCTCATCAATTTATTAATTGATTTGAGATTTATTTGAGATTTTAGTTCAACTAGGTTATTTTTATGCATTTTTAATTGATTTAAAATAGTTTCTGACTTTTAAAAATGCTGAAATTTTTTGTCAAACTTTGTTTGACCTTGTTGAACTTGGAATAATTCACTTGGACTTTTCAAAGTTGATTTGAATTGAGTTTGAAGTTTGACCCTTTATTATTTTAATTCAAGTTCTATTTTAAATATTAAAAATCCCAAAAAATTTAATCACAGCTCACCCTGTTTGTCTGATAAGTTGTTCGCTTTCATCCTGCTCGGGTTAGCTGATGATCGAATAGGGGCAGCTGTAACACCCCAAAATTTGCCCTCCTCGTTCATGCATTCATTTTTAGATCGTTTAACATTTCATATTGCATTTCATCATGTCAATCAGAATCAGATCCAAGAAGCTTGAACATCGTCCAAGACACTTTGTGGGTTCTATCCGGGTGATCAGTCAACACAAGGGAAAGACTTGAGTTACTTCCAACAGGTTCAAATGGGGTCTATTCATCATTCAAAATGCTAATCTTGAAGGAGCAAAAATCTGTTCCTGAGCTGTCATGCTCGCTAGGCGAGCAGAATGGTTCGCCTAGCGAATCCAAACTGTCATGCTCGCTAAGCAAGCAGATCCTTCGTTAGGCGAAGCCCGTGCATTTTGAGAAATATAACAGAAAGTCATGGGCTTGAGTTGCCCTCATTTGAGCCCACCAAGCCACGAAAATCAGGTATTAAATACAGAACTCCATTGAGTCAAACCCTATTCTATTCCTATTACCCTGGCAGAAGAGAGACCTACGAACTAATCTACAGCAGCCTCCAGACAGCTCTGAAAAGTTCACTCTGACTCACACACTTTTTCACCTTCATCTCACGCAAACCCTAACATTGCTTTGCAAACCCAGCCGTGCCATTCAATTTCAATCGATCTCTCCAATCAGGTTTGCCCTATTGCCATCACCTTATGCTTTCAATTTGAATTTTCTGCATGTATGAGTTATTGTGGGTGAATTTGGAATAGTGGGTATTGTTAGGTTTTGCATGCGGGGTTTAGATGTGCATGAATATGTAGAACAATGCCTTGAATGTTTGATCACCTAATTTCTGAAATCGTACTGTTATCCATGGAAAATACTGAACCCGCAGGCATTCGCTAGCCGCTTCGCTAGGCGAGCCTGCAGCGACGCTTCGCTAAGCCTTCGCTAGGCGAAGCAGTAGCGATCGCGACAATAGCTTTTTTCTGTTTGCCCTCCAATCTGTTTTGTGTTTGTTATGACATGCTTTCTATTGCATCCGTGCGCTGTTCACCTGACACTATTGTTGCTATGATTCTTCTGTTTGGTGCAACTCTTGATTGCACCCCATCCTATTATTCTAACCTGTTTGTTGAGTTTTTGTGAGGGCTCACATGACTCTTTAAGAGATAGCTTGCTTGGTATTCCACTTTATTTGTGGGATACCGTTTGGAGATTTATTCTGATTGCTTTGCTGACTTGCTTTCTTTGATGGTGTCAGCTTGAGAGATCTCTGGGTTTCTTGTCTCTGTAGTTGTTGTTATTTCAGATCTTTAGCCGTGCGGTAGATCTGTTGATTCCTTTATTTTTCCCGCATTTTACCGCTTTCTTAGCTGGAAGACCTCAATAGGAGGCAATGTTTTCTTTTGTTTGTTTACTTTTGTGCCCAAAGACCTCCATGAAGAGGCAATTGGCAGATAAAAGGGATTAGCAGTCAATCCCCCGTTATTCAGTGTGTCGTTCTATATGCTCGCACTACGTGTCGATGCTTTAGAACAAAAGCCCAAGATCTTTTGTTCGGTCAGTCAGTGGAGAGGGTTCCACCTTCCTGAATCCCCACTTTATGTCATGAGCTCACCCTGTCCAGGGTTAAGAGCTATGAGGTCTTATCCTCATTACCCTTCTGATCTGCTCACCCTGACATTCAATGTCAGTGGTTAAGAGCCCGTTTGATTACCCTTCCATGGCTTGTTTGCCGAGGTTGATATGACCCCTCTTGACTAAAGCCCTACCCATGTATGTTTGAGCCCCTTGTTGGCGTGTTTACTTTTTGCATGTTTGTTTTGTGATCGTCTCCCCATAGGATTGCTAGGTTTCGTATAGTCTCTCGTTGCATGTCAATTAAGGTAGCACGGTTCCTTCGTCTAGGACTTCCTTTTTGCATGAGCATTCCTAAAAAACCAAACTCATTGATTTTTCTTCTCCTAAGAACACATTAACTCCTGCTACTACAGGTGAGTAAGTATCCAAAGGTCGAGCATACGGTAGATTGCGTAGTAACGTTGTTCGCCCAAAACACAACCCCAAACCCGTAGGTAGCCGAACTACGTTTTGCTCTGATTCTCATTCCAGATGAGATACGTAGGCATAAGACGCGATGTCTTAGCGAGCACACTCCTCCTTAACCCCTAGGTAGCCGAGCTACGAAGACTCTGATTCTAATATTCAGATGAGATATGTATGCAGTGGATGCGGCATCCGTGCGAGTTATCTTCTTTTAACCCGTCTTTTAGTAAATAGTACATTAGATAAACCCACACCCTTTAGACAAGAACAACAAGAGTGGATCCCGTAGAGTACTACGGATGCGTAGGGGTGCTAATACCTTCCCTTCGCATAACCGACTCCCGAACCCAAGATTTGGTTGCGAGACCTTGTCTTTTCCTTACCTTTTTCCAGGTTTACTTCGAGCGTTTCCTTTCCCTCCTTTGGGATAAATAACGCATGGTGGCGACTCTTCTGTCATTTCTTTTTCGCCGGTTGTTTTTCGCATACTATATTTTTTTAGGCTGCGACAGCTGGCGACTCTGCTGGGGATATCGGTTTCCCTAAGTGAGTCCCTCCTAGCTTTTGTAGGTTGCTTGTTTGTTGGGTGTTTATTCTTTCGCACAGTCATTTATTTTTCAGCATTTACCTGCTTTATCTTATTGCATTGTGTACATATGATTGCCGTATCTGCTGGTTTTGTTTGTGGGAGTGGGATGTTCTGTGTGAGATAGGCCTAATACATAGGCCTGAGTGCACTTAGGATTTGTGTGGTTTCACATGCCCTCACGTTCCGTCTCGGTCTGATGCTGGAATATGAAAACACAATTCAGATGTGGATCTTTCTAGAGAATTCTGTGATGTGGATCTCCCAAAGTGCTAGAGCTATTTGGGAGAACCGTTAAGTCTGGATGACCTTTAGGATGACCTTCAGGATGACCTTTACCTTACTTTCATGGGAACTTGGCTGAGACATTCCTTTTATAGTGGTAATGCCAAACCGGAAACAGTGGACGTATTATTACTATTCGGCCTGAGAGTCCGTGATATCAATGTCTCTACCCTTTAGCCTCCGCATGTGAGTTGGGTGGGTTGTTTACAGGTGTGCAGGAACCCTTGACCTCATCATACCCTGATATCTGATACCTGATACCTGATCATCATGGTTCTATTTCCTGGATCCGAACTTCTGGCACTGGTTTTATTTGTGGATCTGAACCTTTAAACCTGCATACCCGGGCTGCCAACTTTTGAGGACTTCTTCACAGAGAACAGCCAGTGGTTCAGTATATGGCCGGAGCCGGTCACATGTCATTTACATTGCATAACATCATCTGCATATTTGCATCCAACATCTCATGCTTATTCATTTGCAAGGTATTCCCTTTCTCGGTTTGGTTTGGCTGATCTGTGCTTATCATGGAGGCTCCTAGGAAGCGTAATGTGACCTATCATTTCTTCGATACCAAGATCGGCCCATTGCGTCAGATAAAAGCTTTGGTTACTCCTGACCATGTGGGTTTATTCCGGGACACTTATGGCAACATCTTGCCTATGGTTGAAGACTTGGATTTTCTCAGAGGAGTCTGATACATACTTGCTTGCAGTTTTATGATCCTCAGTTGCGTTGCTTCACTTTTCAGAATTTCCAGTTGGCTCCTTTATTGGAAGAGTATGCTATGATCTTGGGTGTTCCTCTACAGCATTGTGTCCCTTTCAACTCCGATTTACCTCCACCAGAGCATAAGGATATTGATAAGGCTCTTCATCTGGAAGTGTTTGTTGTAAAGGAAAATCTCTCTTATAAGGGAGGTCTATCTGGTTTCCATCTGGATTTTGTGCTGCTCAAGGCAATTGGGAGGCTGTGTATGCTCTGTTAGCATTAAGTGTCTATGGTATTATCCTATTCGCCGATGAACCGAAGTTCGTGAGTATGAGTGTTATTCATATCTTTCTGCTAAAGAACCCGGTTCCCACCCTTCTTGGTGATTTCTATTTTTCGGTGCACAATAAGAATGAGAAGAGACGAGGGAGATTGGTCAGATGTTGCGCTCCATTGTTCCATAAGTGGCTCGTGGGGAATTTTCCAAATGACGATGCTTTTCTGAACCCGCATCAAGCCAGGAATTGGCCTAGAAGGTTGGTTGTCTTGACTGCTAAAGACATCAGATGGTGTAATCAGAATACCAAAGGTGGCGATTTTATGGTTAGCTGTGGGAAATACCCTAATGTACCATTATTAGGTATGAAGGGTTGTATCAACTATAACCCGATTCTTTTGAGAAGACAATTAGGGAATGCCTTGACTCACGCTCCTAAGGATCAAGATCTGGTGGAATCTTTCTACTTCCCAGTGCAAGATAATCTAGAACTGGTTAAGCAAGCTGCTGGAGCTTGGAGGAATATTTAGACTAAAGGTGTTATTGTCTATGGAAAATGTAACAACATCTCTTCTTCCCAGTATGATAGTTGGTTGAGAGAAAGAGCTCGGATTACTCTTCTACCTTTCTCTATGGGAGAACCATCTGATCCAGTTATTGTTGAGTCTGTCAGCATGGTTGAGTACAATAGTTTGAAGCAAGAAAAGGGAAAAGCCGATAAGTTGAATGCGAAGCTGAGTGAAGGCCTCAGGAAAACTTTGTGCGCTAAGAAAGAAGCTGAGAGAGAAGTTCAAAGATTGAATGAGCTCCAAAAACAAAGCAATGAGAGGATTGCTGAAGATACCGATTATATCCGTAAAGTCTGTTCAGGTGAGGATATACTGAAGAAAGCCTGCAAGGCTGCTAAGGAGCAGTTAGAAGAGCTGAATATAGGCTTATTGAGCGCCAGTAAAGGTGGGAAGAATTGTCTGATCGTCGGAGACAGGCTGAGATAGAAATCAGAGCAGAAAATGAGCAGTTGAAGAGTAAGGAGAACGAGCAGCATGAAGCACTTCGATTGGCTGAACAAGAGATCGTCGAACTAAAGATTCGAGCAGGGGTCAAGAGAACAAAAGAACAAGACAAGTACAAGAAATTGGAAGAAGCGGTCAAAACGAGGAATTTGTTGGTTCAAGGCCTTACAGAACACCCTAATGACCCGGTTATAGAGGCGCTTCTTAAAGAAGTTCGAGAAGACGCGTTTGGGCTAGATGTTTGATTCCTTTTGTTTTTGTAGAGTTCACCATCAAGATTGTTGATGGGTTCTCATTTCTTTGTTCGTCGCTCTCCGCACAGCTTGTATTTTGACTATGACACCTTTTGGATGTTTCATTCTCTTTAATTATTTCGTCTGTGACCAAAGATTCTTATCACCTCTCCTCGGTATTGTTATTTGCACGTTGTCCTGGAAGGTCAAACCGGAATTGAGAAGGGGGTGCCTTAAAATTGAATAAGCAGCGCATCACATACCATGCATATTAACCCTTGTTTGTTTTGCAGGTGTCACCGTAGTGTCTAAAGTTTGTTCCCTGTTTCAGGCATTATTGGTCCCAAGCGAGTTCACAGGTACCCGACAAAGGAAAATCGTCCATAACTAGCAATGGACTAGGTACAGAAAGAGCTGGCTGATATGCGTGAAAGGATGGATCAGTTCATGACATTGATGATTGGTATGGCAGAAGGCCAGGAAAAGCTGAGGGAATTGGTTGAGCAACCGAGGCCCGATCCAGAGGTAGAGATACCAAATACTGAGGGGAACGTTGATAACCCTGTGAACACTGGTAACGCGGGTAACGCAAATGCTGATGGAAACCTGGGTAATGTTGGCAACACGGGGAATGTTGGAAATGGTATTGGCGGAAGGTACAATGTGAATCAAGGAATTCGGATTAACGGGCGCCCCGTTACTGAAGATTATCAGTATGATCAATTCTCTTTGCACGACGAAGCCCACGAGACCACTCGCCGTATGGATGAGCTTGCTGAGAAGCTCAAATCTTTGGAGTCTCAAAATTCCTTAGGTTTTGATGTCACAAATCTTGGTCTGGTTCAGGGAGTAAGGATTCCTTACAAGTTCAAACCCCCTACTTTTGAGAAATACAACGGGGCTTCTTGCCCACGCACTCATCTCCAATCTTATTTGGGAAGGTTGGGAGCTCACACGGAAGATGAAAAGCTGTGGATGTACTATTTCGAAGACAGTCTAACTGGAGCTTCTCGTGAATGGTATTCTCATTTGTCTCGTACTACCATCAAAAGCTGGAAAGACTTGGCAGAGGCTTTTGTCAAGCAATATCAATACAACTTGGACATGGCTCCAAATCGGACCTTGTTGCAAGGAATGTCTCAGACTACCAAGGAGACCTTTAGAGAATATGCTCAACGTTGGAGACAAATTGCTGCGTCCGTCCAACCCCCTATGTCTGAAAGGGAGATGGCGGACATGTTCATGAACACTCTTCAAGCTTATTATATTGAGAGATTGGCTGCTTGCCCGTCAATCAGCTTTGCCGAGATAGTAATCGCTAGAGAAAGAATCGAGAGTCTGTTGAAGATGGGCCGAATTCAAGACAACAATGCTTCCAACTCATCAGGTCCCAAGAAACCATTTGCTGGTAACGCTCAGCGAAGAAGAGAAGGCGAGACAAGCGTTGTGTATGCCGGAAGAGGCAGGGGCAGAGGACGCCCTAATTATTATCAAGATTAAGTGGCCGCAGTCACTATTCCAACACCTTCTCCTCAACAGCAACAGCAACCGCAGTATCATCCGCAACAGCAACCCAGGTACAACAATCAACAACAAGGGGGTTATCCGGGTCAGCAGAGACACTATCAACAATGTCCAAGGCAGACGGATCGGGTCATTGAGCCAATCCCAATGCCTTATTCTGTATTACTTCCCAGGCTGATTGACCTGAATCTGGTTACGTTGAGAACTCTGGCCCCACCAATCGATCCCAATAATTTGCCTAGAGGTTATGATGTCAACGCCAGATGTGCTTTTCACTCCAACGCACCTGGCCATACTACAGATAATTGCAAGGCTTTCCAGCTAAAGGTACAAGATTTGAGAGATGCCAAGGCTATCAATTTTTCTCTCATGCCTAATGTTATCCAAAACCCGATGCCAGCCCACGGCGGGCATAGGATTAATGTTGTTGATAGTGGGGAAACTTTGAATTTGGTTTCTGATGTGACTAGAGTGAAGACTTTGCTATTAGTGGTTAAAGACCGACTTTTGAAAGGACAGATTTTCCCAGGCTGTGGGGAAGAATACAAAAATTGTCAAGCTGCCAAGAACGGATGTGACAGTTTGAGAAGGGGTATTCAGCAACTGATAGATGAAGGTTGTCTTCAGTTCAATCAGACCCGTCCAGTGAAGAATGATGTGTCGACAGTGACGATTTATTTCACTCCTGAAGAAATATATGTTCCCGAGAGACCCGCTCCAACAACAATATATTTCCCAGAAAATACAGAACCAGCAACGGTGAACATCGGAAGTCCACTACCAGTTACAATTTACTCTGACAGCCCTCAACCGGCTTTTGTTAGTTCGGTCACCATCATGGTACCAGGACCTGTTCCGTATGAGAAAGACAGTGCTATCCTGTGGCACTATGGGGCTGATATCTACTTCCAGGGGCGGAAAGTTAACGAAGAAGACATTGACATTGGTAGCTCCGCTGTAGACAATGTTGGAGGGGTTGGTGGCTTCACTCGCAGTGGACGCCTATTTGCACCATCAGCGTTGCGCACGAATACTGAAGCTGAGGCAGCTGCCAAGGCTAAAGGAAAATAGGTAGCCACCGAAGAGGTTACTACTGAGGAAGCTCCTCCTAAAACCGCATTCGAGAAGGAAGTGGATGAGTTTATGAGGATTATCAAGAAAAGTGACTACAAGGTAGTCGACCAGCTAAATCACACACCCTCAAAGATCTCCATTCTCTCACTATTGATGTACTCTGAGGCGCACAGGGCAACCTTGTTGAAAGTACTGAATATGGCCTATGTTCCACCAGAGATAACTGTTAACCAGCTGGAATCGGTAGTTTCAAATGTAAACGCTAGCAATGGGTTAGGTTTCACCGACTATGACCTGACGTCTGAGGGCAGGAATCACAACAAAGCCTTGCATATCACAATGGAATGCAAAGGAGTGGTGCTTTCCCATGTTTTGGTTGATACAGGCTCTTCTCTGAATGTTCTTCCAAAGAAAGCCTTAATGAAGTTGGATTGCGATGGCATCATCCTGAAGCCAAGTAATTTAGTTGTGAGGGCTTTTGATGGCTCTAAGAGATTTGTCTTTGGTGAAGTTGAGTTGCCAGTTAAGATTGGACCGCAGGTGTTCAAGAGCACCTTTTATGTGATGGATATCCAGCCTGCCTATAGCTGTCTGCTAGGTCGGCCCTGGATTCATGCTGCCGGTGCTGTTACTTCTACTCTCCACCAGAAGCTCAAATATGAACTAGAAGGTCAGGTCATCACTGTCTGTGGTGAAGAGGATATTTTTGTTAGCCACCTGTCTACATTTAACTATGTGGAGATGGATGGCGAGATGCATGAGATGTTGTGTCAGGGCTTCGAAGCCATAAACATCAGTGAGGTCGCGCCCGAAGCTGTCTTTTCACCTAAGCCCGAGAAGGTCGGGACTTCTATCTCTTCATATAAGCAGGCTGTCGAGGTGGTTAAAGCTGGTAATGCCCAAGGCTAGGGCAAATTTGTGGAGCCAATCATCAAAGAAGACAAGTTTGGATTGGGGTATACTCCGGGGTCTCAGAAGAATGAAGCCGGTACTTTCTCCAGCGGGGGTTTGGTTTCTCCCAACATCATCAATGCCGCAGATGAAGACAAGGCTGACGGCGACCGTGACTTAGATAGCTGGATTCGCCCGTGTGTCCCGGGAGAAAAGCTCAATAATTGGTCGTCCAAAAAAGTCGTCCGGGTTACTCTACTGAAAGAGTAATTTTTATTGTTTTCCTTTTATTACATGCATAATAAAGTCTTACACTTCGCCCAAGGTGTAATGACTCATCTGTAGGGCCATCCATTTAGTCGCATTTCGCAATTATTTTCATCATCAATAAAGGACAGCTTTTGCAAACAATTTTGTGTTCTCTTTCTTTCAATTATTTTTACTTTTACAGAAGAAAAAAAAACAATAAAAATGGAAATGTTTCTTTTTCGTTTTTCTTTCCAAAAAAAAATCTCGTTCTAAGGTAAAGCATGATCCTCCATCATGCAGAGCTGATCACCCGGATCTCACTGCTATGGCCAAGTATGACTTCGACAATCCTATCTATCAAGCCGGAGAAGGGGTTGAGGAAGATTGTGAATTGCCTGAAGAGTTAGCCAGGTTGTTGAAATAGGAGGACCGAGCTATTACACCTTATCAGGAGGTGATTGAGACCGTCAACATTGGTACCGAAGACGACAAGAAAGAGATCAAGATCAGGGCCAGTCTACAGGCCGAGGTGAAAGAACAGTTGATCAGTTTGCTTCGTGAGTACGTCGACATCTTTGCTTGGTCCTATCAAGATATGCCAGGTTTGGACACAGACATCGTTGTGCACAGGTTACCGTTGAATGAAGATATGCCGCCGGTGAAGCAGAAGTTACGTCGAACTCATCCTGACATGGCAATGAAAATCAAAGAAGAAGTTCAGAAACAGTGGGACGCAGGGTTTCTCGCTGTGGCCAGTTACCCACCATGGATTGCCAATATCGTACCAGTACCCAAGAAGGATGGCAAAGTACGGATGTGCGTCGATTACAGAGATCTGAATAGAGCTAGTCTGAAAGACGACTTCCCATTACCTCACATCGATGTTTTGGTTGATAACACAGCTCAGTTCTCCGTATACTCTTTCATGGATGGTTTCTCCGGTTATAATCAGATCAGGATGGCACCGGAAGACATGGAGAAAACAACATTCATCACACCATGGGGTACCTTCTGTTACAAGGTCATGCCTTTTGGGTTGAAGAACGCAGGGGCAACGTACCAACGGGCTATGGTAACACTTTTTCATGATATGATTCACTAGGAGATCGAATGCTATATGGATGATATGATTGCCAAGTCCCGCACAGAAGAAGAACGTCTGGACAATCTGTAGAAGTTGTTTGAACGTCTGAGAAAGTTCAAGTTAAGGTTGAATCCGAACAAGTGCACTTTTGGAGTGCGAACTGGTAAGCTGTTAGGGTTCATTGTAAGTGGATGAGGAATAGAGGTAGATCCTGCGAAAGTAAAAGTTATTCAAGAAATGCCGGAACCTAAAACAGAAAGAGAGGTTCGTGGCTTCCTGGGCAGATTGAACTACATTTCAAGGTTCATATCTAATCTTACTGCCACATGCGAGCCATTGTTCAAAATGCTGAGAAAAGAGCAAGACGTCAGGTGGAACGATGATTGTCAGAAAGCCTTTGAAAGAATAAAAGAGTATTTGCAGGCGCCCCCGATTCTAATGTCTCCAGTAGAGGGAAGACCGTTGATCATGTACTTGACTGTGTTAGAAAGGTCAATGGGTTGTGTGCTTGGTCAACATGACGAGTCAGGTCGAAAAGAGCATGCAATATACTACCTTAGCAAAAAGTTTACCGACTGTGAACAAAGATACTCACTGCTCGAGAAAACTTTTTGCGCTTTGCCATGGGCTGCTCGCCGACTAAGACAGTATATGTTGACTCACACGACTCTATTGATATCAAAGATGGATCCAGTCAAGTATATTTTTGAAAAGCCAGCGCTTACCGGAAGGGTTGCTAGGTGGAAAATGATACTGACAGAGTATGACATCCAATACACTTCACAAAAAGCCATCAAAGGAAGTGTCCTGTCAGACTATCTTGCAGAGCAACCGATTGATGATTACCAACCTATGAGGTTCGACTTTCCTGATGAGGACATCATGTTTCTCAAATCGAAAGATTGCGAGGAACCACTCCCGGAGGAGGGGCCTAACCCCGAATCCAAATGGGTTATGATGTTTGATGGGGCGGTCAACGTCAATGGTTGCGGAGTTGGTGCAGTGTTGATCACGCCGGAGGGGGTTCATATGCCATTTTGTGCCAGAATAACTTTTCCCTACACCAACAATGAAGCCGAATACGAAGCTTGTATCCTAGGACTTGAGGAAGCCATCAACCTACGGATTAAAACCCTGGATGTATACGGGTATTCAGCTTTGGTCATCAATCAAACCAACGGAAAATGGTATACACATCGGCCTCATTTGGTTCCTTACAGAGACTATACGAGGAAATTCTTGACTTTCTTTACGACAGTGAAGCTGCATTACATTCCCCGTGAAGAAAACCAATTTGCTGATGCTTTGGCTACCTTGTCTTCGACGATTAGGGTGCTATGTTGGAACTACGTACCCAGAATTGATGTATCTCGGCTTGATATACCCGCCTATGTGTGTGCTGCCGATGCAGTATCTGATGACAAGCCGTGGTATCATGACATCAAGCGTTTCCTGAAGAGTCAAGAGTACCCAGCTGGGGCGTCTTCGAATGAAAAGAAGACATTGAGGAGGTTAGCCGGTAGCTTCTTTCTGAACTCAGATGATACTTTTTACAAGTGAAATTTCGACATGGTCGTGCTCAGATGTATGGACAAGCAGGAAGCGGACATGTTAATGCAAGAAGTACATGAGGGATCTTTCGGTACCCATGCCGGAGGACATGCAATGGCTAAGAAGTTGTTAAGATCGGGGTATTATTTGTTAGCAATGGAGGCAGACTGTTGCGCATACGCCCGAAAGTGTCACAAGTGCCAGATTTACACGGATAAAGTGCATATCCCTCCAAGCCCATTGAATGTCATGTCGTCACCTTGGCCTTTTGCAATGTGGGGCATTGATATGATTGGCAAGATCGAACCGACTGCTTCCAACGGCCACAGATTCATTTTGGTCGCTATTGATTACTTCACTAAGTGGGTGGAAGCAGCATCCTATGCGAATGTTACGAAGCAGGTGGTAACCAGATTTCTGAAAAGAGATATCATCTGCAGATACGGAGTTCCCGAGCGGATCATTAATGATAATGGTTCGAATCTCAATAACAAAATGATGGCAGACCTTTGCCGGGACTTCAAAATCGAGCATCACAATTCTTCCCCTTACAGGCCAAAGATGAATGGCGCTGTTGAGGCAGCTAACAAGAATATTAAGAAGATTGTGCAAAAGATGGTGGTAACATACAAGGACTGGCACGAGATGTTACCATTTGCATTACATGGGTATCGAACTTCAATTAGAACGTCCACCGGGGCAACACCTTATCAGCTTGTATATGGCATGGAAGCAGTTCTTCCGGTTGAAGTCGAAATTCCTTCTTTGCGGGTCCTGATGGATGTTAAGCTGGACGAAGCAGAATGGGTTCGTTCTCGATACAACCAGCTAAGCCTAGTTGAGGAAAAGAGACTAGAAGCTATATGCCATGGCCAACTATATCAGAGAAGAATGAAGAGAGCATTTGATCAGAAAGTGCGCCCTCGGGAGTATCAAGTCGGTGAATTGGTACTCAAAAGAATTCCACCTCCCAACACAGATCACAGGGGAAAATGGACACCGAACTATGAGGGTCCATACGTGGTTAAAAGGGTTTTCTCTGGCGGAGCTTTGATGCTAACAACCATGGATGGCGAAGACTTCCCATCCCCTGTCAACTCAGACGCAGTTAAAAAATACTTCGCATAATTGACCCGCTGGACAAAAGAAAAAGAGTCCAGGCAAAAAGGGGCATCCCAAAAAAAAAATGTACACCCGGTGAGTCGAAAACCCGAAAGGGCGGCTCAGGCAAAAAAAGGGTATCTCGGTGGATTGAAAACCCAAGAGGGCGGTCCACGCAAAAGAGGGGATAAGCGAATGACTGCGATCTAAGTTCATCCGTGTTATATCACCGTTTCTTTCAATACGGCAATCTTCAAAGGTTAAAGATCGACTAATCATCCACTTCAGAAAGCAAGATGAGCAGAGTGTCTTGAGGTCATACGAGCCATTAGGATAGTTTCTTTTGTTCAATTTATAACGATCGCCTCTTTTCAGGGGTCAGCTTCCTGATGTACTCGCCTATTCCTGGCACAAATTTTTCAACCAATAAAAGTCGAATAATTTAGCTAAAGAGCCTCTTTATTTTTCATTTATCAGTTTGTTTGCAAAAGACGTCTAAATTCTTGATTAAACATATTGCATCTGAACATAATGGTGGCTTTTGCAGATGATTTGCACAGGAAAACATTTAAAATTGCTTTGAATGTGCTTAATCCCGGACGGTGAATTCAAACCGAGTAATTCCCCCGGGACATACGTGTGTGATTGCAGGTCACAGGAACCGGATGCCAAGTCATGAATCCTCATCCCCATGTGGTTGACAAAGTCTCTCCTCAGCAGAGCATGTCCCCCAGTAGAGTTGCACCTTGTATCCCCAGCAACAGCGGAGTAGTTGCATACCCAACAGACAAGAGGATGGTGTTCCCAGTGTTCACTCATTCCCCAGCAGATTACTTTTAACAGATTTGTTTTGATCCTCAGCCTGAGGACGATTAGCAAGTTCATACCCCCAGCAAGGTCAACTTTTCAAAAAGCCAATTTATTTTCGGTAGCTCCCCGGTCCCGGTAGACGGATCATTCCCCACTGAGCATTCAAGGATTGATACAGCGATCCGTTCCCTACCGGAGTTTGCTTCCCCAAGCAGATTTCTTCTTTTTATACCATGCATAACATTTTCATTTGCATACATATCAAGCATACACATAAGCTGATAAACGGCTTCTTCAAAGCAGACTGAAGAATTACTTTACAACCAAAGTCATGAGATTCAGCCAAAGGAACAAGTGTGTATGAGCCAGCCTAAGGTTCAATTTGAAGATTCAGCCAGAGAGTCGCCTACAAGCGTTATTTCCCCAGCAAGCCAGCTAGAGGAGTAGATTGACAGCTCAACAGAAAATCAACCTATAAGAGGATCCAGCCCGCGAATCGCAATTTAGAAAACACAAGTCTAATTGAAGGGTCGTTACAACATGTTCTAGCCTGAAGAATATGTACACAGCCCAAAAAGTGGAATATTCTCGAAGCTGCATATCTGACATGAAAATTGGGTGTAGATTTCGAAAGAGGGTCAACCAGCGCATGCCTCAGATGCGAGATCCTGATGAAGAGAATTTATCATCAAAACAATCCAGATCTAGCCAGAAGATCGAAGTAGATCTAGCCAGAAGATCGAAGTATATCTAGCCAGAAGGCCGAGAATAGATTCAGCCAGAGAATCAAAGAAGAAGAGATTCAGCCAGAGAATCGAAACAAAGAAGATCTGGCCAGAAGATCGAAGTAGATCTAGCCACAAGATTGAAGTCAGGTCTAGCCCGAAGACCGATAATAGATTCAACCAGAGAATCAAAGAGAATAGATTCAGCCAGAGAATCAAAGAGAATAGATCTAGCCAGAAGATCAAAGTAGATCTAGCCAAAAGATTGAAGTCACGTCTAGTCAGAAGACAAAGTCGTATCTAGCCCGAGGATCAAAATCGTATCCAGCCCGAGGATCAAAATTAATATCCAACCAGAGGACTAAATTGAGTATAGATTCAGCCAGAGGATCGAAACTCCAGATTAAGTCAGAAGACTGATTCAGATTCAGCCAGAGGAAAATAAACAGCGCGGTGTATTTCAGCATTTTGTGATGTTCTCAGAGCGCAAATTTTTGGTCTGTCTTTGGTATTCAATCGCAACTCACCCTGTTTTCTCATAAGCTGTTCGCTTTCATCCTGCTCGGGTTAGCTGATGATCGAATAGGGGCAGCTGTAACACCCCAAAATTTGCCCTCCTCGTTCATGCATTCATTTTTAGGTCGTTTAACATTTCATATTGCATTTCATCATGTCAATCAGAATCAGATCCAAGAAGCTTGAACATCGTCCAAGACACTTTGTGGGTTCTATCAGGGTGATCAGTCAACACAAGGGAAAGACTTGAGTTACTTCCAACAGGTTCAAATGGGGTCTATTCATCATTCAAAATGATAATCCTGAAGGAGCAAAAATCTGTTCCTGAGCTGTCATCCTCGCTAGGCAAGCAGAATGGTTCGCCTAGCGAATCTAAACTGTCATGCTCGCTAAGCAAGCAGATCCTTCGCTAAACGAAGCCCGCGCGTTTTGAGAAATATAATAGAAAGTCATGGGCTTGAGTTGCCCTCATTTGAGCCCACCAAGCCACGAAAATCAGGTTATAAATACAGAACTCCATTGAGTCAAACCCTATTCTATTCCTATTACCCTGGCAGAAGAGAGACCTACGAACTAATCTACAGCAGCCTCCAGACAGCTCTGAAAAGTTCACTCTGACTCACACACTTTTTCACCTCCATCTCACGCAAACCCTAACATTGCTTTGCAAACCCAGCCATGCCATTCGATTTCAATCGATCTCTCCAATCAGGTTTGTCCTATTGCCATCACCGTATGCTTTCAATTTGAATTTTCTGAATGTATGAGTTATTGTGGGTGAATTTGGAAGAGTGGGTATTGTTAGGTTTTGCATGCGGGGTTTAGATGTGCATGAATATGTAGAACAATTCCTTGAATGTTTGATCACCTAATTTCTGAAATCGTACTGTTATCCATGGAAAATCCAGAACCCGCAGGCATTCGCTAGCCGCTTCGCTAGGCGAGCCTGCAGCGACGCTTCGCTAAGCCATCGCTAGGCGAAGCAGTAGCGATCGCGACAGTAGCTTTTTTCTGTTTGCCCTCCAATCTATTTTGTGTTTGTTATGACATCCTGTCTATTGCATCCGTGCGCTGTTCACCTGACACTGTTGTTGCTATGATTCTTCTGTTTGGTGCAACTCTTGATTGCACCCCATCCTATTATTCCAACCTGTTTGTTGAGTTTTTGTGAGGGCTCACATGACTCTTGAAGAGATAGCTTGCTTGGTATTCCACTTTATTTGTGGGATACCGTTTGGAGATTTATTCTGATTGCTTTGCTGACTTGCTTTCTTTGATGGTGTCAGCTTGAGAGATCTCTGGGTTTCTTGTCTCTGTAGTTGTTGTTATTTCGGATCTTTATCCGTGCGGTAGATCTCTTGATTCCTTTATTTTTCCCGCATTTTACCGCTTTCTTAGCTGGAAGACCTCAATAGGAGGCAATGTTTTCTTTTGTTTGTTTACTTTTGTGCCCAAAGACCTCCATGAAGAGGCAATTGGCGGATAAAATGGATTAGCAGTCAATCCCCCGTTATTCAGTGTGTCGTTCTTTATGCTCGCACTACGTGTCGATGCTTCAGAACAAAAGCCCAAGATCTTTTGTCCGGTCAGTCAGTGGAGAGGGTTCCACCTTCCTGAATCCCTACTTTATGTCATGAGCTCACCCTGTCCAGGGTTAAGAGCTATGAGGTCTTATCCTCATTACCCTTCTGATATGCTCACCCTGACATTCAATGTCAGTGGTTAAGAGCCCGTTCGATTACTCTTCCATGGCTTGTTTGTCGAGGTTGATATGACCCCTCTTGACTAAAGCCCTACCCATGTATGTTTGAGCCCCTTGTTGGCATGTTTACTTTATGCATGTTTGTTTTTTGATCGTCTCCCCATAGGATTGCTAGGTTTCGTAAAGTCTCTCGTTGCATGTCAATTAAGGTAGCACGGTTCCTTCGTCTAGGACTTCCTTTTTGCTTGAGCATCCCTAAACTAAGCCTTATGCTTTTGATTTCCAAACTTTCTTTTCATAACACTTATTTTGAATTGAACTTTTAAGTCAACTTTGACAATATTTTGTAAATACTTTTCATTGGTAAATATAACTCATTCAAATACTTTTGTGGTTTCAACGGCCACTTTCTTAATCAAAACTTTTCATAACCTTTAGCTATTAGGTTTGAGTTATCCTTGAGGTACATGTAATACTCACCTATATCCTTAGTGATGGACAATGAGTCTTCCATGCTTATTATAGGGTTAACCCCTCACTAGCATGTTGAAGCTATCCTCACATGGTGGATTTGTGGTTTTAGGTTGAGTTTTCTCCCTTGGATAATAAAGGACCTTAAGGCTTTTGGACCAATCAATTCACCAACTCATTTTGAGACTTTTACCCCGAACTACGAGGTTTTGATCCTAATCTTTTTTAAGATGGTACATAGGCAATGGGTTTATCCATCCAAACACAAAATATAAATAACTTGTATATTCTCTTCTCATCTCTTCAATCATGTTTGCACAAACAATTTTTCACAAAATACCAACCTTACAACAAAGGTCAAAAGGGCTCCCTAGTGTCGCATTACGCGAAAAACCGACGGGAAAACAAAACAACAGAGCCGCCACCGTGCGTTATTTATCCCAAAAGAGGGAAAGGAAACGCTCGAAGTAAACCTGGAAAAGACATGGTCTCGTGACCAAAGAGAGATGGGATCGGGAGTCGCTTATGCGAAGGGAAGGTATTAGCACCCCTACGCATCTGTCGTACTCAACGGAATCCACGCACAAAAGGAAGGATAAAGGTTGCTAAACACTGCTCAAACATCAAACACTGGCTGAAAAGAGACACAGAAAACAAAAGAAACTGACTCGGCAGGATATCGCATCCTAGGCCTACGTAGTCTGTCAGGCACAGACATCAGAGTCGACGTAGTTCGGGACAGGGAAAAGCGTGCTCGCTAGGATGTCGCATCC
The DNA here is from genome assembly GCF_024323335.1 of Lathyrus oleraceus. NCBI lineage: Eukaryota > Viridiplantae > Streptophyta > Magnoliopsida > Fabales > Fabaceae > Lathyrus > Lathyrus oleraceus. The sequence goes on from NC_066581.1 coordinate 408,337,672, forward strand.
TATGCATACGTATCTTCTCGGACTAAAGAAGAATCAGAGCACTCGTAGCTCGGCTAACGCACGCCAAACAAAACCCACACAGGAAACCGACTGCCAATCGTTGGACTTACGTCAGACTCCACACAAACAGGCAAACATGGAAACCGAATGCCAATCGCTGGACTTACATCGGACTCCGAACCAACAAACACACACTGGAAACCAACTGCCAATCGTTGGACTTACGTCAGACTCCAACAAAGAAACTGGAAACCGAATACCAATCGTTGGACTTACATCGGACTCCAACCAGAAAAGGAGAAACAACTCACACACAAAAAAACAAAAGGGCGCCCGGAGAGATCAGCTCATCTCCTACCTACGTACCTCATCAGGTATGAGGATCAGGGCGACGTAGTTCCCCTACGCAAGGAAAAAGGACTAGCCTAACCAGATACAAAGGGAGACACAAACTACTAGGGAGACTACGACTCGAGCCTAGAAGTTATCATGCATACAATCCCTATGTTAAGGTTGCTATCTAACTTGCACAGGGAGCAAGCTATCCTAAACAGCACAGGCAAAGCAATCATTCACACAAATTAGCACACACTATATACAAACAAAGTGGGCTCACACAAGGTTAGGCTGTGAAACACAAGCCAACTGGAATCGGGTGATGTTAGCTCTTAACCCTAACATTGAGAGTTAGGGTGAAGCAGATGAAATGGGAAGTGAGAGTAAGATCTCACAACTCTTATCCCTGGCCTGAAAGTTGGAACTCTTCTCCACATATGACTGACACAACAAAGATTTTGGGTTAATATCCACAATGCATCAACATGTAATGTGAGCAAAGGGATGACACACTGAATAGCAGGAGATGGATTGCACATCTCTTTTATCTTCCAATTGCCTTATCAAAGGTCTTTTCCTGCTTGGCACAAAGATAAACAAACACAAGCATTGCCTCTTAAGGAGGGCTTCAGACAGGTGCCTGCCCAAGTAACAGGACAGGTCTTCTAGACTACATGAAGTCAGAGAAATTATACCTCAATGCTTATGCAACCAAGCAAAGCAAAAACAAGTTCACAATGAACTTAAGCAACTAATGTACCTGAAAACAATCGAACTCAATCAGTACACAACTTAAAAAGTCAAACAGACAACCAATGGTCAACAGTCAACAATAAGCAATGCTACAATGCAAGGCACAAGCTCAACTCAAATGAGCTAAAGGCCACCTACAAAACAAGTCAAGGTTAGTCAATATCAACCAAATAATCCAACTCAAGCAAATGAATCAATCCTCTTATGGCCATGTGCTTCTCATCCTGAAAACAAAGCTCAAACATAAGCACAAACCACTAGGACAAGGCCTAGGGTCAAAGATGGAGAAATAATTCAAAACAGAACATGAAATTTTACATGAATCAAATTCAATCAATTAAGAACATAATCCAAAAGGTCTCATGTCAATATCGTCAACCAAATTCATTTCACAAACCAATCATCGCAAGGCATGCAAGTTGAAACCACATTGAGGTAACAGAATGAACAAATGCACATTAATTCCAAAATGATTCAATTAATCTCAAGAAAAATCATGGCTAAACAGAACACACAATACGATAAGCACATCAAAAATCAAGGCATTTGGACACGTTTAAGCATGGAAATCAAATTCCATAAGGCAAGGTAAGCACAAACAAGCTCAAATAGGACACAATTTGGTACATCATCTTAGCACAAGCCTAAAACAGAAATGAAAAATGGTAAAGGCCTCAAACCAAAGCCACAATAAACTTCAACATGTCTAGAAACAATGTGAAAAATTTCACATTCATAGGATACACAACCAGCATTTCACAAATCATTGAAGTTCAACACTATTCAAAAGCTCACAAATGGCAATCCAGAAAGAAAAATCTCAATCAAATCAGAAATGGATCCCAAAATTCCACAAACATTCATGAGCTATCACAACATCCAGAAGAAGCATCATATAAAAAATCACACCATTTGGCATTCATTTGGCAAGGCAAAGAAAATCATCAAATTGAGCAAGCAAAGGTGTGACACACATTGTCATACCTACATTAACATGAGCATATCTCAACAACCACTAATGATAAAAATGCAAACTCAACACCAAAATGTCCAGCAAGATGTCTAGTTTAAGAATACCAAATTTCATAATCATTGGATTAAAACTCATCATTTCACAAAGCATATGGCAAGCAAGGTTCAAAAAGCATACATGTGAACAATCCCTAGGTCAAACAATTTTACAACCGTGCACAATTTCTGGAAAAATTCTCATAAAATAGTAGACACAATGAGGAGCAAGATGCCAAAATTCTCACATGATTTGGATCAATATTTATTGAGTTATGAATTTTAAAAGTGGATGAAAAAATAAAAAAACATGATGAAGCATATACATGAATGGATGGAGAAAATGAAATAATTCAGCAAGGCATTTGGAAAAGCGCATCAGTTGAGAATCGAAGTGTGTGGATATTTGAATGAAACGCGCTGGCAGTGAAACGCGTCATTTCACTTAAGCGCATGTGGCAACCTCAAGCGCTCGTGGCCAATCAATTTGCCACGTAGAGGACACTTGGACCAGTACATGCTCATAAACATAAACACACTTGCAGAAGCGCGCTGGAAAGATCAAAAAGGATTCTGGACATGAAAACCCTAACATTCATCAACATTCATCGTGTTCATACCAGCCAAGAACACATGCGCACAGAAATTGAAAATAATCACATCATCGTGTTCCTCTCACATCATACAACATGAATCCAGGCTTGGTTTAACATGAATCAACATATATCCAGCAAATCGCACGCATACATTTTCATACATCAAACTTAAATCTAACATATCTAACACAATACTTCATGAAAATTAATGATTCGAAGCTCAATTTAATCAGCATTGCATGATCTACAATAAGCACATAACCATTTCATGAATTGATGGAATCGAATTCTAACCTTCAAGAAGATGCAGAAGTGAAATCAATGGATTTAGGTCTTGGAAAGCAGAAACAGATCTTCCTAAGCTCTTGGATGAATGAATGGAGGAAGGTTTGGTGCTCAATCGTGCTTGATCTTGCCAAAATCTCTAACTGCCATGGATGAGTGTGAGCTTCCAATTGCTTCCAATTGCACGATTCTTGCTGGATCTAGCTTCAACAATGCTCCACTATGCTTCTAGGTGATGATTTGATCAAGAACAGGGCAAGGTGTATGAAGAAAATTGAAGAAAAATTTGAGAGCACAATGTGTGAAATTTTTCAGATCTGGAAATTGTGATGTGTTAATCCCATTTTCTGTTATGCTTTTGCTTATATATGAGTTGTTAATGATGCTTGTTAATCATGCTTAACCAATGCAAATGGAATTAGTGAAAACAAGGTGTTTATACAAATTTTCCAATGCACCTCATGCATGAAAATGCAATGTAACAGTACACGATTCTGCTTGGAAATCATTTCACAAACCAATTTGGAGCCAAATGCAAGTGGTGGGAAGTGAAAACAATGCCTAATTTTCAAATTTGGAATTTCCCTCCAAAATTCAAATGAAAATGCAAATATTTTTGTGAAGGGAATGCATGGCTTATGATGCATGTTTTGGATAGTGCATGTCAAGAGAAAAATGTTGCAAAAAGAACCACTCCATTTGGCCTTATGGTTTAAAAGTTATGCATGTTTGAAGTTCAAATTCATTTGGCCATGATTGATCCATATCTTTTCAACCACATATGAGAAATTCATGATCTTAGACTTTTTGGAAAGGGAAGAGAAAGATCTTCAACTTTCATGTTGGACAAATTTTCAATTGAGCTTTCTTGGGGATGTAATCTTGAGGAGAAAACCTTTCCATTTTTGGCAATTTCAAATTACAGGTCACTTACTATTTTTGGAAACTTTTCATCTGACCTCAAATTCTTCATTGTTGATGTTTGAAATGTCAAATGAGACTTGTATGGACATGAATGAGGCCTCTCTAACCATCCCACCTTCAAATCCATGATTGAATTGACAGTTGACTTTGGTTGACTTTCTAGGGTTTCAGATGAATTGCATCTTGCCTGATGAGCTTTGAGCATCCAATCTTTGGCCAAACCACTTCAAAATGATCCCTAGGTCACATGAACTCATTGAACCCACCCTAGGGCTTTGATTCCATGGAAAATGCACTTGCTTGCTTGCACAACTGGATCTCCTGACCAATCTTGACTGATGACTGATAGACTATGCAATGAACAATGCAAATGTTAATGACCTAAAATGAAAATGTATACACAAAAGGGGAGGTGCAAATTTGAGGTGCTACAGCTGCCCCTATTCAATCAACTGGAAACCCGAATGGATGAGAGCAACGGCTGTCAGACCTTCAGGGTAAACAGGGATTGAATACCAAGAACCGTAGAAATTTGCACTCTGTGGGGATCCAAGAAAGGAAAGTTCACCAACGGAAGCTTCCACTGGGATCTGATATTTATTACTGGGGATTTTGATTTTTTTATCAAGGGTACAGCCGCATCCAGACATCGAAAGATGATTAATGGGAACAAAAATCACAACTATACGTCAACGGACGACCAGGAAAAACTCGATGTTTATCGAAACCAACGGAGAGGTAACCAGACATCAACGGATGAATGGGAAAGAGAGACAACCAAACGTCAATGGACGAATAGGAAAAACTCAACGTTTATCGAAACCAACGGAGAGGTAACCATACATCAACGGATGAATGGGAAAGGTAAGCCACTAAGCGTCAACGGACGAATAGGAAAAAACTCGACGTTTATCGACACCAACGGAGAAGGAGAAGCTCAACGTTTATCGACACCAACGGAGAGGGAGAAGCTCGACGTTTATCGACACCAACGGAGAAGGAGAAGCTCAACGTTTATCGACACCAACGGAGAAGAAGAAGCTCGACGTTTATCGACACCAACGGAGAGGGAGAAGCTCGACGTTTATCGACACCAACGGAGAAGGAGAACTCTACTGGGGAAGATACAACTAGACGTCAACGGACGAATAGGAAAAACTCAACGTTTATCGAAACCAACGGAGAGGTGACTCTGAGGGGAAAGGTATCACTATACGTCAATGGATGAATAGGAAAAACTCAACATTTATCGAAACCAACGGAGAGGTGACTCTCTGGGGAGAGAAAATATAACTCACACAAACGTCAACGGACGATTGAGAAAAACTCAACGTTTACCGACACCAACGGAGAGGTGAACAGACATCCATGGACGATCTGTGGGGAATACGCAACTATACGTCGACGGACGAATAGGAAAAACTCAACGTTTATCGAAACCAACGGAGAGATGGCACCTTGAGGAAGAATAAGGGTATTACGAACATCGAAGGATGATGTTTACCGGCATCCAAAGAAGACCAGACATTCACGAATGACTGGAGTAGGACTCGATGTTTACCGACACCGAAAGGATGGTGTTTACCGACACCAAAGAAGACCAGACATTAACGAATGACTGGGACGGGACTCGATGTTTACCGACACCGAAAGAATGGTGTTTACCGACACCAAAGAAATAACACACGCGGGTGCTGACATGATACTGATCGGTATCACAAGATGACATCTACATATCGAGGCAAGGCTAAACACTTGTTGGGGATCTCACTGGGGAGAAACAAGCTTTCCTTTCACACACGGGTGAGGAAATAAACCTCTCTGGGGGAATATCAATCCTGAATGTTGTCAGGAGCAACTGTAGCAAACGTGTTGTACAGATGTTGAACAAAGATCCGCCTCTGCCGGGGATATGGTCTGATTGGGTTTCAACACATGAATGCATATGTTTGAATTTTTCTATGGCGTAATGCTCCATATCAAATGGAAATGCTACGCATTTTGAGGATGCAATGATTACTACATGCCAAATGCAAAATGATGACTCCTGCTGGGGAGCAAACTAATCAGATACTCCAGCTCTGTGGGGAGACTCTGACTGAGGAATACTCTGCGGGGAGAGCACCGACTTCTCACTCATGCTGGAGAAATAATCCTGTTGCTGAGGAAAGGATCCCAATCCACTCGGGGACTCTGCTTGGGGAAACAAATAATGCGACTTTGCTGAGGAATAAACCAGGCGACTTCACTGGGGAGTAAACAAAGCAACTCGCTGGGGAAGACCCATCCAATCCACAAATAGGATAAACTTTGCTGGAGAAACCAGACCTGATCCACTCGGGGAACCTACTGGGAAAAACCATCAACACAAACCTCTGCTCGGGAGATCTGCTAGGGAAAGCAACTCTGTTGGGGATAACACACAGCACACCAGATCATGCTGGGGATGGACCACAACCTTGCTGAGGAAAAGCATACTCTGGTGGGGACAGCAATATACCAGACTCTGTGCTGGAGATAAACATCCACAACCCTGCTGGGATAAGCGCTCACGACCACGCTGGGGATATCATCCACAACCCTACTGGGGATAGGCAATTCTTAGATCTGCTGGGGATAGAAGGCATTATCCACAGGCGTCTCTGCAGGGGAGAATAACTCTAAAAGCTCTCATACTTGCTTGGGGAAATATCTGTTGGGGAATCGTTCTCACAGATGACAACCTGCAAAACAACACAACCTACATGCCCCAGGGATCGTAGGGACAAGATACGCTCAAGTGTCCTCAACATTCAAAATGATTTTCAAATGTTTTATCTTTCTGCACGTTATTGTTTAGCCTTCATGTTTTTATATGCAATGTTTGTCAAAAATTCGGACGTTTTTTGCAAACAAAACAGTAAAAATAAAAACAAGAGAGCTATTTATCTGAATAACGACTTTTATTGATTGAAAAATGGGCCCAAAAAGGCGAATACATTAGGAAGCAATTCCTAAAAAGAGGTAATTGCGCACAAAAGGAGAAAATCTATCCTAATGGCAATGTGAACACGGCATCCACTATTTCCCAATTCTGTTATAACTCATAGATCATCAGTTTTCCTCCCAAATCCCTTGCCTTCTGAGAAGAATGACTGGACCGATCACATCTTTGGAGATGACAGACGAAAAAGCGCGATGAAGTACAGATAACTCAGACTGTAGTCTTCGCTCTAATCCCTCTTTTGCCTGGATCGCCCTTTCGGGTTTTCAATCCACCGAGATACCCATTTTTGCCTAAGCCGCCCTTGCGGGTTTTCGACTTACCGGGTGTACAAATTCTTTTTATTTTTTATCCCTAATTTTTGCCCGAACCTTTTCTTTCTGTTTTTTTGGTTTGCCGGGATGCCCTTTTTTGCCTGGACTCTTTTATTCTCTTTTTTTTTGTCCAGCGGGTCAATTTATGCGAAGTATTTTTTGACTACATCTGAGTTAACAGGGGACGGAAAATCTTCACCATCCATAGCTGTAAGCATCAAGGCTCCACCGGAGAAAACCTTCTTCACAACATATGGACCTTCGTAATTAGGAGTCCACTTGCCCCTGTTATCTGTACCGGGAGGAAGGATCCTTTTCAAAACTAGATCACCGATCTGATAGCTTCGAGGACGCACTTTCTGATCAAAGGCTATCTTCATCCTTCTCTGATACAATTGCCCATGGCACACAGCTGCTAGCCGTCTCTCTTCAATAAGGCTCAACTCGTTAAACCTTGTTCGAATCCACTCGGCTTCGTCAAGCTTGACATCCAATAATACCCTCAGAGAAGGAATATCCACTTCAACAGGTAGGACTGCTTCCATACCATACACAAGGGAGTACGGGGTTGCCCCGGTCGACGTACGTACGGAGGTACGGTACCCATGCAAAGCGAAAGGCAGCATCTCATGCCAATCCTTGTACGTCACGACCATCTTCTGCACAATCTTCTTGATATTCTTATTTGCCGCCTCTACAGCACCATTCATCTTTGGTCTATAAGGAGAAGAATTGTGATGTTCAATCTTGAAATCTTTACAAAGCTCTTTCATCATCTTGTTATTGAGATTCGAACCATTGTCAGTGATGATTCTCTCAGGAACTCCATAACGACAGATGATCTCTTTCTTGATGAATCGGGCAACCACTTGTTTGGTAACATTGGCATAGGAAGCTGCTTCCACCCATTTGGTGAAGTAATCAATCGCAACCAGGATGAAGCGATGTCCATTCGAAGCAGTAGGCTCAATCTTCCCGATCATATCAATCCCCCACATGGCGAACGGCCAAGGCGAATTCATGACATTCAGAGGGCTTGGTGGTACTTGCACCTTATCGGCATAGATTTGACACTTATGGCACCTCCGAGCGTACTTGAAACAATCGGATTCCATAGTCATCCAGTAATAACCGACTCTCAACAATTTTTTAGACATTGCATGACCACCAGCATGGGTACCAAACGAACCTTCATGCACTTCCTGCATCAACATGCCTGCTTCGTGTCTATCCACGCATCTGAGCAGAACCATGTCAAAGTTCCTCTTGTACAACACATCATCCTGATTCAAATAAAAGCTTCCAGCTAGCCTTCTCAGGGTTTTCTTGTCATTCTTTGATGCACCTTCAGGATACTCCTGGCTCTTGAGGAAGTTCTTGATATCATAGTACCACGGCTTCTCATCAACAACAGACTCGGCTGCAAACACATACGCAGGCCTCTCGAGTCGATTCACCGCAACATGTGGCACATGATTCCACCAATGAACTTTGATCATAGAGGATAAAGTAGCCAAGGCATCGGCCATCTGATTCTCATCCCGGGGGACATGATACAATTTCACCTTCTTGAAGAACGTCAGTATTCTTCGGGTGTAATCTCTGTAAGGAATCAAATGCGGCTGGTTGGTATTCCAATCTCCATTGACCTGGTTGATCACTAGAGCGGAATCTCCATAAATGTCAAGAGTTTTGATCCTTAAATCAATGGCTTCTTCTATCCCCATGATACAAGCCTCATACTCAGCTTCGTTGTTGGTGACGTCAAATGTCAATCTGGCAGAAAAAGGTATATGAGCACCTTTAGGATTGATAAGCACTGCACCAACACCGTTACCATTCACATTCACAACCCCATCAAACATCAATGTACACTTGTCATCAGGATCCGGTCCTTCCTCGACAAGAGGCTCCTCACAATCTTTCATCTTAAGATACATGATGTCTTCATCAGGGAATTCGAACATCATCGGCTGATAATCATCGATCGGTTGCTCGGCAAGATAGTCTGACAGAATACTACCTTTGATAGCCTTCTACGACGTGTACTGGATATCATATTCTGTTAAAATCATTTGCCAACGGGCAACACGTCCGGTGAGAGCCGGCTTCTCAAAGATGTACTTCACTGGATCCATCTTAGAAATCAACATGGTAGTATGGTTCAACATATACTACCTCAGTCGGCGAGCAGCCCAGGCCAAAGCACAGCAAGTTTTCTCGAGCTGCGAATATTTGATTTCACAGTCGATAAACTTTTTGCTAAGGTAGTATATGGCATGCTCTTTTCGACCAGACTCGTCATGTTGTCCCAATACACACCCCATCGAATTCTCGGTCACTGACAGGTACATTATCAATGGTCTCCCAGGAACTGGAGGAATCAGGATTGGAGGTTTCTGTAAATACTCTTTTATCTTGTCAAAAGCTTTCTGACAATCATCATTCCACCTGATTTCTTGATTCTTTCTAAGCAATTTGAATATCGGTTCACACGTGGCAGCTAGGTGAGATACAAACCTTGCAATGTAGTTCAATCTCCCTAAAAACCCACGAACCTGCTTTTCAGTTTTCGGTTCAGGCATCTCTTGAATAGCTTTTACTTTTACTGGATCAACCTCAATCCCTTTCTCACTGACAATGAAGCCTAACAGCTTCCAGATCTCACCCCAAACGTACACTTGTTCGGATTCAGCCTCAGTTTGAACTTTCTCAGTCGGTCAAACAACTTCTGCAAGTTAACCAGGTGCTCCTCCTCTGTCTGCGACTTCGCAATCATATCATCCACGTACACTTCAATCTCTTTGTGCATCATGTCATGAAAGAGAGTCGTCATAGCCCTCTGATAGGTAGCACCGGCATTCTTCAGCCCAAATGGCATCACCTTATAGCAGAACGTGCCCCAAGGTGTAATGAATGTCGTCTTTTCCATGTCTTCTGGCGCCATCTTGATCTGATTATAACCAGAAAAACCATCCATGAAAGAGAACACCGAGGATTGAGCCGTATTATCCACCAATACATCAATGTGAGGTAATGGGAAATCATCTTTCGGACTCGCTCTGTTCAAATCCCGGTAATCGACACACATTCTGACTTTTCCATCCTTCTTCAGCACTGGAACGATGTTGGCCACCCACGGGGGATAAGTCGTCACTGACAAGAAACCCGCATCGAACTGCTTCTGAACTTCTTCCTTGATCTTAACAGCCATATCAGGACTTGTTCTGCGAAGCTTCTGCTTGACCGAAGGATAATCTTCCCTGAGAGGTAGTCTATGCACCACAATATCAGTATCCAGCCCAGGCATATCTTGATAAGACCGGGCGAATATCTCCACATACTCTCTCAACATCTCAATCAACCTGCTCTTGACCTCTGTCTTCAAAGCAGCCCCGATCTTGATATCTCTTCTGGCGTCCTCAGTACCAAGATTCACAATCTCCAACTCCTCCTGATGAGGTTGGATGACCCTTTCCTCTTGCTTCAATAACCTGACCAATTCTTTAGGGAGTTCACAGTCTTCCTCACTCTCCTCTTCAGCTTGGTAGATGGGATTATTGAAATCATACTGAGCCATAACAGAACTGTTCATAATGGATTCCGTGAGATCACTTTTGCATGTTTAATGCTTTGTTTTAGAAAAAGAATTCAAGAAAGTCACAAAAACAAAAACATTGCCATTTTTATTTTTGAAAAATGAAAAACAAAAATAGAAAGACAGGGATCACAAAATTGTTTGCAAAACGTCCTTTATTAATGATAATCATTGAAAACATGCTGAGGCCCTACAATGAACCACTACGCCTTGGGCAGAACGTAGGGTTTTGTGCAGAATGAAAAAACAAAAGAAAATTACTCTGTTTGAAGAGTAACTTGGACCACATCTTCTGCTGTCCAATTGTTGATCATCTCCCCTGGTGCACACAGGCGAACCCAGTTGTCGAGATCATAATCACTGTCACCATCTTCACTACTGACCGCAAAGACGTCACCGTGATGAATCAGCCCAGCGCTGGTAAAGGTACTCGGACCTGCTTGTACACCCTGCTCCGCTTGCAAAGGTTGATAGCCAATTCCGAACTTGTCTTCCTTGATAGGCAAATCCACCATCTTGCCCCAGCCTTCAGACTTTCCAGAGTCAACAACTTCCTTGGCATGTTTGTACGACGCAATTGAGGCACCTGGCTTCCTCTGATCAGCAAACGCCACCCTCTCGAGAGCAACAGTCTCAAATGCCTGGCATAAGGTCTCATGGATCTCGCCATCCACCTCTACATATTTGAAAGAGGATAGGTGACTCACCAGAATATCTTCTTCGCCGCATACGGTCACGATCTGACCGTTCCAGACATATTTCAACTTTTGGTGGAGAGTTGACGAAACTGCCCCTGCTGCATGAATCCAAGGACGCCCCAACAGGCAACTGTACACGGGCTGAATGTCCATTACATAGAAGATGATGTCAAAGACCTCCGGACCTATCTTTACTGGCAAGGTGACTTCACCAAAAACAGAACGTTTGGATCCGTCGAACGCACGAACAATCAGGTCACTCGGAGTGAGCACAACCCCTTCAACAGCTATCTTCTTCAAAATCTGCTTGGGCAACACATTCAGCGACGAGCCAGTGTCTACCAACACGTGAGACAAAACAACACCCTTGCACTCCATGGTGATATGCAAGGCCTTATTATGATTACGTCCCTCAGGCGTCAAGTCTAGGTCTGTGAACCCCAAACCATGCCTGGTGCTCACGTTGGCAATCACATCCTCCAGTTGGTTGACAGATATCTCCTGAGGCACGTAAGCCATATTCAGCATCTTCAACAAGGCATTACGATGTGCCTCAGAGCACAGAAGCAACGAGAGTATTAAAATTTTGGACGGAGTCTGATTAAGCTGATCTACAATTTTGTAGTCACTTTTCTTAATTATTTTCATGAACTCCTCCACATCTTTCTCGAACGAACCCTCAGGCACCTCCTTCTGAGCCGGTTCTTCGTCAACCACTGCCTGTTTGCCTTTAGCCTTGGCGAGAGCCTCAACATTGTTAACCCTCAACGGTTGCGGAGCAAACAAGCGTCCACTTCGAGTAAAACCTCCTGGCCCACCGACATTGTCCACAACGGGACTCACAACCACAGGAGTTCTACTGGGCACACCGATAGTCACAGGCGCTTGATTAACCGGTCTGACCTGATTCTCGGCCCTTCGACTGCTGCGATAATTGTTGTCATATCTCCATGGCACGGCCCTACTATCCACAGCCCTTCTGAACGGAGCGACGATAGTAGTCGGATTACTCGCGGTAACTGGTGCAGAAATAGTAACAGGATTACCACTAGTTGCAGGCGCACTAACAACCCTCTAGCCACGCCCTTCAGACGGTTTGAAGTAGATAGTGACAGTCGACACCATCCCACGTTCTCTAACAGCCCGACTGAATTGCAAACTGCCTTCGTCCATCAACCCCTGGACACCAGCCCTCAATTGAGCACAACCATTCTCTGATTCAGCACAATCAACACAGCCCTCACAACAGCCCGGGAAGACACCTCCATTCAACAAACGGCCCTTTACAACCAGCAAAGAAGTCTGAACATCTTCCACACTGACTACCAGATCTTCAGCTTCTGCCCCTTCAATATTGTTCACTCGGTGTGCACCATGCGGGGGCATAGGGTTATTTACAACATTAGGCACAGGAGCAAAATTGATAGTTTTAGCGTCAATTAGGTCCTGGACTTTATGATGAAAAGCCCTGCAGTTCTCAATATGGTGCCCCGGTGCACCAGAGTGGAAATCACAACGCACGTTGGCATCATACCCAGGTGGTATTTTTGTCAACGGTGCCATAGTCCTCAATTCAATGAACCCTAGTCTGAGCAACTCAGGTAGCAACTCAGTGTAGGTCATCGGCAATGGGTCAAAACGTCTATCATGCATCCTCTGCCTTGGCTGATACGGACGTTGCTGTTGTTGTTGTTGTTGTTGTTGTTGCTGTTGTTGTTGAACCCTCTGTTGTTGCTGTTGACGAGATTGAGGTGCTGGAATGGTTACAGCAGCAACCTGACGATATTGATTTCTATTCACAAACCTCCTACCATGCTGCACAGCACTGGCTTCACCCTCTCTCCAGCGAGGTGCCCCAGTAAACGGTTTCTTCGAAGACGAGGACCCAACATCTTGAATCTTACCAGCCTTGATCAAGCTCTCTGTCCTCTCACCGCAAATCACTACATCTGAGAAACTACCGAATGGGCAACTTCCCATCCGGTCCATGAAAACACCTTGTAGAGTACTAATGAACATATTAGTTAACTCCCTCTCCAGCATAGGGAGTTGTACTCTAGCGGCCAATTCACGCCACCTCTGGGCGTACTCCTTGAAGCTTTCTCCAGATTTTTGACAAAGACTCTGCAGCTGAGTCCGGCTCGGCGCCATGTCCATGTTGTGTTTATACTGCCTTAAGAAGGCTTCTCCCAGGTCTCTCCAACAGCGGATAGAATCTCTCTTAAGTTCCATGTACCAATCCAAGGAAGCCCCAGATAAGCTATCCTGGAAGAAATACATCCACATCTTCTCGTCATCGGTGTAAGCAGATATTTTCCGATAATAGGCCTGCACGTGGGTACGAGGGCAAGAAGTACCGTTTTACTTGTCAAAAGAGGGTGCTTTGAATTTGTAAGGGATCCTCAACCCCTCTACCAGACCCATATTGGTCACATCGAAACCCAAGGAATTCTGACATTCCATGGCTCTTATCTTCTCAGCAAGGGCATCAACTTTACGATCCCTATCCTCAACTCTCCCAACAACTTCATCATCTTCACTCAGGAGCGTGAATATGTCCTCTTGTCTATCAACAATCGGAGTCGGATGACGAACTGGAGCCCGGGTAGCTCTGGCATTGACAGTCTCTGCAGCAAGAGGTTGTCCGTTGATTCTGATCCCCATTAACTCTTCACCCACAGCATAGTCGTTGGCGGGAGCAGCAGCATTAACATTCTCATGAACAGGCACGCCCACCGGCGACGCTCGGTTGGACTGCGGAATCACGGTCTCCTGTCTCTGAACCAAGGCTCGAAGTTCTTCTTGACCTTGCGCAACCCCTTGCATCATCGTCATAAACTGGGCCATGTTCGCCCTCATCTCAGCCAACTCCGTTTGAACTTGATCCATACTTCTCTGTTGATTGAGTCTGGTTGAATAACGGTGCGATCTCTGATCAGCTATCCTGCCTGACACAGGAACCAGAGTGAGAAGTCACGAACAAGAACACCTGTTATGCAATATGATATGAGTGTGATGCTAATGCATATGATGCACATGATATGTTCAGTTCTCAGGCATTCAAAGAGCCTAATTCATCTTCAAGAATGCAACCTGCAACAAGAACAACACAGGAGCAACACAAGATAATGATCACGAGGTGAAACCAACAATCTCATCTATAGATAAGAGCAACAACGGATCATACAACAACATCAACAAAGATCCAGGTAAATCAAAATACAACAAATGAATCCCATCCAACAAGCCTGGAGGTGATTCTCAACATGAACATCAAGAATACAAGCTAAGACAAACGACTTCCAGGAATGAGAGTCTTCAAGTAGTGACACTGGTCTATCAACAGGTCACACTCTGAACATTCTGGCAAGGGAGTGAGCTTCTCCTTCAACTGTCTTCTGAGCTCCACAACTTCTCCTCCAAGTTGGTCCTCTGATGTAAGTCTCAAGTCGACTTCCTTCTTCAACTGGATATCTTTGTCTCTGAGTTGCTTCTCCAAGTCTCTTATCTTCTTCTGGTAACTAGCTTCAGGTCTCTGCAACCTCAAACACTCTCGGTGTTCTGCATTCAGCAAGTTCTCCATCTCTTCATAAGATCTCTTCTTGCTCCTTACTCCACCAACATCTGCACTCTAGATGTCTCTGAGTTGATGAGTCAAGTTCATCCTATCAGCTTTGGCTTGATACAACTCCATCTGGGCATCTTGCTCTTTCTCCTTCAACCTGCGATTCTCCATCAGGGTTTTCTTGTACTGCTCAGCGGGTACACTCTCAGCAAGGATCAAAGGTGGTTGAACTTGCAAAGGCTTCATCCTATCATAGGGCAGCAACAAAGTTTCCACTCTCTTCTTGACCCACTCAGTGTAGTCAGGCATAGCAATGGCAAACTTCTTCCCTAAGACAGCTCCATCCTTAACACCAATAGACTTCCAAGCTCTTCCAATCTGCTCCAATCTAACAGGGTCACTCCTCTTCTCAAAATACACACTCTCAACTACCTCAGCATCGAGTGGTCATCCATTCATCATGAACCCCAACTGGCGAAGAGAAAGAACCGGGTTGTAATTGATGCAACCCTTAGTCCCTATAAGTGGCACATTCCGAAACGCTTCACAACTCACGATGACATTACGCACATCCATCCGGTAAGAATTCCATCTGATATCATAAGAGGTAAGGGACATAACCCTCTGAGTCCACTTATGAGTGCTCTGAGCATCCACAAAAGGTCCACTGACTGGCAGGAGAGATAAGAACCATCTGAGCAAAAGTGGAAGGCAACATCTGATAGCACCACCCTTACCATGCCTACTGTGGATAGCATAATAAGTGTCAGCTAATAGAGTAGGAACCGGGTTTCCTCCAATGAAGATAATGACTGCAGCAAAGTCCACAAAGTTGGGCATACTCGGGAACAAAACAATCCCATAGATCATGATGGCCAACTGAGCATGAAAAGCTTCCCAATTCCCCTTCTCTGCTTCTCCTCTAGCAACCCTCAACAGTAACTTCAAAGGCAAACCCACAACATCCCCACTGGACTTCCAATTGTCACTGACTTCCTTGATACCCAAATGGAGAGCTCTGGAAACAACTCTAAAATCAACCTCCTTCGGAACATCCAAGAAAGGCACCTGCTACTGGATAGGAACATTCATCAGAATAGAGTACTCCTCAAGAGTAGGCGCCAACTGATAATCCTGAAAGGTGAAGCAACGAAACTCTGGGTCGTAGAACTGTAGAAGAGTCTGCAAAGGCACTGGATCAACCACCATCTTCAATAGTGTCAGAATATCCCCATACTGATCCACAAACCCTCTCTGATTATCACCGGTCACAAGGTTGCTCAACTCTATCAAAGACGTCAAAGGCTCACGGTGGAAACTGTAGGAACAAGTCTTCCGCTTCAACTTTGGAACTGTTGCCATCTCTATCAGTGAATAGAACTCCGGAATGAACCTGAGAAATGATATGCATGCAGAGATTAGCTTTTTTTCTTTTCTTTTTTCTTTTTCTTTTTTATTGCATATTTTTTTTTTGAAAATAAACATGCTATGATGCAAATGATGCAGACAAGACTGGCAGGTTGTGCATCTCAGAACACAGGATCAAAGCTTCGGCTTGAACTCGGAACCACAATTCATCTGAAACCTAAAGTCATCTGAGACAACCCAATCTGAAGAACCAAGTCACCAACAGGATCACAAGTCACCAACAAGTCACCAACGTTACCTGTAATAATGATCATTCCCTCCCCACTCACGGGTGTCATCTAGGCCAGGGTAAGGTCGAGAGAAACGCAACATAAATAACCTTTCATAGAATATCATCATATGCACACCCGAAGTATGTAACGATAATATCCCATCAGGGTCTGAACTGCTCGTGATATCAATGTTCCGCTAAGTGGCGCAATACCACCCGCTTCCCATGAATCACTATATTCCTAGGTGTCCTAGATTTCACTCATAGTCTGGGTATTGGGCCTTTTACCTCGAGTAACTCCCACCCCAACAGAGAGACAACACAGCACAGCCAGATGAATAGATGAAAATGAAGGAATGCAAACAAAAATGCAAACATAAACGCAAACAATAAACAAATGAATGCAATAAAGGAAACAGCAAAAGCAACCAAACCCTAATCTAGAGAGCTCTAGGAGAGACTCGCTTAGGGAAGATGGACCAGCAAGAGGTCAACTTCTCTAAATCCCCAGCAGAGTCGCCAGCTGTCGCATTACACGAAAAACCGGCGGGAAAACAAAACAACAGAGCCGCCACCGTGCGTTATTTATCCCAAAAGAGGGAAAGGAAACGCTTGAAGTAAACCTGGAAAAGACATGGTCTCGCGACCAAAGAGAGATGGGATCGGGAGTCGGTTATGCGAAGGGAAGGTATTAGCACCCCTACGCATCCATCGTACTCGACGGGATCCACGCACAAAAGGAAGGATAAAGGTTGCTAAACACTGCTCAAACATCAAACACTGGCTGAAAAGAGACATAGAAAACAAAAGAAACTGACTCGGC
The DNA here is from genome assembly GCF_024323335.1 of Lathyrus oleraceus. NCBI lineage: Eukaryota > Viridiplantae > Streptophyta > Magnoliopsida > Fabales > Fabaceae > Lathyrus > Lathyrus oleraceus. The sequence goes on from NC_066581.1 coordinate 408,355,194, forward strand.
AGGATATCGCATCCTGGGCCTACGTAGTCTGTCAGGCACAGACATCAGAGTCGACGTAGTTTGGGACAGGGAAAAGCGTGCTCGCTAGGATGTCGCATCCTATGCATACGTATCTTCTCGGACTAAAGAAGAATCAGAGCACTCGTAGCTCGGCTAACGCACGCCAAACAAAACCCACATAGGAAACCGACTGCCAATCGCTGAACTTACGTCAGACTCCACACAAACAGGCAAACATGGAAACCGAATGCCAATCGCTGGACTTACATCGGACTCCGAACCAACAAACACACACTGGAAACCAACTGTCAATCGCTGGACTTACGTCAGACTCCAACAAAGACTCTGGAAACTGAATGCCAATCGCTGGACTTACATCGGACTCCAACCAGAAAAGGAGAAACAACTCACACAAACAAAACAAAAGGGCGCCCAGAGAGATCAACTCATCTCCTACCTACGTACCTCATCTGGTATGAGGATTAGGGCGACGTAGTTCCCCTACGCAGGGAAAAAGGACTAGCCTAACCAGATACAAAGGGAGACACAAACTACTAGGGAGACTACGACTCGAGCCTAGAAGTTATCATGCATACGATCCCTATGTTAAGGTTGCTATCTAACTTGCACAGGGAGCAAGCTATCCTAAACAGCACAGGCAAAGCAATCATTCACACAAATTAGCACACACTATATACAAACAAAGTGGGCTCACACAAGGTTAGGCTGTGAAACACAAGCCAACTGGAATCGGGTGATGTTAGCTCTTAACCCTAACATTGAGAGTTAGGGTGAAGCAGATGAAATGGGCAGTGAGAGTAAGATCTCACAGCTCTTATCCCTGGCCTGGGAGAGCTTCAGACAAATGAAAGTGTGGGAGTTCAGAAAGTTGGAACTCTTCTCCACATATGACTGACACAACAAAGATTTTGGGTTAATATCCACAATGCATCAACATGTAATGTGAGCAAAGGGATGACACACTGAATAGCAGGAGATGGATTGAACATCTCTTTTATCTGCCAATTGCCTTATCAAAGGTCTTTTCCTGCTTGGCACAAAGATAAACAAACACAAGCGTTGCCTCTTAAGGAGGGCTTCAAGCAGGTGCCTGCCCAAGTAACAGGACAGGTCTTCCAGACTACATGAAGTCAGAGAAATTATACCTCAATGCTTATGCAACCAAGCAAAGCAAAAACAAGTTCACAATGAACTTAAGCAACTAATGTACCTGAAAACAATCCAACTCAATCAGTACACAACTCAAAAAGTCAAACAGACAACCAATGGTCAACAGTCAACAATAAGCAATGCTACAATGTGCAAGGCACAAGCCCAACTCAAATGAGCTAAAGGCCACCTACAAAACAAGTCAAGGTTACTCAATATCAACCAAATAATCCAACTCAAGCAAATGAATCAATCCTCTTATGGCCATGTGCTTCTCATCCTGAAAACAAAGCTCAAACATAAGCACAAACCACTAGGACAAGGCCTAGGGTCAAAGATGGAGAAATAATTCAAAACAGAACATGAAATTTGACATGAATCAAATTCAATCAATTAATAACATAATCCAAAAGGTCTCATGTCAATATCATTAACCAAATTCATTTCACAAACCAATCATGGCAAGGCATGCAAGTTGAAACCACATTGAGGCAACAGAATGAACAAATGCACATTAATTCCAAAATGATTCAATTAATCTCAAGAAAAATCATGGCTAAACAGAACACACAATATGATCAACACATCAAAAATCAAGGCCTTTGGACAAGTTTAAGCATGGAAATCAAATTCCATAAGGCAAGGTAAGCACAAACAAGCTCAAATAGGACATGATTTGGTACATCAACTTAGCACAAGCCTAAAACATAAATGACAAATGGTAAAGGCCTCAAACCAAAGCCACAATAAACTTCAACATGTCTAGAAACAATGTGCAAAATTTCACATTCATAGGATACACAACCAGCATTTCACAAATCATTGAAGTTCAACACTATTCAAAAGCTCACAAATGGCAATCCAGAAAGAAAAATCTCAATCAAATTAGAAATGGATCCAAAAATTCCACAAACATTCATGAGCAATCACAACATCCAGAAGAAGCATCATACAAAAAATCACACCATTTGGCATTCATTTGGCAAGGCAAAGAAAATCATCAAATTGAGCAAGCAAAGGTGTGACACACATTGTCACACCTACATTAACATGAGCATATCTCAACAACCACTAATGATAAAAATGCAAAACTCAACACCAAAATGTCCAGCAAGATGTCTAGTTTAAGCATACCAAATTTCATAATCATTGGATTAAAACTCATCATTTCACAAAGCATATGGCAAGCAAGGTTCAAAAAGCATACATGTGAACAATCCCTAGGTCAAACAATTTTACAACCGTGCACAATTTCTGGAAAAATGCTCATAAAATAGTAGACACAATGAGGAGCAAGATGCACAAATTCTCACATGATTTGGATCAATATTTATTGAGTTATGAATTTTAAAAGTGGATGAAAAAATAAAAAAACATGATGAAGCATATACATGAATGGATGGAGAAAATGAAATAATTCAGCAAGGCATTTTGGAAAAGCGCATCAGCTGAGAATCGAAGTGTGTGGATATTTGAATGAAACGCGCTGGCAGTGAAACGCGCCATTTCACTTAAGCGCATGTGGCAACCTCAAGCGCTCGTGGCCAATCAATTTTCCACGCAGAGGACACTTGGACCAGTACATGCTCATAAACATAAACACACATGCAGAAGCGCGCTGGAAAGATCAAAAAGGATTCTGGACATGAAAACCCTAACATTCATCAACATTCATCGTGTTCATACCAGGCAAGAACACATGTGCACAGAAATTGAAAATAATCACATCATCGTGTTCCTCTCACATCATACAACATGAATCCAGGCTTCGTTTAACATGAATCAACATATATCCAGCAAATCGCACGCATACATTTTCATACATCAAACTTAAATCTAACATATCTAACACAATACTTCATGAAAATTAATGATTCGAAGCTCAATTTAATCAGCATTGCATGATCTACAATAAGCACATAACCATTTCATGAATTGATGGAATCGAATTCTAACCTTCAAGAAGATGCAGAAGTGAAATCAATGGATTTAGGTCTTGGAAAGCAGAAACAGATCTTCCTAAGCTCTTGGATGAATGAATGGAGGAAGGTTTGATGCTCAATCATGCTTGATCTTGCCAAAATCTCCAACTGCCATGGATGAGTGTGAGCTTCCAATTGCTTCCAATTGCACGATTCTTGCTGGATCTAGCTTCAACAATGCTCCACTATGCTTCTAGGTGATGATTTGATCAAGAACAGGGCAAGGTGTATGAAGAAAATTGAAGAAAAATTTGAGAGCACAATGTGTGAAATTTTTCAGATTTGGAAATTGTGATGTGTTAATCCCATTTTCTGTTATGATTTGGCTTATATATGAGCTGTTAATGATGCTTGTTAATCATGCTTAACCAATGCAAATGGAATTAGTGAAAACAAGGTGTTTATGCAAATTGGCCAATGCACCTCATGCATGAAAATGCAATGTAACAGTACACGATTCTGCTTGGAAATCATTTCACAAACCAATTTGGAGCGAAATGCAAGTGGTGGGAAGTGAAAACAATGCCTAATTTTCAAATTTGGAATTTCCCTCCAAAATTCAAATGAAAATGCAAATATTTTTGTTAAGGGAATGCATGGCTTATGATGCATGCTTTGGATAGTGCATGTCAAGAGAAAAATGTTGCAAAAAGAACCACTCCATTTGGCCTTATGGTTTAAAAGTTATGCATGTTTGAAGTTCAAATTCATTTGGCCATGATTGATCCATATCTTTTCAACCACACATGAGAAATTCATGATCTTGGACTTTTTGGAAAGGGGAGAGAAAGATCTTCAACTTTCATGTTGGACAAAATTTCATTTGAAGCTTGCTTGATGATGTAATCTTGAGGAGAAAACCTTTCCATTTTTGGCAATTTCAAATTACAGGTCACTTACTATTTTTGGAAACTTTTCATCTGACCTCAAATTCTTCATTATTGATGTTTGAAATGTCAAATGAGACTTGTATGGACATGAATGAGGCCTCTCTAACCATCTCCCACCTTCAAATCCATGATTGAACTGACAGTTGACTTTGGTTGACTTTCTAGGGTTTCAGATGAATTGCATCTTGCCTGATGAGCTTTGAGCATCCAATCTTTGGCCAAACCACTTCAAAATGATCCCTAGGTCACATGAACTCATTGAACCCACCCTAGGGCTTTGATTCCATGGAAAATGCACTTGCTTGCTTGCACAACTGGATCTCCAGACCAATCTTGACTGATGACTCATAGACTATGCAATGAACAATGCAAATGTTAATGACCTAAAATGAAAATGTATACACAAAAGGGGAGGTGCAAATTTGAGGTGCTACACCTAGGAGTACCTAGGATGTTTTGGGTGCTCAACCTTCCCATTGCATAACCAACCCCCTTACCCCGATCTCTGACATTTTTACTAGTTTTTGATTCGATAAAACTTTTAGGTTTTTCTTCGCTTTCTAACCATTCCTTTGGATAAATAAAAGTGCGGTGGCGACTCGACTTGTATGGTTTACCTTAGATTTAGCCAATATCTCTAATGGTAACGAATACCCCGCTACAGAAAAGTGGTGACTCTGCTGGGGACATTTGCCTAGTGGGTTTTGCCTACTTTTCATATTTGTTGTATTGTTGTCTATGTTATTTTGTGACATATTTTTGTGCAATTTGGGATTACTGTAGTCGTTTCTCCGATAATATCCGAAAGATGGGATGATGACTATGGGAACCTCTTGTAGAACAGGTTTGGCAGGTTTAAACCCTAGTACTTTCCCTTTGGGTGGTTCTTAACCGAGACTCCATGCTCGTGACTTGCAACAAACCCTTGATTCATGGTTGATCCGTTCTTGTATCCTTAATATCAATGGAACTTGGGTGTTGATAAGGTGTAAACCGTAATCCACCAAAATGGATGATTGATATTAAGGATGACATGATCCATCCCATGACCTTTGTTTGGTGTGCTTTGCTTGATCCTTAAGTGTGTTTGTTGCATCCATGCATTCATGCACCCATTTGCATCCATATCATCAACGATAAGAAAATTTTCAAGGAACTTAAGAGGTCTATTTGCAAATTTTCAGACATGAAAAGACAAAGAAGGAATACAAAGAAGTAAAGTTTCAGACAATCTGACTTGAAAGAGCTAAGGAATTTGACATCCTATGTATTAGATCCTTTGGGTTTCAAGGCTCGTTTTGGGAAGCTTCTATCTATTCTGACTACTCAAGTGGACGAAGGATTGATGAGTGTGTTGGTGCAGTTCTACAATCCCTTGTACTGTTGCTTCACATTTCCGGATTTCCAGCTTTTGCCTACGCTTGAGGAGTATGCCTACCTTGTGGGTATACCTATTCTAGACCAGGTGTCGTTTAGTGGCTTGGAGAGTGTTCCTACTTCTCAAGAGATAGCTGATATGTTGCATATAGATGAATCTCTGGTTGGTGCTCATATGACTACCAAAGGTGGAATTCAAGGTCTGCCTTTTGAGTTCCTCATTGCTCAAGCTACTATGTATGGGAAGGCCATGAGTGAGGACGCCTTTGAGGCCATATTTGTACTTCTCATTTATGGGCTAGTGTTATTCCCCAACATCGACAAGTTTGTGGATGTGAACGTTATTAGGATCTTCTCCACTCTTAATCCCGTTCTGACTCTGTTGGGTGACACTTACTTTTCGTTGCATATGAGGAATGCAAAGGGTGATGGTACCATTATGTGTTGTTTGCCTCTGTTGTACAAGTGGTTTATTTTGCACTTGCCACAGACGGTTGCCTTCAAGGAAAACAAAGGATGTCTACGGTGGTCCACGAGACTTATGCCTCTCACTAATGATGATATCTTTTGGTACAACCGTGTATATGATGGTGTGCAGATTATTGACTCTTGTGGTGAATTCTCCAATGTGCCTCTTCTTGGTACATATGGTGGGATTAACTACAACCCCGTTTTGGCACGTCGTCAGCTTGGGTTCCCCTTAAAGGATAAACCCAATAACATTCTGTTAGAGGGAGTGTTCTTTCAGGAGGGTAAAGATCCCCAAGGCTTGAAGGGCAGGATGGTCCGCGCTTGGCGCAAGATCCATAGGAAAGGAAGGAAGGAGCTAGGTCCAAAGAACTGTATCGCGTTGGAGCCTTATACCTCTTGGGTTAGGAGGAGAGCTTCCGAGTACCTCATGCCTTACGAGTATCCGAGACCTACACCTTTGGTTGTGGTTGGGCCTTCAACCCTCCCTGACCAAGGAGTAGAGGAGTTGAGAGACGAAGATCGTTCGCGTGCTTGGATCCGTGAACGAGAGGAGTTGCTTTAGCAAATCAAGGAGAAGGACGCTTTGATAGAGTTCCTCGAGCACCAGGTTATTGATGATCCTGATGATGCATGGACTTCTCTACATCCTCAGTCTTCTAAATTTTTGAAGAGGAAGTACGATCGACTCGCCAAAGAAAAGGCAGACATGGAGACAGCCTACAAGAGGGAGGAGAAGAGGCTTCGTGCAACTTATCTTCCTGTGTCCAGAGCTTTAGATGATTGCTTCTAGGGTTCCATAGGATGTTCATTTTCCTTCTCTCTTGTATTATATTTGGTTACCAAGACTATACTTCTTTGGTGTAAAAATATTTTCCAAATATTATTTGATGTGATATTTCCATATGGGATAAGTGTTTAATATTTCCAATATTCGCAAATAGAACTCTAAAGTTCCCCTGATAAATAAAAACAAATCATATGCACGAGCATTGCATGCATTATGTGCATAAGTAGGTTTTGCCCTAGGCTTCTTGTTCTATGGTCTAACTTTGTGTTCTTAATTTATTTTGAAGACAAGCTGACTCACCGGTACTACACCCGAGCCAACGCATCAAGACTAATGGATCATTTGGAAGAAGAGAATCGTGAGCTTAAGGAGGAAGTAGCCAGATTGACTGCCCTGATGGAGTCATTCATGGCTGCCCAGAACTAGTCGTCTCCGACACCTTCAACTCCTCCCCAGAGGACAGTCATCTCCGAGATTGTCTCTTCAACTGTGCCTGCGGCTAGCGCCCACTTCCCAACTTCATGCCTGAGGGTCCTGCACCCACCTTTGCTTCTCTGCCGGCATCTAGCCCGGTCCTAGCTGTTCCTCCTCCTGTCGTGCATACTATGCCCAGAGTAGACGACATCATCTATCATTCTGAGTCGTCTGAGGGCCCACATGTTTATGAAAAGATGGATGCTATGAATGATCAATTTCTTGAGCTCCGCAAGGAATTGAAAACTCTTCGAGGAAAGGACCTTTTCAGCAAGTCTGCTGCTGAACTATGTTTGGTCCCTAACGTGAAAATCCCTGTAAAGTTCAAGGTTCCTGATTTTGAAAAGTACAAGGAAAATACTTGCCCTCTCAGCCACCTGGTCATGTATGCCAGGAAAATGTCGACTCAGACCGACAATGACCAACTTCTCATTCACTACTTCCAGGACAGTTTGTCCGGTGCTGCCCTAAGATGGTATATGGGTTTGGATAGCGCGAACATCCGTTCCTTCAATGACTTTGGTGAGGCCTTCGTCAAGCAATACAAGTACAACTTGGATATGGCTCCCGATAGCGATTAATTGAGAGCCATGTCCCAGAAGGCCAAGGAAACTTTACAAGAATACGCCCAGAGGTGGCGAGAGGTAGCAGCACAGATTGTGCCCCCGCTAGAGGAGAAAGAGATGACCAAGATCTTTCTGAAGACCTTGAGTTCTTTTTATTACGAGCGGATGATCGCCAGTGCTCCTTCTGACTTCACCGAGATGGTGAATATGGGGATGCGTCTGGAAGAGGGAGTCAGGGAAGGGCACCTGACCAGAGAAGAAGACTCTTCTGCCAAACGGTATGGGACGTTTGGAAAGAAGAAAGATGGTGAGGCACACGCTGTGACCTCCCATGTTAAACCAAGAAGACCCTCAGTAAGGAGGAAGACCGTGCGTCCTTCCGGTAATCAGCATCAGGTTGGACACATAGCACCTGTTTTCAGAGACAATCATCAGTATCAGCATCACAATAATAATCAGCAATAACAACATCCTCAATATCAACAACAACAGCACCGTCCTCAACAGCAGGCCTACCAGCCTCGAAACAGCAATCAAGCCAGTACAAGTTATGAGAGGAAGAGGATCACCTTCGATCCTATTCCCATGACCTATGCCGAATTATATCCCTCTTTGATAGAGAGGAAGTTGATTACTCCACGAGACCCATCGGTTATACCTACCAACCCCCAGTGGTGGTATAAGCCCGAATTACACTGTGCTTTTCATTCTGGTGCTCCCAGACATGACGTGGAAAACTGTTACCCACTGAAGACCAAGGTTCAAGACCTTGTGAGAAGTGGTATTCTGTGTTTCGAGGACGTAGGTCCTAATGTAAAGAAAAACCCATTGCTGAAATCCGTCAACATGGTCCAGGGTTGCCCTGGTAAATACAAAGTCAAATATGTCAGCCATATTCGACAATCTCTGGTCGAAATGCATAGACTGTTGTGTGAGTACAGTCATTACGAGCACGACCATGATAGATGCCGAGTTTGCACCGTCAATCAAAGAGGATGTCGCCAAGTTCGCAAAGATGTTCAAGAAATGCTGGATGAATGAGTCATGAGATGCTTCAGAACAGAAATGTTGATGAAGATGCTGATGAAGTCAATGTAATTTCTCCAATATTTCGGATCCCTGAGCCTGTTGTCATCAAGTACGATGGTAGCAAGCAAAAGGCTTCTCCTTCTTTGACCATTAAACCAGCTAGCCCTGTGCCATACTCTTTTGAGAAAGCGGTCCCCTATCGCTACAATGCTGTAGCATTAGAGGATGGGAAAGAGGTGCCCCTGCCCTTTACTTTTGTTGTTAATATTGTCGACGTCAGCGGCCTGACCTGTAGCGATCGTGTCTTCTCGGCTCCACCGAAACCTCAAGCTAATGTTCGAAGAGCCGATATTGCTGATTATGCTTAACGCCCGGTTCGGATTGCTGTGAATGCTACGAATCTGGCACTTGTTGCCAAACCTGCCTCTACGATGAAGACTCCTGTCTTTGTTGGCCAGAATGGAAATGCGAAAGAAGACTATGATGAGATGCTGAGGCTCATCAAAAGAAGTGAGTACAACGTGGTAGATCAGCTTCTACAGATGCCATCCAAAATCTCTGTACTATCCTTGCTGATGAATTCAGAACCACACCGAGAAGCTCTGCAGAAGGTGTTGGATGTGGCGTATGTAGATCACGACGTCACAATAGAGAAATTTGACAGTATTGTTGCAAACATCACCGCTTGTAACAATTTAAGTTTTTGTGATGATGATCTCCCCGAGGAGGGAAGAGAACACAACTTGGCATTACACATATCTATGAGTTGCAAAGAGGATGCCATGTCCAATGTGCTAGTGGACACTAGGTCATCATTGAATGTGTTGTCAAAGTCCACTCTTGCAAAGTTGTCATATCAGGGGCCTCCCATGAGGCAGAGTGGAGTGGTGGTGAAAGCTTTCGATAGGTCTCGTAAAACTGTGATTGGAGAGGTTGAGCTCCAAGTCAAGATAGGACCAAGTGATTTCCAGATCACCTTCCAGGTCATGGACATTCACCCATCATATAGATGTCTGTTGGGCATACCATGGATTCACGAGGCAGGCGCCGTGACATCCACCCTACACCAGAAATTGAAGTTTGTTAAAAACAAGAAGTTGGTGGTGGTAGGGGGAGAAAAGGCTCTCCTGGTTAGCCATTTGTCTTCCTTCTCTTATATAGATGTTGAGGATGAAGTTGGAACTCCGTTCCAAGCTTTATCTATTGTTGAGCCTATTAAGAAAGGAACTTCTTCATTTGCGTCCTATAAAGATGCTAAGTTGGCCATTGAGCATGGTGCAACTGCTGGATTAGGGAAAATGATTAAGCTGGAAGACAACAAATCCCGGGCTGGCATAGGGTATTCTTCTGGCGCTTTCAATGAGCAAGGGTTGTTCAAGAGTGGTAGATTCATCCACACCGGTCAAGATGAGGAAGTTGCCGCTATTTTGGAAGAGGATGCAGAGGATTCTGGCAACTATGTCATCCCTGGAGGGATCTGCAATAATTGGGTCTCTGTTGATATTCCAACAGTTATCCATAAGTCAAAGTAATGTTCATTGTGTTTAAAAACCCTCCTCCCATGCCAAAAGGAGGAGTGATGACATTGTTGGCTCATAAATACAATGATATTTTCATTCAATAAATTCATGTTAAATGTTTGTTTTTCCAATTATTTTCCCTTTTCGCTTTTGCATGAAATTGGTGATCACATAAAACCCTAAAAATAAAAATAAAATCAATCTTTTCATCTGCATAATGATTTGCCTTGCTTGAATTCTAAAATCTTTTTATATCCAAAATCATTATGCAGGTTGATCAAACCCATTGAACATAATGATCCAACACCATCTCCCAACTTTGAGTTCCCTGTATTTGAGGCGGAAGAAGATGATGTTGAAGAGATTCCTAACGAGATTACCCGTCTACTTGAGCATGAAGAGAAGATCATTCAGCTGCATCTTGAGAATCTGGAAACAGTCAACTTGGGGTCTGAAGATTGTGTTAGAGAAGTGAAGATTGGGGCACTCCTGGAAGAATCTTTTAAGAAGGGGTTGATTAAGTTGCTACGAGAATATGTTAACATCTTTGCCTGGTCGTATGAAGACATGCCTGGTCTAGATACAGATATCGTGCAACATTTCCTGCCGTTGAAGCCTAAGTGTGTGCCTGTGAAGCAGACGCTCAGAAGAACTCATCCTGACATGGTAGTGAAGATCAAAGAGGAAGTTCAGAAGCAAATTAATGCAGGGTTTCTGGTGACTTCTACATATCCTGAATGGGTGGCCAATATTGTGCCCGTGCCTAAGAAAGATGGAAAAGTCCGAATGTGTGTGGACTATAGAGACTTGAATAAAGCTAATCCGAAAGATGATTTCCCCTACCACATATTGATATGTTGGTAGATAATACAGCTAAATTCAATGTCTTCTCATTTATGGACGGATTTTCCGGATATAATCAGATTAAAATGGCACCCGAGGATATGGAGAAGACAACGTTCATCACACCTTGGGGAACATTCTGTTATCGAGTGATGCCCTTTGGTTTGAAGAACGCCGGAGCCACGTATCAACGAGCTATGACTACCTTGTTTCATGATATGATGCACAAGGAGATCGGGGTATATGTTGATGATATGATTGCAAAGTCAAGAATGGAGATTGAGCATGTAGAGCACTTGTTGAAGCTTTTTCAGCGTTTGAGGAAGTATAAGCTTCGTCTGAATCCTAACAAGTGTACATTTGGAGTCCGTTCCGGCAAGTAATTGGGCTTTATTGTTAGTGAAAGAGGTATTGAAGTTGATCCTGCAAAGGTCAAAGCAATACAAGAGATGCCTGCGCCCAAAACTGAGAAGCAAGTCCGAGGTTTTCTTGGCCGCTTGAATTACATTTCCAGATTCATATCCCACGTGAATGCCACATGTGCGCCGATATTCAAGCTCCTCCAGAAAGATCAGTCTCATGATTGGACCGAGGATTACCAAAAGGCTTTTGACAGTATTAAGGAGTATTTGTCTGAGCCTCCGATTCTGTCTCCACCTGTGGAAGGGAGACCTTTGATTATGTATCTGACAGTTCTTAAAGACTCAATGGGTTGTGCTCTTCGTCAGCAAGACGAATCAGGGAAGAAAGAGTATGCCATCTACTACCTGAGTAAGAAGTTCACTGAGTGTGAGTCTCGATACTCGATGCTGGAGAAAACATGATGTGCTTTGGCGTGGGCTGCTAAGCGCTTATGCCAGTATATGTTGAATCATACGACTTGGTTGATATCCAAAATGGATCCAATCAAGTATATCTTTGAAAAGCCTGCTTTAACTGGGAGGATTGCCCGTTGGTATTTGTTGTTGTCTGAGTATGATATTGAGTATCGAGCTCAGAAGGCTGTAAAAGGTAGTATCTTGGCTGACCACTTAGCACTCCAACCAATTGAGGATTATCAGTCAGTTCAGTATGACTTCCCAGATGAGGAGATTCTGTATTTGAAAATGAAATATTGTGATGAGCCTACGCTCGACGAAGGGCCAGAACCTGGTTCCCGATGGAGCATGGTCTTTGATGGCGCTGTGAATCAATATGGAAATGGTATTGGGGCAGTGATTATTACTCCTCGGGGCACACATTTTCAATTTACAGCAAGGCTAACTTTCAAATGCACGAATAATATGGTTGAGAATGAGGCCTGTATTATGGGATTGGAAGAATGTATTGATCTTAGGATCAAACATCTTGATGTTTATGGTGATTCGGCCGTTGTTGTTAATCAGATTAAGGGTGAATGGGAAACCAATCAGCCTGGCCTCATCTCGTATAGAGACTACGCGAGGAGGATTTCAACGTTCTTTACTGAAGTTGACTTCCATCATATTCCTCGAGATGAGAATCGTATGGCAAATGCTCTTGCTACACTTGCTTCAATGATTATGGTCAGACTTTGGAATGAAGTTCCCAATATCACCGTGATGCGCTTGGACAGACCATCTCATGTATTTGTAGTAGAGGAGGTGCAAGATGATAAGCCCTGGTATTATGATATCAAGTGCTTTCTTCAGAGCTAGATTTACCCGCCTGGGGCATCTGTTAAAGATAGGAAAACTTTGAGGAGATTGTCTGGCAGTTTCTACCTCAATGGCGATATGCTTTATAAAAGGAATTTTGACATGGTTCTGCTCAGATGCGTGGATAGACACGAAGCAAACCTGTTAATGACTGAGGTCCATGAGGGTTCATTTGGCACTCATTCCAATGGACACGCCATGACTAGGAAGATGTTGAGAGCAGACTACTATTGGCTGACAATGGAGTCTGACTGTTGCAAATGGGTGAAGAAATGCCATAAGTGTCAGATTTATACGGATAAGATTCATATTCCCCCGACACTTCTGAATGTGATTTCTTCACCATCTCCCTTATCCATGTGGGGAATTGACATGATTGGCGTGATAGAGCCGAAAGCGTCCAACGGTCACAAATTTATTCTCGTAGCAATTGACTACTTCACCAAGTGGTTGAAGAGGCATCATATGCAAACGTAACCAGGCAAGTGGTCGTGAAGTTTATCAAGAATCAACTCATATGCCGTTATGGTGTGCCGGATAAGATCATTACTGACAATGGATCTAACTTGAACAACAAGATGATGAATGAGCTGTGTAGAGAGTTCAAGATTGCACATCATAATTCTTCCCCTTACAGACCCAAGATGAATGGGGTTGTTGAAGCTGCTAACAAGAATATCAAGAAGATTATCCAGAAGATGGTTAGTACATACAAAGATTGGCATGAGATGCTGCCATTTGCTTTGCATGGCTATCGTACATCTGTCTGCACTTTAATAGGGGCAACCCCTTTCTCTCTTGTTTATGGCATGGAGGTTGTGCTCCCAGTAGAGGTGGAGATCCCGTCAATGAGAGTTTTGATGGAAGCCATGTTGACTGATGTCGAATGGGTTCAGAGTCGTTATGACCAACTGAATTTGATAGAAGAGAAGAGATTAACTGCCATGTGCCATGGTCAGTTATATCAGCAAAGGATGAAGAAAGCCTTTGATAAGAAGGTTAAGCCTCGTGTGTTCCGAGAAGGTGACCTTGTGCTCATGAAAGTCTTGTCTTTCGCACCCGATTCCAGGGGCAAGTGGACTCCAAACTATGAAGGTCCATATGTTGTCAAGAGAGCCTTTTCAAGAGAGCCTTTTTCATAAATTGCTTTTAAACAAAGTGAACATTCACGATGACAAAAGGATACTTAGGAGGTCTTCAGTGCTCTCCCAAAGATGGTATGATTCCCAACAGGGTAGGATGTTTGCTCATGTCCCCAGCATGATTGTATCCCTCTCCTTCAGAGCCTGTTTGTGTTTTCCTCCCGAGCAGAGTGGTTGATAAAGAGGTTTATCTCTCCTTCAGCGGAGTAATGATCCTTCCTCCTCAACAGATGCGATTTCGTCAATAGTACAATATATGGTGGTGACCCTGGAACTTGGGTTTGGTGGTTGTTCCCCCACAGAGGCTCGTCTTCTCCTCGGATAATTTCCCCAATAGAGTTGCTTCCACGGCAGATTTTATCCATGTGTGGCCCCTGTCCCCAGCTGGAATGACTGATGCTCATTCCCCTGCAAAGATCTTTGTTTCCTGGTATCTCTGGTCCCCATCAGATTGGTTGTACCCCAGTGAGCCTGGCGTTCTCTCTCGAGATGTAGTACCGGATGTTTGTTCATCGATTGTTGGACCTGTTTGTGTTAGATATGTCTGTTTTGTCAACATTCTTCATACATAAACCACGCATATATGCATAATTTTGACATTCAAATATTCATGTCGCATTATTTGCCATAAATACCTTTGTTTGTTGTCCCCTGGTATTCGGTGATACATATTTCACTAACAGATGTTTGTGACTGATCTCCCCATGTAGAGTCAGCTCCATAAGCGGAAAGCGTCTATCCTTTCTTCCATACTCCCCACTGAGTTATGTCTTCGTGGATGATTGTTACTCCCGTTTCCTCCCAACACATATATTGGGATGGAATTCCCCCTGAGTTATATCCTCATAGGGATGAGTCTTGTTTCATCGTGCCTCTCTAGTTTGTTCCTAGATTGGCTTCTCGTGTTTTTCCCTACGGTTCCCCGTAGTTTAGATGAATGATTGCTCAGTAACCAGTAATCATCCAATCTTTTCCCCGACGCAGTCTGCGGTTTTCTACCCTCATACCGGTAGTTGTAAACCCTATTTTTATCCCCTTGAAGAGTTAACCTTATTTTTGTTCATCCTAACCGATGACGGTTACTCTTCCGTGGTTTTCTACCCAGTATCCAGTAGATGTAATCCCCTCTTTGACGGTTATCTTTATCCAATATTCGGTATCGATACTCCTTCACCTTTTGAGTATATCTCCCAGTAACCGGTGATATATCTCCTGAATCATTTCCTTTGTCAATGTATCCCCAGCGAGTCATCTTTCATTTGCCGATTGTCGGTAATGATTGTTTCTCCCTTTTGATTGGTCATCATTTTATACCTAGTATTCGGTATCCCGATGTCCTTTCTTTGCGGTTGATTTATCCTTCATTAACCCAGTAACCGGTTGTGGATAATCTTTCATGCGAGTATGTTATCTAAGTTCTGACGGTAATAGATAATATATCTCATGCACTCTTTGGTCGAAGTCTTTTGCTCTTCCCCAGCCGAGTAAGATTTGTATCCCCTTTTTTGCAAAGTCGAATGCCCATCCTGTAATCGAGTTTTCTTTTTAGCCCCCTTTTGGTTGATGAGTGTCTTGGAAATATTCCCCAATTCACGTGTGGTCGGTCACCTATTATATGCCCAGTAACCGGTATCCCTGGTGTTCCTTCCTTCTGCTCCCTATTATGACTTTTGTCCCCTGTGGAGTCAGATTTCCTGAGTTGAAATATATCTTTTCAGGCCTTCCTCATATGTTTTGGATGTTTGATATCTCTCACCCTCATACCGGTCTTAGATATTCATTCTCCCTGAGCGTGTTGTTCTCTCACCCTTATACTGGTGTTTCGATCACATGTCTCCTTGAGGTTATTACCCAGTAACCGGTAATACCTCATCCTATTGTTTCCTCAGATGAGTCCTGTTTGGACATTCCCCAGTTAAGTCCCTTAGTGGATTTCTCCATCTGAGCCCGGATTTTCATCCGAAGTATCCTGTGTGGATAATTTTGTTATATTGGCATTTTCCCCAATAAATGCAACTTTGAGTCAGCTCGAGTCGTTCCATTAAGTTATTTTCATGGAATTCCTCTCGTGTCCCTCAGCAAGTCTTAAATCGTGACCTGCTCACGCATTTTTATTCTTTTTCTTATCCCGTTAGAGTCCCTAGAGTCTCTGTCCCATTGAGTGTATTACTCATATGGATAGTCAGTTTCTCCATATTTCTTTTCTTCTTTGTGGACACATATCCCCACAGAGTATTTCCTTTTTGCATACATACATTCGCATCATGAGGTCTCTTAGGGACCAAAATTCGTCTCTTTGTTATTATTTAAACCCATTCTACCTCGTCGAGACGTAGATTTTAACCTTCACTTTTCCGGATAGAATGACCTTAAATAGGGGCATATCCAGGGATGACATTGTTTCCAGAATCTTCCTTTGCATCCTCTTCCACAATAGCAGCAGCTTCCTCCTCTTGACCGGTGTGGATGAATCCACCACTCTTGAACAGCCCATGCTTATTGAAGATGCCAGAAGAATACCCTATGCCAGCCCGGGATTTGTTATCTTCCATCTTAATCATTTGCCCCAATCCAGTAGTTGCACCCTGCTCAATGGCCAACTTAGCATCTTTATAGGACGCAAATGAAGAAGTTCCTTTCTTAGTAGGCTCAACAATAGATAAAGCTTGGAACGGAGTTCCAACTTCATCCTCAACGTCTATATAAGAGAAGGAAGACAAATGGCTAACCAGGAGAGCCTTCTCTCCCCCTACCACCACTAGCTTCTTGTTTTTGACAAACTTCAATTTCTGGTGTAGGGTGGATGTCACAGCACATGCCTCGTGAATCCATGGTTTGCCCAAGAGACAACTATACGATGGGTGAATATCCATGACCTAGAAGGTGATCTGGAAATCACTTGGTCCAATCTTGACTGGGAGCTCAACCTCCCCAATCACAGTTTTACGGGACCCATCGAAAGCTTTCACCACCACTCCACTCTGCCTCATGGGAGGCCCCTGATATGAAAATTTTGCAAGAGTGGACTTTGGTAACATATTCAATAATGACCCAGTGTCCACCAGCACATTGGACATGGCATCCTCTTTGCAGCTCATAGATATATGTAATGCCAAGTTGTGGTCTCTTCCCTCCTCGGGGAGATCAGCAACACAAAAACTCAAATTGTTACAAGCGATGATGTTTGCAAGAATACTGTCGAATAGTTCTATTGTGACGTCGTGATCCACATACGCCACATCTAACACCTTCTGCAGAGCGTCTCGGTGAGGTTCTGAGTTCATCAGCAAGGATAGTATAGAGATTTTGGATGGCGTCTGTAGAAGCTGATCTACCACATTGTACTCACTCCTTTTGATGAGCCTCAGCATCTCATCATAGTCTTCCTTCGCATTGCTATTCTGGCCAACAGAGACAGGAGTTCTCAACGTAGAGGCAGGTTTGACAACAAGTACCGGATTCGTAGCATTCACAGTAGTCCCAACCAGGCGTTCAGCATAATCAGCAGTATCAGCTCTTCGAACATTAGCTTGAGGTTTCGGCGGAGCCGAGAAGACACGACCGCTACGGGTCAGGCCGCTGACGTCGGCAATATTAACAACAGAGGTAGAGGGCAGGGGAACCTCTTTCCCATCCTCTAATGCTACAGCATGGTAGCGATAGGGGACCGCCTTCTTACAAGAGTATGGCACAGGGCCAGCCGGTTTAATGGTCAAAGAAGGAGAAGCCTTTTGCTTTCTACCATCGTACTTTATAATAATAGGCTCAGGGATCCGAAATACCGGAGAAATTACATTGACTTCATCAGCATCTTCATCAACATTTCTGTTCTGAAGTATCTCAATGACTCCTTCATCCAGCATTTCTTGAACATCTTTGCGAACTTGGCGACATCCTCTTTGATTGACAGTGCAAACTCGGCATCTGTCGTTCTTCTTCACATTAGGACCTACATCCTCGAAACACAAAATACCACATCTCACAAGGTCTTGAACCTTGGTCTTCAGTGGGTAGCAGTTTTCCACGTCATGTCAGGGAGCACCAAAATGATAAACACAATGTAATTCGGGCTTATACCACCACTTGGGGTTGGTAGGTATAGCCGGTGGGTCTTGTGGAGTAATCAACTTCCTCTCTATCAAAGAGGGATATAATTCGGCATAGGTCATGGGAATAGGATCGAAGGTGACCCTCTTCCTCTCATAGCTTGTACTGGCTTGATTACTGTTTCGAGGCTGGTAGGCCTACTGTTGAGGACGGTGTTGTTGTTGTTGATATTGCGGATGTTGTTGTTGCTGATTGTTGTTATGATACTGATATTGTTGATTGTCTCTGAAAACGGGAGCTATGTGAGCCACCTGATGCTAGTTACCGGCAGGTCGCACAGTCTTCCTCCTTACTAAAGGTCTTCTTGGTTTAGTAGGGGATGTCATAGCATGTGCCTCGCCATCTTTCTTCTTTTCAAACGTCCCATACCGTTTGGCAGAAGAGCCTTCTTCTCTGGTCAGGCGCCCTTCCCTGACTCCCTCTTCCAGACGCATCCCCATGTTCACCGTCTCGGTGAAGTCAGAAGGAGCGTTGGCGATCATCCGGTCGAAATAAAAAGAACTCAAGGTCTTCAGAAAGATCTTAGTCATTTCTTTCTCCTCCAGCGAGGGCAAAATTTGTGCTGCTAATTCTCGCCACCTTTGGGCATACTCTTTAAAAGTTTCCTTGTCCTTCTGGGACATGGCTCTCAATTGATCCCTATCGGGAGCCATATCCACGTTATACTTGTATTGCTTGACGAAGGCCTCGCCAAGGTTATTGAAGGATCGGATGTTCGCGCTGTCCAAGCCCATATACCATCTCAGGGCAGCACCGGACAAACTGTCCTAGAAGTAGTGAATGAGAAGTTGATCGTTGTCAGTCTGAGTCGACATCTTCCTGGCATACATGACCAGGTGGCTGAGAGGACAAGTATTCCCCTTGTACTTTTCAAAGTCGGGTACCTTGAACTTTACAGGGATTTTGACATTTGGGACCAAGCAGAGTTCAGCAGCAGACTTGCCGAAAAGGTCTTTTCCTCGAAGAGTTTTCAACTCCTTGCGGAGCTCAAGAAACTGATCATTCATAGCATCCATCTTTTCATAGACATCTGGGCCCTCAGACGGCTCAGAATGGTAGATGGTGTCATCTACTCTAGGCATAGTATGCACGACTGGAGGAGGAACGGCTAGGATCGGGCTAGATGTCGGTAGAGAAGCAAAGATGGGTGCAGGACCCTCAGGTATGAAGTTGGGAGGCATCCCCCACGGAAACCCGGCTGGCATGGCTGTTGGTGTGAAGTGGGCGTTGGCCGCAGGCACAATTGAAGAGACAATCTCAGAGATGACTTTCCTCTGGGGAGGTGTTAAAGGTGTCGGAGATGACTGACTCTGGGAAGCCATGAATGACTCCATCAGGGCAGTCAATCTGGCTACTTCCTCCTTAAGCTCACAGTTCTCTTGTTCCAAATGATCAATTAGTCTTGATGTGTTGGCTCAGGTGTAGTACCGGTGAGTCAGCTTGTCTTCAAAATAAATGAAGAACACAGAGTTAGACCATAGAACAAGATGCCTGGAGCAAAACCTGCTTATGCACATGATGCATGCAAATGCTTATGATTTAATTTTTTATATCAGAGGAACTTTAGAGTCTTATTTGGAAATACTAAACATTTATCACATATGGAAATATCTCATCAAATAATATTTGGAAAAAATTTTACACCAAAGAAGTACAGTCTTGGTAACCAAATACAATACAAGATAAAAGGAAAATGAACATCCTATGGAACCCTAGCAGCAATCATCTAAAGCTCTGGAGACTGGAAGATAAGATGCACGAAGCCTCTTCACCTCCCTCTCGTAGGCTGCCTCCATGTCTGCCTTCTCTTTGGCGAGTCGATCGTACTTCCTCTTCCAAAATTTGGAAGACTGAGGAAGTAGAGAAGTCCATGCATCATCAGGATTATCAATAACCTGGTGCTCAAGGAACTCTATCAAAGCATCCTTCTCCCTGATCTGCTGAAGCAACTCCTCTCGTTCACGGATCCAAGCACGCGAACTGTCTTCGTCTCCCAACTCCTCTTCTCCTTGGTAAGGGAGGGTTGAAGGCCCAGCCACAACCAAAGATGTAGGTCTTGGATACTCATAAGGCATGAGGTACTCGGAAGCTCTCCTCCTAACCCAAGAGGTATAGGGTTCCAAAGCGATACAGTTCTTCGGACCTAGCTCCTTCCTTCCCTTCCTATGGATCTTGCGCCAAGCGCGGACCATCCTTCCCTTCAAGCCTTAGGGATGTTTACCCTAATGAAAAAACACACCCTCTAACAGAATGTTATTGGGTTTATCCTTTAGGGGGAGCCCAAGCTGACGACGTGCCAAAATAGGGTTGTAGTTAATCCCACCACATGTACCAAGAAAAGGCATATTGGAGAATTCACCACAAGAGTCAATAATCTGCACACCATCATATACACGGTTGTACCAAAAGATATCATCATTAGTGAGAGACATAAGTCTCGTGGACCACCGTAGACATCCTTTGTTCTCCTTGAAAGCGACCGTCTGTGGCAAGTGCAAAATAAACCAGTTGTACAACAGAGGCAAACAGCACACAATGGTACCACCATCCTTTGCATTCCTCATATGCAAAGAAAAATAAGTGTCACCCAACAGAGTTGGAACCGGATTAAGAGTAGAGAAAATCCTAACAGCGTTCACATCCACAAACTTGTCGATGTTGGGGAATAACATTAGCCCATAGATGAGAAGTACAAATATGGCCTCAAAGGCGTCCTCACTCATGGCCTTCCCATACATAGTAGCTTGAGCAATGAGGAACTCAGAAGGGAGACCTTGAGTTCCACCTTTGGTAGTCATATGAGCACCAACCAGAGATTCATCTATATGCAACATATCAGCTATCTCTTGAGAAGTAGGAACACTCTCTAAGCCACTGAACGGCAACTGGTCTAGAATCGGTATACCCACAAGGTAGGCATACTCCTCAAGCGTGGGTAAAAGCTGAAAATCCGGAAATGTGAAGCAACGGTACAAGGGATCATAAAACTGCACCAATACACTCATCAATCCTTCGTCCACTTGATTAGTCAGAATAGATAGAAGCTTCCTAAAACGAGCCTTGAAACCAAGGGATCTAATACATAGGATGTCAAATTCCTTAACTCTTTCAAGTCGGGTTGTCTGAAACTGTACTTCATTGTATTCCTTCTTTGTCTTTCCATGTCTGACAATTTTCAAATTGACCTCTTAAGTTCCTTGAGAATTTTCTTATTGTTTGATGATATGGATGCAAATGGGTGCATGAATGCATGAATGCAACAATCACACTCAAGGATCAGGCAAAGCACACCAAACAATGGTCATGGGATGGATCATGTTATCCTTAATATCAATCATCCATTTTGGTGGATTGTGGTTTACACTTTATCAACACCAAAGTTCCATTGGTATTAAGTATACAAGAACGGATCAACCATGAATCAAGGGTTTGTTGCAAGTCACGAGCATGGAGTCTCGGTTAAGAACCACCCAAAGGGAGTGTACTAGGGTTTAAACCTGCCAAACATGTTCTACAAGAGGTTCCCATAGTCGTCATCCCATCTTTCGGATATTATCGGAGAAACGACTACTCGCATTCCAAAAATATTCTCAAGAGAGACTCTTATCGGTGTAGTATCGCGTAACAATCATATCAAATCTTACACTTGAAAGACCTTCGCACTACGTCCTAAAAAATAGGCCAAGATGGGCTTGGTAAACTAAGGTCCTTGGCTTCTAAGGTCTATATTGGAAAGAGTAATGTCTAACCACAACTACTTGTGTGACATTATTGATCCCAACATGACCTCCACCAAGTGAATGGGCTTGCAAGTCAACTTGCTAAGGAATAACTCCACACAAGTCAACAAGAGTATGCCATTCTCTTATCCTAAGTGCACTCGAGTTCGGGTATAGAAATCATCTCACAAAGATCACCAAGAATACAAGGAATTAATATTCAAGAAATTCAAACATTACATGCAATACAGTAATCCCAAATTGCACAAAAATATGTCACAAAATAATATACAATACAATACAACAAATATGAAAAGTAGGCAAAACCCACTAGGCACAGTTCCCCAGCAGAGTCGCCACTTTTCTATAGTGGGGTATTCGTTACCATTAGAGATATTGACCAAATCCAAGGTAAACCATACAAGTCGAGTCGCCACCGCACTTCTATTTATCCAAAGGAATGGTTAGAAAGCGAACAAAAACCTAAAAGTTTTATCGAATCAAAAACTAGTAAAAATGTCAGAGATCGGGGTAAGGGGGTTGGTTATGCAATGGGAAGGTTTTAAGCACCCAAAACATCCTAGGTACTCTTAGGGAGCCATTTTCACACTTGTTGTAAGGTTGGTATTTTGTGAAAATTTGTTTGTGCAAACATGATTGTAGAGATGAGAAAAGAATATACAAGTTATTTACATTTTGTGTTTGGATGGATGAACCCATTGCCTACGTACCATCTTAAAAAGATTAGGATCAAAACCTCGTAGTTCGGGGTAAAAATCTCAAAATGTGTTGGTGAATTGATTGGTCCAAAAGCCTTAAGGTCTTTTGTTATCCAAGGCAGAAAACTCAACCTAAAACCACAAATCCACCATGTGAGGATAGCTTCAACATGCTAGTGAGGGGTTAACCCTATAATAAGCATGGAAAACTCATTGTCCATCACTAAGGATATAGGTGAGTATTACATCTACCTCAAGGATAACTCAAACCTAATAGCTAAAGGTTATGAAAAGTTTTGATTAAGAAAGTGGCCATTAAAACCACAAAAACATTTGAATGGGTTATATTTACTAATGAAAAGTATTTACAAAATATGGTCAAAGTTGACTTAAAAGTTCAATTCAAAATAAGTGTTATGAAAAGAAAGTTTAAAAATCAAAAGCATAAGGCTTAGGTTTCTAAGGTTTGAAAACAAGTGTTAAATGTTTGCACAAAAGTTTTGGCTTAGGTTAGAGTGGAGGGAAGAAGAAGAATGACTAAAGTCCTAATCATACAAGAGATGAGGGATAAGAAACAAGACCACAAATGAAGTTCCTCTCTTGAGATCATATTGATGATCCAAGTAGCTCCCATCCTTTGGAATATGCAAGCAAAATAAGTGTAAGCTCAAGCAATCAACATAATCAAACAAGTTCTTAGAAGATCCCCAGTGGCTCTTGTATCTTTCACTTTTGGATGAACATGGCAATGGTTCTTCAATTTGAATTTTCATAGGATCCCCTAGCACAAAACCACACACATCAAAGAGTTTTATGAAGCGAATCAAGAATGGACAAGAGTGAGTTTAGGGATTTGATCTTTCTAGTCCATCTTCAACATTAGACCTCTTTACTCCATTTTTGATTAGGGAATGTCCTAGAAACTAAGTCCATTTGTCCATTTTTGCATTTGGTCCACAACAATAAAAACAAAACACAAGCACAATAATATATACACAATTATGTGCTCAAGTGAGCAAAAGGCAAATTGCATTAACATAAACATGTGCTCAAATGAGCAAAGGGGGAAAAGCAAATGAATAATATGTACAATAATAGTAAATTGCATAAATGTAAAGTGCAAGAAGTAAATGTTAATGGTTAATAGTTAGTGTTAATAGTTAGTGTGTCATAAGGCAAATTTCGCGCGATGTTAAGCAATCGTAATTGGACTTATGTAGAAGTCACAACTATCTGAGGCCGGTCAATAATAATGTAGGCAACAACACAAGTTAGAGGTCTTGATTAGTGAATCAAACTCCAACAACTTGCCATGCCAAAAAGAAGATGAGAAATGATCTTGTATTGATTTAGGTTCTTTGCATGATTTAGGAAGCAATTTATCCTTAATGCAAAGCCATTCACTTGATCTATGATCAAGATGAATT
Source organism: Lathyrus oleraceus (assembly GCF_024323335.1). Classification (NCBI taxonomy): domain Eukaryota; kingdom Viridiplantae; phylum Streptophyta; class Magnoliopsida; order Fabales; family Fabaceae; genus Lathyrus; species Lathyrus oleraceus. Next base: position 408,379,093 of record NC_066581.1, read on the forward strand.
AGATTTGAATCAAGGAAGATTAAACCTCCCTAATCAATGCTAACCACCAATCTTTAACTCATTGATCAAAAAAAGAAAAAGAAAAAGGAGAAGAAGAAGATGAAGAATTAAAGTGCATTAATGGAAATGGTATGTATTAATCAACAAGCATTGACCAAAGATAGAGAAGATCAAGGTCAAAAAATAGAAAATAGAAGCAAAATGAGAATTAGAAGTCAAGAAACAAATAAAATATTATTGGAATTTTTTAATATTAAAATAAAACTTGAATTAAAATAATAAAGAAAGGTCAAACTTCAAACTCACATCAAATCAACTTTGAGAAGTCCAAGTGAATTATCCCAAGTTCAACAAGGTCAAACAAAGTTTGACAAAATTTCAGCATTTTTAAAAGTTAGAAACTATTTTAAATCAATTAAACATGCATAAAAAATAACCTAATTGAACTAAAATCTCAAATAAATCTCAAATCAATTAACAAATTGATGAGAATATTTTTCATAGATCTATCATCATTCAAAGAGGTTGATGAGAATATCCAAAACTATTTTTAATGAATTAAAAATAACCAGAAAAGAGAAAATTACTAAAAAATATCAAATGATAAAATAAAAAATATTAAAAATCATTTTTAGAAAGTAGAAATTAAAAGGAGAAGAATGAAATTGGTCCCATAATTTTTGGATCAATAATGAGAGAGATGTGAATTTTTGAAATAAAATGGAATTAAAAGAAATAAAAGAAATTAATCAGAAATTAGAAAAAGAGAAAAAGCGTGGAGCATTGGATGATCCTTCATTAATTGACGTGGATCACCACACGGCCTAGAAGCGCGCGTTCACCAAACTCCTTAGTCAAATGAGACACACCCAGCCTTTAATGAAGTCATAACAATGGATACACGAGATTCAATCTGGAAAAACAAATGGAAGGTCCTGATTGAATCTGGAGACCAGACGGTGGCCAGCGCCACCGTCTTCTCTAGCCAACTTCCGGCCAAACCAAAATTTGCAGAAATCAAAATGGCAACCAAAATGCACGATCCAGGCATCAATAGAAAGCTGGGGTGATGTACATCACCCCTGTACCACTCAATTCCATTCTAGATCTCTAGATTGAGAGAAATCAGAAGTAGAAATTCTATGGTGTACATATGAACTTCATGATTTTCAAAAATTGAAAGCATATCAATGTTGCCTCTATGCAGAGGACTTCAGATCACACAATAACAAAGTAAATGGAACACTATACAAGCTGGTTCGAAGCAAATAACAGTTGAAGAAAACCTTTGAATTGCAAGGATTTTAGTCAAGATCTTTGGATGCTTTTGCTAACAGTAGGTACTATGGATCAAGAAGAGAAGGTTTAGGAACTTTGAGATCTGAAGATTGATCAATGAAATTAAAATTCAGATCTGAAAAATTTGAAGAGAAATGAAATAGTTCCTTTAGTGATGGCTAGGATTTCCGTTCAGCAGCAATTGGGGCGCCTTAAGGTTGTGAAATTATGAAGCCAAGGCCTTGTATTTATAGCTGAAGCAATGCTGAATGCATGAATCAAAACTTGCATGAATGGAAAGGGCCTCCATGCATGGGCCTGTACAAGCGCATGGAGGGCCCAATTCTAACTGGAAATGAAAGCTTATGCATGATGTAAGTAGAATGGACGTGCAGATTGGATTGTATTAGCTCATGCATGGCAATTGAAATGATTTTCCAAAAATGCACTATTACATTGAAGTCTTTGAAAATGCCATGTCCAAAATTAAAATGCAACCTTATAAGTAATGGTTGGAAATATTATTGCATAAGTAAAAAATATTATGTTGATCAAAACTCCATTTGGGCCTTGGAAATAAATGAAAATTGAACTTGAAGTGTAGGGTGCAAAACATGCATATGTGAGATTTTCAAAATTGGCCAAAGTTCAAGCCCTTCTGTCTCAATGATGCAAGCTCCAAATGACAAAATCTTCAACATGCAAGTTGTAGATATTTTCAAGGAAATAAATTTTGATTTAAATTTTGCATCATTTGGATTTTTGATGAAGAAGTTATGGGCACTTGAAGTTGGACTTTTTCACATTTCAATGCATTTGGTCCAACGTGACCTATAATATTTTGCATTATCACATGTATTTCTTTTGAGATTTTTCAATTTTTCTCAACATAACATTTGAAGTAGACATCTCAATATTTCCAATACATTTGATCTCACCTCAAACTCATGAGAAATGAAGGAGTAATGTCCTTGGGAAGTTGACCCAAAATTAGGGTTTCAATCAAAATGACCTATAATGTTTTGGAATGGATGATGACCTTCCAAGCTTCAAATCAATTTTTGATGAACATGAAAGATGTTCATATGGTCCTTAAGAACCTTTTTTCTCTTGGGGTCATCTCCATTTGACCAACACATAAGAAGTTAGGTCTCAGTGTATTTCAAAATAGTCAGATGAATTGACTGATCAACTTCTCAAGTCCAAATCTCATATCTTGATGAATTGATGATTGAGGGCACTCAAATAAGGTCAAATATGCATGAAATGATAAATTAAAGAACTTCCCTTGATCGTATTTGACCATGGGTTGAGGTTGCTTCATGAGCAAGACACATTTGATGAACAGATGAACTAGGGTTTCCTTAGGAAACAAACCTCAAACCCTTTGATTTGCTTTGATAAAAATGATGAAGTGAGATACTTGGGAAGCATATTTGACGGATGAGAGCTTTGGGAACCATTGTGATGCTTGCTTTCACCTTCTCTTGGCCACATCAATGCACATAGGACCTCCTAGAAGCGTTTAGACCTTGTGACTGCTCAAGCTACAAACAAGAGATGTTAGTGACATATTTTGTGCTTTTGTTTAGTGAATAAAACGAGAAAAGCAATGATATACAATTCAAGTATGCTTGGTGATCTCAAACCACTCACAAGAGAGATCCCACCCAAAGGTAAGGATCCAAGATGCTTATGATCCTTGAGGCAATGTAAATGCAATGTTATGATGCCATGAGGGATCTTAGGGTCAAAATTAGGGTCTTACAGGGGCACTCCTTGAAGAGTCTGTTAAGAAAGGGTTGATCGAGTTGCTACGAGAATATTTCGACGTCTTTGCCTGGTCGTATGAAGACATGCCTAGTCTGGATATTGATATCGTGCAACATTTCTTGCCTTTGAAGCCTGAGTGTGTGCCTTTGAAGCAAAAGCTCAGAAGAACTCATCCTGATATGGCAGTGAAGATTAAAGAAGAAGTTCAGAAGCAAATTGATGTGGGGTTTCTGGTGACTTCTACATATCCTCAATGGGTGGCCAATATTGTGCATGTGCCTAAGAAAGATGTGACTTGAATAAAGCTAGTCCAAAAGATGATTTTCCTCTACCACACATTGATATGTTGGTAGACAATACAACTAAATTCAATGTCTTTTCATTTATGGACGGATTTTCCGGTTATAATCAAATTAAAATGGCACCCGAGGATATGGAGAAGACAACATTCATCACACCTTGGGGAACATTCTGTTATCGAGTGATGCCCTTCGGTTTGAAGAACGTCGGAGCCACGTATCAACGTGCTATGACTACCTTGTTTCATGATATGATGCACAAGGAGATCGACGTGTATGTTGATAATATGATTGCAAAGTCGAAAACGGAAGTTGAACATGTAGAACACTTGTTGAAGCTTTTCCAGTGTTTGAGGAAGTACAAACTCCGCCTGAATCCGAACAAGTTTACATTTGGAGTCCGTTCCAGCAAGTAATTGGGCTTTATTGTCAGCGAGAGAGGTATCGAAGTTGATCCTGCTAAGGTCAAAGCAATACAAGAGATGCCTGCGCCTAAAACTGAGAGGCAAGTCCGAGGTTTTCTTGGCCGCTTGAATTACATTTCGAGATTTATATCCCACATGACTGCCACATGTGCGCCTATATTCAAGCTCCTCCAGAAAGATCAGCGTCATGATTGGACCGAGGATTTCCAAAAAGCCTTTGACAGTATCAAAGAGTATTTGTCTGAGCCTCCGATTCTTTCTCCGCCTGTTGAAGGGAGACCGTTGATCATGTACTTGACCGTGCTTGATGACTCCATGGGTTGTGTATTGGGTCAGCAAGATGAATCAGGAAAGAAAGAATATGCAATATACTACTTAAGTAAGAAGTTTATTGAGTGTGAGTCTCGGTACTCAATGCTTGAGAAGACATGCTGTGCTTTGGCTTGGGCCGCTAAGCGTTTACGCCAGTATATGTTGAATCATACGACTTGGTTGATATCCAAAATGGACCCAATGAAGTATATCTTTGACAAGCCTGCTTTAACTGGGAGAATTTCTCGTTGGCAGATGTTGTTATCTGAGTATGATATTGAGTATCACTACAACAAACAAGATCTTAGACAGCGCTTTTTTTAGCCTTAGACAGCGCTTTAAAGCGCTGTCTAAACCTCCGCTGCTAAAGGTTTAGACAGCGCTTTTTTAAATCTTAAAAGCGCTGTCTAAGCCCCTCCCCCCCTTAGACAGCGCTTTGGCCAAAAGCGCTTTATAAGACCCTCTTATTTTAAATTTTTTAGGTATACCTTAGACAGCGCTTTTGAAAAGCGCTGTCTAAGCCCCACCCCCTTAGACAGCGCTTTGGCCAAAAGCGCTTTCTAAGACCCTCCTATTTTAATTTTTTTAGGTATACCTTAGACAGCGCTTTTCAAAAAGCGTTGTCTAAGCCCCCCCCTTAGACAGCGCTTTTGCCTAAAGCGCTTTCTAATCCCCCCCTTAGACAGCGCTTTTTACAAAAGCGTTGTCTAAGGTATACGAAAATTTTTGAAGCTTTTGTTTTAAACCACATTTTTTCCAGGTTTATAAACCAGAATTTCTACCTGTTTTCAACCAGATTTTGACAGACAATTATCACATTTTATATATGTCATTTTGGCCTTTTTTCTACCAATTTTTGGCTAACAAATATATATATATATACCAATTCAAACTCAAGGTCCAGAGAAAATATCAAAGTGTCTCTAAAAGCCTCATCAATCTAGCTAGTCAGTATACCTCTATGGAAGTTGTCATCTTCTTCTCACTGATCCTATCATATTTTTGTTTTTTGGTACCCGCCTTCAGTCCCTGCCAGGGAAGACTGAAAATAAAGAGTACAATGCAAAGAGATTGTAAGAACGATATGGTAAATATATCCAAATCTATATAGGAAAAAATACATTTGTGTATATCAAGTGTCCAACCTTCCTCTTAAGAAGTACATGAGAACGTAACCAAGAGATTCCAGATCATCCCTTCTGCTTTGTTCTGCCAACAAAATAAAGTAAGATTAAAAAAATGCATTATAATTATTGGTTGTCAATGCTAAAAAAGAAAAAAAAATGAATCGAATTGAATGCCATAACATATATAATATAACTCACCAATTCCAAGATGAGTGTTCACACTCGCATACCGAGCTGTGCCTGTAAGGTTCTTGTTTTCTCTGCACAAGAAAAAGAGCTTTTCGTAACTAAAGAAATATGAATTTACTCAATTAAAAAAAATAAAACTATAATGTAAATTAAAGTGAAAGAACATTTTTGTAGTGTATTTGGTGTTGGAAAGAGAAAACAGACAAGTGACAGTAGAGACCTGAGACCAAGTCATGGATGACAAGGCAAAATATTCATTTCAAACACTATCGAACTTACAGTGCAGAATCTAACAGTATCAATTCCAATTACTCATAAGCATATTGCATGCTTGCAAACACGGCCACACTTGAGATATTTTACACTAATCTCAATTATCACTGTTGTGAATAGAGTGAATGATACTGATACCACTTAATATAGGTAAACAGCATTCAATTGAAAAAGTAGCAGAATACCTATGAAAGTGATGTGAATGCTTAAAATAAAAAGGAAGGCATGTAAAATTAATATGGAAACAGCATGTTGGCTCTGCCCCCCAAAGAATTTTTTGCAAGTCTTAATATTATATCTTGAAATAGTAATCGTGACAAATTTACCTGTATGGTATGTGCTTATGAGTCTGAAGATCTCTGAATTTTTTGGCGAGGCCATAGTCAATGATGTAGACCTGAAATGAGGTACCCGACATGATATAAATAAAGTTAGAACCTAAAAGAACTGGAGTTTGCATGTTCAACTTCATCATTTCGTATCAGAATCTATCAATCATTGTTTTTTAATGGCAGCAAAAAGGATTCCATTTAAATAAAGTAGAAGAAAAAGATTCAAAAATGAAGACATGCTCCAAGAAAATCCATCCAAAATACGAGAAAGAGAGCCAGAGGAAGTGCTTTGACTCTAAATGTGGCCCAAGGCCAATCAACTTTTGCCAGGAAAAAAACCGTGAGTTTCAAGGAGGAAGTGGCCATGACAGGTTAAAATCCACTTCATGGTTTGTCATAGAAAAGACTCATAAACCTTCACTTGACCTAACCAGTCTTAACCAACTAAGCATCAAACACGACCGGATAGAATAACCAAAACCTTCAAAAACAAAATGGTGGAATAAAAATAAAAAAGAGAAACATACAAAATTTGAAAGAAATCATTCCAACAAGATAATATACCTGATTTGCTTTACGTCCTAGGCCCATTAAAAAATTGTCTGGCTTTATGTCACGGTGAAGGAAACCTATTGAATGCATATATTCAACCCTATTAATCTGAACAATAGTATGGACCAATTGAAACATTAGTATCACTATATAAGGCCTTTAACTTCATATAGTTTCCATTTTGACTTACTAATTGATCAGCAAGCATTAACACTGTCTTCAATGTTAACTTCCGGTTACAATAATTGAACAGATCTTCCAGACTAGGTCCGAGAAGGTCGATCGCCATCACATTGTAGTCTCCCTCAACTCCAAACCACTTCAGGTGAGGCACCTCAGCTGCAAATAAAGAGCCAAGTTGGATTACTCAAAAGGAAACTTCTCATTTGTTTTCTGAAACCTTTTCAGTCATTAATCTACTTTAAGGGCATTGTTTAAGACAAACGATTTTGATTCCAATAAGTTTAGATTATGGACATCAATGAATTCATCAGAATATCCTCCAAGAAAACAAACACACACACAAACATAATGGAGAAATCATTTTCATGTGGAAGTTTAGCCTTAGCCATTAGTTAATATTTTCACTACGTACTGAAATCTGCAAAAAGAAATAGCCATGTTGACTTACTTCCTCCTTGAAGAAGCATATACAATTTTGATTCATAGTGAAGCTGCGGATGCTTGGTCTTCACAGGCTCCTGGAAAATTTTCAGGTGCGGGGCATTATGGTTAAGAATTAAACACAGAATATCACAAGCAGACTAATATCATTAACTGATAGGACAAACTTGTGAAAACAAGGCATAAGAGCATGATGAACGATGGAAGATAAACTACAACGCAACAACATTAACCACAATTTGCATCCCTGTAGAGATAATATGACAATTCACATAAAACTTCAATCATAGTAATTCTTCGTGATTCCTTCCAAGCCATGAGTATTGCTCCCACCATTGCATCGATAAAAGAATACAGGAAACTTCAAACTTAATCTTTAAAAGTAACAAAGTCTACAACATGGAATTCTTAAACACCACTATGAGGACACAATATGAAAGTCTATAAAATGCATGTTCGAAAGAGTATAAATCAAGGTTGTTTCATCCTATATATACACACAGTTAAGATACTAAATGCAATTGGAAATATGAAAACATTAATCAAACTCAAGATATTTATGAAATAATTCAATAACTAATCATTTCACCACAAAATAGGGTTAAAAACTTTATGAAAACCTAACATACCAGCTTGACAGCTACCTCCTCACCAGTTTGTACATTAACAGCTGATACAAAAATCCTCAACACCCATTTTATGCCTCTGAAGACGCATATATTCAGTTTCCTTCTTCTCTAGAAACTTAAGTAGGTTATTTTGATCTTCCTCGGAGACATCTGCATCAGCCAACTTCTTTTCCAAGACGGTCCGCCTGTTATAAGCGACGAATTAGAAAACTCTGCAACATATTTGCCATCGCAACCAACATAATGTACAGCGAAATTCAAAATCTTCAATATCTCAGTCCATTTCAATCAATGAATTACTAATGCAATTGAGAATTTACAAATTCAGTGATATTTTGAATTTTTCAGTAGTTATAGAGACTACATTGATGATTAAAGTACCAAAATAATAATCATGAAATGAAATATACCGCTCCTTCCTCTCTTGAAGACTCTTCATCTGTTCCTTGTAATGGTTCTCAATATACTGTTTCGTAGCCGCTACCTTCTGCTTAGTAACATTCGAAAGACTCTCATCATCAACAGACACATCGGAATCCTCCGCTCCGCCCATAACATCGTCCTTCATATCCGGGGCTGTTAGGGTTCGCTGGAGGGGTTTAATCGCAGGAGGGAAAACAAAAAGAACTGAGAACGAAAATAGAAGTCTGAAATTTAATTTTAATTAGACCTTAGACAGCGCTTTTGTGGAAAGCGCTTTCTAAGATATGCCTTAGACAGCGCTTTCCAAAAGCGCTTTCTAAACCCCCACCTTAGACAGCGCTTTTGGTTTTAATTTTTTTTTTAATTGAAAGACTTTAAACAGCGCTTTCTCAAAAGCGCTGACTAAGGTCTATATTTAAAAGCGCTTTCTAAAAGCGCTGTCTAAGGGGGGGTCTTAGACAGCGCTTTCTAAAAGCGTTGTCTAAGACCCCCCCTTAGACAGCGCTTTCATTATTTTTTTAGAACATTTTCCGTGTTTTATTTTTATTTTAACCTTAGACAGCGCTTTCTTTTAAAAGCGTTGTCTAAGATGCGCTGTTAAAAAACCTTTTTGGCGTAGTGTATCGAGCTCAAAAAGCTATTAAAGGTAGTATTTTGGCTGACCATCTAGCACATCAATCAATTGAAGATTATCAGTTTGTTCAGTACGACTTCCCTGATGAGGAGATTCTGTATTTGAAAATGAAGGATTGTGATGAGCCTACGCTCGATGAAGGGCCAGAGCCTAGTTCCCCATGGGGTATGGTGTTCGATGGCGCTGTTAATCAGTATGGAAATGGTATTGGGGCAGTGATTATTACTCCTCGAGGCACGCATTTTCCTTTTACAGCAAGGCTAACTTTCAAATGCACGAATAATATGGCGGAGTATGAGGCTTGTATTATGGGTTTGGAAGAATGTATTGATCTTAGGATCAAACATCTTGATGTTTATGATGATTCGGCCCTTGTTGTTAATAAGATTAAGGGTGAATGGGAAACGAATCAGCCTGGCCTCATCCCATATAGAGATTATGTGAGGAGGATTTCAACTTTCTTTACTGAGGTTGACTTCCATCATATTCCTCGAGATGAGAATCGGATGGCAGATGCTCTTGCTACGCTTGCTTCAATGATCATAGTGAAGTATTGGAATGAAGTTCCCAATATTATTGTGATGCGCTTGGATAGACCGGATCATGTGTTTGTAGTAGAAGACGTGAAAGACGATAATCCATGGTATTATGATATCATGTGTTTTCTCCAAAGTTATATTTACCCTCCCGGGGCATCTGTTAAAGATAAGAAGACTTTGAGGAGATTATCTGGTAGTTTCTACCTCAATGGTGATGTGCTTTACAAGAGGAATTTTGACATGGTTTTGCTCAGATGCGTGGATAGACACAAAGCAGACCTGTTGATGACTGAAGTCCATGAGGGTTCATTTGGTACTCATTCCAATGGACATGTTATGGCTAAGAAGATGTTGAGAGCAGGCTACTATTGGCTGACGATGGAGTCTGACTACTGCAAATTTATGAAGAAATTCCACAAGTGTCTGATTTATGCGGATAAGATTCATATTCCCCCGACACTTCTAAATGTTATTTCCTCACCATGGCCTTTCTCCATGTGGGGAATTGACATGATTGGCATGATTGAACCAAAGGCGTCTAACAGTCACCGTTTTATTCTCGTAGCTATTGATTACTTCACCAAGGGGGTTGAAGCGGCATCATATGCGAATGTGACCAGGCAGGTGGTTGTGAAGTTTATCAAGAATCAACTCATATACCGATATGGTGTGTCGGACAAGATCATTACTGATAATGGATCTAACTTGAACAACAAGATGATGAAAGAGTTGTGTAGCGAGTTCAAGATTGCACACCATAATTCTTCTCCCTATAGACCCAAGATGAATGGGGTTGTTGAAGCTGCTAACAAGAACATCAAAAAGATTATTCAGAAGATGGTTGTTACGTACAAATATTGGCATGAGATGTTGCCATTTGCTTTGCATGGTTATCGTACATCCGTCCGTACTTCAACAGGGGCAACCCCTTTCTCCCTTGTATATGGCACGGAGGTTGTGCTCCCCGTGGAGGTTGAGATCCCATCAATGAGAATCTTGATGGAAGCCAAGTTGACTGAAGCTGAATAGGTTCAGAGTCGTTATGACCAGTTGAATTTGATTGAAGAGAAGAGATTAACTACCATGTTCCATGGTCAGTTATATCAGCAAAGGATGAAGAAAGCCTTTGATAAGAAGGTTAAACCTCGCGTGTTCCGAGAAGGTGACCTCGTGCCCAAGAAAGTCTTGTCTTTCGCGCCCGATTCCAGGGGCAAGTGGAGTCCAAACTATGAAGGTCCATATGTTGTTAAGAGAGCCTTTTCAGACGGTGCTCTGTTGCTTACAACTATGGATGGGGAGGATTTCACTCGTCTTGTGAATTCAGATGCAGTCAAGAAATACTTCGCCTAAAAATAAAAACAGAATAGCTCGCTAAGTTGAAAACCCGAAAGGGCGGCTTAGGAAAAAATGAGCGTCTCGGTGGATTGAAAACCTGAAAGGGCGGTCCAGGCAAAAGTTAGAGACATAAAAAAATGAGTATATATATCCCGCTAGATTGAGTACCTCACCCTGGGGCAATCTAGGCAAAAATTAGGGATTTGGTAAGTAACTGCATCCTGACAAGACCTTGTTCTACAGCTGTCTTCTGTCAAAGATTCTCGCTCAGTCATCGTCAACTGAAGCTTCGAATACAGTGAATTCAGAGTTGGTGGAGAAACGATCATTATGTTCAATGTAGCCCTTTTTCCATGTATGTCACCAATTTCAAATTTTTAAAGATCCATGGAGTCTCGCCATTTGTGGACCACCATTCTATCAAATAAATTTGAGCCTTTATCCAATTTTTTGCACTCTTATTTGTTTCTATTTAACAAACATTTGTATGTTTTAATTAATGAATATCATTTGTTTTAAGCAAATAAAGTTTTTATAAACCATTTTAAACAAAATGAACATTCACAAAGACTAAAAGGATAAATGGAATGTCTTTAGTGCTTTCCCAAGGATAGTACGATTTCCAAAAGGTAAGACATTTGTTCATATTCTGGCATGTTGATATCCTCTTCATCAACTTTTAGTTTGTTTCATCAGCAAGAAGTTGTTTAGAGCAGTTGGTGAAGTGCTTGAGTCCCTTTTCATCCCCTCAGCAGAGGCAGTTTCCTTTGAGGGTTGCCTACAGTTCATCCCCTGCAGTTTTTCTTGACCCAAGTTTGGTGATTTGTATCCCCTCCGTGTTTGAAAATTTCTTCTAAATATTAAGATGATGAAGAAGATATGTTGTTTCCTTCCCCAACGGAGCAAATTGTTCTTTCTCCCCTTAGCAGAGATGTCTCTCCAGCAGATAAAAGGGAGTGTTTTGATTGATGAGTATCTGTTTGGCGGTTGTTCCCCACAGAGTTTCACATCATTCCTTGATAAGTTCTCCAGTAGAGTTTCTTCTACGATGGATCTTATTTGTGTTTAACATCCTATCCCCGAGAATTGTTGGAAAATCCCCGGCAGTCGGAAGCTGTGACCTTTTCCTATCCCCAACGGTGGTCTATGTTTCCTGGTATTAGATCATCCCCACCAGAGTTGATTTCTCCTGTGGGCCTTGTCTTTCTTTTTGAAGATATTGCGCCGGATGTCCGTTCGTGGCTTTTTGAGCCTGTTTGTGTTAGATATGTCTGTGTGTCAGCCTTAATCATACATAAATCACGCATATACATGCATAATCATAGCATTCATATATTTATGATGCATTCTTTGCCATATATCTTTGCTTGTTATCTCCTGCTATTGGTGAAATATTCTTCCCTAAGCAGATGTTTGTGTCTGATCTCTTCATATAGAGTCAGCCCCATAGGCAGAAAGTGTCTATCTTTCCTTCTTTCTTCCCCACTGAGTTATGTCCTCGTGGATGATTATTATTTCAGTTCACCCCTCCCCCCCCCCCCCCCAGTTGTGTATGGGGATGGAATTACTCCCCTGAGTTATATCCTCATCGGGTTGAGTCTTGTTTGATTGTGTCTTTCTAGTTTGTTCCTAGACTGACTCCTTTCTTCTTATACCCTGCAATTCCCTGTGGTTCAGTTGTTTAAAGGCTCAGTAACCAGTATTTATTCACCTTCTTCCCCAATGGATTTCTGTGGTTTTCTATCCAGTAACCGGTAGATGTAATCCCCTCTTTGTTGGTTATCTTTACCAAGTAGCAGGTATTGATATTCCTTCATTTTTGAGTATACCACCTAGTAATCGGTGATATATCTCTTGGATAATTGCTCTTGTCGATGTATCCCCAGCGAGTCATCTTTCATTTACCCTTGTTTGGCAATGATTGTTTCCCCTTTTGATTGGTCATCATTTTATACCCAGTACCCGGTATCCTGATGTCCTTTCTTTTTCGGTCGATTTATCCTTTATTAATCTAGTAACTGGTTGTGGATAATCTTCCATGCGAGTATGTTATCTATGTTATAACGGTAATAGATAATATGTCTCATGCTCTCTTCAGTCGAAGTCTTTTTCTTCCCCAGTTGAGTAAGATTCACATTTCCTCGTGGAATCGAATCCCATCCTGTAAGTCGAGTTTGCTTTTTCAGCCCTCCTTTCGGATGATGAGTGTCTTGGATATGTTCCCAATTCATGCCTGGTTGGTCACCTATTATATGCCCAGTAACCGGTATCCCTGGTGTTCCTTCCTTCTACTCCATATTATGACTTTTTGTCCCCTGTGGAGTCAGATTTTCCTGAGTTGAGATGTGCCTTTTGGGTCCTCCTCAGATGTTTCGGACGATTGATATCTTTCACCCTTATACTGGTCTTAGATATTCTTTCTCCCTGAGTGTGTTGTTCTCTCACCCAGTAACTGGTGTTTCGATAACATGTCTCTCTCTGAGTTTATTACCCAGTAGCTGGTAATATCTTGTTGTTTCTTCCTCAGCCGAGTCCTTTGTGGACATCCCCGTCTAAGTCCGGATTTTTATCCGATGTATCCTTTGTGGATAGTTTCGTTGTATTGGCATATTCCCCAATACATGCATCTTTGCGTCAGCTCGAGTCTTTCCATCGATTTATTTTCATAGAATCCCTTCGTGTCCCCCAGCAAGTTTTCAAGTCGTGACCTGCTCACGCATTTTTTCTTGTTTCCCCCTAGAGTTTATGTCTCCCTAGTGGGTGTGTTACTACTATGGACCCTCAGTTTCTCCCGATTTCTTTTCTTTTGTGGCAATTATTCACCATGAAGATTTTATTGTTGCATACATTTGCATCATGAGGTCTCCTAGGGACCAAAATTCGTCTCTTTGTTATTATTTAAGCCCATTCTACCTCGTCGAGACGAAGATTTTAACCTTCATATATCCTGCTAGAATGACCTTAAATAGGGGCATCTGTAAGACCCTAATTTTGACCCTAAGATCCCTCATGGCATCATATCATTTGCTCAATGCATTGCCTTAAGGATCATAACATGTTTGGCTCCTTAACCCTATGGGTGGGACTTGTGTGAGTTGGTTTGAGACCACCAAGCATGCTTGTATTGTATATTATTGCTTTTCTTACTTTTTTACTAATCAAAAGCACAAAAATATGTCACTAACTCTTTTTGTTTTGAAGCTCAAGTGATCATGTGCTCCCATGCTCCTAGGAGGCTCCTAAGCTCAATGAAGTGGCTAGATGAAGATGAGAAAAAGCATGACAATGGTCCACAAAGCTCCTAATCATCATATATGTCTCCCAAGTATCTCAATTTTCCAATTTGATCAAGATAACCCAAAGGGCTTGAGGATTGTTTCCCAAGGAAACCCTAATTCAACTGTGCTTCAATTGTGCCTTGCTCATAAAGCAACCTCAACCTATGATCAAATTTAATAAATGGAAGTTTTTTAATTCATTTTTTTATGCATATATGAGCTTATGTGAGGTTCCTCAATCATTCATTCATCAAGATTGGAAGTTTGGCCTTGAAAAGTTGACCAGTCAAATCATCTGACTAAACTGAGGATCACTGAGACACAACTTGGGATATGTTTGTCAAATGAAGATGACCCCAAGAGAAAATATGTTCTTAAGAAACATATGAACAACTTTAATTTTCATAAAAAAAATCCATTTGAAACTTGTAAGGTCATCATTCATTTCAAAAACATTATAGGTCATTTTGACTGAAACCCTAATTTTGGGTCAACTTCCCAAGGACCTAACTTCCTTAATTTTTCTTATTTTGAGGTGAGACAAAATGAATTGGAAATCTTAAGATGTATAATTCAAATGTTATGTTTAGAAATACAAGTGATAATACAAAACATTATTGGTCACTTTAGACCTAAGTCATTGAATTTGAAAAATGTCCAGTTTGGCCAATGAGTTAATGTCTTATGGCTGGTCTTGACAAATGAGAGGCTTAACCTTATTTGATCCAAACCAAACTCAATTTGATCCATGATCAAGTGAGTTGTTTTGTGTCCAAGATAGGTTGCTTCTTGGTCAAGCAAAAAACCTAAAGCCCATACAAGGCCTTTCCCCTTTTGTTTTGGCATGGCAAGTTTTAGGAGCTTGGCTTACTAGTCATGATCTCTAACTTGTGTTTATTCTCCTATATTTTTATTGACCGGTCTCAGATAGGTGTGACTACTGTCATACCCCAATTTTGTCCGGGCATATTTAAAATTTCGTACAATTAATTTTACTTTGATTTGCATGAAGTGCATATCATTCGGCCGTAAAAGTTTTTAAAACTTAGTGTGATTAAATTCAAATATTGATCATACTTGTTTGATTCAAAATTGGCGATTCATTCAAGGATATGACATGGTTCATTAGCCATGACTATGTGGTCAGTCAAGTCATGATCAATCATCCATTAATACTTAAGGCACGGTCTAACAAAATCCAAACCCAATTATTCTTGTTTCCATTTCTTTTAAATAAATACATTTCTTATCAATCCATTCTACATGACAATCATACTTTTTGATAAAGAAAAAACATTCCATACTTCAAAGTCCACATTTAATGGCCCAAATCCATAACACTGGCTTTAAGCAAGGCAAAAACAGAAAGTCACAGCGTAATCACAATAAACATGATGACGGATGGATGATCCAAACAAGTGACAAAATGATACTTATCTATGCCTAAGATGAATTTCTACAAATAAACAGAAATCATGATGTGACGAAGCAGCTGCCATATTACAAAAGCATGGTACTCCAAACCGCCTATTCGAAAAGGGATACCAACGACATCAAACTTGCGACCCGGCCATTTCCCAAGTGCGTGAATCACCATGTAATCATCTTCTCATTTGCGCAATATCACGAACGTTTGACCGGCAACCTGACAAAGTTCACACAGGCAAAGCAATGAGCAAGGTAAGAGCAAATATGGAATGGTTACAACGGAATACATGAAGATAAGATCCTAATGGCAATGCATTCTAATCCTTAAGCTACATAAACCACTACTGCCACGATAGGAATAACAGCCCACATATAAGCTAAATGTCCAAGCAAAACCTGAGCAATGGATCTAGCTGCAATTTCTATTTTATTTCATCAAAAAAAAAGACCGACAAATGGAAGCGTTGGCGGGAAAGATATGCAACGGGTCGAAACAGGTGGTAACCGTTGATGTAAAATAGCATGGCACTCATTCTTTGGAAATTCCAAAGGATGCATTTCTATGCAAAGGCTGGCGCGGACGGAACTCGGTCTCCTGGTATTAAAACAAGGATGACAACATTAGCATATCAAAGATAGTTCTGGTTGGTTACTCAAACAAGACAGTATTTTAAGTCATTGCAGAATGCCGCATCAAGATAGGTTTCTATACTTACCGGCATGAGAACTGCCGCTTCATTAAAACAGAAGCCAAGACTTGAAAGTCATGTATCAATGTGTCATGTACCTGCATTCGCTGTCAAATGGTCACAAGATTACCAAGTACATCATGGGAAAGCAATTACGACAAGATCCATTTAAAAAAAGCAAAGCCGTTAAGTTGGAATCAAACTCATCATTCGTAACAGCTCAAACGGCCGCGAAACCAAATGTCATCATTACATCAGTAGAGTACAACCTGCAGAAGCACTAATTATGCAAGGTTTAAAACAGGTACCTACGTGTTACAGCATCATGATGCATGAAGAAAGAACCTTAGTCCACAACTGTTCATGTCACAATAAGCCAGACCAGGAGTAGAACAATAGGCAAATAAAGGACAAGGTTACAAGTTAATGCTGCAAGCCAAGGTTATGAACAAGAGGTGACTGTGGTATACCGACACGGAATTATAAGATTTTGTGACTAAATGCCCTGCATTATCAGGAAAACTTGCATTAGGCATAACAGGCCAACAATCAAGACTTAATTATTTAGTGCAAATTCGACACGGAGCACAAGCCTACAACCATTGGCCAAAACCGCATCGATACGTGAATATTGTAACAAAAACCTGCAGAAGCCAATCCTAGCCTACATCAAGTCAAATATTGCAGACAAATGGTACAAAAATAGCATGGCAGTATCCCTGTCATGGGGTCATTCACATCCACTCTATGGATTAATTAAGCTAACATTAGGAACAAAACTGACCCGATATTCCAACCTGCAAGACAACCACAAATTGTAAGAATGAGCGAAATCAACATAATTTACAGTGGATCCAATCTGGGCATAGGCAACACGTGACCGAATTCCTTTCCCATGATATGGAAACAACCTTGATAATCATTTCAGAAGTGTGATGCACAAGTCATCATGGACCGTTGGTGGGAGATTGAGAAGAGTAAAGCTACAAAATTCAAACCAGTAAAAACTTGTCATAAGGATATCATACGTGGGTAAAATAGGACAATTACTGCAGTAGAAAGTGAAAATAGGTGGTTACCATGGATTCACTACAGACAAAACCTTATCCTGCCATTTGAGGGACCACATCAATTTGGAGGACCACCAACTCTGAGAAAATCCTGCTACCTAACGGAATGATTCTCCCACCAATTTGACAGCTCATGAAAGAGAGGAAAGATTGAACCTCGTACAAAAACGCTATAAATAAGGACCTCCAGGGATGAAGTAGGGATCCGATTTTCTGCGCCGTTACTCTGGAGAAATCATTCCAAAACCCTAGTTAAAAAAGCTCTGTTTTGAACTTGTTGAGATTTTCACACCGAAGCTCAACAAGCTCGAGCTAAGCCCCCTGTCAAAACCGAAACGAACCCAAATCGTTAAAGAGGAAGCGAAGAAGACGGAAAGTTCGAGAGGAAGAAAGAACCTTGAAAGACCTAAGGATCATTTACCTCACCTTGCCAGAGTTGAAACGTCGGACTAGCTCCGATTTGGTATTTAACATTTCTCCTTTGCATGATTCGATATTGCCATCTTGTTCACATCGCCTCAAATGCCATAACCCCCATGATTATTACATGAGATTTCTGTTGTTTTGTTGTTTCGTTTTTGTTTCGATTTCTTTGGACCTTTGTTTTGATTTGGAAACTACATGGCTAAGATTTGGTTTTTAATGGGTAAGGTTATCATACATAGAGTAGGAGGAGTTAATAGATTTTAAGATACAATGAATATTTTAAACAGGAGTTAATTCCAATTTAGTGTGTTAATTAATGCAACAAGTGGCTGTTGAGTATTCAAAAAGCCACACGTCTTCTTAAAAGCCAGGCGGCTACGTGGATAATGTTGGGGGCTTACAAAGCCACGCGTGCAGGGGAGCTGTACAGCTGCCCCTTCAGATTCTGTTCTACCCCTTTGCTTCCGGATGGAGCTTTAAAAGGGGCTGGGCTCACGGCCCATTTTGTTTTTTTATTTCTTTCATTTTGGATTATTGGTCACGGTGGGGTCTCATATGGGCTTTGTAGTTAAGAGTGTTGGGACTGTACCCCTTGCTGTTTCCCAAACACCTCAACCTGAATATTTTTTATGAATTGCTTTGGATGTTTTAAAAAAAATCGAGATGTATATGATTAGATAATAGTAGAAATATTATTTAGTTTGATTATTGATTATTATTTATTTTAATTCATATCTTTGTTTATTTCGTTGGAATATTAATTAAATAGGAGATTAAATATTAGTATTAATAAGTATTTCTTTTCCTAAAATAAGGTCAATCTCGATCTAATACCACATAGGCTTTATCCAGACACATTAACCCTAATTCACCATACTTAAATAATATCCTCTTAAAATTATTTAATAATTTAATTTTGAATGAAAAGGAGAATAGTAAGCTTCCGCTTTACTACCTCTCGACTATTCGAATAATTGGCGTACGCCATATTGCTCGAATTGTCGTCATTTAATTAAAACCTTAAAAAACTCTATAAAATTAAAATCATTTTCCCAATTTAATTATTCTAATATTCTCTTAAAATTATTTAATAATTTAATTTTGAATGAAAAGGAGAATAGTAAGCTTCCGCTTTACTACCTCTCGACTATTCGAATAATTGGCGTACGCCATATTGCTCGAATTATCGTCATTTAATTAAAACCCTAAAAATTCTATAAAATTAAGATTATTTTCTCAAATTAATTACAAATTCTAAAAGCACTATTTAAATTAATCTTTAAATGAAAAGGAGATTAATGAGCATCCGCTCCATTATCTCTCGATTATTCGAATAATTGGCGTACGCCATATTGCTCGAATTTTTGTCATTTAATTAAAACCCCAAAACTCCTTAAAACTAAAATTACTCCCTCAATTAACTATAAACTCTAAAAGCTTTATTTTAATAATTAATCTTTGAATGAAAAGGAGAATAGTGAGCATCCGCTTCATTATCTCTCGATTATTCGAATAATTGGCGTACGCCACATTGCTCGAATCTTCGTCATCCAATTAAAACACAATCGAATAAATTCAGACTATTTCCACAAACTAAACAAAACACCCAAACACATCAATTCAACTTGTCACCCCCGTGTGACCGAAATCCTTTTCAAAAAGAACACTGTTGAATCCTTTCTAATACGCACAACAAACCAGTGCTTAAGCCTCCGCCGAGAGTTAGACAAGCCAGCGTTTAGCCTTTAGGACGCGATCTACACAGTCGTTCATTAAAAGACACCAACAAAAACCGTAGTTCCCCGAACTACGAATGCTCTGATTTCCTTATTGCACCATAAGGAATACGTAGGCACGAGATTGCGAGATCTTGGCGAGCACACTAATAAAAAACCTCCCTTTTCCCATTTTGAGGTCTTCATCCATCTCTATTATCAATTCTAACTATTCGAAGAAAGCGAATAACATTTAACTAACATTCAAATAGCAAATTAGACTAAAAGGTTCCCGTTGAGTACAACGGACGTGAGGGGTGCTAATACCTTCCCCTTGCGTAATCGACTCCCGAACCCGAATATGGTTGCGACGACCATTATTCAATTTTTCAAAGGTTTTATCGATATTTTCCTATTCCTTCATTGGGATAAATAAAGTTCGGTGGCGACTCTGTTCGAACATAAATTTTTCTGCGACCATCGCGAGGAATCGCATTTTTTGAGATGCGACAACTACTACATTAGTCCACTTACGATTGCTTAACATAGCGTTACATTGTCTTATGACAAACTAACATAACCACACTAATTACTAACTTTAATTTGAGCATTTAATTTCTTGCAATTTACTTTAATGCCATTTCTTTCTTGCTCATTTATTCATATTTCTTTTCATTTTGCTCACTTGAGCACATATTTTATATTTATGTCATTTTCCTTTTGCTCATTTGAGCTCATTATTGTATATAAATATATTGTTGCCTTGTGATTGTTTTGTCTTTGTTTTGAGTGAACCTAATGCAAAAAGGAGAAAGGACCTAGAATTAGGATATACTCAGGCTTAAAGGAGTTCAAGAGCAACTATGCCTCATGCCTTTAGAATGCTAAATTTGTGGAAGAGAAACTAGGCCTCTTGCCTTTAGAATGCTAAATTTCAAAGTTGACTTCAAAGGACATCCTTTCCAAAACTCATTCTTTGTCCATTCCACTTATTGTGTTGTGAACTTTTTGATGTTTGCTCTTGTGTGATAGGGATTCCATCTTGAGATATTAAAGAGGACCATTGTCATGAGTAGCCAATTTAAGAGAGACAAGCCAAATGGAGATCCTGGGAGCTTGAATCTAATTTGTTTGATTGCTTGATTGTATGCTAAGTCCAGAGGAAAGGAGCATCTTGAATCATCTCTATGATTTCAAGAAAAGGAACTCCAAGGGTTTTTATCTTCTCTCTTATCTTTGTATGCTTTAGGACTAGCCCTTCTCTTCTTCTCCTCATTCTAACCCAAGCCAAAAAAATATTTTCTTGAAAACTTTGACTTTGTTTAAAACTAGAAACCTAGGCCTTATGCCTCTGACTTTTCAAGATCTTTTCATAAATACTCATTGCGAATAAATCTTAATCCAACTTTGACATCATTTTGTAAATAAATCTAACTTGTAAATACAACTTACTTCAATTTGATTTTGTGGTTCCAATGGTCACCCTTGTAAAAAACTTTTCATAAACATTAGTCATAGGTTTGAGTTATCATAGTGGTTGATGTAAATCTCACCTTGTCCTTAGTGATTGGATTATAAGTCTTCCATACTTATTATAGGATTAACCCCTCACTAGTATGTTGAAGCTCTCCTCGCATGGTGGATTGTTGGTTTAGGTTAAGTTTTCTCCCTTTGATAACAAAAGACCTTAAGGCTTTTGGTCAAATCAATTCACCAATCTTTGTGATTTTTACCCCGAACTATGAGGTTTTGATCCTACCTTGTGATGGTACGCAGGCAATGGATTCATCCATTCAAACAACAAACTTGTAAATATAACTATTCTCTTCTCATCCCCCCAATATTTTGTACAAATATTTTCACAAATACCAACCTACAACACATATTTGCAAAAAGGGTTCCCTTAGAGTACTAAGGATGTTTTGGGTGCGTAAAACCTTCCCATTTCATAACCAACCCCCTTGCTCAGATCTCTGACATTTTTATTAGTTTTTGATTTGATAAAACTTCTTACTTGGCTTTTGTTCGCTTTTTAGCCTTTCCTTTGGACAAATAAAAGTGCGGTAGCGACTCGAATTGTATGTTTACTTTTGGTTTAGTCGATAAGAACAGAAAATAAATTAAAAGAATGGAAGCCAATAAATTTTAGTTGCAGAGCAACAAAATAAATAGGGGTGTACAGATAATGATCAAAATAAATAATTAAAAGAACAGAAAATAAATTTTAGTTGCAGAGCAACAAAATTTCAATTGAAATAAATTTAAACTTTATATTTGGCATTCCCAGGAAACGGTGCCAAAATCTTAATCGGGAAAATAGCAAGTGTACTATTTTTCCAATGTAGTAATAATAAGGGTGTTTCCCAAATATCGATCTCGAGGACTGCGCAATAATATGAGTTTAAATTGAGATTCGATTAGACAAAAACAAGTAGTTAGAAGGTTTGGAGTAAGTCGCTCTCTAGATGAATTAGATAGAATACATAATATAGCTTTTACACAATTAATAAAATTATGCCAAAAATGTCGTATGATTATCTCCTGTAATTACCTTGAATTTATATATCCTCAAACAGTTCAAAAATGCAATTTCCAGATCTTAAAATTGTTTCCTCCTAAAACCTTAGAGGGAAACCTTTGGTCATTCATTCTAATCTCTAAGTCATTAAGGGATTATAATGAAACCAAGTCTTTTGAAATAACAAGATATAACCAGTAACCATAGGGTATCCCTAGTCCTAGGTGATATCTACTACAGTTTCATTGTGCAAAAACCTTAACAATTGCAATTCCGTAACTTATTAACCATATAACAATCCTTATTTTTCTGATAACGAAAGCGTTAAAAACATTGCACAACGAAATTGAATAACAAACATAATATTGAGGGAATTACAAATTCATAGTCATTACACGATCAAATCAGGGACACCCCCTGACATTGGGGGCTTTAGCCACTCATATTATTCAAAGAAGATACAACATTTAATTTAGACATTACAAGACTAAGAGGATTTTGTTGATCTTCAATCTCATCCTCTCTTGAAGGATCTTCGTTCTCCGCAACTCTTGATCGTTCCAATCTCAATCGTACCAATTATTTGTCGTGCAAAAAGGTTCCGTTCTCTGTCTCCAAATGTCCCATAAATAGTCACTGATCAATTATTTGATGTAGCAAATACCCAAAATTCTCTCCGGGATCAGCAATTCCAAAAATCCGATAAAATTAAAAGATGAGGCGTCCAAGCCAACACTGGTCGTGTCAGGAAACACGGACGGCCATGATGGTTTATTGCTGCCAACTCTCCAACACGCCCATGTCGGGACTGCTGAAACGGGCCATGTAAGCTGACACGGGCACCCGTGTCAGCTCCCTATTTTAACTGCTTGGCCTCCTCTTTCTTCGTTCCTCTGACACGGGTCATGTCAGGCAACATGGGTGGCCGTGTCAAGGCTACTGTAGCTTTAAAAATATTCTTCCGATGAGCCCGGAACGCCCGATTCCCTTTGCGAATCTTTGGGTATTCTTGCTTGCACCTGAAAACCGACCAAACTACCAAAAGGAAGCATAAAATGAAGTACATTGACGAAAACCAAAGATAATAACCAAAACATAATGGAAATGCAAACATCTAATTTACTTAACAAAATAACATAAACAGGTCAAATAAGGTGTAACCGACTTCGTGAACTAATGTCGAATGAGTATCAGAAAACAAGTAGAATTGGAGACTGATCACTCGTTCTGTGAATGCTAATGTAGTCAAGAAATAATTCGCCTAAAAAAGAAAAGAACAACTCGTTAAGTTGAAAACCCGAAAGGGCAGCTTAGGAAAATATGAGCGTCTCGGTGGATTGAAAACCCGAAAGGGAGATCCAGGAAAAAGTTAGAGACAAAAACAGAAAAAAAAATCATCCTGGTAGATTAAGTACCGCACCATGGGGCAATCTAGGCAAAAATTAGGGATTATGGCAAGTAGTTGCATCCGTATGATCATGATCTTTGAGCAGTTTTGAACAGTCATTTGGTTCTGATTCATCATTCTCAATCGAAGACAAGAGCATAGTGGATTTCAAAGTCGGTAGGGAGAGTAGTGATCATTATATTCAATGTAGTCCTTTTCTATGTAAATTACCATTTTCAAACTTTGTAAAGATCCATGGAGTCTCGCCATTTATGGACTACCATTTTATTAAATAAATTTGAGCTTTTATCCAATTATTTTGTATTCTTATTTGTTTCTGTTTTAAAATTGAGTTTTTATGATGATAATTTTGAAATAAATAAATCAGTGAACAATCATTTTTCTTAAAATAATAAGGCATTTACTTTAAGAACGATCAATTACAAAAAAAGGAATGTTAACAACAATCTCAAGGATGGTAAGTCTTGATATGTGAAGCATTATTGGCCTTCCCCGAGCAGTGTTTTGAGGAATTTACCTCCACAACAGTTTGTTGTTCATCCCCATCATGATTGATGGATTTTCATCCCCGAAAGAGCTAATGTGTTGTTCCCTTTGCAATTCATCCCTCCCCAGCTGAGGCGTTCTTATTTTTGCATTGGTGAATGAAACCTGGATTATCCTGGAACCTTTATTTGGTCTTCAGATCCCCAAAACCTTTATTTGGTTGTTGCATAGCCGTGATAGTTTCTCCCCTACGTGAGTCTGTAGATCCGGTTGATATTTTGGTACCTTGGAGTTGGTTTATTTCTCAATCTCCAAGAAGAGTCTAATGACTATTATTTTGAGGAAGTTATTATTGATCTTTGTATCCTCCTGTGGTCTTTGATTTATCCTGGAAGGTTGTTATATTCTCCTAATGAAGCCCCACAGAGATGTTTTTGGATGGAATCTCCAGTAGATCGTCTGGTTCTCCCCACTCAGAGTTTTTACCTCTTATTGGGACTTGAAACCCCATCAAAATTCCATTTTATGATAGAATATTTCTTCCTTCAAGCAATATTTGGTTCTGAGAAGTATTGATAGTGCCCCCTACAAGGTTGTCTCCCATTTGATATAGTATTGACTTAAAATTCCCCGCAGTGATGACTTATTGCTTTGATAAGGATCCTCACCAGATCCCACTTTGTCCGTAGTACTTTAGGTTGGACACATGTTTCCCATGCCTTTTCCCATCCATAGTTGATTTGAATATTATTTTGAGTTAGGATTTATATCCTCGGTGATTTATTATTATCCCTAGTAGGTTCTCCGGTTGGTGTTTCCATCTTGTTGAGATTAGTTCAGTATCTAGTTGTGATGATTCAAATCTTCGTTATTTATATCCTTTGTGCCTTTTTGTCAACATAATCATATACATATTCATGCATATACATGCATAAAACACAGCATCAGATATTTCATTGTGCATTTTTTATCGCATTGACCTTTCTTATGATCCCCGTCTTTGATGATGTTATTTTCCCACACATATTTGGTGTGTCTTTCCTCCTTCAAGTGTAGACAGTCAGCCCCTTTAAGCAAAAAAATATTCATTTTTTCTCCTTCCCCACTAAGTTATTACCTCATGGGTGATTATTATTTCAGTTATCTCCCCAGTTCATTATCTGGATGGAACCACTCCTCTTGAGTTATATCCTCATTAGGTTGAGTCTTGTTTCACCGTTTCTTTCCAGTTCTTACCTAGATAGATATTTTGGTCCCCAAAGAGTTTATCACCCGGTAACTGGTAATATTCTTCTTGATGTTGAGTACTTTACTTGTGTTAATTTACCCAGTAACTGGTAAAAGGTAATTTACTTCTTTGTTTTTCTCCAGCGGACTCATTTTATCGTTTCCCCGGCAAGTTTATCCTTGATATGTTCATCTTAACCGGTGACAGATATTTTTACTATTTCGTATTCTACCATGTTGGTTCTAAGTGTTGGCAGCAATTTTGGTAAAACAAAGAGTGTTCGCAAGATGTTACATATGATGTCTTAAACATAAGATATCTTGTACTTGCTGGTGGTTTAAAATATAATTATGTAGGATTGTTTCAGGATGTCATACCCGATGTCATGACATCTGATATAATGTACCTGCTGGATATTTAAAATGGAATTATGCAGGATTGTTCCAGGATGTCATACCCGATGTCATGACATCTGTACACAGAACATTCAGTCTGAATGTTATGTGTTATGTGATTGCGCTTTTAATGGCAATCTATTTTGATTGATGAGTTAATTGTAAACGCTATCAATCATTGATTACAACGTGAATAACTTATTTTCCAAAGAGATCTAACCAACTGTCATAAGAAGATTTGAATGGAAAATAGTTTTAGGGTTTTATGATGTCCAAGCCCAGCCAAATGCTTCTATAAAAAGGACATGGAAAACCTGATTTGATACATAAGAAATACATAACGAAATATTGAGAGAGAATAAGGGTTTTAGTCTTGTGTGGTCGTGTGACTTGTAAACCATTCAATTCATCCATAGATGATTGAATTGGTCTAATTTTTGAGTTGTAATTTATCACTCTAAGCTTTTAAGCATGAGTGTGTGTCTACTTGATTGAAGCTGCTAAGTAAGATCAAGTGTGTGTCTTTGAAGAGTGTCTTCTTTTCATAAGTGATTCTTGTTTAATATCACTGGTGTGATTGAGGGGGAGTGAGTGGGATCTCATATCTAAGAGTTCTTAGGTAGAAGTCATACGGGTAGAGATTAGGTGAAAAAGACTGTAACTTGTGTAGTTTACTGAGAGTCTTTGAACTGATTCTATTTAGTGGATTTCCTTCCTGGCTTGGTAGCCCCCAGACGTAGGTGAGTTGCATCGAATTGGGTTAATAATTGCTTGTGTCTCTTGCATTATTGTTCTTTATCTTTATCATGTTTGTATTATTCAGATATTAGTGTCGTGACATTACCTTCGACATCTCATATCTGATACCGAATTTCAATTGGTAACAGAGCAGGCATCCTGCTCTGGTTCTGGGTGAGATCTAGGGACGATACTTTCTGGTACTATGGAGAGAGATGGAGGATATGTTCACAGGCCACCTATTTTGGATGGATCCAACTATGAGTACTGGAAACCTCGAATGGTAGCCTTCCTAAAATCTCTAGATAATAAGGCTTGGAAGGCTGTGTTAACAAGCTGGAAACATCCAGTAGTGGCTAAGGAAGAAGAAGCTACAACTGATAAAAAGCCTGAAGAACAATGGACCAAGGAGGAGGATGATCTATCCCTTGGAAATTCTAAAGCATTGAATGCTATATTCAATGGAGTAGACAACAATATCTTCAGATTGATAAACAATTGTGAGGTGGCTAAAGATGCTTGGGACATTCTCAAAACCACTCACGAAGGCACCTCTAGAGTGAAGATGTCTAGACTACAGCTGCTCACCACCAAGTTTGAAAATTTAAGGATGAAAGAAGATGAAAATATTCATGAATTTCATATGAGTGTCCTTGAAATTGCTAATGCCTCAGGAGCTCTGGGAGAGAAGATGTCAGATGAAAAATTAGTAACGAAAATACTCAGGTCACTCCCTAAGAGATTTGCTATGAAGGTGACAGTCATATAAGAGTCTCAAGACATCTCCAATATGAGAGTTGATGAACTAATTGGTTCCCTCCAAAAATTTGAGATGGGAATGTGTGATGGATCTGAAAAGAAAGCCAAAAGCATAGCCTTCATGTCAAATACTGAGGAGGAAGAGAAGGAAAGTGGTCATGATGTTGATGAAGACCTGGCAAATGTCAAGAACATCTCATCTGACATCAATAAATCCAACAATGCTGGAAGAAGAAAAAGGTCAGATGAAAAGCCCAAAGAAGGAAAAGGAGTTTGGTGTCATGAATGTGATGGGTATGGACACATTAGAACTGAATGTGGAACCTACCTCAAGAAACGGAAGAGGAGTCTTGCTGCCACTTGGTCTGATGAAAGTGAAACAGAAGAGTTTGCAAATCTGGTGATTGCCTTGACTGGAAGATGGGGTTCTGATGAAGACTCAAGTGATGATGAAGTAACCTTTGAAGAGTTGGCCACTACCTACAGAAAGTTGTGTCACAAAAGTGCAGAAGTGTGTAAACAGGTTGAAAACCAGAAGAAGGTGATAACTCAACTGGAGAATGAAAAGGTAGAACACTTGGAAATCATCTCTAAATTAAAAACTGAAGCAGTGCTACTCAATGCCAAACTAGATGAGAGTCAACAAGTTGATAGCCAGAAGAAAGTGATAGCACAGCTGGAGAATGAGAAGGCAGAACATGTGGAAACCATCTCCAAGTTAAAGACTGAAGTTGTTTTCCTGAATTCTAAACTGGAAGAGATGACCAAGTATATAAAAATGTTAAACAATGGATTTGACTCCTTAGACAAGATTCTCCAGACTGGACAAATAACAGAAGACAAATCTAGCATTGGGTTCAATGAATCTAAGCATGAGTGCAGTTACACTGGTGGCAAACCTAAATCCAAACCTAAGTGCAACCATATTAAAAACAAACCTGAGATGTCACATCATATGTCACAACATCGTAAGGGAAGACAGCAGAAAGGGAAACACCAAAGATGGAGATGTCATTACTGTGGAAAATTTGGCCACCTAAAGCCCTTCTACTATAAGTTGTATGGTTATCCTAGCCCTATTCATCATCAGACTCAACCTAGACCCAAACATCATAGGCCTGTCAACAAAAAGCAATGGGTTCCTAAGACTAATGTTACAAGTCTAATAGCTCACACTTCCTTCAGGGTTTCAGCCAAAGAAGATTGGTATTTTGACAGTGGGTGCTCCAAAGACATGACTGGAAACAAAAACCTGCTAACTGACCTTCATCCTCATGCCACGAGCTATGTAACCTTTGGTGATGGAGCAAAGGGTGAAGTCAAGGGGATTGGTAAGCTTGATTGCCCTGGAATTCCTGATTTTGACAATGTCCTACTTGTTAAGGGTTTGACTGCAAATCTAATAAGCATCAGTCAACTGTGTGACCAAGGTCTAAATGTTAACTGCACTAAAACTGAATGTCTGATTACTAACCAAGAAAGTGAAGTGATCATGAAAGGAGTAAGGTCCAAAGACAACTGTTACATGTGGAGTTCTCAAATTGGTTATTCTTCAAAGTGTACCTTAGTCAAAGAAGAAGGAATGAAGACATGGCATCAAAGATTGAGCCATCTACATCTTAGTCAAGTTATCAAAATTAGAAGTGAACAAAGAAGGAAGATGAATCCCAAAAGTAATGAAGGATTATCTCTGGGCTACAGCAGAGCATATAGAGTCTTTAATTCCAGAACTAAAGTAATGATGGAATCTATTGATGTTGTGGTTGATGACCAACAAACTAATGTCACAGACGATGTTGAGACATCTCTGAATGATCCCCTAGCTGATTTCTCAGACAAGGAGAATGAACCTCCTCCAGCTAAACCTATCAACAAGGAACCCTCCATCATTCATAAGGATCATCCCAAAGATCTCATTAGAATAGATCCAAATAAAAGGGTCACAACTAGATCAAGGGAAGTAATCTCACATGGCTGCTTTGTGTCCAAGATTAAGCCTAGGAATGTCAAGGAAGCCTTGACTGATGAGTTCTGGATCAATGCCATACAGAAGGAGTTAGGTCAATTCAAGAGGAATGAAGTATGGGAACTGGTTCCTAGACCTGAAAAAACAAATGTCATAGCTCGCCTTGAGTCCATTAGATTATTGCATGGAGTGGCATGTATTCTGAAGTTCAAACTGTTCTAAATGAATGCCTTCTTGAATGGCTACTTGAAAGAGGAGGTATATGTTGAACAACCTAAAGGATTCACATATTCAAACCCTCCAAAGCATGTGTACAAATTGAAGAAAGCCCTTTATGGTTTGAAGCAAGCTCCTAGGGCTTGGTATGAGAGACTCATAGTGTTCCTCACTAACAATGGCTACAAGAGGGGAGGTATTGAAAAGACCCTATCTGTGAAAAATGAAGGAGGAAAGCTCATTGTGGCTCAAATAGATGTGGATAATATTGGGTTTGGTGGGAGGTCAGATCAGATGGTAGAACATGTTGTTAGACAAATGCAGTTTGAGGTTGAGATGAGCCTTGTTGGACTTGGGCTACAAGTCAAGCAGATAGAAGATTCTATTTTTCTATCTCAAAGCAAAATATGCCAAGAACAATGTTAAGATGGTTGGCATGGAGAATGCAAGTCATAAAAGGACACTTGCTCCTACACATTTGAAAGATGAAAATGGTGTTTGTGCTATATATCAAGCTGAATACATAGCAACTGGAAGTAGTTGTTCTCAACAGGGTTGGTTGAAACAAATGTTGACTGAATACAATGTCACACAAGATGTCATGACATTATACTATGACAACCTGAGTGCGATAACTATTTCCAAAAATCCTATTCAGCCCAGCAAGACTAAGCACATTGATATTTGTCAACACTTCATTAGAGAATTTGTGGAAGAGAAAATCATAGCACTGAAGCATGAAATGCAATTAGCTGACAAATTTACAAAGGCTTGGGATGCTAATCAGTTTGAATGTTTAAGAGGGAAATTGGGGATTTATATTCATGAGAAGTTATAGCAATTAAAGTGGAGTGGAAAAGGTAATAAAAATATTGTATGCCCACTTAAAAGAAAGCGCCTCATTTATGGTAAATCATTACCTAGTATTGGAACTAGTATCTATACCATTTCCACACGCTACCTCAACATAACCATTTCCATCTTCATCCAACTTCTCAGACAACCTCTGCTAGGGCAACAAGATGTTTCTCAAAAGTTCAACAAAATGTCACAACATCCCTCATCCTCTGGATCAAAACCCACTCGCAAAGCAAGGACTCCCTCCATGGAGTTTCTGGATGAAGATATTTTGGAGGTTATTCCTCTTTCTGTATTCTAGGAGACACCCTTGGCCCTTCTTCCACGACTGGAAATAATCAAGGTAACGTTCCTGATAACCCTCCTCCTAAGGATGACATGCACTATACAGATCGTGTCATTAGGAACCTGGTAACTAGGATTCTAAACGAAGGGCATGCAGTCAAGGGTGTTTCGACCCCTCTGTCTAAAAGGGACCCCTCACCTGAGGTGGAACCCCAAACTGAGAAAGATGATGACTCATCTAAATCAGAGAAAGACATTGTTGCTGAGGGACTATGCTCTCTAGGTAAAACCTTGCCTAGTAAGAAACTAGTAGATGTGTCTCATGAAACTGCTGAGAATGTTATTGATTTGGAGGAAAAGAGTTTAGAAGAGGAAGATGACACCTTGGTCCATCATGTGAAACCAAGTGTTGCAAAGAAACTGAATACCATGAAAGGGAACACTGTGGCTGAGATGTTGACAGCCAGAACATGTAAGAAGGTTGTTGGTGTAGGACCCTCCAAATCATGGAGTAAAGTAGAGGTCAAGAAGAGGAAGGTCAGAGAGAGTTTTGACTCTGAAGATGATGTCGAAGACGATGTCCCAAACATCTCTCCTTCTAAAAGGCAGACTGTTAAAAAGTCTCCAGCCAAGGTTGCATCTGTGCATTTGGACAACATTTCCTTCCATCTGGAAGATGGTGCTGCCAAATGGAAGTTTGTGATACAGAGGAGAGTTGTTGTGGAGATGGAACTTGGGAAAGATGTTATGGAAGTGAAGGAAGTTATGGAGTTGATCAAATCTACATGTTTAATGAAAACAGTGGTTGCATTACCCCAATGCTTTGAAGGTCTGGTGAAGGCGTTTGTGGTTAATATCCTAGAGGATATTTCTAACAAAAATAGCAAGGAATTTTGCAAGGTGTTTGTGAGAGGAAGATGTGTAAGGTTCTCCCCAACTATAATCAATAAGTTCCTAGGGAGAGGAATTGAAGGAGGTGTGGATTTAGAGGCTACAAACAATGAGTCTGTAGGACAATCACTGCTGGCCAAGTCAAGGAATGGCCAAGCAAGAAGCATCTATCAGCTGGCAAATTAACTGTAAAGTATGTCATCTTGCATAAGATTGGTTCAGCCAACTGGGTATCAACAAACCATATCTCAACTATCTCAAATGGTCTTGGAAGAATAATCTATGCTATTGGAACCAGGCTTAACTTTGATTTTGGAAGGTTCATGTTTGAACAAATTGTTAGACATGCCTCCACTAATGCAGTAAAGCTTCCTATTGTCTTTCCCTCTATCATTTGTGGAATTATTTTAAGCCAGCAACCTGGTATTCTAAACACAACTGATATCCCCAGCAGAAGGAAGCCTCCTTTGTCCATTCACTACAAGTTATTTGAAGGAAGCCATGTCAATGATATTGTCATGACATCTGCAAGGAAGGAGCCAGCCTCTTAAGGTGGCTTGATTGCTCAATTGAAGGAAACTTGTAAGGAGCTGGAAATTGGGATTAGGGTTGCCAAGGCTAGGAAAAAGGCTTTAGAGGTTCTCATTAGTAGCTTGGAGCAGGAAGAGATGGATAAGGTTGGTGAAGCCAAGGCGTCATGATGCCATGATGTAATATTTGGGCTCTTTATGAGTTCTCTGGATTTCTGATTATCTCAGCTATTGCAGCTGTGTATATTTATGGTTTGTACCACCTGACATATATGTTTTAACATTTTATATGTTATAACATCTCTTGTGACATTCTCTGCAAGACTGATTGACATTTATTTTGTCTAATTGGTCACTTTGGTCTATTTTGACTAAAAAGGGGGAGAAGTTATTATGTGGAGAGTTGCAGTTAAATATGTGGATATGGAGATCTGCAATGCTGATGTTGAAGGAGATGTTTGATGTGGAACAGAATGATGTTTTGTTCTATGATGTTGGAGGAGATGTCTGATGTTCTGTGCATATTCTGTGTTGCACATGTGATGTTGAAGGAGATGTCAGAGGGTAGCTCTGAATGTTACATGTACTGAAGGAGATGTCTGTATTGAACAGAGTTAGGGGGAGAAGAAGTACCCATGTGTTATATGTGTGTTTTACTAGTTGCTATTATAGCTAGTAATTCTGTTTGCTTCTGTTGTTGCTTAAACGTTGTTATGTTGTTTAACTGCTGATGTGTTTTTTCTTGTGAACAAAATGGACTGATATATGTTTTAGCCAAAATTTGCCAAAGGGAGAGTTTGTTGGTTCTAAGTGTTGGCAGCAATTTTGGTAAAACAAAGAGTGTTCAAAAGATGTTACATGTGATGTCTTAAACATAAGATATCTTGTACCTGCTGGAGGTTTAAAATATAATTATGTAGGATTGTTTCAGGATGTCATACCCGATGTCATGACATCTGATATAATGTACCTGCTGGATATTTAAAATGGAATTATGCAGGATTGTTCCAGGATGTCATACCCGATGTCATGACATATGTACACAGAACATTTAGTCTAAATGTTATGTGTTATGTGATTGCACTTTTAATGGCAATCTATGTTTGATTGATGATTTAATTGTAAACGCTATCAATCATTGATTACAACGTGAATAACTTATTTTCCAAAGAGATCTAACCAACTGTCATAAGAAGATTTGAATGGAAAATAGTTTTAGGGTTTTATGATGTCCAAGCCCAGCCAAATGCTTCTATAAAAAGGACATGGAAAACCTGATTTGATACACAAGAAATACATAACGAAATATTGAGAGAGAATAAGGGTTTTAGTCTTGTGTGGTCGTGTAACTTGTAAGCCACTCAATTCATCCATAGATGATTGAATTGGTCTGATTTTTGAGTTGTAATTTGTCACTCTAAGGTTTTAAGCATGAGTGTGTGTCTACTTGATTGAAGCTGCTAAGTAAGATCAAGTGTGTGTCTTTGAAGAGTGTCTTCTTTTCATAAGTAATTCTTGTTTAATATCACTGGTGTGATTGAGGGGGAGTAAGTGGAATCTCATATCTAAGAGTTCTTAGGTAGAATTCATACGGGTAGAGATTAGGTGAAAAAGACTGTAACTTAAGTAGTTTACTGTGAGTCTTTGAACTGATTCTATTTAGTGGATTTCCTTCCTGGCTTGGTAGCCCCCAGGCGTAGGTGAGTTGCACCGAACTGGGTTAACAATTGCTTGTGTCTCTTGCATTACTGTTCTTTATCTTTATCATGTTTGTATTATTCAAATATTAGTGTCGTGACATTACCTTCGACATCTCATATCTGATACCATAATTTCATACCCAGTAACCGGTAGTTGTAATTCCTATTCTTCCCTTTGAGTTTATCATTGATATGTTCATCTTAACCGATGACGGATATTCTTCCCTTTGAGTTTATCCTTGATATGTTCACTTTAACCGGTGACGGATACTCTCTCTTGGTTTCTTTTCCCCAGTAGGTCATTTTTACCCAGTAATCGGTAATGAATATGCCTCATTTTTCTTAGCGAGTCATCCTTGATATATATACCCTAACCGGTAACGAATGTTTCATTGTCCGAGTGTATTATCTTCTTACCCAGTAGCCGATATTAGATGATATATCGCTTTTACTCCTGTGTTGAATACTTTCTTCCCTAATTGATTTTGGTTTCGTATTTCTTTGAGAAATCGAATTCCCCTTTGCGTTAAGAATTTCAGTCTCGTCCTGATTTACGCATTTCCCCAGCGGGTGTTTCTTGTTGTATTGGTGTTATCCCAATACATGCATATTTCCTTTTTCCCTAACCAAATCTTTCCATTGATTTATTTTCAAGGAAATCACCTCGTGTCTCCAGCAGTTTTCAAGCCGTAGCCTGGCCTACTGATCTGTAAAATAGCAAGTGTACTATTTGCACCAATATAGTAATGAAAAGGGGTTACTCCCGAGTATCGGTCTCTAGGACTGCGTAGAAAGTATCAATTTTTAGAATAATTCAATTGAACAAAAGTTCATATGGGGTTTGACGATTGTTTTCACAACTGATAAGAAATAAAAATATAAAGCGTAAAAAAACAGTTTGACCAATATGAGAAATAATGCTAAGGCCAGGTGTATGAATTGTTGTGTATTCCACTTTTTCCATATCATATAACATCGATGTTATTATAATTCAAAATAGTTTCTCCAGAGTAGTTTTCTCTAATTCCTTAGCCAAAACCATTTAATAGGAAATTTCACTCCTAATTCCTTAGTCAATGAAATTGCTGTTAAGAATTATTTATGTTATCAAGAATTTACGGTAACCAAGTTTGATCCTCATTCCTAAGTGATTAAACGCGGGTTTTATTATACAACACATGATAAGGCGGTTTGTCCGACCTAAACCTTAACCAGAAATCAGAATTTCATTTGTCCGATAAAATTAAGCATTAAGCACGTTGTATAATAATTTGAATTACGAAAACATCACTGATTATAAGAACATGGATCAAATATTCATACAGTAGCAATTCCGGGACACCCCCTAGCATTGGGGGGTTTAGCCTCTCATAATATTCAAAGATAAAATATTACAAATTAAAGACATTACAAGTTGTTGTTGATGAACGTTGATCTTCAATTTCTTCTGATCTTGAAGATCTATTCTCTTCTCCACACCTTGCTTCCTCTTTTCGTATCTTTTCTTTTCACGATCAAAAAGTCCCTCTTTCAGTGCTTCCCATCCAACTAAATAGTTTCCAAACAACTAAAAGCAATTCCAAATGCCCAAAATGCCCTCCGGATGTCCACGGGAGTAAAAATTAGAAGAATCAGAATTTTTAACAAAATGGCCAACACGGGTCGTGTCAGGTGACACTACTGCCCGTGTTGGCTCCTCTGTAGGAGGAAAAGACACGCCCTGCTGACACGGGCCGTGTCAGGTGACACGGGCACCCGTGTCAGCCCACAGTTTTATCCATTATTCACTTTTTCTTCAGCCTCTAACATCCCTTCTTCCGGTACACACTTGCGGACTTTTAATCAAACCTGGAAACCAACATTCTACACAGAAACGCATAAAATGCGACAAAATGTGGAAAACTACTAATGAAACATAAACCAAACGGAAATTCATAAAATGCAATAAGCGAAAGAAATCACTAAAATAAAACGCAAAAGTTACCGATTCATGAAGATTTCATGCTGGATAGATGATGAACACTGAGTGTAAATGGTGGCCGATCACAATCCCAAACTTATCTCATTGCTTGTCCTCAAGTGATGCAAGAGACACGTAGAGGTCAACCATGGATTCTATCGTTTCCTCAACACAACTGATGTTATTCGCAACTTGGTTTTCTTCTTCCCAATTAAGTTTCAAGTTCACCCATTCAACATTTTCCACTGCCTTATCATTTCAGAGAGTTCTTTTACCTGCAAGCTTCTTCACACTACTCACCAAATCTCTCGAGGTTAAAGTGTTTAGCACTCAATAAATCAAGGTATGCAATATCAACTCTTACTTTTGAATAGATTCTACGTCAATGGTACAAACACAATTTACACACTTTAGGAGGTCTTCAGGGTTGTAACGGGGCTTAGGTACGGTGGGAGAGTAGTCAACAAAATGGATTACTAAAGGTTTTACAGCTCGGCATTCATGTTGTTGTTTCTCTTCGTGCAAGAACTTTATTTTGTTGGGGCATCGTCCACTCTTGACTCTTTTTCCATTCAAATTCATATTAATGCATGAGTATATTTCTAAAGCAAGTGCTTATTTCTTTCATTTCTTTTTCTCTTTTTTTTTCGGTAGAATCGGATGTTTATACACACTTTTTCTTTTTCTCATCTCTATTTTCCTTGCACTTGCCATTTTTTTAACAACATTTTTTTTAGTCTACGGATGAATACCCCAAACTTATCTTTTTGCACAAGTGTTACATTACACAGTCATGCCGAGCTAGGGTAGGAAGTGTATGGCTAAGGGTTACATGATGGTTTACACAAACAAAGGGTTACAGGTTCAAAAGGGGTTAACAACGGATGAAAACAACATTATGGGTGGCTAGAAAGGCTCAAAGGATAAAAACAAACAACGTGCCTCAGTGCGTGTTTTTGTATAGTGTTGTATCAGTAGAACTTACGCAAAATTAGAGAGATAGAGTCATACCTGAATGTGCTCATTTGTGTTTGGTTTAGCTAGACTCTCACCATGTTGGTTAAGCTTGCAGACTTCAAACATTCTTTATGATAGACAACTTCTTTATCAGATTGGGCTTACCTTCTCTTTTTTCGGTGTGAATTTCCAAGTTGCGTCCAACCTTTTGTTTCTCAACTGTGTCACCTTCCATGTTGCCTCGGGAGAAAGTTCGGGATCGCGTCTTTTACTCACTGTCCACTAGTCTCTCATTTCTCCAGCATCATTTCCTTTCATCTGTAACTTACCAAAAAATAAATAACAGACAACCACACAACGACGAACAAAATAACCCACAGACACAATGAAAATTAAAATTAAAAACAATTCAATTAAAAACCTCCCCACACCTGAACCAAACATTGTCCGCAATGTTTAAAGTTAAGATATGAGGAGTACTTACAGCAATTACTGAGGAGGTGGTGGCGGGTATGGATAATGCAACATCATACGTTGCATCATTGCGTTCATCTCGTCCAAAATCGTCCCTTAATGGCGTTGCTCAGCTTCGAACCTGGTGATCTCTTCACCTTGCCTTGATTGCTCTGTGCGAAGTTGGCCAATCTCATCCTGGATCCATCCCCATTGGTCTGATGGCATGGAGTATGATCCGGATGCTTGAGTTGGTTCCGGCGGTTGTTGGAAAAAAGGTTCCTCGGTGCTTGGTGCACCCTCCATCGGTTCATCTGCAGTAAAAGAGTCAAACAAATCTTCGTCCCCCTCTTCCGGTTCAGGGCAGTCATAGAGCCAGTTGGTTCTGTTAGTGATATTGATAAACTCGTAGGCAGGTAAATCAAGAACATGTACTTTTTGGCACAAAAGAGAGTAGTAGTCTTGTTTTACTGTGACCATGCCTTGCTGGATCAAGGCTGCCATATCCAGTTTGCTTTTACCTGGAACCTGAGGGGAGTCAACTAGAGCAGCACCAAATCCGAAGTGGTCGGCAATCTGAGTAATCATGCCGCCAACAGAAATGTCGCCTGATGTAGCGCGACCAACTCTCCCTAAGTAGTCGGCTGCAAAGGCCGTTACATTGATCGGAGCCTGAGATGCCATGTTGTAAAGGAAGAACAGCTCCCTTTGTGTGGCTACACCTGTGTTGTCTCCTCAACCAAAAATTGTATAGGCCAGAGCCTTTTGTGCGTACCTGAAACATGGGTTATGGATACCCGATGCCTTTTCCCCTATGGACACATATTTATTATTACCTGTGATGGCGGTCCAGAATTCCGCCGGGACAAATGTATCGGGTACCGCTCCAGGCCCTACGATTGGGAGTTTTAAGATCCTCCCTAACTCCTCCATCGTCAGTTCTAAATCAGTATTGAATAGACGAAAGTGCAACGTACCGTAATATTCTTTCTCTATGCCGTTCCACCTGTTCTTCAGCTTAAAATCGATGGTGTTCAGAAATTCCAGCGTGATACACGCAAATTTAGGCGCTTCCAGCTGCATAAATTCCAGCATCCCTAGGGTGTGGAACATGCGGTGTACTTCCGCTTGCAGGCTCAGTTCCTGTAGTGTGCCATTGCACATATACCTCGTAGGGGTGAGTTTCCTTTTTATATGAACCGCGTACCTTTTCTGATGTTCCAGGCTCTCGAACACAATGTCGTGTTCGTTCGGTGTTCGCCTTGCTCTTTGTTTGGGACGAGATGATTCTCCGACATTTTTGGCTTTTTCGCCACGTCGAGACATATTGTTCCTGCACACAATAATAACAAAACAAGAATTTGGAAAAACAAAGATTTAAAGAGAGATATTACCAGAGGAGTGTCGAGAGTATGGAGTGGTGAACTTTTCCGAGAAGATGGATGGAGATTGGTGGGGAAAGGAGGTAGCTCTTGAGAGAAACTAATGAAGGAATTAGGTTGTATTTGAGAGAAAGAAAGTGGAGATGAAGAAGTATGAATGTAATGTGTGAAATGAGGAAAGAATTGGTGATAAGGTGTATTTATAGGGTGATTTTCGGGGGTGGGACCCACCTCCAACGGTCAAAATTGCATGGTGAAAGGTGCCCAACGGCTAGTTTTTAAAAAAAAAATCACCACTGCGCTAGCTGACACGGGCAGCCGTGTCAGCGCAACACGCCCTCCTGACACAGGCCGTGTCATTCCCAGAAGCGCTTAAAAACAGCTTTTTTGGTCCAGGGCTGACACGGGCGGCCGTGTCAGGCCCCTGGAAATTCCATTCTCCAACACAAAACTCCTCTTCTTGAGACGGGTCGTGTCACCTGACACGGGCGCCCGTGTCAGGCCCCTGTTTTCCATTTTTCTTGATTTCTTGATCTTTCGCTCTGTGCAAGGCTCTAGCTTCCAAATTTTTAGAGATTCGCTGCAATCGCTACCTTTATCTCCTCTATGAAACACTGCTTACACCTGCAAGTAGAAAACACACAACCAAACAAAGAAAATGATTAAAAAAAGGGCGTGGGTTGCCTCCCACATAGCGCTTCGTTTAACGTCGCTTGGCTCGACGGTTGTGCATCTTATCAGACAAGATGAACAACATCAATTTGGCCCACAACTTGCCCCACATTGTACGGCTTCAATCTCTGGCCATTCACTTTAAAAATATCTCCATTGGACGGATTTTTTATTTCAACTGCTCCATGAGGATACACTTTGTGCACCACAAACGGACCTGGCCATTTTGATCTCAATTTTCCAGAAAACAGCTTCATTCTTGAGTTGAATAGCAGTACCCTTTGTCCTTCCCAGAACTCTTTCCTTTGGATTCTTTTGTCATGCCATTTCTTCGTCTGATCTTTGTAGATCTTCGCATTTTCATATGCCAGGTTCCGAAATTCTTCCAACTCGTGGAGTTGAAAGATTCGGGATTCTCCTGCTTTCTCAAGATCCAAGTTAAGAAATTTGGAAGCCCACAAGGCTTTGTGTTCCAGTTCCAAAGGTAGATGACAGGCCTTTCCATATACCAACTGATATGGGGACATACCAATCGGTGTTTTGAAAGCAGTACGATACGCCCACAGTGCATCATCGAGCTTACTCGCCCAATCCTTGCGAGAAGCATTAACCATCTTTTCTAGGATTTGTTTCAGCTCTCGATTTGACACTTCAACTTGACCACTGGTTTGCGGGTGGTATGGAGTGGCTATCCGGTGTTTCACATTGTATTTCAAGAGTAGCTTCTCCATTAGGTGATTTAAGAAGTGAGTTCCTTCATCACTAATAAGGGCTCGTGGCACTCCAAACCTGACGAATATGTTTTCTTTCAAAAACTTGACCACCACTTTTGCATTATTTGTAGGTAGCGCGACTGCTTCCATCCACTTGGATACATAATCCACCGCCACCAAAATGTAGTTCTTTCCAAATGACGGTGGAAACGGACCCATAAATTCAATACCCCGCACATCAAAGAGTTCAACTTCCAGCATGGGATTTTGTGGCATCTGATTTCTCTTCGAAATGTTTCCCATCCTTTGGCATTTATCGCACTCTTTGATCATTTGTTGAGCATATTTGAATAGTGTCGGCCAGTATAAACCTGATTGGAGGACTTTAGCAGCAGCTCTATCACCACTAAAGTGTCCACCATAGTCTGAATCGTGACAGGCTTTCAGCACATCCCTTTGTTCTTCTTCTGGAACACAGCGTCGGACCAAACCGTCTATTCCCCTTTTGTACAAAAAGAGGTCGTCCCACAGATAGAACCTGCAATCATGAACAAACTTTTTCTTACGGTTAGAGTCAAAATCGTTCGGGATCACCCCGCCCACTAGATAGTTCGCATAGTCTGCGAACCAAGGCATTCCAATAACAGCGAGGATGTGTTCATCAGCAAACTCATCCTTTATTGGGCGCTTTTCCTCATTCTCTTCTATTGGGGACATCTGAGAAAGGTGATCTGCTACAGTGTTTTCGCACCCTCTTTTGTCCCGGATCTTCACATCAAACTCTTGGAGAAGCAGGATCCACCGCAACAGTCTTGGTTTTGAGTCCTGTTTAGCAAACAAATACTTCAAAGCAGCATGGTCAGTATAAACAATGACTCTAGAACCCAACAGATATTGCCTGAACTTGTCAAAGGCATAAACTACTACTAACAACTCCTTTTCGGTAGTTGCATAATTCATCTACGCAGGGTTCAACACATGACTCGCATAATAGATAACATGCAGGAGCTTATCCATATGCTGCCCAAGCACTGCTCCCACTACGATGTCACTCGCATCACACATAATCTCAAAGGGTAGAGACCAGTCAGGAGCAATGACGATAGGTGCTGTCACCAATTTATTTTTTATTATTTCAAAAGCAATGGCACAGTCCTTATCAAAAATGAAAGCCTTGTTCTTAACCAACAGGGTAGTTAAGGGTTTAGCTATCTTCGAGAAATCTCTGATGAACCTGCGGTAGAAACCCGCATGTCCCAAGAAGCTTCTTATACCTTTTTCATTCACAGGAGGTGGCAGCTTTTCGATTACCTCAATCTTGGCTTGGTCCACTTCTATCCCTTTGTGAGAGATCTTGTGACCTAAGACTATTCCTTCTCGAACCATGAAGTGACATTTCTCCCAATTGAGTATCAGATTAGTTTGTTGGCATCTTTCTAAAACAAGGGAAAGGTTAGTTAAACAATTATCAAAAGAAAAACCAAATACCGAAAAGTCATCCATGAAGACCTCCATATGCT
The DNA here is from genome assembly GCF_024323335.1 of Lathyrus oleraceus. Lineage (NCBI taxonomy): Eukaryota > Viridiplantae > Streptophyta > Magnoliopsida > Fabales > Fabaceae > Lathyrus > Lathyrus oleraceus. Next base: position 408,420,078 of record NC_066581.1, read on the forward strand.
TTTCAAGCATGTCTGCAAAAATGGAGGTCATGCACCTTTGGAAGGTGGCTGGAGCATTACATAACCCGAATGGCATTCTTCTGTATGCGAAGATACCATAGGGGCACATAAAAGATGTCTTCTCTTGATCTTCCGGCGCAACCGCTATTTGGTTGTATCCAGAGTATCCATCAAGGAAACAGTAGTACTCATGACCTGCCAACCTTTCCAACATATGATCAATGAAAGGTAGCGGAAAATGATCCTTTCTGGTTGCCAAATTCAATCTCCGGTAGTCGATGCACACACGCCAACCCGTGACCGTCCTGGTAGGAAGTAACTCGTTTTTTCCGTTCTTTATAACTGTAGTTCCCCCTTTTTCAGGACTACATGCATCGGACTCACCCAAGAGCTATCAGAAATGGGATAAATCAACCCAACGTCTAACAGTTTAACAACCTCTTTCCTGGCCACTTCCTTCATCACGGGATTTAGTCTTCTTTGTGGTTGAACCACCGGTTTGTGACCATCCTCCATGAGAATTTTATGCATGCACACCGTAGGGCTAATTCCCTTCAGGTCTTCTATTGCCCATCCCATGGAACTTTTGTGTTTTTTTAACACCTTGACAAGCTTATCTTCTTGAGAAACCTCTAAATGAGAACTTATAATCGTTGGGCATTTCTTTTCGGGATCTAGAAAAACATACTTGAGATTGTCAGGTAACTGTTTCAGCTCAACCACTTTCTTGGTCTCATCTTTCTTTTCTTCAACTTGAGGTTCCCTTAATTTTTTCCATTTGAGTGATCGGGATCCCTTAACGGGTTGTTGTGTTGCCATCAGAGTTACCACTTCCATCTCCTCGTCCCCCACTTCTTGAGTGTCTTCAAACATTAAGAGACTTAGGACTCTCTCCAAGGGTAATTTTTGTTCCCCTAGGTGATTTTCTTGCATAACCATTTGATCAATAACCTCTATGTGTTGGCTGGTGGTCACATCGTCTTTGTATTTCATGGTGTTGCGGACATCAATTTTTAATTCTTCGTCATAAACCTTTAGAGTCATGGTCCCTTCTTCTATATCTATCAAACACCTCCCAGTTTCCAAAAATGGTCTACCCAGAATGAGCGGTATCTCTTCATCTTCCGGTATTTCTAAGATCACAAAGTCTACCGGGAAGACAAACTTATCAATCTTCACAAGAACGTCTTCCACCACTCCATAAGGTCTCTTCACATAGTGGTCAGCAAATTGAAGTGTCATTTGGGTATCCTGTACCTTTCCAATCCCCAACCTCTTGTAAATGAATAAAGGCATGAGGCTCACACTTGCCCCCAAGTCTATAAGGGCCTTCTTGAACGATCTATCCCCGATAGTGCACGGGATAGTCAGCGAGCCTCGATCTTTCTTCTTTATCGGGATCTTCATACCCTGCAAAATAGCACTGCAAGTTTCAGTTAGTACAATAGACTCAGTGTCAGTGCTCCTCTTTTTTGAAATAATGTCTTTCATAAATTTAGTATAAGAGGGCATTTGCTCAAGTGCCTCCAAGAACTTTTCAAAGTTCTTCTCATGTTTCTCCTTCTTCTTATTTCTTGTTGGAAACGGGAGTTTGACAACCGACTTGGATTAACTAACTTTTTCTTTAGCTACCGGTTCAGATACTGTCACCCTCTCACTAACCACTTCATTCTCTTTTATCTCCAAATCAACTTCAAGCAATTGGTCCTCTTGTTCAACATCTTTTTCGGGGACTTCTTTTTCCTTACTGCTCCTTGTTGTAACAGCACTCACATTATTACGCTCTCTTGGATTCGTAACTGTAGCACTCGGTAAAGCACCTAGTGTTTGCGAACCCGCAAGTTGTTGAGCAATCTGACTCATTTGCACTTCCAGATTTTTTATAGAAGCACCAGTGTTTCTCAAATTACTTCTCGTCTCCTCTTGAAATTGAGAACTTTGAGCTGCCATTTTTTCAATGGCAATTTCCCAATCTGCTTTTCTGGGAACCTGTTGTTGGAATTGTTGTTGAGAAGGATGAAACTGCTGTTGGTGGTAAGGTTGTTGTTGTGGACGGTATTGATGTTGTGTTTGACTTTGATACTGGGTGGGCACTTGCTTCTGAGCACTTCCTTGTTGGTCCTTCCAGGAAAATTTTGGATGATTTTTCCATCCAGGATTGTATGTATTGGAGTATGGATTGTTTTGCTTCAGAAAATTAATCTATTCAACCTGTTGAGCAGTTGCCACACAATGCATGGCGAAGTGCGGACCTCCACAAATTTCACAACTAACAGCCTGAATAGGTTGGACCGGTTACACTTGTGCCACAGTTTGCATGTCAAGAGTCATTTTCTTGAGCCTTCTCTCTACTTCAACTGTTATTTGGTCTTCCATCTTCACAACTTGATTTGCCAATTAAAGATCAATGATACCTTCAGGTTGACTTACATTGCGGTCATAGAGTTCCAGATGTTCATTTGCTGCAATGGCTTCAATGATTTTCTTTATTCCAGTGGCTGTTGTAAAGTTTGTTGAACAACCGACAGCTGTGTCTATGAGTTACTTAGTCTTCATTCTAAGTCCATTCACAAAGTTTTGCATTTGTTCAGTTGCATCCATGTTATGTGTAGGACATGCAACCAACAACCGCTTGAACCGCTTGTACGCGTCTCCGAGTGACTCTCCTTCTTTCTGTTTAAAGTTAACAATATCATATCTCTTACGGATATACACAGAAGCAGGGAAGTACTCATTCAGAAATGTTGTCTCCATTTGTTGCTAAGCTGTTATGCTTCCCGCATGTAAAGAGTAAACCCACTCTTCAACATCTTCCGACAATGTAAACGGGTACATAACCAACTTTTTTGCTTCTTTTGAGTGTCCCTCAATTTTCAACAATGTCTTCATGGTCAGAAATCTTTGTAAATGCTTGTTGGCATCTTCATTGATTTTTCCGGAGAACGGTCTTCTCTCGAGTTGATGAATCGTTGACGGGTGTAGCTGAAAGTGATCAACATTTACCGGTTGGTTCACAATTGTTAACCTTCCAGTAGGAGTATTTGCACCCCCATAGTCACCCAAAAGTCTCTCTGTAGGAGGTGGTGGGGCTTCACCCTGTGGTTCAGCCATAGGTTCAGAAACAGCTTCTGAGTCTTCGGAATGAACAGAAATAGCTTCTTCTTTTTCGGACTCAGAAATAATAGGTGCTGATTCTGAAAGTTCCAGCATAGCTTTTCGTCGTCTTGCACGCAATAATCTTTCGGGTTCTGCGTCAAAAAGAAATTCAGCTGAGGCCTTACCTCGCATACACAGATTAGACAATTATTAGATTAAACAAAAAAAATTAGCTGCAGAGCAACAAAATTCCAATTGAATTATTTCAACTTATACTTTTGGCAGTCCCCGGCAACGGCGCCAAAAACTTGATCGGTAAAATAGCAAGTGTACTATTTGCACCAATGTAGTAATGAAAAGGGGTTATTCCCGAGTATCGGTCTCGAGGACTGCGTAGAAAGTATCAATTTTTAGAATAATTCAATTGAACAAAAGTTCATATGGGGTTTGATGATTGTTTTCACAACTGATAAGAAATAAAAATATAAAGCGTATAAAAACAGTTTAACCAATATGAGAAATAATGCTAAGGCCAAGTGTATGAATTGCTGTGTATTCCACTTTTTCCATATCATATAACATCGATGTTATTATAATTCAAAACAGTTTCTCCAGAGTAGTTTTCTCTAATTCCTTAGCCAAAACCATTTAACAGGCAATTTCACTCCTAATTCCTTAGTCAATGAAATTCCTGTTAAGAATTATTTATGTTATCAAGAATTTACGGTAACCAAGTTTGATCCTCATTCCTAAGTGATTAAACGTGGGTTTTATTATACAACACGTGATAAGGCGGATTGTCTGACCTAAACCTTAACCAAAAATCAGAATTTCATTTGTCCGATAAAATTAAGCATTAAGCACGTTGTATAATAATTTGAATTACGAAAACATCACTGATTATAAGAACATGGATCAAATATTCATATAGTAGCAATTCAGGGACACCCCTTAGCATTGGGGGGTTTAGTCTCTCATAATATTCAAAGATAAAAGATTACAAATTAAAGACATTACAAGTTGTTGTTGATGAACGTTGATCTTCAATTTCTTCCAATCTTGAAGATCTATTCTCTTCTCCACACCTTGCTTCCTCTTTTCGTATCTTTTCTTTTCACGATCAAAAAGTCCCTCTTTCAGTGCTTCCCATCCAACTAAATAGTTTCCAAACAACTAAAAGCAATGCCAAATGCCCAAAATGCCCTCCGGATGTCCACAGGAGTAAAAATTAGAAGAATTATAATTTTAACGAAATGGCCAAAACGGGCCGTGTCAGGTGACACTGCTGCCCGTGTTGGCTCCTCTGTAGGAGGAGAAGACACGCCCTGCTGACACGGGCCGTGTCAGGTGACACGGGCCGTGTCAGGTGACACGGGCACCCGTGTCAGCCCACTATTTTATCCGTTTTTCGCTGTTTCTTCAGCCTCTAACATCCCTTCTTCTGGTACACACTTGCGGACTTTTAATCAAACCTGGAAACCAACATTCTACACAGAAACGCATAAAATGCGACAAAATGCGGAAAACTACTAATGAAACATAAACCAAACGGAAATTCATAAAATGAAATAAGCGGAAGAAATCACTAAAATAAAATGCAAAAGTTACCGATTCATGAAGATTTCATGTTGGATAAATGATGAAAACTGAGTGTAAATGGTGGCCGATCACCTAGGCATAGATTTTATCCATAGATTCTCTGTCTCCCCAGTGAGTTTTCCTTATGAAATGCATTATTCTCATGTGGACTTGTAGTCTCTCCGGATTCTTTTGCTTTTTGGCAATATATTCTTCGCAAAGATTATTTTTGCATACATACCATATGCATCATGAGGTCTCTTAGGAAAAAAAATTGTTTCTTGATGTTGTTCTTTAAGTCCATTCTACTGAGTTGATACGAAGATTCTAACCTTCACACCCTCATCTAGAATGTCCTTAAATAGGGGCAGTTGTAAGACCCCAATTTTGACCCTAAGATCCCTAATGTTATCACATCATTTGCATTGGCTTTGGGATCAAACCTTTGTATCCTCCTCACCCCTCATTTATTGGGTTTACATTAGGAGAGATCACCAAGTACTTTTGATTGTACCATACTTTATTTTATTTTGTTTACTAACCAAAATACCAAAAATATGTCTATGTGTGGCTTTGTAGGTGTGTATGTCCAGTTGTGCCCCACCCAGTTCATATATAGGGTTTGAGATCCTAAATGTAAGAGATCAATCAAGGAAAGGTTCAAAATGGTTCTAAGCATCATATATGGATCCCCATGTTCTTTATTTGTCATTTTGATCAAGAATTCATCAAGAGTTTAAAGCTTGTTTGCCTTGGAAGCCCTAATTCATCTGGGTATCTTGTGTGACTTCCTCAACAAGTTTCTTCACCAATTGATCAAAGATATCAAGGGATACTTTATTACACATGATCTTATTCATATATGATTCTTCATGAGCCCCAAAGATCAAATTAATTTCAAGTTTTCAAGTTGGTTCAAGGAGGTTGACCAGGGGAAGTCAACTGGTCAAATCTAGGGTTCCCTAGACCCTATCCCTACACCATTTGTCATATAAAAATGATTCCAAGAGAAAAGTTACTCTTTATGACATTCCAAACAACTTTCATGATGACATCAAGAGCTAATTTTTCTTTGAAAGTCATTTTTTATGGTAAACGATTATAGGTCATTTTGTTTGTGCCCTAGATGGAAGGTCAACTTCCAAGAACCATAACTTGCTCATTTTTTATGATATGAAGGCCATCTAAGTTTCGTGATCAATTTTAAGATGTCTTCTCCATCTTGATATCTTTTAGAAATGTCAAAATCTACTTTCAAAGGCATGTGCCAAGAGTAAACATTATAGGTCATTTTGAGCCATTACCTTGAACAAGCAAATTTTCTCAACTTCTAAAATCCATAACTCCCTCATGCAAGATCCAAATGGGATAAAATTTGTGACTAAATTTAAGAGGAATGAAAGAGATACAACTTTGGTGAAGAAACCATTTTTATTTGAAGCTCATAGCAAAAGCTATTCAAGATGGAAGAAATGGTCATTTAACTTTATACATCGAAAATTTTCAACCATGTTTGATTTCTCCAACTTCCACCTCAAAATTCATCATGATCCAAGTCCCAAATGTAAAAGTATTCAACAGCAAAGTTGCTCCCCTTCATGTTAGATTTCCAAAACATCCAAGATCATTGCATTTAGGTCATTTTTGAATGGCTTCTGCATGGGTGTAATGTTTGGCCCAATTTGGTAAGTTTAATGTCCAATTTCCATTTCCCTAATGCATGATCACATGTTATCATTTTAGGTTGATTAACACATGATTTTGGACCTTTTGGCATCATTTAATGAGCCTATCACATGCCCATACAAGCATGTAACCAAGAGTTTCTATTTTTAACATTTTTGAGGAAAGGTGTGGAAAGCAATGTGTAACCTATAAATACATGCCCTTGCTGATTAGAAAAGGGATCCTTCTTGCCCAAGCTTTGCATTGTTGCTTCCCTAACCTCCGTTAAAGGATAAACTTGAAGATTTAATTTGAAATCAAGTTTCAAATCTCATTCTGTTTTAGAATTAAAACTCTAAGAATCCAACCTTCTTAATCATCCATTTCACTTCCTGCAAGTTAGAGGTAAGACAAAGCAAATTGGAAGTAAGATCAAGCTCAATTGAAGCAAACCGAAGGTGAATTTTCTGGATTTTCTCTTCTTCGATATTCCTTCATTTCTCAACTATTTTTCTTGATCTTTGGTTGTCTAAAGACCTACCAATGTAGGCAACAAGATTGAGTTGCTTTGAGGCCAAATTGAAGCAACTCAAATCATGCACCTCAAATTCCAAATCTATGTATCTTATAATATACTTGGAATTGGGAGAAATTGAGGTCAGGTTCGAGCTCCTGAGAACTTTTCCTTTCAAATAGTGTATTCATTTACCATTTTTATGGAAGTTGGTGGTGGACCAGTCCGGTGAGGTCCACCGGAGAAGATGATCGGAGCCCTAGCTCCAGTGGTGTGCTGGCATTAGTCCCGACCATCCGATCCTTGTCTTGCGTTTTAATCTCGACCCTCGATTTGAATTACCATAGTTCCCACGCGTTTGACTTGGTACATGATGGTCCTTAAGCGCGTGGCCAACAAATCTGCCACCTCAATTAATGTGGGAGATCTGATGGCCCTTTTTTTTTTAATTTCTGATTTTATTTTAATTGCTCCTATTTTATTTAATTCATATAAATTTCATTTTTAATCCAAAAAATATGGAACTTTCACCAAAAATATTTAAATATTTTTCTCTTCCATATTCTGAATTAAAATCATTTTTTGGGTTAATTTTGATATTTTTTGTGAATTAAATGATTTTGGACATGTTTTTAAATATTTTAAAATACTTCTGACTTTCCAAAAATTGTGAAATTTTTTGTCTAAGGTCCTTTGACCTTGTTTAACCTAGGATAAATCTCATGGCCATTTATTTGGTGTTTTGAAGGGATTTGAGATTTTGTCCATTTAAAAGTGCATTTTAATTCATTTTTAATTTGATTTTTAATTGAATAATTGTTTTGTTTTGGCCATTTAATTGATCCTATGATGTTTGACTTTCAGTTTGGCGTTGGTCATGGTTGATTTGACTTTTGTTTGACCAATACTATTGGATTTAGGGGTTGATGAAATGTATATTTCATCCCCCAAAATGAATGGATAGTATCGATCAAATGAATTTCCTCTTGTGATCAATTTCGGTTTCTATTTCCCCTTCCCTCTTCATCTCCATCCCTATTCTTTCCCAATCCATCATTGACCAATGAATTCTCTTCATGTCTAATGCTAGTTGATTCATCAATGACCTTGTGTCAGATGAATCAACATGAGTCTGACTGAGATAGGTCCCTCCCTGTATTTTTTTTATGGTATGTTTTAGGAGTATGGTTATTTGTACCACATATCTAACATGCATTAACACCTATATTTTATTGTCCGACCTCAGATAGTTATGACTCATATATAAGTCCAATTACGATTGCTTAACATATTGTCAGCCTCTCATTCTTCACGGCATTGTATAAAAACTTGACCTTTTTTCATTCATGAGATCTAGTGGCATACTTGTTGATTTATCCAAGTTGGAGCCCTTCTCAAGGATGGTGTCTTGGTTCATGTATTAATACTTGTGAATGAATGGTTGAGTGTTCTCCAAATAATGACTTAAACAATTAAAACTCTTCAATAACAATTGACTAACTTATTATTAACATTGCTTTACTTTCAAGTCATTTACTTAATGCAATTTAAATTCAAGTACCTTTATCATTCATTGCCATTTACATTTCAGGCAAGATGTTTATGTTTCCGTCATTTTCACTTTGCTCACTTGAGCCATATCATTAGTGTTTGTATATATTGTGTACTTGTGATTTTGTTCTGTATGTGGTCTTACGACCTTAAAATACCTAATAATAACAAAAACCCTAAAAAATATCATGGTGGACTATTGGACTTGATCTTAACCTTTTGACTTAGAAGTAGGCAACTTCCCTATGCTAAAGGACTTAGCCGATGCCACTATTCTAAGACTGAGATATCTTTGACAGTGCCTTTCATCTGATGCAAGCCTTAAGTGCCTCTTGGTTCATCTGTCACTTTGTTTATGTGTTTAATTGTTATATTGTTATTTTGATTGTGTTTGATGATTGTTTTTGTGAGTTTGTCAAGGGAATATTTCATCTAATACATTGGAAGACATTGAAGACTGTTATCTATTTGAGTGATTGCTTGAATATTATGGCTATGTTTATTTGATGCCTTGGTCTTCATATGGTTTTCTTAGATATTGCTTATGCTTGTTGCTTGCTAAAGTCGAAAGGAAATTGCATTTCTATCTGACATTCTTGTCTTGTGGATTACATCCCATTTGTCAGATCTTTTCAACTCTTAACTTTTAATTTTTTTGTCTAGAATAGTCCCTTCATCTCCTCCCACTTCTTAAATTTCAAATCTCTCCCTCTTTTCAAAACCTTCTTTGTTTGTGTTTTTCAACGTATACATGTTTTAATGATTAGAAAGTTTGGCCTTATGCCATTGAATTTTTAACCTTTTTCTTAAATCAAACTTGTGAATGAACTTAATCACATTAACTTAAATTTCAAAAACACAAAAAGAACTAACAACCTCATTCAAGTCTTTCGCCTTTTGTGCCTTTTCTTTTAAACTTTCAGATTAAAATCAATTCACCAACTTGTTTAAAAAAATTTACCACGAACTACAAGGTTTTGATCCCTAGCTTGATGGTCATGAATTTACCGCTACACCCACATAGCAAAGGGCTACGGAGACGAAATGACGCTGAGAGGTATTGGAGGTACATGTATCTTATCAGCATAGATTTGGCACTTGTGACAAGTTTGCACGTGACGGAAATAATCTATTTCCGTAGTCAACCAGTAATATCCTTCCCTAAGGATCTTCTTAGCCATTGAATGTCCGCTAGAGTGTGTTCCAAAGGAACCTTCATGCACATCAGTTATAATTTTCTCTATTCCGTGCATGTCCATGCATCTAAGCAAGACCGAATCATAGCTTCACTTATACAATACATTTCCACTTAAGAAGAACTTATATGAGAGATTTCTCAAACCCTTCTTGTCTATGATTGATGCTTTTCCCGGGTACACCTGTTTTTCAAGGTATATCTTGATGTCGTGGTACCAAGGTTTTCCATCTGACTCTTCCTTGGTAGCCAGACAGTATGCACGCTTATCTAGGCATTCAATGTTGATAGAATGAGCCTCATTCTTCCATTTGATCTTGAACATGGATGCTAAAGTAGCAAGAGCATTTGCTAATTGATTTTCTTCCCTCGGAATATGATGAAAAGAGATTTCATCAAAGTAAGGGATAAATTTCAAGACATGTTCCCTGTAAGGAATCAACTTCTGATCACGGGTTTCCCAATCTCCCCGTACTTAACTGATGACGAGATATAAGTCCCCATATATTTTGATCCTTAAATCAATTGTTGCTTCAATACCGAAGATGCATGCTTCATATTCTTCCTTGTTATTAATACAGTGAAAGCATAATCTTGTGGTAAACGGAAGATGAAATCTTGTTGGTGAAGTGATGATTGCACCTATTCTATGGCCTTGTGCGTTGGAAGCGCCTTGAATACGAGCGTCCATCACGATCCTGGTTCGGGACTTTCCTCAAGACCAAGAATATTGCATTCTCTTATGAATAAGATTTCCTCGTCAGGGAAATCGAACCTCATGGGTTGGTAGTCCTCTACTAGTTGGTGGGCCAAATAATCAGACAATAGACTTCCCTTTATGGCTTTTTGTGTGACGTACTGAATTTCGTATTCGGTCAAAACCATTTGTCAACGGGCAACCCTTCCGGTCAGAGCAGGTTTCTCAAAGATGTATTTGATTGGATCCATCTTGGAGATCAACAGAGTAGTGTGTGTCAACATGTACTGCCTCAATCGTTTGGCAGCCCAGACGAGGGCACAACAAGTTTCTCTAGCAAAGAATATCTTGATTCACAGTCAGTGAACTTCTTGCTAAGGTAGTAATTGGTGTGCTCCTTCCTACCTGATTCGTCATGTTGACCAAGTACACAACCCATAGAGTCCTCCAGGACTGTCAAGTACATGATAAGCGGTCTTCTTGGTACCAGCGGCATCAAGATGGGCGGCTCTTGGAGATACTGCTTTATCCTCTCAAAGGCTCTTTGATAGTTCTCATTCCACTCAATGGCTTGATTCTTCTGCAGAAGTTTGAAGATAGGTTCACATGTGGCAGTCAGGTGCGATATGAACCTGGCTATGTAGTTCAACCGTCCTAAAAAGACACGAACTTCTTTTTCCGTTTTTGGTGCGGGCATAGCTTGTATGGCTTTAACCTTGTCGGGATCCACTTTGATGCCACGCTGGCTCATGATAAAACCTAGCAACTTTCCAGATCTTACCCCGCATGTGAATTTCTTAGGATTAAGTCTCAGTTTGAATTTCCTCAATCTTTCGAACAACTTTTGTAGATGAGTGAGGTGTTCCTCTTCTATTTGGAACTTAGAAACCATATCTTCGACGTATACTTCAATCTCTTTATGAATCATATCATGGAAGAGAGTGGCCATAGCCCTTTGATATGTTGCCCCATCATTTTTCAGACCAAACGATATAACTTTGTAGAAGAATGCTCCCCATGGGGAGATAAATATTGTCTTCTCCATGTCTTCTGGATCCATTTTGATTTGGTTGTATCCAGAAAAACCATCCATGAAGGAGAATACAGAGAATTGGACTGTATTATCCACTAGCACATCAATGTGAGGTAGTGGAAAATCATCTTTCGGGCTAGCCTTGTTTAAGTCTCTGTAGCCCACACACATGTGCATCTTTCCATCTTTCTTAGACATGGGTACGGTGTTGGCAACCCACTGGGGGTAGTGTGATACTGCTAAAAAACCTGCATCTAGCTGTTTCTGAACCTCTTCCTTGATCTTGATAGCCCTTACATATCGAGTTCTTCTCAGCTTCTGCTTTATCGGAGGGCAGTCCTGTTTGAGTGGAAGATGATGAATCATAATATACGTGTACAACCCGGGCATATCTTGATATGACCAAGCAAACACATCGACATATTCATGCAACTGCTCGATCAACCCCTTCTTAACATCAGCCTATAGATCGGAACCTATTCTAATTTCTTTCTTGCAGTCTTCAGACCTAAGGTTGACGATCTCTAATGACTTCTGGTACGGTTGAATCAATTTTGATTCCTGTTGTAGAAGTCTGGCCAACTCCTCTAGGAGTTCACAATCTTCATCACAATCTTCCTCATCTCGGTAGATAGGATTTTCAAAGTTATAATCGGCCATAGCAATATTGTTATCAATGGAATTTGAGTTGGATCTACATGAATGATTCATGTTTTATTTCAGAATGTGGACTAGAAACAAAAATATGAAACATTGCCGGAAAAAAAAATCTTTTTTGAAAAAACACAAAGAGGGAAAAATAGGGAGCCTAATTGTATGCAAAACACTTCTTTTATTTCATTTTAAACAACGATGAAAACAATGGGGGCCCTACAGGCTCCACTATGCTTTGGGCACGGGCATAGGGATCTGAAACTAAAACAAACAATTATGTTTGATAGAAAGTAACTTCATGTATGTCCACTTCTGTCCAATTGTTGAGTGTTTGGCCCGCTGTCTTCTTGAATACGAAGCAATCAGCTTCAGAAGTGTTGATGTCGTCATCCAGTATGGCGACTTTCCCTTGAAAGAGATGTTTGATGCTCACGAACTTCTCAAGAATAGAGAGAGCTAGCCTATCTTTTATTGTAGGTGCATTTTGCCGAGTCATCTGTCTCGAATGGTACCCCAAGCCATACCTGTTTTTGTTGGTAGGTATCTCCAAGACTATTCCCTATCCTTCTGGATGGCCTGCTTTGATCATAGTTTGAGCGTCTCTCAGCGATGACATCGGGAGCTCAGGTTTTTCGGATACTTTTCTGTTGAGAGGATTCATCAACACATTGGCAATCTCGAATGCTTGAAATAGTGTCTCGTGAATCTCCCTGTCTACTTCAACATACCGGAAGGAGGATAATTGGCTAACCAAGATGTCTTCTTCCCGGTCAATAATGATTAGCTTACCATTGGCGATAAATTTTAGTTTTTGATGGAGAGTGGATGTGACCGCTCCCACAGCATGGATCCATGGGTGACCCAAAAGACAACTATATACTGGATGAATATCCATCACATAGAAATTTATGAAGAAGGTGTAAGGTCCTATTTTAATAGGAAGATCCAGTTCACCAATGACGGACTGGAGGGAACCGTCAAACGCTCAAACTATCAGTGCGCTGGGCTTCATCAACAGGCCCTTTATTGTCAGCTTAGTCAGGGAATTCTTTGGAATCACATTCAAAGAAGACCTGATGTCCACTAGTACCTAGAACATTATTGTGTCAGCACATTCTATGGATATATGTAGGGCTTTGTTATGAGCCTTACCTTTGGGAGGCAATTCATCATCACATAAGCCTAAGCATCCACTCGAGGCTATATTTTCCACTACCCCTTCGAATTGATTGATGGTGATCTCTTGGGGCACGTGGTCCGCACTAAGAAACTTGATTAGAGTGTCTCTATGGGCTTCGGAACATAGAATTAGTGAGAGTATAGAGATCTTGGATGGTGTTTGGTTAAGTTGGTCAACCACTTTGTAGTCACTTCTTTTGATAATACAGAGGAATTCCTCCACATCATCTAATGTGGCTTTTCCTTGAGTATTGGCTTGCCCCTGCTCCAGGTCGGCAGGTTGCTTACCCTTATTCTTGGTGTTAGCTCCATGATTCTCTTTTTCAGATAGTGGAATTGGTGTTGCGAATATGCGACCACTTCGGGTCATACCACCAGCTCCCGTGATATTTACAACTGGCTCTTGAACTTTAACGGGTTTCTAAACTTTAATAGGCTTTTGTATTTCCACGAACTTTTGAGTTTCTACATGTTTGGAAACTTCAGCAGGTACACGAATTACCAGAGGCCTTTGAGTTTCAGAAGACCTTTCTTCAAGTCTTTGCCCATACAGATAGGCTGTGGAATTGTAATTCCAGGGGACAACTTTAGTGCTTTCATATGGGAAAGGAGTTGGCACTGTAATTACTAGGGGTGTCGTTGGAGCGTTCATGACAGGTATTTGCATTGGATAGTGAGGTATTTCGAAAGTAGACACATCTTCGACTGCTGAAGTGTGTTCTACCAGGAAAACGCCTCGATCTATCAGCGACTGAATACCCTTTTTGAGCTTCCCACAACCTTATAGAGTATTTAAACAATGTGCACAATCAGAAGTAGGCATGGCAACATAACCCATACCCGCGGGTACCAACCCGAACCCGCCCCGAAGTTAATGGGGAAAACCCGCTTTGACTGGGTTTGGGTTTTCCCCGATTTTAAAATACGGGGATGGGTCAGGTAATGGGGACACTAGTATCCACCCTGAACCCGTCCCCGAACCCGCCCCGTTTATTTCATTATGTACATTATTATTTATTTTGGAATATTTAGAGTATTAAATATGTGGTCAATGTTTTGATATTTTAATTTGAATTTATTATTTAAAATATTTGAAATGTATGTATGGAATTTTTTTAGATTGTTTTATTTTATTATTTGTAATGTAATTTTATTTTGGAAAAATAAATATTTCTATTTAAAAAATTGATTTCACTAAATGAAGGGTGGCGGGGCGGGGATACCCGAACCCGTTTGGGACGGGTTTGAGTTTTAATTGTCCATCCCCGTTTGGGTTTGGAGGTTTGGGTTTGGGTTTGGGGGAGGTAAAAACCGTCCCCGACCCGCCCCGTTGCCATGCCTAGTCAGGAGTGCATCCGGGGAACACATTGTTTAGGAGCAATTGTTCCTTTACCACCAGTAATGGAGTCTTTATCATGTCAACCTTCGAGATGCGGTTGACCTTAGCAGACTCTTGTATCATGTTAACTGGATGGCCAGTGTGGGGAGAGATCAAATTATTGTTAACATTAGGCCCTGCAGGCATGAACTAGGTGGCATTGGAGTCAAGAAGATCTTGGACTTTACACCTGAATGCCTTACAGTTATCAATAGTGTCACTGGGTGCCCCGGTATGGAACTCACAATGTGCATTGATGTCATAGCCCGGTGGGAGCGGTGTTGGTGTAGGCTTGACTTCCCTTAGCTTGACAAGAGAACCATTTAACAAGTGGTTTAATAGTTGACTACAACTCATTAGGAGAGGGTCGAGTTTCCTCTCTTGTTTTCTGGGGCGTTGTTGGCCCGACTAATATTGTTGATAATTGTTTTGCCTAGGAGTGCACGGTTGTTTGTACTGGACAGGCGGTTGATATTGGACCTGTTATTAGGTAGCAAGAATAGCGTATGTCTGATGTTGGTAGTTGTTGGAAGTTACCTCTGCAACTTGATAATATGGGGTATGGTAAGCTTTACCTTTCCCCTTGGAAGTTGATGCAGCATTGTTCTCCCCCTCCTTCTTTTTAGGGAAACCACTATAGGGTTTCTTTACCCCATTTGATGCAGTAGCGTGACCTTGGATTTTTCCAGTCTTCAAACCATTCTCTATTTGTTCTCCAGCGACAACGAGATCAGAGAAGTCGGCAGAAGCACTTCCTATCATATAATCCAGATATGGGCCTTGGAGTGTACCCATAAACATATCAACAAGTTCTTTTTCAAGCAGGGGAGGTTGGACCCTGGCAGCTAGGTCATTCCAACGTTATGCATATTCTTTAAAAGATTCTTCAAACTTTTGAGTCAAGATATGAAGTTACGTCCTGTTGGGCGCCATGTCGGTGTTGTATTGATAGTGTTTTGAGAAAGCCTCGGCTAGCTCTCTCCAGGAATGCATATGTGCATGTTCAAGCTGCATATACCATTCCAAGGATGCTCCGTTGAGACTGTCCTGAAAAAATGCATCAGTAGCTTCTCATCGTCAAAGTAAGCTTCCATTTTCCTACAATAGGATCTGATATGGGTCTTAGGACAAGTAGCCCTCTTATACTTCTCGAAGGTAGGGACCTTAAACTTAGCTAGGATCTTCACCCCTGGGACTAAGCACATATCAACATCTTCTAAGCCGAAGGTGCTAGGACCTTTAATGGATTTGACCCTTTCATCCATCATCTAAAACCTTCTGTCAAGCTCAATGGGAGATGGCCCAAAGGGCTTATACAACGATTCATTTCTAGGCACAAAGAAGTTTGCATCGTGCTCATCCGCGCCAACCTGAGAACCTTTATGAACAGGGACATGGAATGTGTGGGAAACATTCAAATTGGTATGCACCCCCTCAACATGGGCATGAGTAACAATAGGGACTCCGATCCCTAAAGCAGGGTTAGTAGCATTCATATTGGCAGCGACCCCCCGAGTTAGCCTAGTGATTCTCCTCTTGTCTATGGACAACATTCTGAATGACGTCCATGAGTTTCCCCATATGGGCTCTATTTTGATTCATCTCTTCCTGTAGGGCAGCCTGGTTCTGTTTGATTCTTTCCATACCAATCTTCTGCTTAGCTCGAGTGTTGTAGAAGTGGGAAATCAACTTGATGGCGAGAGTTACTGAATAGAAAGCCAAAATAATGGTGAGACCATTTGGATGTATTATGAAATGCATGAATATATGATTAATCCATGATGCATGTTTTTTTTTGTTTTTTTATTCCCGGGGAAATCTTATATGATTCATAATGCAATAGTAAAACATTATAAAATGGCATATAAAGTAGGAACACCGAATTCAAACAAGTCAAGCATTTTATTCATAAATTTGATATTATAATTACAAAGATGTATAATAAAGTAATTTCGAAACATGAAAAAGGAAAACAATAAAGTTGTGGTCAAATGGCGCGTTTTGCTTTCCGTTCCTTCATCTCCTTCAATTTAACTTTGAACCTTTTCATCATTTGATTACAAAGGTAGATGAATTGGAGTATAGAATGGGGAGTGGTTTTCTCATCAGCGTCTTCTAGAGCATCCTCTAGCTTCCAAGGAACTTCCTTGGTTAACTCGTTGCAGAACCTCACCAAACAATCATACTTGGCTCGGTATAAAGCGGCAGTAGGCTACAACAAGTTGATAGATCCAGCATAAGTATCAAGAAGACTATTCATCTGAGCCTTCTCATTGAGCCAGCCCAAACTCTCATTCTTCAAGGCAGAAAAACGATCTCTTCAATGTTCGGCACTCGAAATGGAAATCTCAACTTTGTGACATTTCTCTCTCCAAACCTGAGGGGTGATGTAGGAGACCCTGATTGCTTCCTCTTTGAGACAAAGTTCCACCTCTACCTTGGCATTGGCCTCACAGAGGAAAAGTTTGAGTTTCTGAATCTCCAGGTCGGATTCATCTCTCAATACCTTCTTCTCTTTGACAGCCAACTCGAACCAACGGTGATTGTCACCTCGCTCCTTTTCTGTCTGCTTTAACTATTTTCAGAGAGAAGTTAGCCCCATATCTGCTTGAGCTAAACAATCTTAGTATTTCTATTTGAGGTTCTCCTCAAATTTCTCCTTCTTTCTGCTTTCCAATAAGAATCAATATCTTCTTCACTCTTTCTTTTCAACTTAGCATGATCTATATCCAATGCATGGAGCTTCCACCGCAAGTCTTCATTCTCTTTAGTTAACTATGCGATAGTCGCTTTTAATGAATCTACTTCTTCCTTGGATGCATATAATGGCTCTGGTTCTATGGGAGGAATCTGGACATCCACACTGTATGGTAGCTTGACCTCTTTCTCCCGTTGTACCACCCATTGGTGATACGGCTCCTTAGCTTAACAGTCACGTTTGCCCAGCTCTTTCCCTCTCGTGATAAATCTAAGTTCAAGCTTGCTTAACCTTTTGCAATAGATTTGGGTTCTCTGTTCCCAAACTTGGCAAGATGAAGTCCTTTAGTAATTCAGCCTTAGGTTCATTCTCCATCAGATATCCTAATTGCCTCATGGCCAACGAAGGGTTGTAATTGATGCAACCTCTTGGACCCATGAGTGGCACATTTGGGAAATCTCCACAGCTCATGATAACATACTCTATGTTGGAGCTAGAAAGGTACCAAACCAAAGCTTCGATAGTAAGGGAGGCAAACTTTTGGGACCACCTCAAGTCCTTCAAGAAATCTACCCAAGGCCCTTTTTGAGGCATGGAGATAAGAGCCAAGTATAAAATAATGAAGCACAACTCAATACCACACCCTTCTTATTTTCATGCCTAGTATGCAAGCAGTAATACACATCAGACACCAATGCAGGGACAGGGTTCCCATATACGAACACACTGGTGATGGAGTGGTTTATGTAATCGTCGTCATTTGGAAACAGGACAACTCCATAGATCATCAGGGCTAGAATGGAACTAAAGAGCATCCATTTCCCTTATTTCTCCAAGGCCCAAGCCTTATCCTCCAAGAACTTCCTAGCAAATCCCCTAGGTCCAAGACCAATGGATACCTCTTCTACAGATAAGTGGAGTGCTTCAGCAACTAATTCAGGCATCAATAGTTCACCCAATTTTGTGAGGGGGGGGGGGGGGGGGGTTTCACATACACACCTAGAAGCTTCCCGTACTCTTTAATGGTCGGAGTTAACTGATGTTCTTTGAATGTAAAACATCTGAGTGGTGGATCATAATACTGGGATAAGGCCACCAAAGCTAAGACGTCTACAGAGGTAGTAAGAAGATCCAGGATCTGTCCAAATCTGTAGATGAAGTTGTTCTTATTACAAGGAGTAATTTTGCTGCTGAGATCCAATAAGGTATCCATTCTTAGAAGCTTGAACTTGAGTGAAAGGGTATTCTTCTTTTCTGATCCCATATTGGTATGTTCACTGCACAATTACAAACCCTTAGGATTCTCCAAGAATAAGGCCTAAGTATGTATGCAATGCTATATGTTATGAATTCATATGCTACAAGAGGACGGGATCATTTTAGATTCAAGGTGCGTTGGAGGTTAAGTTTCCCTGCAAGAAACTCATATACCCTCACAAGGTGAGTACTAAGACTTTTGAAGATGCTTAGATTCACGGATCATGAGGAGAAAGTACCGTTATTGCCACAACACAACTTGTGAGTTAATAATACTTTCGGGATGACCTTCTCTAAGTGAAGTTGCCTTCAACCTCAAAAGCCAAGGGTTGTCTAAAGGTCCTCGGAGTCATGGACCCTATTTGGAAGAATGGTTGTCAGCGCGAACGTGACTCACGTGCCAGCGAAGCTCTAAAAAGAATCTACTCCAAGAGGGATCTTTGTATCTCCCCCTCAAGACAACTACGTCTGACAGGTTAATATGAAGAGCCCTCATATCTTAGATGAACTCTCTAAGCTTGTGTATTGAGCTTTTTACTCCATAGTACCCACCCCACAAGATCACAACAAGATAATATATAACATGAATATATAACAGGAATGGATAAATAAAGCAAGCGATAACAAGAATAAACATCCAAGGAAAAGGATACATGCAAGCTAGGCTTAACTCGCTTACGGGAACTCCATATCCCCAATAGAGTCGCCAGCTCTCGCGTCGCGAAAAATACAGAGTCACCGCCAGATTTTATTTATTCCAAAGGAAAGGGAAGATAGAGATAAACCCCCAAATGAAATAATGGTCTCGCAACCAAGAGAGGATTCAGAAGTCGGTTATACAAGGGGAAGGTATTAACACCCATCACATCCATGGTACTCCATGGGAACCATGTGCTTGTATCAATGCGTATAGATGTTGTTTATTTGTATGTTGCTTGCTATCGGGAATGAGATGAATAAGAATGATATGGGGAGAGAAAATAAGTTTTAAGTTAGTGTGCTCACCAAGGATTTGGACCCTTGTGACTACGTACCCTCATACGTGCAATAAGAAAATCAGAGCTTCGTAGTTCGGATCACAAACAAAACATTTGTTTGGTTTTTTTACTGAATAGTATTGACGTTCGTGCGCTACTGTTCACTTGCTTGTATACTTTACCATGAGAGAGGGAAGTGTTTTCTTGTTTGTGGTAAAGTGGATGCGCTTGGATCATACTCTAGCAGTTAAACATTACTTGCTCACACATGGAGGCTTAAGCATCGTTCACGGTAGAAGGGAAGTAACACTTCCTTTTTGAAAGGTCTGAAGATTGCACTAAGGCAAAAGATGATTTGATTTGTTGGGGTTGATTTTATGTGCGGAGACAAGCATCAGACCCTTGGCTAGATACAGTCAACAGTCCAAAAACTCGGGAGTTGAGAGGACAATGTTATTCTAACCACTCTTTTTCATCCAAAAAAGAGATTTGAACCTTGAAAAGATTTTGGCAAGTCTAATCATGGGAACTTAGAGAGAGACAAGTATCTGACCCTTGATTAAGTACGGACAACAATCAGAATACTTAGGAATCGAGAGGACAATGGAGTCCTAACTACCCTTTTTCTCCCTCATAGCAACTAGATCTAACTTGTTTGAATTGTTAGATGTTTTAAAGGGGAAGTCAAGTGTCGGGTCCTCAAGCTAGGTACGGCCTACAACCTAAGTACTTGAATGTTGTGTACAAGCACGTACGTCCCCATTTTGCATTCCAGTATGTTATGAAAAGGTTTCAAAAAAGGGACTTGACGTTGGATCAAGTGTTTAAGTTTATTATGTAAAATGTGTGTGAAGAATGGAGGTGAGAGATATATTGATATTGAGAAGAGAATGGAGAAGAGGTATGGATTATGGATCATGGAATGGATGGGAAACACTTGATGTTGGATCAAGTATTCACGTTGCAATGGTGTGAGTTTTATTTGGAAAACAACTTGACGTTGAATCAAGTACCTTTTGTTTCTTTTGAAATGCTTTATTTATCATTTTGTTTTTATCTTTTTAATTTGTATGCATAATGAATTAACTAAAACCAATAAACCTAAATTATTACATCTTCACGGGATAGGGGATATTTAACCAATGGAGGGATGGATACACACAATACAACATAAATGGAAATGGAAAGAATTATACAAATTAAAAACCATGTGACATGCCTAAACTATACAAGTGGCATGGCACTTCAAACAATACAAGCTAATTGAATGAATAAATTGGTTATGGGTAACTTGGAGGGTTTTGAATCTCACATTCACATGTCAACACAAAACAACAAATATGGTTAGTTAAACAATATGAACTAAATGGAAATTAAAGTGCTAACACAAATGAATGAAATGATGAAATGATACAATGATCATGGTGAGAATAATGGATATGCTAATACATCATATCAAATTGAAATATCATTTTCAATTTGGATCTAATAACCACAAT